>NW_020292039.1:1240163-1836604 GCF_003184925.1 Aspergillus vadensis CBS 113365 | reverse complement strand
TTTTTTTTTTTTTTTTTTTTTTTTTTTTTTTTTTTTTATAAACCGGGTGATGTGTATGTATGTATGTTTTTTCTTACTCGGGGGACTTACGATGACTATATGATTATTGATAGGAAAATATCATACTAACTGCGTTATCTTTCAACTAAGGAAGGTACAACAATCGGACTGCGCTGAACAGAAAACAATAGCACATAGCAGCAACGGATAATGAATTAGAAAAGGGTATATGAAGATACACCTAAGGAAGAAGCAAGCAAGCAAGCAATCAGCACAAACTACCTCACACTGAATAGAAACTGACTCAACTCAACTCACTGACTGACTTGAATGAGCAAACTAAACTACCTTTTTTGATCCGCAATGAAAGAAGGAATGAAAGGAATAGGGACATGTTCAGGTCAATCGTATCGTTAAGTATGTATGTATTTACAGCAAATCGGGAAAGAAAAGACAAAACATAACAAGATAAAGGTAAAAAGGAAGAAAAACGGTCTCGTCATACTCCATACATGACATGATGAACTTTGAAAAATGACTTTCATTGACTATTCGGTATCCAGTGCCGTTAAAATAATGCTTTTTGAGTGTGATATGTGTAAAAGGGATGACTGAACATGAACTGAGTATTGATGATGTATCAAATCAGTTCAGTTGTGGGGGTATGTGGTTGGAGGGTAGGTGCTGTTGATTGATTGATTTATCTCCGGTTGCCGCCAACACGGAAACCGCCGCCACGGCCGCTACCACGGCCGCCACCACGGCTGCCACCACGACCGGGGCGACCACGCATGGGCATGCGCTTTTGAATGCGTCCGGCGCCGCTGGGACCGTGAGTCTTGGGCATGCCGAGGCCACGACGGCCAGGGCCGGGCCGGGAGGCAGGGCCAGAGGCGTTGTTGTCGTTGTCATCGTCCACGTCCATATCGTCACCACCCTTCTTCTTCTGGGACTGGGCCATCTTGAGCTTACCACGTTGGCCGCGACGGACGGCGTCGGGACCGCTGACGGCTTGCACGTAGGCGTTGATGCCACTCTCTCCAGCGTTGTTGTCCAGGCCAGCGGACATGTCGACATCCTCGTCATCATCGCCAAGGATGAGACGGCCGTCGGAATCGACCTTCGCGTTGCGCTTCTTCCGGGAACCGGGGCCAGTGTTGAGGAAGCGGACACTAGGCTTGGTGGTGGAAATGTTGGCCAGAGCATCGGGGGCGAGAAGGTCGAGAGGGTTGTCTTCGGGGGACATTTCACGAATGTACTGCTCGCTCTGCTTGTTGGACCGCTTGCCCTTGCGGCCCTTGAGCGCATGAGTGACGCCCTCCTCATCGACGTCAATCTCACTGGCATCATCGTCAGAGTCGAGGTCGGAGTCGTAGACAGCCTTGTCAAAGGCGTTGCTGTAGGACCGGCCGCTCTTCTCTTCTTGTCCGGCGGGCTCATCATTCTCCTCATCGTCCTCGCCGTCCTGCTCGGCGTTCTTCTTCTTCTTGCGTCTCTCGCGCAGCTTCCGGATGTTGACCACCAGCTTCCGGTCGGCCTCACCAACCAGCTCCTCGATAGGAGCGGCACCGAAGCGTCGGATAAGGCGATCAAGGATACCCTTTACCTTGCTGCGGAGACGACCCTTGTGCTCCTTGCTCCAGACCATCAGGTTGGGAACAAGGGAGCTGAGGCGTGCGCGGAGATCTTCATCGGGAAGAACAACCACGGCGACCTTGACAAAGCCGAGTACAGACCGGACAATCTCGCGGTTGTTGCTGGTAAGGAACAACTCCACGGTCTGGACCAAGTCGGACCGGACAGTAGGTTGGATCTGGGTGTGGAAATCGAAGAACAACCGGGACAGAGCTGTGACGGAGGCAGCAACCATGTGCGGCGAGCTACCAGCCAGACCGGCAGACACCATGGTGAAGAACTCCTCAATAGTGGCGGGAGCATCAGGGGCATCGTTAGGCATGTGCGGCACCAGGGAGTTGCGGATCTTCGTGCCGGCAGGGTTCTTCTCTTCGTCGGTAGTCCTCTTTGCCAGGTGGATGAGCAGGTCGAACGAGGCTGTCCGAGCCTTCTCATTGCTCTCCTTGCAACCCAAGACAACTTCCGAGAGAACGGATGGAATGAAGTGCAGGTCGGAGGTCGGCAAGTAAGTGATGAGTTCGTAAATCGCCAGCATACGATCCCGACGAGCAGATGCAGGAGTCTTATCCGCCGTGGCCAGGATGAGCGCCTGCAGCTCCGAACTGCGCTCTTGGAGCGCGGCGCTTCCAGTCTCTGTCTGGGCCAAACGGGGGATCAGCTTGTATGCCTTCTTGATCAGCTGTTGATCACCAGTCTGTCCGTTAAGGATAGCCGCAGCTATGCCAAACAGGTTTGCGAAGCTGGTGCGGGGCAGGTAAATCGACATAGCAATGACCAGGTCGATCAAAGTGTGCGACGTAGGCGGCATCTTGTCACCAGAACCAGTCTGCTGATTGCCCTGCTTGGCTGCTTCAGTCTCTGAAACCACAGAGGACTCCAACATCGAAGTGACACGTTCAAACGTCTCGTTCAGCTCCTGTAGAGGACATGTTAGCAAGACTGAAATGAAAATACCGGCGATAAGAACCAACCTTCTCAGGGGCAATGCTCAGATAAGCATTGATACACTGGAGAATGTAGCCTCTGTAGTGTGGGAGAGTTTGGCTGTACACGTTGAATAGAACCGCCAACAAGTTGCTGGCAAAACCGGCAAGATGAGCAACGTTCTTTTCCGCTGCCTTCTTGGTGATCCTACGCTGGAGGATCAGATCATCCTCGTCCGCCTCAAGGGACAAGATGGCCTGGTTCGACTCCACCAGATTCTGCAAAGCTCTGCAAATGTCAACACGCAGGTCGGTCTGCTTGTAGAGGACGTTGGAAAGGAGCTCTGCAAAGCCCTGATCGAAAGACTCGGTCAAATCCAGAGGAAGCTCACAGTAGCCCGGAAGAATAGCCCACGTCTGCTGAACGAGAGTTTCGAAGATCTTGACTTCAACGGCCTTCTCCCTGGCGCTGAACTCCATGACCTTCTGGTACAAAGCTTCACTGAGAGGGACGAACTCAGAGCGGAAATGGGCAAGGTCGGTGTTGGTGACGTTGTCGCGGAGAACCGGGAGGAGCCACACGCGACCAGGCTGGCCATTCTTTTGCTCAATAATATTCAAGGGCAGAATCTCCAGGACTGCAGCAGGGCCCATGGCCTCAATCGCGCTACCAAGGACGTTGTCGGCCTCCTTCTTTCCCTGGAAAGACTCGTTGCTGCGGAGCTCTCCGACCGTCTTGACAATATCATCCAAGAAAGGGCTAGAGCGCCACTTGAAGCTGTCGAACAGAGCCGCACACACGTTGAACACTTCCCGCCATGCTGCCTGGTACTTGACGGAAAGCAGATCCATAGCAGCCTTGGCAATCTTCTCGAGCGTCTTCTCATCGTAGACAGAGGGCTCAATGATAACGCTGTTGGGGATGCAGTTGGCCAAGAACGAGACCAAGCATTCAGATGCCGATACACGGATGTTGCTGGAGGGCGAGGCCAAGTAGCCAGAGACCATGTTGAACAAAGCGGGCAGCTTCTCAAACGTATCCTCGGGGCTGGTCTGAGCAGAGACATCGTAACCACGGGAGAGCACGGCAATCCACGGCGGCAGGAGCTGCGAATCGTTCTGGGCAGGCTTCAGGTCCGTAATCGCCTCCAAAAGACGGGGCAGCTTCGAGGACGAAAACTCATCGGCCATGCTGGAAAAGATCACCTCGAACACCTCGAAAGCACCCATCGTGATGAATTCGTTCGTGGACCGGGATGCATTCATCAAGAGCTCGCACAGCGGCTCAATCTTCTTGCTGGGCCAACCACCGGATGCGACCGCGAGCGTCTTCACCAGTTGCAGGGAGTGGATGACCAGGGGGTCGTGGGTGTCCCGGCCGCTGGAATCATGGCGACCGCGCTTAGACTTGGCTGCAGCCGTGATGCTATCACTCAAGGTGCGCATAGCAGTCTCCGCACACATATCGGCCGCCGGGTGGTCGAGGGAAGGACTCGGAGGAGGCGACTTGAGCACCTTGACCAACGCGTCCTGGGCACGCTTCCGCACCTTGGGACGGTGATCGACGGCCAGACTCAACAGGCCAGCGATCGCGCGGCGCGGGCCGATCTGTGTGTGAGGAAGGTTCCAGGCTGCAACATCCTGAGCGACCAGGAGGGACTCGAGACAGCCGATGGAGGGACGAAGAAGCGGGGCATCAACTTCTGGCAGGGAAAGGGCAGGGGCGAGGCCGGTGAGAATTTGAGAGAACTTGGCGCGGAGAATCGAGGCAGGGACATAAGCGGTAGTAAGATCGAGTAGATAAACGACGGAGGTTGCCAAATCCTTGTTGACGATGCCTTGAGTAGCGGAGATCGACTGGGACAAAAGCGCAAGCAGCGCAGCAAAATAGGCGGTGGGAGAAAAGTCGGCCTTTTGATCGCGAAGAGTGTCTTCCACTGCAGACAGCACCACAGCCGTCTAGAAAGGAGGAGGAGGATCGTCAGTAAAACCATGGTGAGATAAGAAGGAATCTAGTGAGGCCTCGAATTGGGGTGGGCTGGAAGACTCCGCGGGATGAGGATTCAACGGGACTTACATGGTGCTGGTTCTGCAGCTTGGGAGACTTGATCTTCTCAAGCTTCTCCGCCAGGGTCGCCATGATGGGACGATCAACCGACGGGCAGTTGAGAAGTAGATCCAGAAACCTGGGAGGTAGTTAGGGAGGAGGGAGAGGAGGGAAGAAGTGGTGGATGCGGAGATTTTTTTTGTGGTCCGGCTGGATCTTTTTGGGCGGATGAAAAAAAGGTACGGCGCTTTCTTGGCGGCGCTCTATCGATAACCCCCGATAACACCAGTCAACACTATATCCATGTCCCTTTTGACACCCACCAGCTCGATAATCTACCATTTAAACAGATTTGTGTAGGTGTAGTCAATGTCTCACTCGAGTGGTCCAATTCGGAGAAGATGTAGCCTAAGAAAATAAGGAAAATAATACTATAGAACAGCGTAATCAGACATGACAATCGTCAAGCGTAGCCTCCACCCATACAACCACACACGCCTTGATCAGACTCTCTTTCTGCTGGAGACAAGCTGGGATCTACTCCGAAGCCGTCCGCGCACCCGTTGTGTCGACCATCCTCCAGTCTTGTTGTGCGCTCCCACAGGCTTCCCGGTGGAACTCCTCTTCCTCTCTCTCAGTCTCTTTCCTATCGCACACCTCCTCACAGCAGATCCTTCACCTCCGCCGCCACTCTATTGAGCCACGATACCACCTGACTCTGGCGAACGGTCCCGGAGGGCATTTCAAACGGACCAAGTGTCAACTGATGCCTTGAGGCCGCATAGCCCATCACACATCAACCAAATGTCTCGTGTCGCGTCGCTTTACGATTCCCTGGTTGGGACGCGACAGATCTAGCACGGATGCAGGAAAGGGAGAAAGACTGAAGCAGACATCGTGTCTAAAACAGTATCTCTCCGCTATGCTCCGGCTCAAAGCCCAGCGTCTGTAGCTTCCCATGGCGCTTCTTGTCGCCAACTTTCCGGGCTCCGTCTTCCTTCTTCTTCAGCTCAAACACTTCCTGGAACGATGCGCGCTGGATATGAGGGGGGATATCATCTTCTTTGTCGAGATCCTGTAACCCGGAAAAGCAAAGGACATCAATTAGCCAACCCCCGGCCCTGAACATGAATAGCGAAGAAGATAGATGGAAGATTTGCGTACAATTTCACCAAGAAGCAAGACATTCTCACCCCGAACGAGGAATATACCGCGCGGGATATCGGCGTAGAGGTTGCCGGCATATAGACGTTCAATGGTATCTTGAAGGACGAGATTTGCTGCAGCAGTCACATAGCAAGGGTCGCATGGTTAGATATATACCCATCATCAAAATGTGTTGATCATGCAGCGCATACCGAACTGATCCCAGCTTCTCAGAACTCCGATCAACTTCCTCCCGTCTCGAAGGACTAGAACTAGCTTCTCTGGAAACCATTGTTAGGTCGGGTCAATTTCGTTTGTGACATAAGCCCATGGGGGTCAAGTAAAGTAGTATCACGTACTATCTGTCAAATCCAACAGCTGGGCAGCAGTGGTGAACATCTGCGGCGGTAATTGCGGGGGACCTTGCGACATGGGTCCGAGCGTGTTGTTCTGCGGGGGGAAGCCCTGCGGCGCATTGCCATGGTGGGCACCGGCCGGGTTCTCATTCATCGGAAGGCGTTCCATGTTTGATTCAGTAGCGGGCTCCAAGCCAGAGGTGGGTGTATATGGAAAGACAGGTAGCCATTGCATTGCTGCTGCGGCCGATCGAAGGAAGTCAGTGACGGGTTGGTGGGTGTTTGTTCTGTTTGTTTCATTGCTCCATCAATGGATCGCAGGACAGACTCGACAAACCTCAACAGTCAATAATTTTTGGTTGCGGTAATTGCTAAAGGGGATGAGACACTATGTGATAATTTTCCTAGTGATTTACCCATGAGTTAGGGCAACGCGCATTACCGCTCCTCCCATTGTGGCCAACACCTATGGTGGAATACCGGTGATGATGCCAGTAGTATATACTAGTGTCTCGGCTCACGATCACACTGGTTCCTGACAGATGATAAGATGATTCTGTTATACTATCATTGAACCGAGTGCAAAACTCTTGCAGGTCAGGGGAGTATCTATACTAAATCTACGTTCTAGCTGGCTTCCTACCAGGCAGGAACGATGCGACAATAACGATGCTACCTTCCTGCCGCTACTAAGTGCCTAGGGGCGAAAATCAGGTAATAAATATCTCTTAAAGGTATACCTATCAATTGCTATTGAAGACATTGGAACGCAACATATAATCATAAACCATGGTACCCCTCACGATACCAATTTGGTTGCTTTTAAGGCTATCGCTGATAATACACGACTCGGTAAAACTTATAAACGACATGAGCAGAAGAGAACATAGCAATGAGCTTAGATGAGACAAGATGAAGAAGTGCAGCTAATCGCAGCCAATCAAGCGACACTAACCCCTCGACGCTGATTACGCATTCTCTCCTCGCGTCGCCGACTATACGGAGCACAGTAGGGCTCATCGGAAGAGCCGATACTTGCACGAACTGGTTCCTGCGACTGATGGTACGCAGGGCTCGAAGGTGGCGGCGGGAGCTGCATCACTTTGAACTGATCTACGCTGATGATCCTCAGGCCATACAGGTACTGCATCAGTTCAAAGTCAGGCCGACTGCCGGCCAGAGTCTGGCCCTGCTGGTAGTGGGCCACATCAACGTGGTCGAGCATTGCATCCCATGCTCTCGTTTCAGCGGTATCGGTAAACCGTTCCCCAGGACACAGGGGACAGCGCGCTGTCTTGGGAGGTTCGTGTGTGCGAAAATGGCTGAAGACATGGAGTCTCCAGTCCTCGGCATTGTCAAACGTGATGTGACAGTCAAGGAGATGGAACAAACAGATATAAGTATAGGGGGTGGTGCGATGATCAGTGTGAGCTGGAACGATGAGGGCCCCGGTTCCATCATCCTCGAGGATCTCATGACCTGCGAGCCCGGACGCCCATCTTGTGTCCAAGGATGCGCTTGACGAGGATGCAGGCGTCGAGGCAGTGTCGTTCGATAAGGAGGGGACAGCTGTTGACGGGGGCATTTTCGTTTCCTCAAGACGACGCCTTCACTCTGGCTCTATAGAACTAGAGCTCACTCTTTCTCTCTCCTTTCCCCTGGAGGGTCGAAAATTCAAATGCGCGCGCAGCTGGAATTATCCCGAAGTTCCTGATAAACCGCCGAGGCACGCCAGAAGCGCCCCGAGATGGGCAACAACGAAAAAGTGATCCCGTTCGAGAAAAGTGGTCGAGAAGAGCCTGTTTCCCACATGCTTAGTCTGTGTGCAGCTGAGGGAAGACACAGAGCCAGTCATGGCTGTGAAGCTTGTCACCATTCCCCTGCTTGAAAAGCGGGGGAGAAGATGGGGAACGGGAGTGAAGCAAGTATTTCCCATGAGAAGAGAGGCCATTCATTACCTTCTTTTTTATATTATCTCCAAATTTTTACCAAGGTAATCCAGACATAGTCATTCAGCGACGAAGCACCGAAGAATGGACCAGAGCATCACAGCGCGACCAACCTTGCCGGGGAAGAGAAGGTGGAGGGCGGTTCAGCGACGGCCATGGTGGGTTTGAGGCTCCAGAGGGCACATGGCGGGGAAGGGAAAATTAAGGGAAAAGTAGCGATGATGGAACGAAGGATGGAGGAGAATTGCAGAGAAGAAGCACAAGGAGGGGGGAGAAATCCCGGAAAAGCCCGTCAACGATGATTAGTGGCTTCGGTGAGCAGTCAAATTTCAACAAACCAGAATCAAATAGACTACGACCTACTACCTATCTAGTGGACTGGCAGCCAGCAAAGCCCATCCAGCCCTGTCCGGGTTATGTGGAGAAAGAGAGAGGGAGAGATGTGCGAATACCATTCCGTGGATAAGACCAGCAACATGCCTCCACGACATCCACCACCCGCTTGCTTGGCTTGTTTGCTTTTTCCCCTTCCTTTCCTTACTCTTCTCTTCAACTTACATTCAAAATTGACATATTTAGTAACATCTGCAACTGAGCAAACTTACTGACTGACTGACTGACCACTCGGAACAGTTCATCAACTTCCCCCCATCAGCACTGTCTTTCTACTTGGAGTCTATCACTTTATGGTCGGGAATCAGGGTTGAAAATGAACCGATGGCATCATTCTAGTCTGTGCTGTATCTATCTAATTTCTATCTGACGCAATCCCAGTAAAGTACGGAGTAGCAGATAGTTCAGGCAGCCCATTATTTGACACCCCCACAAACATCCCTGCATCGGACCACGCCGATAGCCAAAAGTGCAACATTCATCTATCACATCTGTTACTGATGTATACAGTAAATACATACCGACATGCGAAAACTAGACGCCGGGGTTAGAAAAGAACTCCCCACTACCACTACTATCTACCTGCTAGACCGGAAGTTTTAGTCCCCATGACTTGCAAACATCCATCTATCTATCTCCCTAGAATCCCTGATCAGATCAGCCGGAAGTCTATAAGGAGTAGCTGAGAAGCTAAGATAAACGTGAAAGAAGGGGTCTGTCTGGCTGCTGACCTTCCAGGGGGGAGAGAGAGAGAGAGAGAGAGAGAGAGAGGACTGATCACACGCGACGACTGACTCTACTAAAGAAGATGATGACCTGACGATCGGCGTCCGAATCTATCCTGAGACAAAGACACATACACCCACACGCAGTGGGAGAGTGATCAGTGGGATCCAGTTTATTTTATTTATTTATTGAGATTACTCAATACATAACTAACTACTTACGTGCCGACTCCGACTCCCGGGGGTATGTATGGTCATGGTCATGGTTTGGTCTTGTCGTCATTTTTAATTTATTAATCTTATCCACAGTAGTATAGTGTATCGTGGGGGTGGACTCGTTCCAAAGTATTTCTACCTATGTCGTGTAGATCTGATTGGCTACTGGGAGGGAATTTATTACATAGTAGATAGTACTATAGTAGATGATCCATGATGGTAGTATGTTCCAATTAAGGCTTATTTAAAATTTTTTAGGGTGACTTCCTCTCATCCTGCTCGAGGTCTATAATCACATATTTCTGGGTAAGAATGTTCTTCTTCGAACCAAGTGTGGTGTGTTTCGACACATGTATTTAATATGGAGGTCTGATGCCTCAGAAGAGAAGAGAGAAGAAAATAGGGAACACAAGAGCTGATGAGCAATTTCGCTTGATATAGGTTTAGTGGAGAGAAGGAGATGTTTCAGAGGAAGTTTGTGGGGAAAGGTGAAAAAAAAAAGTATTTGATGAAAGAAAAAAGAGGCAAGGAGGATCAGAAGAGGGGACACAAAAAGAACAAATTCACAGGATATCCCGTCCATCTATCAGTAGAGACGCCTTGCAACAAAAAAAAAAGTAGTAGGGGGAAAAAACAATGAGAATGATAATCCAACAGAAAAGCTGAGGAAAGAAAAACCACCCAATCACCCGACACCAATGATGCCCATGAACCTTTGTAAATGCACAAGTCTATTCGGTCGTAGCGCGCATAAAAGAACTGCTGATTTTTTGAACCCAATTTTTACACAAACCAACGTGTGGCTGAAGAATGTTCGAACTTAAAAACGTTCGGCCAGGTCACCACCGGCAACGGAATTCGCGGTCGACGATGTGACCGACGAAAATCCACTACCAGGATTCAACATATCCTGAACGGCGACTTTCGGCACCTGAGGGACTGGCAGCTTGCGCTGTGTTCCGTCCGGTTTAGACATGATGTCCGAGATGCTGGGACCATGGTGACCTTGGGAAGGACTGTAGTAGTTGGGCCCTTCCGGTTGTGGTTCCATCGGAGCAAGAGCTGGTGTGTGGTGGAGCGACAGATGACGGATAGACGGCAAATGCAGATCGCTGGAGCCCAGGGGTCTCAACCGCGGTGAGTGAGCGGGAGTCGCCAAGGGAGTGTGATCGGGAGTGGGTGAAAGGGAGTCGTGAGAGAAGGTGGGAGAGGAAGGAGCAGTTGAGTTGGGAGAGTTGGGTCTTGAGCGTTTCACACGGTGCGAGTAACCGTCGTCGTCTTCATGTGAATGCGACCGGCTCATGTTGTGTGTGATCGCGTAAGCAGACAAAGAGGGCAGACGGCCACTTCCATGGTGGCGTGAGCTGAACAGATGGTGATTGCGTGGCCCTGCATGGAAGCTGAAGTGTTCGTCGCGTTCCACCTGCGACGCAGCCGTCGCTAGGAGGTTAATGTCCATGCCCGACGATGCCCGTTCGCTATTGCGAGCATACGGGCCCAAGTTCGACCGCATGTGACTGGCGTAGTTGGAGAAGGAGTGAGGGGGAGAAATGTCGGGGGAGCCGACCTGCGACACGGGGGCCGACCGGGTCATTGGCTTGCTGGGAGGAGGCATCATAGCGCTGGCGGTGTTGGCCATGGCGTTGTCCTGCCCTGCAGCAGCTGCAGCGGCCGCGGCCAGATGCTGAGCCTTGTTGCTGCGCCTCGAATTAGGGTTGTTGTGGATTCGCGAGTGGCGCGTAAGCTCATCCGAACGACTGAAGCGCTTAGTGCAGCCGGGGAATTGGCAGGCGTGTGGCTTTTCACCCGTATGCGTGCGAATGTGTCTTGTCTGGTGCTCCAGACGGTGGAACGCGCGATCGCAGAGGGGGCACTTGTAAGGGCGGGGAAGATCCTGACGCACTTCTTCGGTCGCAGGCCGGGCACCCTTCATGAGCGGCGGAAGTAGACTGACTGACGACGCCATGTTGGAGTTCGACTGTGTACTGGACGGAGTAGAAGGAGTCTTGGAGCTGTCCACAGGGGTGGAAGGGGTGGAATCAGTGGAATTGCTTTGAGGGTTCAGCAGATTTGAGAAATCTACTGAAGAGGCCGGTGGCGGCATGTGAAGCTTGTCCCAAGACCGACGAGGGTAAAAAGGTAGGACAGAGCCGGGTTTAAAAGGGACACGTTCGGAAGGGATGAGAAGCCGAGGCGATAGTGATGCACGTCGCGACCAGGGGTAGCTATATCGGCCAGTCGATCACCACCCGCTAGCACCCCAGACCTAACCTTGGCAAGGAGAGATGATAGGAGGAAGACCGCAAGGGTAGTGAGGATCACAGGGCCCTGATGACGAACCAGGGCGAAGCGATATTCAATTGTGAATTCAACCAAGGGCTGATAACGACGAATTCCCTTTCAATTATTGAAGGGATACGGAATGTGTGGTATTTATGATAAGTGTTGGGTGAAGCCGGAATCGGAAATGGACCCCGGAGGTGGATGAGTAGCGAGCCGGACAAGGGTGATGTTGAGCAAATAGTCTCGAAAAGAGGAGGGAGGAAGAAAACCTGGAGAAGATGATCTGGGGAGATGAATATATAAGAAGAGAAGAAATCGGGAAGGGCGAAAAGATGAGGAATGGAGGGGAAGAAGAAGGAAACGGAATTCGGGGGAGGGGAGGGAAAAGAGGGCGACTCGTAGAGGGGGTGGGTTTATCGGAATCGGAGAGCAGAATGGGAACGCGAAGAAAAAAAAAAAAAAAAAGAAAAAAAGAAAATTGAAAAATCGAAAAAAAAGATGGATAAAAAAAATCGATGAAAAGGGAAATATGATTAAAATAAAAAAAGGGAAAATAAAAATCGAAAAAAGAAAAAGACTATGTACTTTGTGTGGGGATAAATATCGGGGGGGCAAAAAAAGCAGGAAAGGGAAAAAGAACGTGCTTAAACCAGATCGGCTGCTTTGCTTCTTGGGGATTCAAACCGGTCAGTCAGCTTCCCTAGTCAGATGGAACGCAGTGCTTTGTCGTTATCATTTCATACTCTTCTTATCCTTTTATAATTTCTTGCCTGGATATATGATGTTATCATCACTTGGTATCTACCGCTCTTATACTCAGTACATGAGTTCTTTGATGAATATATGGATATACTCTCTTTAAAGTCCTTGAATTGCCAAACGGGTGTCTCCATCAGTTGCCTATCTCGGGGCTTCTTCCGTCTGGTTTTCGGGCCACGCACGGTGTGTTAGAAAAATTTCACTATTACTGACCGGGAAGAGAGGGTGTCAAAACAGGTAAGGCGTGTTAAAGAAAAAAAAAGAATGTGGGGCGGACTAGAGTCAAGAGGGATTACGGAGTAGAAACTGGAACTGCAGAAGTGGCTGTGTGGTCTGGAGAAGTGCGTGCCCCGTATTGTTGGGTGTCGGTAAGGTAAAGCTGTAAGGCCCGGAGAGGGTCTCTGGGGTTGTTGGTTATGTGTACGCACAGTATTGGGGTTTTGGTTGGTGGTAGAGGTGGTGGTGGTAGTAAGTACTTAGTGGTAAGAAACCCTATCACGAACACGAACATCAGCAGCAGCAGCAACCCGGTCTCAGACTTCGCACCGGCTATCGCGGATGATCTGGACAATCCTTCTCGATAGGCGACCGCGTAGATACCTTAGTTTCCCCATCGGTGTCGGTATGATGTTCACTCCGGTGGTGACCAAGCGCGGTTGATTACGCGATTTGTCTCGCCGGTCGGATAATGCGAGGCAGGAGGTAGGCATTTTCCAAGAATCATCATCATCCATGTGATAGCTACCCTACTTTTAACTTGATTGTTCATGCTCACTAGCCATCGATCATTTGCACGGGAGGAATCCGAATCATCATGATCACCAGTGGGGGGTGTGAAGTTATCTAGGCGGTAGGTAATTATGGTGTATTGATCTCGACCGAAAACGTGATACGGTCAAGCGGAGGTGGAAGATCGATCCAATTCCTCCATCTATCCACTACTACTACTCTATTGAAGGGGGGGGTGCGGCAGGCGCACACGAAACGAATCCCTAGAATGATGCCATTTTGATGATTGTCGATGATGGAGGTATGAGGTGATGATGTGCCTGCGGATGCAAGACTCATTTCTGGTTATGGTTTATAATTTGCTCAATTTTTTCTTTTCTTCTTTAATTATTTATTTTTCGTGGTTTGTTTTTTTATTTTCCTGGCCCTCCTACGTGCGTATGTATTTCCCCAACCTGTCTGGGGCATTACCGGGGAAAGAATTTGTTCGACGAGATCTTCGAGACCGCCCAGTCCAGACCAGCTGATCGACCATCATTCAGCAATGGTTGGGTACTGAGAGAAGTAGATAACCAGCAGGGGAGATGAACTCACATCGAATGAGAGTTCCCAAGTGACTCGAGGTGACGGGAGCGGTGATCATAGACAGTGCAAAGCGAAAGACCTGGTAGGGCAGACCGTTGCGCTGAACCAAGAGTCATACGATGGGCGAGATCCAATACATCATCATCCCCATGGGACGAGTTATCTACTCCTATTTTATGCCAACCTAGTTTTTGCGTAGGTACCTCCGACTCTGTACCTAAATGAGGCTGCTGACGGAAACCACTGGATGGACTGGAGCACACGAAAAAGAGCCGGGATGACGTCCAGCCTGTTGCGGGTGAGGGCAGACTGACCGCAGTCGGGGGGTTCAACTTTGTGGGGGAAGGACAGCATTGCATCAGCCTCATGACTCAGACGAATCATTGGCTCCGCCAACAACAACACTTCCCTTCAAGGGGGGGCGAGGCGCAAGACGAGGCGAAACTCTCAGCTGGGCTTGCATACGGATAACAAACTGTACCCCAAGAACACGACGATGACTCGACCGTGTCATCTCTGGATGGCATCCCTCCGCGGCAAGGCAAGGCTACGTGGGAATGGCCAGCGAAGAAGGTACCTGCCTAAGTATGTAGGTACCAGGTATGTATCAAGAACAACTCGGGAGGGATTACTGTTGGCACCACGATCGCATAATAACACCGGCTTTTAGACCCGTAATCCCGAATAGATTTCCATTCCTATTTAACCGGTCTTGCTAGGAACCCCCCCTTTCAAGCGCCCCTCGAGTTATTCAGCATTAGTGTATAACTACCGAGAAGAATCATTTCCCCCCCCTCAAATGCAACCCCCTGGACTAGCGCTTAACTAGAATCTTCACCACTTCAGAGGACGCGCCGCCCTGCATCGTGTTTCATCAGTGTCAGGCACCCACGTCTCCGTCAAGAGAAACAACATGGGGCCGCCAAACAAAAAAAGGGGGTTTAAGGTGAGACCGTAACTATGTGGGAGGGAACGAGGGCTCCGGTAAGCTCGGAAATTGAACTCCGCAATATCCCCAGGTCCACAACAATAGCTCTCTAGTCTCTCTATTTGCGCCCGGAATGTACTATTCCCTCCCCAGACAGATAGTCCACCACCTCCGGTACTATCCACGCAGCTACTAGATATCTACGTATAGTATGGCTCTTTCAGGTTCCGATGGGGAAATCTCCATGCGGAGATTTTGCCACCGGCTGTGGAGTCTGTACATATTAAATTAATCGACCGATGACATTGTTCGCTGAATTGCACGGTGCTATCTAACCGGGGCAAGAAAAGGCCCAGGCGTCATCGGGATAAAGAAAGATACGGTCTCGGCAAGTCCAGCCAGCCAAGGGCTTCACGGACAGCCCTTCACGCGCTCGCCATCGCTTCTAGGCTTAAACTAGGATTCCATATCCGTAACTGGGTGGTATAATATGCTCTCATATTTTTGTTCTATTTTCTAATGGAATTTCTCCTTTTGGGGTCTTGCGGCATCCTTATCTACGGGCACGCAAGGGTCATAGGGATAGATTGTATGCCGCAGGTGGTGAATGACAACATACATATCAGTAGTGGTGGACTAGTGGACCTGCATTCGAGGAAGCTCAATAAAAGTGCTACTAGATACTACTCTGTACACTACATGGGATATCCGAGCTGGGAATATTGTTCCAAAGGAGAATCGAAGGAAGCGGGAAATATGCATCAAGCCGTCAGAACAGGCCGCTTAGTGGCAGATCAGATCACAGGCACTCAACCCTCCCACCCCGAGGGGTCCGCGCCGACCGGGGACTAGCACTAGTAGTGGTAGATTCAGCAAGATAGATGGATAGATAGTAGATACCAGCTCGCTCCATTCTTGGAATTGAAGTGTGCTTTAGTCTGCGGAGTCAAGTATGGGAAATCAAGGTTCCAGCTAGGCATTGTCATCGGATAAGATGCAGCAGGGTCATGTATCCGGGCTTGGGTGTGTAACACATGCCACCTCCATGGACCTCCTTCAGCCCACATTGTTGTCACCCGCGAGAATCGAGGGTGATGCGATGCTGTTATCTCGAACCCTGACCAAGGGGGAGGAACCCGACGGATGAAACCCCCACCAGAGCGATATCGTGGTTTTGTTACAAGCTCTGATAGGCTAGACTCGGCTGACGGCCCTTCTTTGCGATCAGCGGATATCGGATCGTGACCTTGAATGGTTCGTTTGTTTGGAGCCTGGAGAGTTTCCCCGGCACGGCGGGATCAGAGAGGAAGGCGTCGCGACCTGGCCGATCACCAGAAATGAAAGGAGGGGGAAAGTGACTAATTAGATTCTTCAGATAAGAAGAGGAAAAAAACAAAAGTACTACTACCACTACGAGACCACTACACAGTAGTATACACGCAGGAAGATACACAAGTGATCATTGATGGAGCAGGTGCCGCCCGCTGCAGATACCAGAAGGTGGCATGGGACATGGTCTCTTTCTCCGCCTAGAATTTGTGAGGGGATCCGGCCGTCATCCCCGCAGACACCTGAGTATGTATAATACACACACACCATGTTCGAACTGTCTTGGGTTGGCCTACTTGGAAATAACCCTGACTCGTTTCCTTATCTATACTGTATGATAATTGTGTATTGCACAAATTTTCTTGTGTGGGGTGGGACCTCCTGTCTGGTCAAACACAGACACACACTCTCTCATTACATACACACCTGGTGCCGGACCGATTGCCGGCACTTTGCCGGTCAGTGAATTTAATTAATCCCAAAGAAGGGGGCGCCCAGCAATCACCCCACCATCTCTCCAGACTTGGGATGGTGGGACAAATGGGGAAAGAGAGGAATGAGGTTGGCACGCAGGTACCGCTGCCCTGTACGTAACCACCCCAACTAGCCGGAGCCACGTACGTTTCTCATCGCATTATTATTGCTATTATCATTACTACTACTAATATTATTATTATCCCGGATAAGGAGGGGAAGAGGGTAACAACCTTTTCATTTGTTCGGATACCACCTACCACACACTCACTGCCTGATCGTGATGGAAATAGCATCCCTCCTTGCCGTTTGATTGGGGGTTCGGATTATTCCTTCAAATCCTGACCAGCCTGGCATGGCACCACTCCATCCACAACAAAGGGGACCTTGTAGTTTTTACCCCGATGTGGCACTGTGGTGGCTGTACTAACCTTTCTATCCCCGCCCTCCCAAGGCAGATAGATTCTGCCTGTGGTTATACTATTTTATTTCTATTGTTTAGGAGCTGTCATGGGCCAACTACTTTGAGTGTTGGTAATATTTGGCAACCAACAACACCAGCCCTGATTTAGCGCCCATGTATGGCTGAGCATTGAGCCGTTGCGCTTAGTAGTAGTTGGTTTTTTGTGCCAGGGAAAAAGGCTTCTTCTATCTCTCGGTCTTTCCAGTCTCCTCGCATCCGCTCTGCATGAAGCCCCAACGCACTATTGAATCAGACTGACGCTGATCATGGTGCGACAACCCTGACCCCATAGATAGTCTAGAAGGGGGAGGATCCATTCTAGAGGACCCCGTAGAATCCCCGGGGCTTGGGTTATCAGCAGAACGAGCACCTAAACCTGTATCTCAGTGGCAATCAATTTTTGAGTTCCCTTTACCCCGTTTATCCATCCTTTGCAAAAGTATTGTTCATTGTCTCCTCCGCTTTTTCGACTCCGAAAGACGGAAGATCTTCCCCGCGATCAACGCAGCCGGGGATCGACACTCAGATTTGGCCAGGCCTCTAACCGCAAAAGGCCATCCCTGTGTCTAAGTCCGGTCACTGGCTCGGCTTCACGGCGCCATGATATGCTCTGAATTACTCTTTTAGGAGTGAGTACGACGCGGATCTACCCTAGCCAAGCCTAACTGACCACTCGGTTGCAGATAACCCTCTCTGACCTCGCCCCGTCTGCAGTTAGTTGTTCTTGATGAGAAGTCTGCGAGTCACGGGTCACTACCACGGTAACTACCGGCGGCAACCGTCTCCGCAAACCCAAGAAATGGGAGTTAAGAAACAGATAAAGAAAAGTCAATGAGAATTGAAGAAGCAGGGATTGAAACGAAAATGACCCCCACTGTCCGTCACGTTCAGAGAGGATCATCGTAAGCGCCAATATCCTAGAAGCCGTTTATCCGCCAAAGGATTGCGTTTCGCAGGAACTGTTCTCTGTTGCAGTTACTGCTTAATTTCTTAGAGGGGAATTTGTGCTCCGTAATGACCCGCCAGTAGTTCGACAAAACCCCACTGTGAGATAATAATTTGCTTCATCTTTTACCAACCGCAAACTCATCCACCAACAGTATAGCGCCTAGCGATCCGATAGGCGATTGTCTATCCCACACCCCCAGCAGAGAATTGGTCGATGCATTCATTCATTTAGTTGAACTTGGGATCATCCTCTAGTCTGGTGCGGAGTACGGAGTATATCTCTACCAGAGCAGATTGTTCCCGGACAATGAAAATTCGTTACTAAATACTAGCATCATGATCAACTTTCATCACACATTCTTTACTGGATTTTCCACCTTTGATTACATGGTGATTGACTACATCACTTCCCCTCATATGAGACGGATGTTCGGGGCCCTGCATTGAGCCAAGTCCAGAACATCGCCCAGACGGGATCATCTAGTTGTACCTTTCTGAGAGGGTGAATGTGAGGCCTCTCATTGATCACGATGCTTTCCCTGACCTGACGTTGCCTGATCTGTTGATGTGGGGTTATCGTATGGTGTCAGACAATCGACCCACGTATGCACACCGGCGGTCCTTTTGTTGCACGAAAGGAATAGAAAAATGAATAGAAAAATCCTTTTTTGTTGTTATCTGAACCCCTCCTCGCCTAATCCAGTCTGACAGCTTGACAACACATAGAAACCACCTCTACTTGTGAGTGAAACACAGGAAAAAGAAATCTCATGGGATAACCTGGATTCCTGCACACCCGCCAAAATGCTACGCTTTGATTCCCATTCCCTGCCCACTAGTCTAGTCGCCGAGGGGCCGCCTGAAGAAAGGAAGCGCAGCAGTTACATGTGAGCGCATGGGCCGCAGAAAAAAAAAGACAAATTCGAGACTTAGGCTGCGCAGCCTGTCAGTCTTAGTCTGCCTTGCCGTGCGGATCGTAAATGTTTCACGAGGAGTACTCGTACTACCACCAAACACTGGGGGAACCAACCAGAATGAAGCTCCAAGCTTAAGAGGCAGATCTTATTATCAATATCGATGATACATTGCATGCGTTGCCTTCTACTGATTACTATTTTCTTCTTCTTCTTTCTTCCTCATGATCACACCAATCACTCATCAGTCACCTCGTTCACTTTCTGGTTTCCCCGTCAATGGCCGGTCGGGCATCCGGTTGCATGCAATGTGGGAATTACACCGCTTGTATGAAAATTCGATTACGTCTCTCAAGAAAGATCTCTAGAGGCAGAGAAAAGGGAATCCCACTAAACCTATCCACTGATCTCCGCAGGAAGGGGCAAAAATTTTCAGCCATTCATACTCTGATGCGATGAAATAATAATATCCACGGCAACCAACCCCAAGTCATGACGTGTAGAGACAGGAATGTTAGCAATGCTACTACGTACTTACCATTCTGGACAGTCTCTGATTTCGTCAATCCCCAGTTGGGTAAGCCGCCGGGTAGATCTTTGTCACCATACTGATGTACCCGAGAGAGCCCTAAAAGGACCAACCACACAGTGGAGTTGTGCCCTGGGCGTTTTCAGGGCTCAAGAGAGATAAGGCAACGAGTCACCCGAGCACGAAGGTAAGGTATGCAGATGGTTGCAACTTCTTTCTTTTTCAGATGACCCTCGATAGCCAAGAAAGATAGCATGCTAGGATATCACTTCCTACCACTTACTGCTTGCTCACCACCACAACACAACTGAAGGCGACATCAGAATGCTTGGCGGCTATGTGCGGGGGCAGAGGGAGAACTCTGGGGAATCTCCAGATTGACTATCGCTCATGGTCATTCGCTCTACCAAGAACCCAGCAATTTACGACCTCTTGGCCAATGAAAATCCCCGTCGGCAGAAAAAGAAACTGATAATTAATTATTACTACTAGTAGCATGAAGGGTGGATGCTAATCAATCTACCCAGTGTGGTGTGCATGAAATGCTTATCAGGCAAACCGAGATGATCTAGTGTAACACGGAGCTGGGAAGGAGGGTGTAGTGGGAGGAGCTGCCTGCTAGCTATCTTGCTAGGTCCGGCGTGCTGGTGGGTGGTGTGTATCACCGTGACCGTACGACGGGCACTGATTGCGGTCGAGGTGCAAATCCCACGGCCTGACCGGTCTTAACCACACGCACCCAAGGAAGGCGCGCGCCCCCCTCCCCACAAGGCGCCAAGTTCAGCGATCCGGGGATCCACAAGCTTCTGGAACGGGGCGTATCGACCAATCATACCAAAGGGGCCGTATCACGGTGATATCGCCGATTCACAGGCTTCACAGCCGCTGCCCCCAGGTTATGCGGGGCCGCGCTTCCGGAATCCGGACGCTTCTACTTTAGTAAAGACGGTACCGGCCATGTTACTGTATGGAGGGTATGTGTCGTATTGGGTTGGTGGTGTGGTTGGAAAAATCTTGCTTCCTTGCTGTCATTGGTCATGAAGGGAGAATGTGAGTTGCTTTCTTATCTGACAGCATTTGCTGCGATGGAATTCCTACGTACTTCATCTACCATATCACCGATCCCATAAACAGGGAAAAAAACAGGGACAAGGACAGGGACAGATAGCGCGCGGGTAATGGCAATCCAATCCCCAAGGTCCTTCAACTTCCTTACGTGACCATATTTTGTGGCCGCGTAGTAGCTAGCGTTGCGGTCTTTGGGTTACCGGAGTATAGCCAGGCCAGTGGCCAAATATTGTATGGAGTAACTACTCCGTATAGAGGACTGGAATTTTACCCCGAAGTTATCCCTCCCCAGGGAACCAACGAACCGCTATCCGCTAAACCCAACACTAACCTTATGTTGTTTTCCTCCCCCTTGTTCTCCCGAATCACACCATCCAGCCCGTTTCTGCACGAATGCCTGTCTAGTGTCTACATCCCTCCCCCTCTCCCCTCTTCTCCGTCCCGTCTTCGACATGAATTCTACTACCTACTCCTCTTACTCCGCAGCAACTTTTTTAATCTACTCAATTAACCAATAATTGGCCATGTTGAAGTTAGATTGTCGCAACCCGGGGAGGGCGCCAGACAGACGGGCGGGCAGGCAGAAACAGGGGGGGCGGAGGGGAGAAAACCCGGGGATTGTACGGAGTAATTTTTATTATTTCTTTAATATAATTTTATTTTCCTAACGGTCGCTTTACGCGCGCGCGCGCGCCGTTAGCTAGCTAACCATCTACTTACTTATTTTACGGGGTATGGGACACTATAACGCTATGCTACTTTACTTATCTCTCGTGTTGTGATGACACGTCGCCTGTAAGGTAAGCAAGCAAAGCGGGATTTCGGGGGGGAAGGTACGGCGAGCGCCGCCGCCGCTGACACCCTGGTTGTTGTGGCGCTTTTCACCTTTCTTTCTTTTTCAGCCCTTGGATTATACTAGTTTACCTATAGTTACTTACTATACAGAAGGAGTAGATAAGCTGGTAGTTGTTGGTTTCCTTGCTTTGCTTGATTACACAGGATAAGGAGTGATTACACTCGGTCGGGTAAATTGCCAGTACCTGAATCTAAATCCTTCCAACTTTACTTAATTACTAGTAGCAAATACTACTATTATCGAACCCCGTGTCTATAATTATAACCACCAGCAGTGCCAGTGTCAGTGCCAATGCCAGCGCCAGTCCAAGCTCCAAGATAGTGTCGTCTATAGCTTCAGTGATGGGACTTCTCTCCCCCAAACCGGTAAAATATTAATGAGGATTGACTTGACCCATTGCCAAGTGGTGCGCTCCTTCCTCCCTTCCTAGTTCCCTCAGGTCCTAGTTTGCTTTAGTGAGGTACTAGTGTAGGTGGTGAAAAAGCTTGGGGCCGGGAGGGGATGGAATTATGATGATGGGTTTGAGATAAGGATTTTTCTATTGCGGTTAGTTCTTACTAAGGGTGATGATGATGACGGTGGTGGTGCAATTGTCGTGACCATGCCATATATTCTATACTACTTACTCACTACGATACCCATTATTGTCTATTTCTTTTCATAGGAAAACAGTGAAGAGAACAACCGTAGGCAGACATTACACACGGACCTGGCACTACTAAATAACATATTAATTAATATATCAACTAGTAGTTAGTTAGCTGCCCCTCTCTGCTTCTTCCCCCCCTCTCGAGCTATGACGACGATCTCGGGGGGAAGTTGTGAGGAGAGGAGAGGGGAGAGAAGACCAGAGGCTAGAACTATGACCCCTTTCACATGATAACCGACTATAGTATGTATCGACATGAGTCTAAGCTTGCAGATTGCAGTTTTTAGCTAGGTTAATTAACTTCATCACTTCTGCACGGCATATGTAGCCTACTAAGTAAATACCTACTCTGATGCTATTTTATTTTTCTCTGTTGTAGTATGTATCGATGTATGATGTAACAAAAACTGTAATTTTGTTATTGTTGTCCGTTATTTTTTTCCCCAGACCGCCACCACCTAAGTAACCTAATGAGATTAGTTAATACAGATGGGATGGAATAACGGGGATAGATGCCTAGGTGGGATAGAATAGCCAAGACAAAACCCAAGACAACACTGAAAGGGGGGTAATGGATGAATGAATGAGTGGAATGATAACAACTACGTACACTCTTTCTTTGACCAGATGGTAGTAGAATGGAACCATAATTTCTTTTTGTTTTCTATCCTAATACTCTGTACTAAAGGGTGAGAAGGACCAATGAGGGAATTACCCAATTGGGAATGATGGGGTAAGAAAGAAAGAAAAAAAAATCATACCAGACGGAGACAAAGAGTCACGGAAGATGGCCGGGATTGCGTCATGAGAATGATTTGCAGCTAATCCAGGAGTCGAGACATGGGCCTGCCTTAGTGGCGGCGCACTGCCGCGTTTCTAGATGACAATCTCCCGCGTCTGGAGGACTGGATCAGGCTGTTGACTAACTAGTACTTAGTCTAGTAGCGCACCATAACTGGACAAGGGTTGTTGTGTGGGTTGTGTGGACTACGGAGGGGGAGAAAAGACCGGAGATCCGGTGTATTAGATAATATCGGGTTCTAATCTGACTAGTTATGTTAGTTGATTCTTGTTGCTTTGCTATGCTTTGCTTTGCTATCATCATTATCGTACAGTTAGTTATGTAGGTGCAGCAGCAGCAGCAGCAGCAGCAGCAGCAGCAGCAGCAGCAGGAGCTCAGCTCAGCTCATCTCAGCTCAGCCAGTCTACTCCGTAGTAGCTTTTGCCACGTCAGGGCACTACTGCTATTTTCTTTCCGCTTCGCTTTGTTGGGGCGGGAGCGTACTGTCGTTATCCTAATCTCTCCTTCTAGTGGTACTGGGTCCCTTTTTTTTTTTGTCTGCCTCTTTACTCCGTATACATGTGATGATTTGACTGGACTAGAGAGAAAGGGAACCACTCGTGAAGAAATTTCGCGTAAAAAGAAAAAAGGAAAAAAACCAACCAAGGCACCACTCACCGTCCTCAAATCCAGACAATTTACGAACAAATTCCGGGACAGAACCTGCAAGAATGATACGGTGATCGGATGATTTCGGGAGAATTCCGGGCATTCTTCCCCTCTGGGGCCCGTCTTGCGACTAACGGGGCTGGCTGGATAGTTTATCAGGGCGGATTGCGGAGAAATTTCTTACCTAACTTGCCCCCTCCTCGCTCTCTCCAGATGGGCCGGAGCCACGGGCTGCCCCGAAAAGGGTACCTCGGTGAAGGTACCTTTGCGGTTAGGCGCTTTTTCCTGCCCTGCCATTCTTTCCCTTCTTTCCCCTTGTGACAAGACTGACGACCGACCTCCTCCTTCAAGGAGCTTGGTACTCCGTAGCGGCGTAGCGCCGTAGAGATGTCTCCTACCTAACCAACTAACTACTACACTAGATGAATTTTTTCCTTTCCCTCTAACGGAGTACTTCCACCCCCCTCCTTTACCTTTCCCAGGTTTGATTGAAGCCCACCAACCACCCCTTCACTTTCCTCTCCCCCTCATCCACCCCCTCCCCTCTCTAGTCTCTTCTCCCCCGGCTGAGGCAATTTTCCCATCCATCGGCATGTCCGTCCCGAGTCCTGGATTCTTGCCGAGTCTGTCCCGAATCCCGTGGTGGTCTGAGCCGTCCTGACTGGCGGCTTCCCTAAACCAGCCCTGATTTCTGGGGGTTGATTTCCGGTGGACGGAGTACAATCCTCCCCCTTCCTCGTTTAAGGGTCACATTAATCCGGTTACTGCTCCAGGCAATCATGTAACTATTCTGGAGCCGTGATGTGGCCAATACACTGGTAGCCCCATTGTTTTCCCTTTTCCATTATTTTTTCCCCCCTCCGTATGTCGGCATTTTCTCCCTTCCGGTAGAATGTTTGCCCTGTCTATCAGTTTAATGCTTATCACACGTTAAAGTTTTCAATGATGGCTTCTAGTAGTATTTTTCTTCGATTTTCGCCCCTGGCTAGTTTTACTCTGTATAGTCTGAGTTTCTCGCTTCTGCGCAAGACTGGGGCTTCAGGGAATATAGCGGTGAGCAAACAAAATTTTTTTTCTAGCCAGATGTTCCATCTTGACTCACACGAAAACGTTGCCAAAAAAGACAAGATGTGTGCCCAACCCGGTTCCAGCCATTGGGGCCATGTCTTTTTCTTTTTTCCCTGTCCAGCGTTATGCCGTCGTTATGTGCCATAATTGTGCGAGGGTGGATCCTTCTCCTCCCCCAAGTCAGGACTGTCAGACCACCCCCATATAGTTACTACTTACGGATACGGAATAGTCGTTATCAACTAATCGGCTACTTTAGTCCTTAACCGCCGGATTCAGCTGTCACGTGTGTTGGGGTCGTTATGAGTTACTCCGGACGGAGGTGAAACCCTGACAGATACCCCAGGCACAGCCGTGTCAAATCCCGATGCTCATTCCTGCTTGGGGTGATAAATGATATTCCGTCCAATCCGTTCAATTGATAGGCGGAATATTTCTATCCCCCTCCCTCCAAGGGATTTCCCCATCCTATCATGGACTCTGGCTAGTCCTCAATTTCACCCTCATTCATTGATTAGTAGTAGTAACGTAGTACTAGTACTATCCTAGGCCAGGGTGCTTGTTCATATCGGCATATCCGGACACGTGCCGGGGTAATTTACTCTCGTTCGAGTATAGCTCACCCAACCAACACCTGCCAATTACTACTAGTAACTATCTACTTACTACCTTGTTGGTGTGCTCATAAGCGCTACGGGAAGAAGGTATGGTGTGAGATAACAACAACAACAACAACAACAACAACAACAACAACAACGACAATAACAACAACACGGGGCAGCAGGCACCCGTATTACGAATTGCCATAAGCAAGCACCCATGATGCCAACCGATTGGGTGCTGGGATAATTGTCTCGAACGACCGAATCTGCCCATGGCGCAGCTCGATAGGCATGGAATTGTTCTAGTCCTACTTATAGTCTTAACTCAGGGGTACAGTCCTGTCACGCCCCTGGTCACGGGCGCTCAGACTACGCCCATGACGTCGGGTTTTGCAGCGCAGAGCAGTGCTTACTGCTCTCCAGCTCAGCTGAAGCTACTATGTCTCTGCTGCCTGGCTGGGCTAGGACTCTGTGATGGTGCGAGGTGGAGGGGTCTAGATAACACTCCACCGACCAATCTATCTTCTTCTTTCCATGCTCTTGGTGATAGGATTAGGGTCGGCGGTTTCGAATCAGGTAACAGCCATGAGCCGGTTAATATCGAGGGTGTGAGAGCAACCGCCCGGGCATGAGTCCAGCCCTTTTAGATGCCGAGTTCATCTACTACTCACTTCTTACCCTTCGGGGGAGCCGGTGGTTCGCCATTGTTCTAAGGCAGAAGCTGCTTTTGTACCCCGCTGGTACTTACAGTATCGTCTCTGATGGTGATGGATTCGGTCTGTGTTGGTAACTTTGTTGCGATGACTATGATAGGGTAATTGAGGTTGTTCCCGACCTTTCTGGTCATGATGCAAGAACGTGTAAGGTTGTTCCTCATGGTATCCTACTATGGAGGTAAATAATGTGTGGACATGTGATCTTGGTGTAACACTCTGGTCTAAATCATGTTTCAACCTAAGGACTAAACTCCCCCCGTAAAAGGTTTCTGAATACCTTAAAGACACGAATGTGTCGACAATCATCATTACCAGTGTCCAGTGATCGAGAATGTTGAGTTGAATGTTGATACCAACCTTTCATGCTGCATGATATCCGTCTTGTCTCACTTCCCACCTCCGATACTCTTGACTCTCCACACCCCGGAGACATGTCCGATATGGTGATATCAGGACATATACTGAGCGACATGACAATCCCTTGGAATTGAGCGTCAACCATGACCTGTCAGTTCTTCCTTCTGACATATCCCATACCAACCACCCTTATTTCACTCATCTCCTGTCTTATCTTCTCAAAGTATATTCGGTAATATTACCCGATGCGGTCGCGATGATGTCGCGCCTCAATATTCTGCCGCGTCTGCCCGCCTCCCGTCGGCCGAAGCAAAAGTCATTCAGGCATGCTTTTTCACCATTGCGATTAGTCTTGTGCTGTTGAGTGCCGTTCGTTCAGTTGTTGCCGGTGGCTATTCATTTCCTGTAACACAATTGTTCGGGGCTGCGATTGCCCCGGCTGCCCTTTTCTCACCACCCTCTCCTTTCCCTCTTTCTTTCTCTCCATCTCTCACGGCCATGGCTCCCCCGCGCCAGCGGACGACAGCCGCTCAGGATGACTCTCGCTCTGAAGGCTCCAGCACTGCAAGAGAGCATAAAACGACAACGGGGAAGTCTCGCAAGGGTGCTGGCGGTGCAGCAGCAGTGGCCGCTTTGAATAGTCGCGAGGCAAAAGCCTCTGCGAGTTCTGCAAACGTCACCAGCGCTCCGGCTGGAGGCGAACAGGACAATTTGCCAAAGGTACGCTGCAATCGGTGTTAACTTGCTCTTCCTTGATTATACATTCACTATATTCTCCATACCACTTCCTTTCATACTGTGGTATCATATCTGACATGGATTGGATGTAGATCCCCTGGTCCGAAATGCCCCTCGAACTCCTCCACTCCTACCGACATGCCTACAAGCTGTCTACCCCAAGCGCGTTCTCCAGCGAATACTCCCACTTGCTACTCTCCCGTGGAATCGGACTCCGATCACCAACTTCTATCGCCGCCCAGAGAGCACACCTGGCTCGCCAGGACCAGACGACGAATGGTTCCCAGTCGAGCGCATCCACATCCCGAAAAGCTCTGCAGAGCAATTCCTCCGCTCCGAATGGTGTCAGCTCAAGACACAAAGACCGTCCGTCAAACAAAGGCCCGGATACAATTGATGTCAAGGGTGCGCTGCATCACATAATTGGTCAGGAAAGGGTGTGCAAGAACCAGCTGGCCGTCACAGTGCGTAAACACTTCAACAGCGCTGGTCTTGCGGAACAGGAGGCTATTGCGCGGTTCCTGTACAAGGTCCGTGAAGAGGGACGAGGACGACACTTCCGTCTCAGATTCCAGCCATAGTTCCTGCGCCATCCTTCTATGACCTCGTCTTTCCCTTTTTATCACCTACCTCTGATCCCGGAAGAATCATCCCGGACCTGCGGATATGTCGTGGGCATAACCTCGGCTCATTGTGCTTCTGGTCTTGAGCACAATTTTTACGAGTTCGGGATTGAATCTATCCCAGGACTGCACGCCCTCTATCCTCCCTACTCTTCACCTTCAACGCCTCGCCTCTCTCCTTTCACCGGTCACCGGGCATCCTAGTTCCTTTACCTTTTCATGATACCCATTGGTGCTAGTTCAGATAAGTACTTCTTTCTTGCTCCTTTTCACTGTTTCCTTTGTTATCCTGATCTGTCCACTCGAGATCACTACTCTCTGTATGTTCCCTCTGAGCCTCATCTGCCTCCAAGATCCTGTCATGCTGGCTATCTTGTACGCCGCGTTAGACCCTCGGCCATCAGTGCACTACTCTTTTCCTTCTCTGGCTCATATACTTGTACATTATTACTCGGAAATGGGATATATCGGCGTTTTATCTTCATATTGTTTAGAGTTTAATTGCAATAATATACTACCTGTCCTGGTTCATAGTATTCATAATATCTCTTCACTTAGTACTCGTCCTAGGTTATAACATATACTACTTAGTAGTGTGTATATATATATATCAGTATGTGTAGTCCACTAAGCGCCAACTGAGACATGTATAACTTAGTAATTCATCCAATTGCATTTTCCTCTCCCTGTCGATCTTTTGCACTTCACTTATACTCACTATATACATTCCACTTCATTCCATTCGATATTCGTCCCTCCACTGTCCTACCGGCCAAAATCGAACCATAAAACAAGACATGAAGGATAAGTAGCAACAGCAGCAGCGACAGCAAGGATAAAGATAGATAAAGCCACTAAAACTAGCTCAATGAATAAAAACGAGGAAAGAAGAAAAGAAGGAGAGGAAATTAACAAACGCAAAGCAATCGACTCAAAAAAAAGCGAGAGTTGACGACGGGGGGAAAACGCCAAAATGCATAAACATAAAAAACGTGTCCATTCCATAAATAAGTCTATCATACTTTCATATCATGATCCCTACCCCTGTTTCCCTTGTCATTCCATTCCATAACATCCCATGAATCTCATCCTGTGCATGCATGTGTAATTAGTTGGTTTCATTTCCATGCATTCAGGCCAGCCCAGGGGTCATTGCCAGACGCGGATGTCGATTGGGGTTGAGACTGCGAGGGAGCTTTGTGATGCTGGGATGTGCCGTAAGGTCTGCTTTGTGCGTAGCCGCCAGGACCCGATGGGTACGGCCCCGTCGTAGAGGGGTAATTGGTCTGCTGGGGACGAGGCGGCGGAGGAGGCGGAACGTAGCCCTGGGGCATAAAGGAGGATGGAGCTGCTGGCGGAGTGGGCCCGGCGTAGCTGAATGGAGTAGGGGTGGACGTGTAGAAGTTTGGCGGGGGAGAGACGGCCGGAGGGACGGGGTAGGCCATTGGGTTGTAGCCCTCTGAGAGAGGCGCTGCTGCGCCTTGCTGGAATGTCTGTCCTGGGACGTAGGAAACGCCCGGTGCGTGGCCCATGTACTGTCCGTAGGGGGCAGGGGAATGCGATATTGGGATGCCCTGCGGCTGTCCTCCGACATTGGGAGGGTACCGTGGGGACATCTTTGGAGAAGATATGGCGGGGTTGGGATATGCGGGCGTCTGAATGGCGGGAGGAGGGGATTTGACCTTGGACGGCGCGGTCGTCGTTGAGGAAGGAGTTGATGATGTCTTGGGTTCCGTAGACAGGCGCTCCATTAGCTGTCGCAGCTTCTCTCGTTCGCGGTCTTCCTGCTCATTGGCATTGCTTGCCTTTTCCCGCTCGATTTGGCCTAGCAGCTGGGCGCCTTCGGATCGTCGATTGTTGATAAAGGTCTCAACGTTCTTCTTCAGGCTGTCTACGGTCTCGGTCATCTCCTTGTAGAAGGTCTGGGCTTGCGCCGTACCCGACAAGAGACCATTGAATGCATCGTAGATCTTCTTGTATCGGGACATCACCGTGTTGCGTTGACGGGTGATGGCTTCGTACTTCGATTGCTCGGCACGCACTCGTTTGTCCTGCAGTAGATCACCGTATATCTTCGTAAGCTCCTTCATCAGCGAAGCCTGTTTGTGATTGGCCTGGAGGAGTCGGTTCTGGTGCGGTCGGAATTTCTCCAGCTCCGCTTCGAAAAGCTGACTCTCCTGTCCAGAAATGGTTTTCTTGTTCAGTATCAGAACGTTGGAGATGTCGTCGTTGTGAACCTGTTCATGGGCCGTTAGTCTTGTGGAGCAATGTGCTCAAGTTTTCAGATAGACGTACCTTATCCTTCAAGTCTTTCAAGACCTGAGCCCGTTCTCTCTTGACCAGGTTCAGCTTCTTCAATATAGCTTCGACTCTTGCGATTTGCTCTGACACCGAAGAGCTGCCTTCGTCGTAGACATCATCAATCAAGCTTCCTTCCGCCGTTGGTGCGTACGGGCTGCCAAGTCCATTTTTACCCTTGCTCTGCTTGGAGCCAGCTTTGATCATAGCACGTTGGAAGAGCACTTCAGCTTCGTCTGTTTCACCTGCAGATCGCATTTCATCGAAGTCTGCCTCGTACTGCCGCAGAGTAGACAGTAGCTGTGAGTCGCTGGCACTCGCTTCATTGATGGTGTCTCGGTAGGTTCGAATATCGCCCCGTAGAGTTGTGTTTAGCCTGGCGCTGGGCTGCTGACTCCAATCCGCTCCGTATTTGGAGCGCATCTTCTCGCAGACGCTCTCCTCCAGGTCCAATTGTTTCGAACACTGGTCTAGTTGCGCGAGAATCTCCACTTTGCGATCCTGTAGCCCATCGAAGGCCTTGATAAATGGTTGATGACCCGCAAGCTCCTGGCACCATCGTCGGAATTCATCATCCACAGTCACCTCCTGGTCCATCCCCCCTTTAAGGATATTCAAGCTACCCGGAAGTTTTAGATAATCAAGACTGGCCGCCATTTCTCCATTTGCCGTCTCAACTTTCTCGGTTTCCGCACGGATCAGCTTGGCTTTCTCTTCATCATAGAGACTGGCCGTTTCCGTAACGGACATCGGGACCAATTTCTGGAAGATATCCGGGCCGATGATACGTTGGATATCCTGGCCTTGATAGAGCTCGCTGACAGGAATTGCCTTTGCTGCAGGCAGCTTCGCAACAGCTGACAAACCTGCCTCGCTGGGAATGGGTTGGTGATAGATGAAGTCGTTGTCCTTCATGAATACGGTAAGCTTGGCTTGGACATTGGCAAGATGATACTTGATGATATCGAGGAGATTGGTGCCCGATTCGGAGCTCAAATTGGCATTCGGGGAGACCGATGATGGGAAAGACTTGGCCCATCCTAGTGCTGCGGTTGAATTCTTCTCTGCCAGCTGCAGCCGGGCAATGGCTACACCGTGTGATCCGCTTTCGCTGTCGGTCAAGGCTTGGTAGTAGGACGCTACAGAGGCCATGTGTGCCGCCTTGGCCTGCACAACGATTGTCCACACTTTGTCGAAAACCCCCTTTACGAACTCCTGCATTCCCTCAGCGGCCTGAGAGTACAGATAGGCGGACTGGCTTGCAAGTTTTGCGAGCAGACCGGCCTTTTTATTGTCCGCGATCTGCTTCTCCAGGAAGACTTCTTGGCCTTGTGCGAGGGTAATGTTGATCAGAGCCTTAACAGTTTCCCGGTTCAAATCGGTCGACGGCGCGTGGAGGAAATTCTCGTTGATATACGTGAACATGCCTGCGGATGCTTGGAAAGAGTGATACGCGGTTTTGAGACCGGTGTCTTCGGCGCGATTCTGGTTTGCCGCATGGCATGACAAAACGGCGGAGATGTTGAAGATGATTGATGCTTTCTCGAACGCCAACGAGTATTGCGAAGTAGGCTTCTGGGTAAAGGCATCATACCTATGCGAGGAATTGAGGTATTAGCAGACTGAAACGGCGTGGCTGGTACAGGAAAAGGTCAAGGGGTTAGGGTACCAAGTGAAGGAGATCTTGATATGGTTCTCATCGACCGGAAACCTCAGGTCCAAGAGTTCCAGTTGTCCATAATACCGATACAACAGGTCGCGGCCTGTCGCACTATCCTTCCCCGCGCCCCTCATGTCCTGGCGCAAGCGGTTGAGGGTCGCGCATTCTGAACTGTAGCGATCGGGGTCTTCACCGTAGCTCTGGCGGATGTAGTCCTTGAGGGGTCGAATCCAATCGATCTCGTTGGTCTGCTTGAGCGGACACGAGATCATAGGCGATTGAACCATCTTGTTGCTCGGGAGGAGCGGGGAGCTCCCATCCAAAGGCGGAGAGACAGGCGGGCCCGAGGTCGAGCAGGGAAGTCAAAGTAGGGCGGACAAGGGCGAAGTCGCAGTGATCGAGGGGGAGGGTTTTCGGGGATGGCACTGTGGGGTAACGAAGGTAGGCGATGCTTAGTCGTTCAACCCTGCGAGAATTGTGGTGGCCGGTGGTGGTAAGGATCGATAGATAGATTAGTCGCAGGGTCGCTAGCAAGTCTAGTCGTCCCCGAGGCAGCCTAACAGTAGTTCCGTCGTTAGCTCGACGATGATGACGGAAGTGGGGAGCCCAGCAACAAGACCAGCGAGGGAGGCGGGAGGGCATTGGGTGGTGTAGTTGCTCGGGGAGGAGATTAGGCTTTACCTGGCAGGCTACAATCCAAGACGAAGGACAGATCTCACCTGCTGGGTGATAGAATCAGGCAGAAAGGAGTGGAGTGGAGTAGAGAGAGAGAGAGGCGGTTGGTGGTGGTTGACTGGAAGGTGATTGTGACGAGTTGCGGATGGGGGCGAGAATGTGCTGTGATGGGACACTTTCTAACCGCCGGCCGTGACGGCCAGAAAGGCAGCAATGTGGCATGCCTGAATCTATACTTTTTCTCTTACTCTCTCTGACACATCTTGCAATTTAAATCTCCACCAGTCAATGTCCTGTACTCCTCCGGACAGTTGGACGGTCGAAACTCTGAATTAATTACTTGTTTTAGAAGAGAAGAGGAGAATGTCTTGGAGCGCTAACTCTAATCGTACACGACATACATACACACATCATCCTGAGTAAGTCTCTCTATAAACAACCCAACGTCACAAATGAATCAATTGAACGGATACAGGCGAATCGAATTATCCCAACATGCAGAATGGCACCAGAACCCCCAATCTCGCCGGCGCTATGATATTTTCCCGTAAACATAATTACACAGTAAGGAAACGAATGTGTTTCGAAGGAGTATCCAGATTTTGTCGATTATACACATGTTTGTCGGGGAACCCCTTTTAGCTGGAGCCGGACTTCTTCTCGTCGTCGGATTTGTTGCTGTCGCCGCGGTCCTTCTTGCCTGATTCGCTACCCGAGCCTTCCGATCCCGATTGTTTCGAATGGTTCATGAGCTTGTGCCAGGCCGATTTGAGGAATCCCTCGTTCTTGGAAGAGTCGGAGGTGGAGCTGGAGTCAGGAGTCGATCTGCTTCTTTGTCAGCAACACCGTAGAAGGAATCAAACTCAGGAATGCTACAAAACTCACCCATCCCTGGGGATGTCCATGATGCGCCTGGCTGTCTTGTCACCCATTTCATCTGCAAGAACCTCGAGAATCGTTCGCTGATTGCTAGTCAAGTACTTCGGCATGGCAACCTTGAACTCCACCTTCAAGTCACCCGTAGGAGTGAAGGCTCTAGAACGGCCCCCGAGTTTCTTCATACCCATGCCAGAGAGTGTAATGCGGTCACCCGTGCCAGTACCCGTGCCAACCTTGACCTTGACCTCGCCGTCCAAAGTCGGGACGGTCACTTCACCGCCAAGCAGAGCGGTAGTGAGGGGAATAGAGGCCGTGTAGAGAATATCGGAGCCGGAGCGGCTAAAGCGGTGGTCGGGGGAGACGCGGATGGAGACGTACAGGTCACCACGCTGTGTACGGGAGCCAGGGGCTGCCGCGGTGCCTGTAGGAGGGGCATCACCTTCTCCGGACACTCTCAGACGCATGCCATCCTCGACACCGCCGGGGATGTCGACCTGAACGGTCTTGCGATCTCTGACCACACCACTTCCTTTACACGAGCCACACTCGGATCCGCGGGGAACAATCATTCCCGCACCTCCACAGGCATCGCAGGTGGCCGCAACTTGAAATCCTCCCTGCATGAAGTGTACCCGAGTGCCAGAACCGTTGCACTGACGGCATTGCGAACGCTTGGCGCCCTTCTTCAATCCGTCTCCGTCACAGGTGCCACACTCTTTCAGAGGAGTGATGACAATATCCTTGGAGGTACCCTTCGCAGCTTCCATGAAAGAAATGTTGGTTTGAACCTCAATATCTTCGCCAACCAAGATCTCCTGGAACGGGCTTCGGCGTCCTCGACCCGCACGGCGAGCGCCGCCGGTAAATGCGCCGAACAAGTCTTCGAAGTTGATGTCACCCGAGAATCCTCCTCCAGGGAATCCACCACCAAATCCACCACCGAAGCCGTGGAAACCACCGGCGCCGGCAAACGGGTTACCGCCACTGGGATCGAAGCCGCCATTCTGGTCGAAAGCAGCTGAGCCAAACCGGTCGAAATTCTCGCGCTTCTTCGGATCGGATAGAAGTTCGTAGGCCGACTGAGCTTCCGCAAACTTTTCCTTGGCGCCAGGGTCTTTGTTGGTATCCGGGTGATATTTCTTGGCCATTCCATAGTAAGCTTTCTTGATGTCGCCTGCAGAAGCACCTTTGTCGACTCCTAGAACTTTATACGGGTCAGACATGGCTCCAAGAGGAGCGGTCGTATGGAAAACCTGCGGACGGGAATGGGAACTTAGTCACAGCCCGGACAATCTCTCCATGGGACATTGTAGATGATACCTACCCTTGACGACAGGAATGCCGGACTGTTCTTGCTACGAACACCATCCCGCAGGCGCTGGCTTGTTGAAGAAGCAGTCGACACATGATAAGTCCGAACGGTGGTGGTTGATCGGACACTGGCGGCCGGGCTCTGCTTGGAGCATTGTCGCGAAGTCCGCAGTAAACGAGCGGGAATAGCCGCGGCTTTGGGCATTGCGGCGGAAGCAGCACTCATCGTGAGCAGCAGAGGAGCATCCAACGGGAGGATAAAGAGAGACGATGAGAGAGGGAACGAAGGAGAAAGGCAGAGAAGCGAGATTGGAAACCGACGAAGCTGATTCGAGCAGAAGCCGGTGACCTTTTAGTTTTGAGACTCGCTCGACCGCCTCCTGATGGGGAAGACGCTTGGAAGCTTCGAGTCGCTCGCCTCGAAAAAGTTTCCCGACCGGAGCATCATTAATCCGCGGGCTGCGATGATGAAAGCCTGCTTCGGTAATCAAGCACTCGACCGACTTGACCGAAGTGAACTGATCTCCCCCTCGACCTCATTGTGCCCATTGAGCCATCACCTTCCTCTCCTTTTGTCTTCGTTGGGATTTCTCTCTCAGTCAGCTTTAGAGCTACTGTCTTGTATTATATTATTCCCCCATCCCCTCTCCTTCCCACTCACCTGCTTCTTTGCCGCCTCGTTTCATCCGCATCTACATTAGTAAAGCTACTAGCATGCTCCGCGGCCAGACTCTCCCCTGGAGAGCCGCGCTCCAACAAGCCTCGCGTCCCTTCATCCCTCGACCTCTACTTGCTCCCTCAAGATACAATGTCACCGCCCGATCGATACTAAATGCGTCGCGACTTCACCGCTCCCTCCCGACCTCCCGCGCCTTCTCCTCGAGCTCCATCCGGCGGAGAGAGAAGCCCCCGCCCGGCGACGAAAAGGACGACTCTGCTCAGAAGGAGCAGAAAGACGCAAACGAGGAGAAGGATGTTGAGCGTGCTCCAGATGCCCGACGCAAGGCCGCCGATGCCTCTGGCAAGCAGGGATCGTCACACGAACCCGGAGCTCCGACATCGGGCTTTGCACGGCGGAAGGAGAAGGCAGGCGCGGACAAGGAGCAACGTGGCCTGGAGGAAGACTCGAAGAAGGATGGTAATGCAGTAGAAGGCAAGGGGAACTCATCTGATACCCCATCCCCCATACCTGTCAATGGTGGCTCCGACTCGAGGCCTAGTGGCGCGAATAATGGTGGCAACGAGGACGGCGGTAAGAAGGGCAAGAAGGGCTCCGGCGAGAAGGCCTTACAGAAGCCGTCAGTTCCCGAAGTGTATCCTCAGGTGATGGCAATCCCGATCGCAAAGCGACCGTTATTCCCGGGCTTCTACAAAGCAATCACCATCCGAGACCCGAATGTAGCCGCCGCCATACAAGACATGATGAAGCGGGGACAACCATACGTGGGTGCTTTCTTGTTCAAGGATGAGAATGCAGATGGCGATGTGATCGAGAACCTGGACGACGTCTATGATGTTGGTGTCTTTGCTCAGATCACTGCCGCGTACCCTCTCCGGGGCGAAGCGAGTGGGGTTACCGCCGTTCTTTATCCCCACCGTCGTATCAAGGTTTCTTCGCTGCTTCCGCCTAGCGATGCTGCCAAGGCTGGCACAACCGAGGAGAAGACATCAGAGCGCCGTGGGGATGTTGTCGCCAGTTTCGAGGAGGGTACTGCCGAACTCGCCCCCAAGGACCATTATGAACCCACCTCCTTCCTGCGAAAGTATCCCGTCAGCTTGGTTAATGTGGAGAACCTTGCGGAGGAACCCTACGATAAGAAGAGTGCTATCATCCGCGCCGTCACTAGTGAGATCGTCAACGTGTGCAAAGAAATCGCGAGCCTGAACCCGTTGTTCCGCGACCAGATTTCTGCGTTCTATACCGACCAGTTCCCCGGCAATCTGAGCGACGAGCCCGCCAAGCTGGCGGACTTTGCCGCCGCCGTCTCTGCAGGAGAGCTCAACGAAATGCAAGAGGTCTTGGAGTTGATGAACATTGAGGAGAGACTCCCCAAGGCCTTGGTGGTGCTGAAGAAGGAACTTATGAACGCGCAACTCCAATCCAAGATCTCTAAGGATGTGGAAGCTAAGATTCAGAAGCGACAGCGTGAATACTGGTTGATGGAACAAATGAAGGGCATCAAACGGGAGCTGGGCATCGAGTCCGATGGCAAAGATAAGTTGGTCGAGAAGTTCAAGGAAAAGGCAGAGAAGCTTGCTATGCCGGACGCCGTCAAGAAGGTGTTCGACGAGGAACTCAACAAGCTGGCCCATCTGGAGCCTGCTGCCTCTGAGTTTAATGTCACCCGCAACTATCTGGACTGGCTTACTCAGATTCCTTGGGGACAAAAGAGCGTGGAGAACTTCGGTATTCAGCATGCGGTGAAGGTTCTCGATGAAGACCACTATGGTCTCAAGGATGTCAAAGACCGTATCCTCGAGTTCATTGCTGTGGGCAAACTGCGTGGTACCGTGGAGGGCAAGATCCTTTGTCTGGTCGGACCGCCTGGTGTGGGAAAGACCAGTATTGGAAAGTCCATCGCACGGGCACTGAACAGACAGTATTACCGCTTCTCAGTTGGAGGCTTGACCGACGTTGCCGAAATCAAGGGACACCGTAGGACCTATGTAGGCGCTCTTCCTGGACGCATAATCCAGGCCCTCAAGAAGTGCCAGACCGAGAACCCCCTTATCTTGATCGACGAAATCGACAAGATCGGCCGCGGGCACCAGGGAGACCCGTCTTCTGCGCTTCTTGAGTTGCTTGACCCTGAACAGAATTCGTCGTTCCTGGATCACTACATGGATGTCCCAGTAGATTTGTCCAAGGTTCTCTTTGTTTGCACAGCAAACGTGACTGACACGATCCCTCGGCCACTCCTGGACCGCATGGAGCTCATCGAATTGTCGGGATATGTTGCCGATGAGAAGATGGCCATTGCCCAGCGGTATCTCGCCCCTGCTGCTCGAGAGCTTACCGGTCTGAAGGAGGTTGATGTTAGCTTGACGGAGGAGGCCGTTGAGGAACTCATCAAGTCCTACTGCCGTGAAAGTGGTGTTCGGAATCTGAAGAAGCAGATCGAGAAGGTTTATCGTAAGGCGGCATACAAGATCGTTCGGGATCTCGGCGAAGACGTGCTCGCAGAAGAGAAGGCTCTCACAGATGAGGGCAAAGCCGTTCAAGAGGAGTCACAGAAGGAGACTGAATCTCCCGACTCAAAGTCGCCTGTCGATCCGGAGAAGTCCACGACGGAAACGCCTCGCGTTGCGCTGAAGGTTCCGGAAAGTGTGCAGCTCAGTATCGGCAAAGACAGCCTTACTGACTATGTTGGACCCCCCATCTTCACGGCTGACCGTCTCTACGACACCTTCCCTCCTGGTGTGACCATGGGACTTGCCTGGACTAGCATGGGAGGTGCTGCCTTGTACGTCGAATCAATCCTGGAGAACGCCCTGACGCCTCAGTCCCGACCGGGCATCGATATCACCGGTAACCTGCAAAACGTGATGAAAGAATCTAGCCAAATCGCCTACTCATTTGCCAAGTCGGTTATGGCGAAGCAGTTCCCCGAAAACCGATTCTTTGAGAAGGCTAAGCTGCACATGCATTGCCCCGAGGGTGCTGTGCCCAAGGATGGCCCATCTGCTGGTATTACCATGGCAACATCTCTGCTGTCCTTGGCTTTGAACCACCCACTCGACCCAACCATCGCTATGACGGGAGAACTGACCGTGACCGGAAAGGTCCTGCGCATTGGAGGTTTGCGGGAGAAGACCGTCGCTGCTCGCCGTGCTGGTGCTAAGAAGATCATTTTCCCCGCGGACAACATGTCCGACTGGCTGGAGCTGCCCGAGGTGAGTGTTGGATGATCATTTGGGAGTGCCCGATAAGAAGCTAACATACAATCACAGAACATTAAGGAGGGCATCGAAGGCCATGCAGTAGGCTGGTACTCGGAGGTGTTCGATATTCTCTTTACCGACTTGGACAAAGGTGCTGCCAATAACATCTGGCAGAAGCAGCTGGCTGAGAAGCCTGAGAAGAAATCCAACGAAGTAGAGGAAGACGAGTGAATTACGCCACCAGTCCTCACGCCTTGATGACATACTGTTCTCCAGCTCACGCCGGGCATTGTTTATTTTCTTTCTGGTCACGTGCAAGGCGTTATCCTGTGGAAAGCATGGTTCGGAGTTGTTTCATTTTCTCATCACTTTTTTTTTTGTTTAGTTTCTAGATTCACTTCGTGGCGTTTTGCCCGTTGCTTCAAGTTGTGGGCCATACCGCAACCGCAGGTTGAAGTTGACGTTCGCCTAGACCGGCTGTCTAGCAGTCCTGATACGACGAACGGCAATACTGCAGCCTAGCACTCACTCCGCTCTGAGAAAAGAAGATTGTTGGAATGGTCCATGAGGCCGGCTGTGTATCATTGTTGGATCATGTAATAAACCGGTCTGGAGGAAGAGGATAGAGCTCTGACTACAGTGCTTCCTGACGCTGTTTTCAGGCTTGCTAATGGACAATATCACATCTTGTATATGTACATACCAAGGCTTTATCTATGTTTCTTGTAATAGAGGCTACTTTGCCCAAGCCCTGTCCCTTTTATAACAGCCAAACCATGGCTTTAAACCTACGCTCCTGCCCATATTAGGTTTAAGATTGCCTCTTCACCTCATAGATATCTGTAATCAATGGTGAATATTACTTAGGCATGATCTAGCCCTAACGGAGACCTCATATTCACGTAGTAGTTGGTCGCACCCGGTTCCTACAATTCTACCTCACCTTCCAAATATTGAAAGGAGTGCGAGAGAAGTATTTGTGTTTCAACACTCATTCACGCGTCCTACCTTTTAAAGGAGAGGCAGGATATCTCATTCACAGCGGCGTAAGTCACGGGACGTCTTTTCTCTCAGTCTATAAAGCGCCTCCCAGGCCCTCTCTTGCGCTTCTCTAACTCTCCTCACCTCTTATATCCGTTCCTCACATACCCTCACATCTTCTCTCGTAACTCACATATTCCGCACAAATCGTCGATCAGCATCTCTCGGTACCACCCAAAACAAAAATACTGCTGCCCTCATTGTCAAACACGATGCAGTTCAATATCCTCTGCGTTCTGACCCTCCTTGTTGCCTTCGTGGCATCCGCGGCCGTCCCTGAGGTCGCTCCTGATGTCACCAGCACTCATGGAAGTATGTAGTTGTCCTTCCTTCTTATACTATTTGCACAGAAAGACAAGATTGCTAACCGGCACTTTCCCTGTATAAAGCCTGGTTCGATGTTGAAGACTTCGATGTGAATGATTTCAAACTTGCTACTCGTGATGAAGGTTTGTGCCTCTCTGTTTCTGTTAACATGACATCCCTTGTAGACACATGCAAGAAACTAACCTCTTCTCATTTCCTCTGAACACAGACGAGTCCAATTCTGAATTGGTCAACGAAGACGACGGTGAAACGGTCGAAATTAAGGACAAGAGATGTCATCGCCGTGTTTGCCGTTATAGCTCTCAGTGCTGCCACACTGATACATGCGTTCTGGGCGCCTGCATGGGACCTGGAAAGTGGCCTTAAGTGTGATGCATGTATCCTGTCGACAAGTATGCTTGATGATGGCCTGGCTTTCGGTTGGCTATCTGGTGCGCATCATGAGTTTGTGCTTGATGGATGGTGGCGATGAAGCAAGCTCTAGTTAGTCGACATGGTTGCTATTACCTGGGTGGTGTTGTGCTTTCTTTTCATATCTGCCAATCTTTCTCAGCTTAGTCTATGACACTGAGTGGCTCTTGCGTTTCTTTCGTGTTACTTCAATTCTCCACTCTTTTTTTCTTTCTTTTCTATGAGTCGTTGTTTGCCGAACAGGGCAATCGTCACCGTGGAATGATCTGTTGTCACACCTGCTGCGCGGGACGACATGAGGAACGGACTATGGAGACTTGAGAGCCTAGTTCTAGCATTTTCAACGCTTGCTTCTTAATGACCTGATAGTATTCTGGCAATCCTAATCACTTAACCCTTACTCGAGAAGAACCTTGGCCGACATGGCCTAGAATCCACTAGTGTAACCTACTATAGCCAACACCAACACCTACAACTACACTACAACCATAACTAGATATTGATCCGTGATGATAATACTAACCGCATACTATCACATATGCATAGACCGTCCACTAACGACTAGGATTGTAGATATCGCACCAATGATCATGAAACCTTATCCGTCCTATAGGAGTAAGCTTCCTACCCGACCTACATGTCACTACTACTTACTACTTACCACTGCTGCTAATCCCGTCCGGACTCGTCAAGGGCCCCCCTCTCTACTACTGGGCCCCCCAGGCTTTGCCCCGGATTGGATGCAAGCAGGGGGGAGCTAGTTTGTAGAAAGACCACGACAACGGATCTGACAGGCTGGATGAAGAGGGAGTGTGTCATTCGGACTGTCCTGGCTATACCATCCGGGAACCTCCGCATGGGTTGGTTGCCTGGTTATTAATCTGACTTTTTTTTTTCCCCCTTTACCAGAATTACATGAGTGGTAGGAATGATGATGGTGATGATGTATGCCCCATTTACTGTGGTAATGAAGGACTAAGAGTTCTCAAGATTTAGTTCTTGAAAGTCATCATCTTAAGGTTTACTGAGGTCATCGATGATATTATCAGATGGTATGTTTAGTCTATTTCCCTTAGTTGTATACACTGGACTTTGACACAGTTGTACAAGAACATGCATACCATGTCAGTAGGCAGTGCAGCGGGCCTGCATATACAGTCCCCATGCCATCATCTTCTCCCAAAACAGGCTCAACCACGACAACAACGGTCTGTCTATCTAGCAACTAGTACTAACTGATTGACTACCTGAACTAGGAATGGCAGCTATGTTATTTACTGGCACAGGAAATAAAAACGGGGATGTTTTACTACTACGCTACAAGGTGGAGGATAATGATTGGCCGCATCATCCTGAGGTGTTGTTGTTCCTTCGATCTGAATGGGAGCATCACTTTGAAAAAGTAAATTTTAACCGCGGGGGGATAGCTAGTACCTACTAACTAACTATGGGTAGTATCTATGAGGACCCGACGAGGGTCTTGGTGCCGTGATGAAGTATGAACTATTAACGAAGAATGGGGTCTTCCAGGGACTATCTTACTTATCTTTGTTGGATTATTGGATCCAGGTGTACTACTTCACCTCGCGCCCCTCCCCTCCCTCTTCCCTTGTCTTTTCAGTTCCCCCCTCCTCCATGGCAGCAACCTGGTTATGCACTTGATCGGGAGAGAGAGGGGGGGACCTGGCAGACAGATGTTTGTACAGCGTGGCCTTGCCTGGTGGTGTTGTTATGTTTGCGGATCCAGCGATACGCTCGGGTAACCCAGAAATTTTACATCTGGAAGAGCCTAGTGATGATGAGGTGATGGGTGGATTCTGGGGGGAGAGAGGGGGGGCTTCCTCGGTGATAGTGAAGGAACTCTGACTTAGTTAGGAGACGATCGGAGACGAAAACCCGACCAGCTCAGTAAGTCGGATACCAGAGTAGCAGTAGGAGTAACAGTTGGATCGGGAGAGGAAGAAGACAGGAACGAACGGGGAGGCTTCGAGAAGAAAGTTGGGCTGTGCGTCTGCAGTAGTGGATGCCGTGAGATGAATCGAGTAGTGTGCTCCAGCCTGCTTGCGGTGGACTTTGAAGAAATCAAGGCGTTATCCGAGAAATCAGATAGATAGCGATTATTGTAGAGTTTTAGTTTACAAGTCGGTTTCCGGTTATTTCCTACGAATTGATTTACTTTTTGAGTTTCTTAGTAGGGTTGATTCCCGATCGGAGTCATACTACTCCCCCAATATCTACTACTACTTTGTATCTCCCAACGGGAATATACTACTGACTTACTAACCATATGGTAACTAGGAACAATGCTCGTCTCATCTTAAATTACTACTACTACTACTACTACTAACATTCCCATCCATTCATCAGGCACTCACTGTCAGGCCGCCGTGCATCTCCACTGGCTCAAAGACGGCGGCTGTGATTGCGGTTCCAGATTCGCTGTCTCGCCATGGCCCAGAGAGACTGACTAGACTCCTCCATACTTAGCATCTAGTAGTTTTTTGCATCATCCTTCGTGCTTTAGTCCGTTTGAGATTTCCATTGGTTTGAGGGTTATTTTCCTACGCAAGGATCCGATTGTGCGTTCGCCGTTTCTTCCATCGGTCTTCCATTGGGCCTGTTCCATTCTGGCCCAGTCCTGCCAATCTCTTTTCCTCTTCCTCTCACTCACACTCACGCACACTCTCTTGTGACAACTACTGCTTGCTTGCTATTCAATCCATCTCCATCCTCTCACATCTTCTCCCTCTCTCTCTCACACACACTCTCTCTTTCTCCATCACTGCGTCTCGTGGGCGGTGAATTCACCAACACTTTCCTCGCCTCCTCTTTCACCATCTCCTCTCACAACTACTAGTCTCCTCTTCTCTCCTCTCCTCTCTACTCTACCACCCCCATTTATGGATCAACTGATCGACTGGCTGCGATACTAATCCAATCCTCGGCCTCTCCTTTCCTGTTCCTTCAGCCCAACCAGCCTTGCAGCCGGGTGACACCTACGACCAAGTTAGTCGGTCTACTATCGACTCATCCTCGCCCCCATTCGTCGTATTCCGCTTCCTCGTCATCCTTATTTGTCCTGCGCGTCTCTCTATGCCCTCTCTATCCCACTGCATTGTCACTCCCTCTGCCTTTGATCCCCATTAGTAGCAACCTGACAACGACAGCAAAAACAACACCACCACCACCACCATTACCTCCACTACCCCAGGTCATAAGAACAAGATCAAATTACATCCCCGACCATCATCTCGTCACTGTGCGCCCAGTGGGACTCGGTTTGACTGGGCAAAGCAGTGCCTGGACAACACAAACTCGGGTTCTCACCGACTTCTTCAGGGAGATTCATTTCTATTTATTTATATCATTGAATCCGATTTTAAAGTTTTTTCCTGTTATTTTTCTCTTTCCTTAACTTGATTTTTTATTGCTTATTGGTCTATTGCAGCACAATTTCTCATTTTTTGTTTTCTTTGCTTTTGATTCCCTGCTTTCTTTTTCTTCTTTCCCTTCGCTCGTCTCATTCAAGAGGGCTTAAATCTAATACCCATAATTATTTCTGTTATTTCCTTTCCCTCTTCGTCAGACCTGTGAGAGACCTCGCACAGGGTTACAGTCACTGCTGACCGCAAGGATTTTGTCGCAATTCTTATGGACATCGCCATTCCATCCCCATCGGGTGTTCCAGTCGTTCTCCGTACGACAATTTAGCGACCGTGTCGATCCGTATGGCCATCTCCATTGCCGACAGTTCCTGTAGCCCGACGAGGTCGCTCGGTCTGTTGTTGGACCCGGAGAAGGTTGACCTTCCCCGTCCCAAGCAGAGCATGTGGCATCGCCTGGGCCTTCGCAGGTGGCTGGGCCGCGATGATCGAGATTTCTCCTCACATTCCCCCGCTGGCGACGCTGCCCCCACCGCAAATAAACCCAATTCTCCAGCCGCCCACAACGAGCATAATGGTAATCACAACAGTAACAACACCCACCACCAAAACTCACTCCCAAGCGGCAAGAACAACAACAAACCGCACCACAGCAACAACAAACCCCACGATAATCTCAAGCGTCGCCTGTCCAGAAAGGTAGGAGTCGGTCTGCCGCGAGCCACTACCTTTAAGCGACAGAATTCCGAGCGGCGAGACAATCTATCACCCCTAGAACCCGAGCCCCGTCGTGCAGTGTCCGCCGACCGTCGTCGCGCCGTGAGCTCCCACCGGTCCAGATCCCCACCGCCCACCGTGGACCCCAGACTGTCCGCTCCCGAGGTTCAGTGGCGCGAAGACCCGAGCGAGACCACGGTCGAGCGACTGCCTGAGGCGAATGAGGACAGCGACTTTCTCTCGGAATGGAACCCCTGTCCTGACGTGGCGGAAGCTCCCGAGGAGCTACCGGACGATACGCTCGAGATGGAACTGGAAAAGCGATGGATTTTGAACCTGAGCATGCATTTTCGGGATCGCTCGGAGCGAGAAAAGTTTTTCGTCACATATGCTGAGACTCCAACTCGGTGGCGGAGAGTCACCATATCCTGCGACTACCGTGGTGCGCCCCCGGATTCCCTGGAACAAGACCTGAGGGAATTGCGGTATCAGCGAGACAAGTGTGCCCGAATTTACGAGTCGATTCGCGAATCGCTGTCGGAGATTCAGTTTTACGACACAGTCACCAACCTGAAGCTGGAAACTCGCGACGGCCGCCTGCATGTGCACGTTACCGAGGATGTCAACGAAATCATTCCCTATCCGCCCGTTTCTTGTATCGGACATTTGCCACAAGCAAGACTGGTCCCGGAGAACCAGCTCCATTTCGACGCGCATCTATCCGGCTTCGTCTACAACGTCCAGTTAGATGGCAAGGCATACATCAAGAAGGAGATTCCTGGACCCGACACAGTAGATGAATTTCTGTACGAGATCAACGCGCTTCACGCCTTACAGGGCACCCCTTATGTTGTCCGGGTAGAAGGAATCGTGGTCGACGACCTGCAGCAGGTGGTCAAGGGGCTTCTAATTAGCTATGCAGAGAAGGGAGCGTTGGTCGACATTCTTTACGAGAACCGTGGCATGATTTCCTGGGAGCGGCGGGAACGCTGGGCCAGGCAGATCGTCCACGGTCTGTGTGAGATCCACGAGGCTGGCTACGTACAAGGAGACTTTACGCTTTCCAACATTGTTGTTGATGCCGATGACAATGCCAAGATCATTGATATCAATCGCCGCGGCTGTCCGGTAGGATGGGAACCTCCTGAGATTGCGGCGAAAATCGAAAGTAACCAGCGAATATCGATGTATATCGGGGTGAAGACGGATCTGTTTCAGCTGGGCATGACATTGTGGGCTCTGGCAATGGAGGAAGATGAACCAGAACGACAGCCTCGTCCTCTAATGATTCCACCGGACGCACGGGTACCGGACTACTACCGTAGGTTGGTCTCTATCTGTTTGAGTGCCACCCCCCGACACCGGCTGTCGGCCAAGGAACTTCTAGGCTTTTTCCCCCGCAATATGTGGATGACCGAGCAGTCGTTTCCTCCGATACGTCCTGCACAGACAGGCCTCGGCGTCGCCTTACAGAACGGCGCTTTGCCACTGTACGATCCTCGAGCGGCTTTTCTGTATCACCACACGCAGCCTGTAGTCAATGGGGCGTCTTTCGACACTCAATTATCGCTGGATGATACATACTCATTACAGCATGATGGCAGTGACTTTGCTTCTTCTCCAGATAGAGAACATTACATCATGTCCAGGGAGCAGCAAGCCGGGGTGGGTAGGACAGCGGAGCACGAACTGCTCGAAAGGGAGCCACTATCTGCAGCCCAGCGCAGAGTAAACGCAGTCACCTATTCACCAATGGCTAATGGAGTCTTACCTCAGACAAATCTGAGAGGCTCTCATGCAGTACACAACACCGTTCCAAGCTATATGGAGGACGAGCCTGATTTGGTCGGCAACGCTCATCCTCCTTATCCGCGAGGAACAATGGACGGTGCAGTTGATCAAATCCCCTGTGAAGCGGATCATATGCCGAAAGAATTTGCCGGTGTAGCGGGGCAACAATCGCCATCATTGAATCACTATTCATCCAACAACCTATCGGAAATGGGACGGTCTCAAGAATCTCCAATGTCATCAGCAGATACCCAATCAACGGATTTATGCCCAGCTCACTTGACGGACCTGGGACAGGCGCTGATTGACGACCAACATTGGCCGATAGAAGCGCCGTCGCGTTCCGTTTCTTCACTTCTTCACTCAATACTACCGATTAATCCTGCAGCCAATGTTCCCGACCAGAAAATGATAGACTCAGACGCAGACCAATTCTCGCATCTGAGTATGAGTTCCACCTTGGGATACCCTCACCAAGGCCTCCAAGAACCCACGACCTATTTGAGCGACTCCCATTTACCCATCAATCCAGCATTTACGGAAGACGCCTTAGGCGTTCATATGACAGGAAGGGAGTGTTGAGCCATTGCAGGTAGTGGCACTCCTGCTATTCTCACTGTACAGTTAGTTCTCTTGAAGCGTTGCTCTACGGAGTATTCAGCGGGCATTACGGCGAATATGGAGTTGGATGATTTCGGGGTTTGCTTTTCTCTCTGATCTTTGTTTTATCTTGGCTTGATCTACTACACGCTGATCATCCCCTCAAAAGCCCTCACGCAGGTTTTCACTACTGCAGTTGCAATTACAGTCTCGGGAACCCAGCTGCCATCAGAGCAGTGGGAATATTTCTGGACATGGCGTTTTGTTATTTCGTTTCATTTACTGCTTTCTACCTACCTGCCCACTAACGACTTACGACCGGATGGATATTGTGACTTTTTGAACTTCGCGCCGCTTCTATCTTGTACACTGGTTTGTTAATACTATTCTAAGCAGCAACTGTATTAATCTGAAAGGATGAACTATTTGATTGGTCCCTCTTCCCATATAAATAATACATCATATCTAGTAGTAGTAGTATGCAACTGTAATACTCTACTCTACTCTTCAATACATACATTCATCATCTTCGTCATCGTTACATACTATACCTTCATCACCAAATTAATCAACCAGTAGTTCTACTCTACCGACCCAACCACTCCTCCAAACTCCTCTGCCACGCCCTCCCACCATCCTCACCACCCAACCCCCGTCCAATCAAGACAATCTTACACTGGTTCTTCCCGTCCGCCGGCTCCGAATCCCTAATCTCAAAAACATCCCGCACCGCCTGAATAATCTTCGTCGACCCATCACTCAGCACCAGAATCCCCTTTAACCGATGGATATCGAATCCCGTCGGCCCCGATACCTCCTCCGCGAGCGGCATCACGGAGTCCCACAGGACGGATTGAAGCCATGTATCGACGCGGGATACTTGGGCCGGGGTGATGGGGGGTGTAGTGAGGGCGATGGTTGAGATAGACTGCGAGTAATTCATCAGTAAACGACGAAACCAAGGAAATGAAGGAAAAGGGTCTATACCGGATCCATATGACTATGTCCCTTCTGAGCAAAATCCAACGAATCCAAATGATCATACGCATGCAAATCCAGCACCACGCCCTCTATCTTCGGCGTTTTGCTATGATCCGTGATGTGGATTTTAGCTGCGCTGTTGATGGCCGTTACGCGGTCTTGGACTGTGGCGAGTTCGTCTGCTGTGACGAGGTCGGCTTTGTTGATGATGATTACGTCGGCGTGCGAGATTTGCATGTGTGCCATGGAGAGGACGGGGCCGGTGTGCGTGTGCGTGTGGTTGGAGTTGGTTTCGGTTTCGGTTTCTGCACCGTGGCTGGAGACGGTTTCTTCGGGCGTGGGCTCGTCGAGTAGGTGCAGGATGTTTTTGGCGTCGACCAGTGTGACGATTCCGTCGAGGTAGATGCTGCTTCCTAGGTTGTCGTCGACCCAGAACACGGGGGCGATGTTGCCTGGATCGGCGAGTCCGGTCGTTTCAAGCAGGATGTAGTCGAAGGCGCCGCGGCGTTCCATTAGGGATTCGATGGCCATGACGCCGTTGTCTCTGTAGTTGGTTAGATGGGTTGGGTGATTCTAGGGCATGGGATGGGGGTGTACTTGACGGAGCAGCAGATGCAGCCATTGCCGACTTCCATCCATTCGGTCACTTCTTGACCGTCTTGGTTGACGGTTAGGGGTTTCTCGATGTCGGTTGCTGGGTGATGTTAATTGTGATTATCTATATAGTTGCATGGTGTATGGGTTGTCTTACAGTCACCGAACTCTACATTATCTTAGCAATTTAATAATCTTGTAGCTATAGTGGTGGTCACTCACCGTTCATGATCACGGCAATCTTCTTGCCATGCTTCTCGGTGAGGATATAGTTGAGGAGAGTGGTCTTGCCGGCTCCCAGATAGCCTGACACGAGGGAACATGTTAGTTAATGTGGATCTACGGGAGATTTTTTTTTTCTTTTCTTTTCTGCTGCTGGTCTACAAGGGAGATGGATCTGCATGTGTGGCATCACATCATACCAGTCACAAGCGTGATGGGCACGCGGTTCTGAGGCGGCGTGTCTAGTGACGTCGATGGCGGGGCCACATCGGGGGCGGTCGAGATGTCAACCAGCTGGGGTGGGGCATCGTCGTCGTCCATATCGAACGCTGTGTTTTTGCAAGCTGGGGAGAAAAATGACCGGAGTATAAACTAGAATAGTTAGAATGCCAGATGAATGCTAAGATATGGAGAATGTCGGGGAATGACGTTACCCCAACAGGAACCGCTAGGGCTTAGGGCACCGGCAGTCATTTGGCAGCAATGCAAACCAGACAATCGCGGCCAATCCCCGTCCGGCCAGCTCCATCTTATCTCCTCATTCCAGCTTGTTGTTGTTCTTCTCCAATTCCTTTCGTCTCTCATTTACATTCCTCGTCTTCATTACCTTCCTTCTTTCCGATTTCACTCATTTGAGACTCTGCGAATCCTCTCGCTATGGCTACTGCGGGAGTCTCGCAGGCCACCTCTCCACGTCTGCCTAGTCCGCCTCCGTTCACGGAGGTCCAGATCGGACCCAAGTCACCCTCGGTCGGCGAGTCCTTTGACCACGAGACGGAGCAATTGCTGGGCGCTTCACAAACATCGGAGGATGGCTCAACCAGGAGGATTCGTCCGGGTACTAGAGCTGGAGATATGGCTGTTGGACCGCCTCTGATCCCTCTCTCCCAGGTACGGTTTTCGTAAACAAAGCACAGCTGTCTCCGAGTAGCTCCGCTGACCCAGCCACCCCTTTCTGCAATAGCTTGATTCCCCCTTCCAACTCCAAGAACACCTCAAGGCTCTTTACAATCATTACACACGGCCCGAAGGCTCTGATACAGTAGTTCCCATCAGCCGGGATGTCGCCATGCAGCTCGCAGAACCTCCGGACGGCGTCGACCGGTCGCTATGGCTCTACGAGCTGTGTCGCTTCCTGACTATGAAAGTCAACAATCTCATCATCGCCTTCTTCGCCGACTCTCCTCCCTGCTCCTCCCAGACTTGCCCCGAGATGCGTGCATCCGAGTGGCAGTACCTCTGTGCCGTGCACGATCCGCCCAAATCCTGCTGCGCCATCGACTATTGCTGCCATACCCTCGATTGGGCCACGAATATCCTTACGTCGCCTAAATACTTTCCCAGCCGACTGACTCTCGGTTCGGAGACGGGCGGCGGCGCACAGGCCAGCATGAGACATCTGACCAACATCTTCCGACGGCTGTATCGCATCTTTGCGCACGCCTGGTTCCAGCACCGGGAGGTGTTCTGGCAGGTGGAGGGACACGATGGGCTATATATCTTCTTCAAGACGGTCTGCGACATGTACAGTCTCATTCCGGAGGATAATTACACGGTTCCTGCGGAGGCGGAGGGCGTCGATGTTCAGCAGCCGGCCGCGCCAGAGCACACGGACAATCGTCGGATGACAATCTTGCGCAAGGAGAACGAGCCGTTGTCGCTGGAGAGTATGGAGCCAGCGTCGATCAGCACGGGAGCAACCACGAGGCGTCACAAAAATAGCCCGTCGATCAGCTCGAGTGTGACGACCATCAACGAAGGCGCAGAGGACGACGAGCAGCCGAGACAGCAGGCTGTAGCGGCGGCAACGGCTGCCGTTGCAGCTGCGAATGCCGCAGCGGCTGCTTCCGCTCCTGCTCCTGCTCCTGCTCCTGCTCCTGCCCCTGTTCCTGTCTCTACTCCTGCGCCGAAGGAGGCCGAGCCAACGCCAGCGGTCAAGGAGCAGCAAAAGTCTGAGCCTGAGCCTGAGCCTGAGCCGGAGCCTGAGCCGGAGCCGGAGCCATCTGTTGACGACAACGGATCTAAGGTCACCGTTTCGGAGGTACACGCCGACGATGACGAGGCAACTCAGGAGTCAACAGAGACGCCAGAAGAGAAATCAGAAGAGAAGCCAGAGACAGCGGAGCCCGAGGCCGAGCCCAAGGCTGAGGCTGAAACTGAAGCTGAGGCGGAAGAGCCGGCCAAGCCTGAAAGCGACGCCCCTGCAGAGATAGAGGCGAACCCTGAGGTAGAGGCCGAAACGAAGCAACCGAGCGAGCAAATTAGCGAACAGGAAGCGCCAGCGCAGGAAGCAGCGCAGGAGGCGTAGCGACGAGCAGATTCATTTCTACTGATTTCTTTTTTGACATGATACATGATGGCATGTGTCGATACCACGGTTGTAATATGTGAGCATGTTTGTTGGGAAGGCTCTGATGTAATATACGAGCGAGTAATGATACCCTTATGAGTGGATTGGACTGCTATGTCTGTAGTACTATAGATGTAGATGGTGGTGGTTGTAAATGATAGATGGTATGGCATGGTATCTCCGTCTAACTCCGATGATGTCGATAGCGATGTTCTCCACCGCAAGTAGTCCACCTCATCGTCACCTTCAACACAACCAACTCTCTCTTCTACAATCAATTACACATACCACCAACCCATACACCATACACATACATATATACCTCAAATAACCTCCCACCTATATACATAGATGTCCACCCCCGCCCCCTCCACAACAACAACAACAACACCAACAATGTCCATCCCAACCACCATAACCCAAATCCTCAAAGCCGGACCCATCCACTTCGGTCCCTTCACCGTCACAACCCAAGTACGCCCTCCCTCCTTTCCCCATTATATACATATCCACCCCCTCAAATACTAAAAAGAATAAAACAAAACAGGTCTTCCACCTAACCCCCTACAGCTACGCCCTCGTAAACCTAAAACCCATTCTCCCAGGGCACGTCCTCATCTCGCCCCGACGGGTCGTTCCTCGCGTGACAGACCTCACCCCGACCGAGACCTCAGATCTATTCCTGACCGTGCGGCGCGTAGCGCGCATGATCGAGCGTGTATATGGAGCGTCGAGTCTGAATATTGCTATCCAGGATGGTGCGGATGCGGGCCAGAGCGTGCCGCATGTTCATGCGCATGTGATACCCAGGAAGAGGGGGGATTTGGATAGTAAGGGTGGGATGGATGCGGTTTATGAGATGTTGGATGGGGAGGAGGGCGATTTGAGAGATGTCTTTCATAGAGATGGTGAGAAGGGGGGTAAAGGGGGGAGGACGAGGTTTCCGAGGGTGGATAATGAGGAGAGGGTGGCTAGATCCGCGGAGGAGATGGAGGGGGAGGCGTGGAGGTTGGCGGGGGAGATGGAGAAAGAGGATTTGGATTGATTAGATTGGGTTAGAGTGTATATTATGCGGTGTTGTACTTGTATATTGTATAGAGGGTATGTGTGTATGTGTAGGTCTATTGGAGCTAATATCTAAATTAAACACTCCCCCAACGCCTCGCACGGAGTGTAATGTAATATGCACAGCATGCGTATCATGGAAAAGAAATAAACGAACAAGACCCGAAACCCCCCATTCCCGTACCGTCCACGGTCGTAATCATCACTTTAACGCCGTACATTTTATCGTACTATGTGTCACATCTGATCATGCTCATGTCGCCTTACTCTTCCAGAATTTCTCGCGCTCCTGCAGCACCGTTGCCGCCCATTCTTTCGTCTCCGGCAACTGCACCTTGTTCGCAACGTGGCAGAACTCCGTGAGGTCAATGTTGTTGGCGCGCTCGTACTCCACCATCTGCAACAGCAGCTCCATCTTGTCGACGTCGTGGACGAACTGTGCCTCCAGAGTCTCGTTGGCCTCGTACTCGTTGAACACCTTCAGGATCTCCTGTCCGGTCAACATGCCACCAGGAACGCCGCCCAGGAGGTTGTTGGCAATGTAGTCCATGACGGCGGCCTCGCGACGCGCCTTCTCGGTCTTGTCGACCCGGTCGACGGGGGTGATGTCGCCGACGAGGGATTCGGCCATGTCGTGGATCAGGGCCATCTTCATGCAGTGGGGCAGGTTAAGGCGGGAGGCCAGGGTGGGCGGCGCGAGCATGGTCATCACCGACATGCGGTACATGTGGTCGGAGATGGATTCGCCGGAGTTGATGCCGAAGCGGCGCCATCCTTCACGCTTGGTGGTCTTGAGACGTTCGAGAAGGTGGAAGAAGGGAATCGGAGAGGCGGAGTTCTCCTCTGGGGGGTGAGGGAGGCTTGCCAGGACTGGTCGAAGAGCTGGATGTTAGCTGGTGGAGGGGAATGGTGGAGGAGGGGTTAGAATCTGCTCACCGGACTGGGTGGTCCAGAGGGGATCAGAGGGGTTTTCGGAGCCCATTTTGTTGAAAGAGGTTTGGAGGGGAGAGTGGAAGAGAGGAGTCAAGGTAGAGAAAGGAGATTGATTACAACGAGCACGAACAGCAGAGGAGAAGAAAAAGAAAAGAAGGCGAAGAGGAGAAGGAACCGGAGGAGAAAGAGAAACTGCGGGGAGAGAAAAAGCGGTCGAGCGGATTGGTTGGTTTCAGCCAGCCAGCGGATCCATCCATTACTTGCTGCTCTTCATTGTTGATCTCCAGCTCTCCGTTGTTGTTACTCCCTCTCGTCCGTGCAATTCCTCGACTGGTCTCGCTGTTCAGGTATGCTTCAGTAACTAGAATGCTATATGACTTTCTTATCTAATCAGGCATCAGATGTACCATGCAGTCACGAACCCCTCGTCCCAAACCCCCGAACTGGTCCCCTCAGCCTCCCCTCTCCGTTTTCATCCGCAACCTCCAACTCCTCCAGCTCGATCGCCATGATGACTGGCCTCGCATCTCTCTCCGCTCCCTCGCAGACACGTCGCAGAACCAGCGTCAGCGTATAAGGGCTATAGAATGGGCTCTTTATCACCTGGTTGCCCTTTGGGACCCCGACACCGCCCGGGATGTATGTTCTATCCCCTCAGTGGCTTTGATGCCCGACTGACGGCATGCAGAAACTCCGGCCCTTCTTCCCTCCGCTCGAGCCCCTGCAGTCCGTCAATTTGCGTGCTGCCTTATTCCGTGTGCTCGCCGAATTGAAGAAACAGGGCGACCTCGGCAGAGAAACCATTCTTCGCAAGTCAATGCTGGATGATTGCAAAGGAGAGAAATTCGAGGAACTATTGGCCGTCTTCTCTACTGCGGTGCTGCGGAAGACCCTCGCCGCTTCCCCAGATCCGGCACTGCAAAATGTAGCCATGAAGCTTTCATTGGCTTCCGGGCTGACGCGCGAGGACTACCAGCTCATGCTCCCCCTCATCCTTGCCCATCGGGTCTCCCTAAACCAAATCGGCGAGCGTCGCAACAAAGCCCGGGACACTCATGAAAAGTTTACTCAATTGCTAGAACTCAAAAAGCTACAGCTTGACGAACGAGCTAAGGAGAACCCTCCTCAACTCCCCGACAGTGGCGCCGACATAGATGCGCTGGCTCGCGACCTCAGGGCTAACTGGCTGGGGGGTGAGGACTGGGCGGATACCCTTGTCGATGGTGGTGCACAGGGCAGCAGCGACGCTTTTCTGGAACTGCCGTTCGACATCGCATGGGCGAAAGCAAAGGACTCCAGCGTGGATGGCCTCCGTGCGAATTCGTCACCCGATCTGCTAGTCGATCTGGAGTCTCGCGTCTTCCGCCAGCGTGCCCGGCTCCAGCGCTGGCGCCAGTACAGTGCCTCTATGCGCAAACATGAGCGGGTACAATCCACAAGCTCAACCAAATTTCAACCGCTCGTCTTCCGAGAGCACCAAGCACTGACCGTCGCCAGCATCTCCAAAGCTGTCCGGCAGCCAGTGGAACGCGCCTCGCCCAAAGCAGACGACCGGGCGTTGCTCTTCTCCATGAATGAGGCCATTGCACGGATCAACGGCCGACCCGCAGCGCATCGTCATCGCCATACTCATAGCGACTCGAAATTACGCAACCCTACAACAATATCCTCCAGCTCAGCGGCCGGGAGCAACAGATCATCTCCCCAGGCCGAAGACACTACCCGCTCAACCACCACAAGAACTTCAACACCCTCCATCCCAGAGCCCCAGCCCAGCGTGCCCTCATTCTCAACCACCGAAGTCCCCGAGAAGGATCCTTCCCCCCCTCCTGAACGAACTAGCAGGTTCACACTCGTAGAACGAACCCGCAAGTCCATGTCCCTCATCGTACCACCCACCCAACCCAGATCAAGAGAAAGTTTCCGATCCCACCGACCTCGGCCTTCTTACCCCATCAACCAGTTCGAAACGCCCCAGAGATCACACACCATCCCCAGTCGGGCCTCTACGCCACGCGATGAGCTCTTCGACGAGGAAGCGGACTACGCCAGCGTATTCAAGTCGCGGCCGCGCGTGGCGCACAGTCCGGTCGCCTCTCCCGCAGTACACATCAGCCCCATTGGGGATTTCGACCTGAGTCCGGACGAGGATATCGACCTGGATGGGGGAGACGAGGAGTATGTGCAGGATACTCCGTTGGTGTCGAGGCGGAGAATATTATGATTGTTACGTCGGTTCATGTTTCGTTTTGTCTTTATCTAATTCTCATGTGTGATGTTCTTTTGGGAGACGATTCTACTTACCTCCCTTACATGCCTATACCTACTACATACGATTAATGTCTATAGATCCTGGAAGAATGCAGTACACGATACAGCAATTGATTATTATTTAGTGAACTATGATTACACCATTAGCATGCTTTTTGCAGTTGATCAGCCATCCCTATCATTGTCATTATCATCATCCAGTACCTCCGTCCCTATGCCAATTACATACCACCAACGCCAGACATGATAACATACAGACAGTCATACACACATACAGAAGTTAACAGAAAAATCACTATCTATCGACGACCACTCCTTCTCGTACTCCTCCGCGTCGTTGCCGGCGGCGGCGGCGGTGGCGCCACCGGCTCATATTCCGACTCGGACTCTGCATCTGATTCCTCAGAATCCGGTATCTCTACCGGAGACGAGAGGTCTTCCGAGTCAGAACTCAGAGCAATCGGATTCTCCACCTTGCCATTGTCATCGTCACCTTCTTCATCATCACTATCAGCAATCTCCGCATCAACAGCCTCCGGTGTGGCAGGCTCAGTCGGTACATGTTGGTGCTGTTGCTCGTGATGATCAACAATTAATCCCCCATCATCATGATCATCTCCATCCTGACCAGGAAGAAGAAATCCACCACCTCGATCTTCATCCGCACCCTCCTCATCCTCACCAGGGAGTAAGAACCCGCCACCATGGACTTCATCGTCGGGTTCATCCGGGGCAGGAGCAGATGCAGAAGCAGAAGCATCCTGATCAGGTAACCGACCACGACGATTCGTAAACGGATTATGAGCATCCCGCTCGTGATCCACCCCCTCGTCTGCATTACCACCGTACTCCTCCTGCACGCGCTGCTTAATCCGCAACCCGAAGAGAAACTTCCGCCAAGTCTGTAGGATACGTGCCTCGGCTTTGCGCTGCTCCCGTTTACGTTTCTCTGCGTCATCCGCTAACCAAGCATCTTTAACGAGGTCCTCGTTCTCCTCTGCGACAACCACGCCCTGAATAACAGGAACCGCCATCTTCGATCCGAACTCGAACCCCGTGACTGCTTCTGCGTAATCGACGCCGAGTTTCTTGCATACGCGCACGGTTCCGGACCAGGGAATATGGACCGCGCCGCGGGGCACCATGCTAGGGACGAAGCAGTCAATGTTGCCGTATTCGTTTTTAGGGATGACGCCATTGCAGATTGGATCTGGGATGATGTATTCCGTTTGATGGATAGCGTAAAGGCCCTGTTTGGGCTTTTCGCCGTTCTGGCGCTCGAATTCGTCGACTTCGCGTTTGCGGAGGAGAGTGACGGCGCGAATGGGCACCCGTTTTAGGGGCATTTCGCCCTCTTTGGGTCGCCGGCCTTCTTTGTGCCAGCTTTCGGCGGATAGGCATTTCAGGACGTCTTTGCGCCGAAAGACTTTCTCTTCTTTGGCTTTGGCGCCTTTGCCTGTTTTGAAGGTGCGGACGTGGCGTGCGCCGGGTTTGAGGGCTTCTTCGCGCCGGAGGAAGCGTTCGAGGACGAATTCGGTGGATGTGCGCAGGCTTTGGAGCGTGTCGCCTTCTTTGCCGGGTTTGCGTTCGGGTTGGTTCGGGAGGAGGTCCTTGGTGTCTTCCAGATCGTCGACGGCGGTGCGTAGGGGCGTAGGGCGTTGGTAGACGCGGAGGATTACGCGGAACCAGTCGATTTCGTAGAATTTGCCTTTGCGGCCTGGTATGGGGATCTTCTCGACGGGGATTCGGTAGCCTTTGGTTTTGCCGGGCCAGGTGCGGCGGCGGAGATAGCGTGTTGTCACGTCTTTGGCAGTTTTGTCGGATGAGTAGGCCACGACGTAGCAGATGACTTGCTTCGCCTTTTCGGCTTTGCCGCCACGAGGCTCGAAGGCTGCTTGGAGCTCGGGAGTGGTGGCGACGGGGTTGCGAAGGATAAGCGGATCGACGGGGATGATTTGGTGGGTGATGGGCGAGGCGACTTCGGTCCAGTAGATGGGAAAGGGTAGGTCCTCGTCGTATTTGCTGAAATATTTGCTGCGGGCGGACTTTGTGTCGTCCTCACTGCTATCGGATTCCATGTCAATGGCGTCTTCAGTTTCTGCGTTCTCCGTCGTTGGTTCGGTGTCTGCGCTCGGCTTGGTAGTATAGGTCTCGCTCTTGGTCCAGCCGAAGCCAAGGGGCTGCAGACTGGCTACCAGTCGGGCTTCGATATTGAGCGCACGCAGCAGAGCCGTGAACAGTTGGGCGCCCACGTCTCGAGAGCCCTGCATGTTCTCTGCAGCGTGACGGAACTCTTCAATGCTGGCTATCCTCTCGCCGTGCTTTTCGGGATCGTGGTCGTCCTTGTGGAAAGACTTGATCTGAGCCTCCAACTGAGCCATGGGGCGGTAGCCGTGTTTCCGTAGGCCAGGGGCGGTGATCTTGAACTTGCTCTTCCAGTAGGCGGCGAGGACCTTGAGCAGAATGATGATAGGATCACCGCTGCTCATGTCAGGTTGACCAGGTTCAAGTCGCGACGAGCCTTCAGCCCAATCCCGTTCTGATTGACGACGCTGTTTCCCTTTTCCTTTCTTCGACTTCTTCTCAGGAGGCGGCTCTGGAGCCTCGAGACCGGATGCAATGCGCCATTTCTTAACCTCCTTGTGTATGGGTTGGGGTAGCTTGCGGCGCAAGATCTCGTGCAGCTGAGAGTCGTTGGCCCAGACATTGCGGATGGCGTTGTGGTGGAGCAGAAATTGCACATGTAGACAATGGGTTTGGATGCGGATCTGGCGTTCGATCTTTGACGGGCCCTTTTTGCCTTCGAGTAGATCAGTCAGGTGGATCTCGTTCTTGTCTAGTGTCAACTCCAGGTCCTGGTGCTGGTCGGGATTAAGGATGGAGGGCGTAACTGGGGTGGCGTTGGCATTGGACTCTATGGCGTCTTCCCAGTCGACCTCGTCGGAGTCGCTGCTTTCCTCATCCGATCCATCTGGTACCTGGGGCGTTTCTGTCTCTTCGGGGACGTCGCTCAGGGACGATTCGGTGTCGGTGTCTTCGATGACAGCGGCGATGGGAGGCGTCGCATGACGACGTTTTGCGGCGGGCGGATCCTCGGAAGAGAGACGCTTTCGGGGGACGTAGGGGGGCATGCAAGCAGCGGAAAGCAGACAACTAGAGAATTGGATTTAATCTAGAGAATAGTATAAAAAAGAAGAGAAAATACGAAAGGAATGGGTGGTGATTAATTAGGGAGAAGTTGGAGGAAGGAGAAAGTGGAAGGAGAAGTTGACGCGATCGAGGCTCGGCTTCTCCGCGTCTCTTCCCCATCTTTTATCTTCTCTTCCCCCCACATCATCGTCATCCTCCTCTACTATCTTCCGTTTGATGAACCATCACATCCTACGACTCCCTTCCAGACTATCTGTATATATCTTCTATCACTAGTACGATCTCGAGATGTCTGCTACGATGGATGCCGCGCGCCGCTTCTTCCTGTCGCCGCAGTTTGCCGTGGCGGGGGCCAGCAACGATCGCAGCAAGTTTGGCTACAAGAGTAGGTCCTTTTGCCATCACTTTGCAGGCCGTTGCGCCGGCTGACCAGCAGTCTTTGCCTGGTATCATCAACACTCTCTGCCCGTTACTCCCCTCAACCCTCGCGCCCCGGAGATCGAGCTGCCGTCGCAGACCTACAAGACAGTCCCATCACCCCGCGACTTGCCCAACCCCGACCAGACTTCCTTGTCTATCGTGACCCCTCCCCCAGTCACTCTTGCCCTCCTCAAAGAGGCCCACAGTGTGGGGATCCCCGCTGTCTGGCTCCAGCCAGGCACGTATGACAAGAGTGTGTTGGACTTTCTAGATGGTCATTTCGCAGCAGCGGTGGTGGGAGATGGTGGTGTGGGCGGCGAGGGTTGGTGTGTGCTGGTGGATGGCGAGGATGCGCTGAGGGAGGCCCATCGCGAGTGGAAGGCTCAGTTGTAGTTAGACTTCATGTGGACTAAATAATTAGGAACCATAGTAATGAATATTGTTGCGGTGAAAAAAAGCATAAAAAGTAATGGGGAATGAAGAAACGTAAAAAAGAAAGAAAGAGGGAGGCTGGCGGTGGCTCTTCTTGTTGGGGACAATCCCGTGTTTTTTCTCCTCTTCTTTTCTTCTTTCTTCTCTTTTTCCTCCTCATCTTCTTTCTCACCTCTACAACTATCTCCATCGCCCACGTTCTTTTGCTCCATCGTATGCAACCCCCTGCATCTCCTGTCCTTCCCAGCCACTGCTCGTCTCCACACCTTGAAGAAGGATGCCAGCCAGTCCATTCTTCCTCGAGTCCCCCATTCCTCCGCAACTCGATCTGGCCGGCGCTCCATCACAGCTATTCCAAGTTCCGCCCACCCCCTCAGCCTCATCGGCTTTGTATCGTTCGATCTCTATCCCCAACCGCAAGAGATCCCGTCTAGAAGTTGATCGTCGTCCTTGGCTGGATGTCGACACCCCCTCTAGTCATGTCGCCTCTGTGATCTCCCCCGACGATCTTCTCCTTGGTGTGGAGGATACCTCCGTCGATCAAGTCTATCGCCCCAACCGTTATCGCAAGCCTGCTCGATCTCTCGCTCTCGATGACAGTGTTGAATCTCTCAGCGAAACCGTGGACATTCGCCGTAAACGCAGTCGCTGGGATCCGTCTTTGATCGCGGCGTCTCCGACCGGTCACGATGAGAAAATGACGATTCCGACCACGACGATGACTACGACCGCGACTGCGACCGCGGCTCCTGCCGTCATGACTCCTGTTGCTTATCCACAACCTGCTCCCGTCCGCTGGAGTCGAGCGGTGCTAGGCGTGGTAGGCAAAGTCTGGGACTTCTGTTGGAGCGGAGCTTTCCGAGGGTTTTATGCAGGCGGTGGGCAAGGCTATACCATGACAGCGGAGGACACACAGCCCCAGCTGGCATCCCCATCGATCGAAAAGGAAAGCATGCCCACTTCTCAGCGGCAACAGGGTTCCTCTAGCCCTTTTCCGGGACATTATCCAGAAGATGATCTCAAGCACAGTTGGGTGATCGTGTCCGCGCGAGAGGAATTCATGGACGAAGCCAGTCCTTCTCAGCGCAGACGAGTCCATCGTCGGACCCCAGCACATACCCACTCCCGTCGGCGGTCGCAGGGTAAGCGAACACTGATTTCGCATGCGCCGTCGATGCCGACGAAATCGCAATTCTCAACACCAGCTAAGCCGCGGAAGAGCCCTGTGTCTGTAGAAACTCAGCGCTACATGGCGCAGAAGCGTCGCATGGAGCGTGAAGAGGATGCCAGCCTTGCGCGGTTGAACCGGCAGCTACAAGCAATGATCAAGGAAGGGAAACAGGCACTGGGGACGCGTGTGGAAGTGGACGACTTGGACATGGAGGATTAATGCGCTTTCTTACTTTTACTTTTTTTTTTACGACATGTGTGACACAAACCTGATACCCTTCGTTGAACACCTATATGACGATACTTGACGATTGGCGACGCTCGTTACGACTACGACTCATGAAACCAACCGATAATGACTGGCGTGAATCCTTTTTTTCTCAAACCGATTGCGCGTGTGATACGATATTGTTATAGTTAGCTACCATTAGGACAAACAGAAATCAACTCAGAAAATCATCCGCAGAAAAACCCGAGCCCTGTAACTGCATCAATCATTCATCATCTCATACCCCCGCTTCCATACACCCCCAAGCCTTACTGTGTTTTAGTCCCATCCTGCACTCCAGCTCCAACACCCGCCGAATCCTCAGGCCCATAGATAGCATCAGCCGGGCCATCCCCGTTATTATCATCATCAGGAGCCGCCCCATCATCAATTCCATCAGCCGGACCATTTCGGTTGGGAGCAGCCCCTACAGCAACATCCAAAGAAACAGGATCTCCATCACCACCACCACCACCACCACTACCACGCCCGGGGTTATAAGGAGCAGCCCCTACAGCAACATCCACCGAACCGGGTCCATCATCAACACTCCTGGTATCATAATTACCAGGAGCAGCCGCTTCAGCAGGACCACTATCCTCATCAGCACCAGGTCCCTTATCATCACCAGCCGGAACATCATCAGGATCCTCATCACTGGGGTCCTCGCTATCCTTCTTCGGACTAGGATTCAGGAAGGGAAGGTGCACGCCAGACAAGAACCCAGAGAGCCCACCATCCTTGGCTAATCCGTCGAGGAGGTTCTCGCCTGAAAGACGCGCCGCTTTGCTTGTGGACTGGTCGGTGTGGATTTCCAAGTTAGCTTCACCTTCACCATCTATGGTTGTATACTGTTTGGATTTTGAGATAAACGTACAGGAGTCGGCATCGCCACTACGCCCATGACAAGGGTAGCGGGCACAGCGAGGGCGAGGAACTTCATTGTCTTTGTTTTGTTCTCTGCTTCTGCGTGGGATATGAGATCCAAAGTGGATGAATGAATGAATGAATGAACGCCTGCAAGAAAGAACGAAGGAAAGAAGGAAAGAATACTCAGTAGGAGGGAACGGGAATAATACCCGCTATTAAATCCACGATTCTCGGTAATGTACGTAGTAGGTAGATATCTGGCATGCTACGCGTCAGTATCCCATCCTTCCCTCCCACCCTGCCCCTTGATTTGGTGGGTGGGTGGGCGAGGGGACGCGATGCCCTGCATTCCTTTGTCTGACAGTCTATCTATCTATCTCGTATCTACTAGACTACTAGTAGTTGGTTGTATGGGCTGCCGGCAGGGGGGAGTGAACACAATCCTGTCTTTCTATTTAACCCACCCCCTTCTTTTGGAAGAAGGCTTGTTTGTGCTTGGCTCAATTATAGAGTTTGGGTACGGAGTCACTATAATTGATAGAGATATGAGTAGTAGTAGGTAAGGTATTGTCTCTCTCATGTCTTGGGGATTTAACCCAGGTCTCAGGGATGAGTTCAGGTCAGTCCATGTGTTTGGTCTACTCCGGTAGGGTGAGGAAAGTAGGTAAGGTAGGGTTACGCGGTAGGGATGAAAACGAACCCAACAATTCCCAAGTCCGACTCAGTCAATTAAGTATAATTGGGTCATGAGGTCTGTTCGGATAATTCCGATTGTGGTTTAATGTCGTGCTTGTCATTGTGATGGTACAACAAAAAAGTAGTCGAGAAATGAGGCGCATTCTTGTCTGAGGGGAAAGAGGGAAGGAAGGGAAGGCGCGAGGGGGAAAAAGCAAAAAATTGACCTACGCAGGATTCGAACCTGCAATCTCTTGATCCGTAGTCAAGCGCCTTACCATTGGGCCAGCAGGCCAGTTGATATATGTTTGTGTTTAATTTGTATTTATGAGGCTGCTTATTATGGTCGACGATTTTGACTGTTCAATAGTAGTTTGCCTGAGTTGATGCTTTTCCTATTTAATTACCGTTGTTGTTTGTAAGATCAATGTAGGCTTTCTCTTGAAGCATTGGTTCTTCTCGGAGGTGTAATCCTTGTAGGCATTTGCAGTATTTACCTTTGTATTGAGGGAACAAAGACAGCGATATGTAACATAGTATTGGATAACCCAAGTCCTCCGTGCTGCACATTATCACTTCGGTGTTGAGTATGTCCGTGCAGGTTGAAACATAAACATCAATAATCGTAAAAATCCAACGCTAACCAAACGCCATCGCTATGCTCACAGTAGTGGCCAAATAAACAAAAATCATGTCATCCGCGGCTGAAACTTCGGATTCGTCCGGATTCTCTCACCATACTTGAGTAAGAAAAGTGAAGCCGGGACAAACAAAAGTGCAATAAACGCGAGCAGACTGTTTCCCCATCCTAGTCCGAGGGCATCGTACAAAGGAGTGCCCGCCAACGGGATCGTAGCCCCAAAGAGGCATCGCAGAGCCAGCTCCGCTGATACCGCGCTGGCAGCATAGAGAGTATATGAGTCAATCAGATACACCTGTGTGACCAGATGAACAAAGAAGATGCCTGCGCCCACTAAAAAGGTACCCGCAATGGGAACCATCCAGTGCAACCGGTATTCTGCGGCCCAGCCGTACCAAAAGAGACCGATCGGGACGAGAATGCATCCCACCACTAAAGGTGGAAGACGATCTTCGGGCTTCATCTTGCCATGGATCTTTTCCTGCTTCTTGAGGTATCGATCGGAATAGTAACCCACAACGACTTGTCCAGAACAGAACCCGAGACCTAGTCCCAGGTAGCCGAGACCTGCTTCTCCAGGAGTAAAGCCGTACACATTTTCGAAGACGCTCGTAAACGTCGTGAATAGTGTATACATATAGCTGTAAGTGATGGAGCTGTACAATGAAACGATCATAACGATGGGTGACAAGAACAGAAACTTGATCGGGCGGCTGATTGATATCCAGATAATCTGGCCAATTGTCTTATCTATGTCGTACTGAGTTCGAAACGGACGTCCAGTCTCTTTTTGGAGTCGCTTCGCTTTTCGCTGGAGCAGCGTGGGTGCATATGTCTCCCGCAAGAATATCAGGGAAGCAATCACGATGATACCGCCCTAATCATATTAGAGATTCGTCCAACACCACGGGATCGAGTTAACTTACAAGAATCGCCTCTACCCAGATGGTCCAGCGCCATCCAATGTTTTGGACGATGTAGCCACCATAAATAGGTCCTGTGACCATGCCCTAACGTATTGTTAGATCCGCATTATATATCCGCTAATGGGTAGATTAACTCACCATGAGTGGACCAACTGTCCAGATCGTCATTGCCGTCCCTCTCTTCTCCATGGGTATCATATCCGCAACGAAGCCTCCACCGACCGTCACAGGCACGGAACTGGCTATTCCCATAACGAAGCGTGCCATTATGAGCATTGATATGTTCACACTGGCAGCGCAAACAACTGCAGCCAGTGAAAATAGTACATTGGCCAGGTGTGTGATGGGAAGCCTTCCACTTATCTCAGTGAGAGGTGTCAGCACCAGAGGGCCAAGAGCAGAACCCATCACGTAGATCGATATCATAAGAGATGAAATGGATGGGTTGTGAACATTGAACTCTTTCAGGACTTGCGGAACGCCGGGAGCGAAGACCGTGGATACCATGGATCTACGACAGTCAGTTCAGATGCTCGTACGGAGGCATGGTCTAGCGTAGACATGTTGGACTTACACATTGAAGCTGCTCAAAGATATCAACCCGATAATGACCCATTTCCGCAAGGTGGTCCAGTTCATGGGGTTCTGGGGGTCGTCTGGCCCGTCCCAATCCACAACGAGGTCGTCCTTGTCTTGGGGTTCGTCCGATTCCAATGCACCATCTTGTGATGTGATTTCTCCTTCTTCAACGTGCACAATGTCTTTCTCCACATAGATCGTATCAGCACTCTCCAGGCTAGTTTCCTGGCTCAGAGCGGCGGAGTAGTCAACATCCCCGGGTGGCGCCGTAGGCATGTTAATGATGGGGGTGGTTACACGGGAATAGTAAGAGCAGCTGGAAGATCAGGGACAATGGCACCAGATGATTTTCGACATGATTTCCAACAGACAACCAAGGCAATAAGTAGCTTGACAGCCACGCTGGGAAGACAGCCAAACCAGGTAAATTGAGTAGATCATTGCAGACAACGCGCGTCCAGACAGTAGATGAGTCTGGCATTCCGGCCCTTGCTGTCCGTTCCGTGGGTCTCTCGTGGCTCCCTTTCTCTGATTTTGGGATTACCTGTCGCAAAATTCGCCCAAGGCGGATTGTTGTGGATACAATAGGCGTAAGACGGATCATCTAACATAGGCAGGGGTAGTAGCACCGACGACTGTAATGGATTCCTTGCGTGACCAATTCGCCTCTGCTCCTTATCAACGTCTGCCCCATTAGGATGGAGAATAAGCCTTATCCCGTAGAAACTATTCTCTGGGCAGTGCTTCAATATTCCCCACATGATCCACCATGGCGCAGAGGTCCCTGACCCGGTTCTCCTTTTGTCATTCGCAGATCGACATATCATTTCAGGAATCAGGAACAGTAATCAGATCCCATAAGGTAACTGCTCCCCGGGAAACCATTACAGTATGATCGCGTGGCTTTGATCCCAAAATAGCTGGGACAAACCGAAATTAATTCCCTCTATTGTCGAATATATGCAGCCACAGTTCGAGACCAAATCCAGTATCCACTGGTGGATGCCTCCAAGCATTGGTCGTTATTAGGTGATCAACTAAAATAAGGCCGAAATAGTCTCAAAGGTAGGGTCTACACAATTGGAGGGGTAATTTCGAAGAGACCTAGTAGCTACTCTTCTGCAGCTCCATGAGTATGGTAATAGCAGTAGCGATGTTAAGCCTGCAACCACTTAGCTCCGCGCGGTCCTGAAACAGGCTTGTCAGAGGACTGAGCTCATACCTGAAGGCATCACAGCCATGGCATGTTTTGGCCAAATATGTAGATCAACCATCCGGATTGGCAGTCCTAGCTCAGATCCGAAAATGCTTGGTGAAGACACCTCAGCAGACGATTCTCATTATAGTACAGTACTATTTGGACGGAAGGCGGGAGATCTCCCGGTTGGCCCATCGGCTGGGGCATTGGACCCGGTCGTCCCAGTCAACGCTTCGGCATTCCTCCCAAGTCCAGGATGTCCACTAACCGTCGCATATATGATCGCTTGTTGTGGCAAGTCAAAGGCGTGATACGGATCTTCAGGTCCACATCCTAGTTAACATATAGACCGAATACGCAAATGGAGCTGCACCAAAATAGAGGTTGCTAGAAAGCTTATTGTCCGGCCGAGGTCAAGCGGTTAGAGTTGATCAGATTTCCGCAGCCCCGGGCTCAGTTCTAGCCCGACGGCATCGAAGTTTGGACAGTAGTCCTTGGGGATTCTACCCACTCTTAACGGCGATCTCCCTATGGGAGCCTAATCGATTGGTGACAGCTGGTGAGATTATTGCCTCGGGTGGGTTCGGGACCACGGGCTAGAAGCTTATTCAGATTCCGATATACCAAAATTTGGGGTTATGTTCCGCTATGATGCGTTGATTTTGCTGCGGATATGCGGCGCTGCACGATTCCTTCCGTTGGTGTTCTCTTCGAAATCTCGCCTTATCAGCAGATGGAGATTGAGAACTGCAGGCTGCAGGCAGTCTTTCCATGCAATGTACATCCCGCCACTTGCTGCAGCCACAGTGGGCCTTGCTATTCAATAGCAAAGTGTAATTAGAGGGTGGCGAGGCCGATTCTTGTGTGCGAATCTTTTAGGTCTGTGGCAGATAATTAACTCCCGAGTCAGGATACTGAGTATTCGCCATAACTCACGAAGTCAAAACCACGCAATGTTCTTTATCGGGAGAAGCAAAAGTCTCATGTGGATGGCACAAGGATTCAACGAGAGACGGAAGTCTGCAGGACTGATGAAACTCGCATTCACGGGGACTGTCCCGTGATCCGTTCCTTCCCTGGTATGCAGTCAACCTCCAAACATCCACCGTCTGGGATTTCAACAGTTCTAGGTATATCTCGGCTCGGATTACGACTATTTCCCACTCTTTCTTTTCACTGTTAGTTACTGTTACCCGATTTGGGACACAGCATCAACTTGAATAGAGTCGCGGGTGATTGTCGGGTCGCAACCGCATAGTGACCTGTGACTGAGAAATGGCCCTTTCTATGTCAGAAAGACGTTTCGACTAAAATGATCGACCTTACCCGGGTGCTTCAATTCCGCTTAGTCTTCATTGGAGGAGCCAATTGCCAGTTCAATGACCTGCACGGTGCTGGTAAGTTCTTCTCCGATCTATATACTATATATAGATGATCCCGAGTCAGCCCGAAGATCAGCATGCGGGAGGGCTCAACTGTGAGTACTGCTATTTTCATGTCCAGTGAAACTTTCGTTGCTCAGTGATGATTCTGAGCTATCTAGAAGTCAAATCATCACAGCATTAATGCTCGAGTCATGTATGACTTACAACCCAGTCCTCGGCCTCAAGTAGTACAACCTCATCCCTAAAAGTTGAACATACCCGTAAGGGATTCACATTCAACTAATAGCAACATAGGGCCTGAACAACTAGAGATACTGGCTCCTATACTCTTTCTGTATCCAGTCGTTCAACATCAGGTTTGGCGAAGTAAGAAGTAAGAAGCATCACGATTCTCTACAACACGTCGTATTGGCAAAAGTGAGTCAATTTTCCTCCTTTTGCAGATGGGACTCTGACATGTAATTCAGTCAGTCAGCTAGGCCTAACAACCCTGTCCCAAACCTGGGGCAGAGGTCCTCCTAAGGTCCAGACTTGAAGATGCCACCGAACACTCATGCCATGGCAACTTCTATGTACAAACCATGCGGTCATCGCCTCAAAATCTGCAAGCCGTCTCGCAGGAGCTTAGAGCTCGACCCAAAAATGTCAAATTTTGATTTTCATTTTCATGTCATTCTGCTCCCGTCTACGCGAAGACCCGGGTATCCGTGGTTAATTGAGCGCTTTGGCACGGAGATGACGACTATACATGATGATTATTTTCTCAGGTTGTACGCTCATACATCATCATGAGTTGGACACTCGCGGCGAGAAATATGCGATGTGTCTTTTCCAGCTCTTGTCGTGTCTATCCAACTTCATATGCCCTCCGATACTACTACTTCCATCCACAGTCCAGCACGATACCGAGAACAAAGCTCACGATGAATCCACGCCCAACTCCTCTTCCCACACCACCCCCCTCACCCCAGCCTGGGCCGCAGCCAGGTCCTCAGCCAGGTCCTCAACCGGGACCTCAGCCTGGACCCCAACCGGGACCTCAACCAGGACCCCAACCAGGACCTCAGCCGGGACCGCAGCCAGGTCCTCAGTCAGGGCCACAGCCAGCACCGCAGCCGCCCCAATCAGTTCAAACTGCATTTGAAATCAGTTTCGATGAAGATCCCTCGAGCCAGTCTGGTTCCATCGGTCAAGATGCAGAGGCACAAGCACCCCCGGGCCCCAACCCACCTCCGCCCACCTCAACCTCCACTCCAACCACGAACCCCAGTCAAATCCTCACTGCAAAGTCTGCCGTGGCATCCGCAGCCAAAGAGCTACGCTTGATCCGCAAGATGTTTGAGCCCGAAGAAGGCGAAGTGTTATCGAGTCGGGCGGTTCCTCCAGAAGAGCAAGGCGGCAGCAGTAGCAGTGGCAGCAACGGGGACCCGTCCACTCTCTGGCGCGAGTTCGAGAATCTCGAAGTTCACGCCGCTAGAGGGGTGGTCATGGAGGTAGGAGTGTTGAAGAACCTTCTGAAGCAGTTGGAGATTTTACTGGAAAATGCGCGAAGCCAGTTGATTGAAATGGAGGCGCAGAAAGCACTGTTGGAGACGTTGCTCGCGATCTCGAAATATCGGGGGGAGGTAGAGGTTTCAAGTTCAAAGAAGGGTTAAGGAGTACTGCTACTTTACTACCTTATAGTCACTCGCTCATTTGCTTAACGGCTATATTGTTTCTGGATCACATTGCTCATCATTCGCTCGAAACAACCCATAGCCCCAAAGAACTATACCCAACTATACCCAACTCGTTAAATTAGTTGCTTAGTTTGAATCTATTGCTATTTTCTACATACCATAATCCCCAAAAATACACCCATACCTATCTAATTATCAAACGGCAACCCCGCCTCCTTCCTAACAGACCCATAAACCGCCGCCACATCCCCCTTCACCCCCTTCTCCTCCTTAACAGTAACCAAATGATGATCCGTAACCTCCACACTCCTCAACCTAACCCCCGCCTCCCCAGCCAGATTACTAGCATGTCTCAAATCCTTCCTAGCCAAATCCACCGCAAACAACGGCTCCTCCCTCCGACAATAATCCCCAGTAACCATGCGATCCGCATACAACGCAAACGGGCCAGGGAAAAACGTATGCAAGAACTGCTGATACACATCCACCCCCAACCCGGTCTTCTCCGCCGTAACCAACCCCTCCGCCACAGTCTCCACGGTATTCAAGATAAACGTATTGCCGAGGATCTTCAGCGTCGTGGCGCGGCCCACATCCTCGCCCGCCATGGAGATCGTCGCTTTGGAAGTAACTCCATCCAGGAAGGGCTTGATGCGCTCAATGGCGGCGGCGTCACCGGCGGGCACGACGACGAGTTGGCCCGAGATGGCGGCTGCGGGAGCGCCGAATACGGGACAGGCGATGAAGGAGGCGCCGTGCGAGGCGAGTTGGCTGTGGATCTTGCGCGAGGTGTCTGGGTGCACGGTCGAGCAGTCGACGATGATCTTGGAGGAGAGGGAGTCTGTCGGGAGGCCTGAGATGATGGCTTCCAGGGCGGCGTCGTCGCCGACGCAGATGAAGATTATGGTCGAGTTGGAGATGGCGGAGGAGAGGGTCGTGCTGACGGTGGCTTTGTCAGCGGGGAGGGTGGATGCGAAGGTCGTCGCTTTGCTGGTTGTGCGGTTGTAGAGGGTTATGGGGGCTGTTTGGGGACCTTTTTGGGCGATGTTGGCTGCCATGGCCTGAATTGGTTGTTAGTAATGATGCAATGAGGGGCACATGGAGGGGCACTTACGCGGCCAATGTTGCCCAGGCCGATCCAGGTGATACGTTCGTTGGCCATTGTGGTGGTGGGGTTTGTGGTGAGAAGAGAGGGATTGGAAGGGATGGATGAATTGTGGGAATTATTGTTAAGTGGGATAGTGAAGCTGGGGAGAAAGCTGGATTAAATACAGATGAATGAAAGCAGGGCGAAACCGGATGCGATGCGGGGAGAGGGGTTCAATGTTTAGCCGTCATTCCACGGGTGGTTCTATTGGATACGGCAGTTGAGTCAAGCTTACTAGTACTGATTGGAGACGGTTTAATGGAAGTTCTTCATGATTGAGTGGAACTGGATAACATGCTAAGCTTCAGTGGACCAGCTTCGGTCAATTCGACAGCCCGAACAGTCGCGGTTCGCTATCTGTTCAAAGCCGAAGACCGGATGGCCCCGCCGGCGGAGTCATCGCCATTTTAATTAACTATTAACTATTAACTTAACTAGTAAGTAACGAGTCAACCTGTCAACTAAGTAAGTACACCGTAGTTAGTTGGCTGTATCTTCACCCAGATCAAATTCATCGCTTGCTTTAAATGCACTTTTGTTGTTCTCTTCCGACTCAAGGAAAGGAACGCCAATGACCAATGTCATGTCATTCATCTTCAACCGCGGATCCGAGTGTGAGGAGGCGCCCAGGGTTGGCTCAGCACCTCGAGAAGTTTCTCGTATGCGACGACGCGTCCATCCTTGAACGGCAGCTGCCCGGAGACCTGTATGGCGCGCATGCGCATTGCATAGGATTCGTCAGTGTCGGCCATCACACGCAGCAGCGCATTGCCCAGCTCCTCCCCACTCACACCCGGCGCCGACCTGCGGCTACCCCAGATGCCGATTCCCAGGTACTCAACCCGTGCAGCAAAGTCGTACGCATCAAACCAGACCGGGAGCACGATCTGCGGAACCTCAGCCCTAGTGGATCTCGGTGTTAGCACATCTTGCATTCGTCCCACCGCAGGTACAATGCGAAAGAATGCATAGCCGTAGATCAAACAAACATACCTGACAGCCTCATGGAACGCATTAGCTCCGCCATAATTCACCACACAACTGACATGTCCACTCATAAGAAGTGACATCGTCTCGAACACAAAATGTTTCATAATGCGCATACGCTTCCCGTGTATGTACACCCCCAAGAGCTTGACGATCTCTCTAGTCACGGCAGGATCATCGACGTGCTTCAGCTTCCACAGGACTTGGATGTTGAGCTCTTGCTCGAGAAGCATGTTCAGGGCCTTGGCAATTTCAATCTGCTGCTTGCCCTCGTAAGTGAAGCGGGCGTCCATCAGGACCAGCACAGTAGGACGTTTTGAAAGCCAATGCTCCAACTCAGGATCTTCCTTCACCATAGGGCGATAGCGGCGAAGAATAGGGCCACAGAGAGTCATGTGCTCAGGCACAATGAGTGGGAAGTCAGTCTCAGGCCAAGAAGGAATGATGACACGGCTACTCTTCTTTGCCTCGTGGGACATGAAAGGAAGAGGGCCCTCAATTCCGCGAACTTCACGGGCCTCATTGAGCTCCTTGAGACTTTCGCATTTGTCAAGTTCGTGCTTGAACAGGAAACCCAGGAAGAGGTTGCGAAGCTTATCCCAGATGGACATGGGCATTTTGAAGCCAGAACAAATCCTACCATAGTCAGCAAACAACCCCCACAAGCCAGGCCAGAGAAAAACCACTCAAAAACTCACATTGGATACTTCATCAAATCACTCAACTTCCACTTCACCACATAATCCTTGACCCCACCCTTTCCCAACAGGACATGTCTCCAACGCAAGTACCGACAGACGTCGACAGCAGGAGCAAAAAGCGGATCGACGACGATCAAAACAGGGCCAAGGGTTTTCACAAGATCCACAACGCCATTGAAGATCTCAATATAGTCCCTACCGGTCCAAGGCATCAAACCTAGAGCCAAATCCTTGCGATAGTTCCTCAACGCAGCAAAGAAACCAATCTGCGGGATGTCATCAAACTGTCCATCTCTCATGCGAACATGTTTCATAGACATTCCAGGGATCTCCTCAAAAGCTGCCTCAGTAGCAAAGGGAGACTCCGAAGCCGCAGCATAGTAATTCAAGTCTGAAACATGTCTCTTGAGCGGTCCAAATGATCCAATATGGATCTTGTAAGGCGTATTGCCAATGAGAAATTCATGAGCTACGGCGAGGATAACGCTTGAATGCTCGCGCTCGCTGTTTGTCAGGAACAGAATGCAGGGTGTGCTGCTTCTGATGTTGATGGTGGTGGTGGTGTCTGTCGAGCCGTATCTATATCCGTAGGACATGATGGCGGCTCGGTAGTATGATTTTCTGATGAGTGGTAAGATGGGGGTAAGCTAGGTAGATATGACAGGGTGAGAAGAAGGAGGAGAAGGGAAAGAAGAAGAAAGTAGCACTTATCTTCCATGATTGGAGCCATGCATCGAAGGAAATTGGCTGCGTGCGTGTCTGTGCAAAGTGACTGTCTGGCGGGGTGAGGAAGTGAATCCAAAAACACGTGTTGACGGATTGAAGATGAGAGTATGTGAACTGTTGTCCTTCTGTCGTTACTATCCGCCTTTCTGATATGGCGGATGCGAACTCCCTCCGAACTCCCTCGGAAGGCATTTCATACTGTTGTGGAATGTCTCCGCTTGTGCTTCTGCATGTCTCCGCTTCACAGTGAACGAAAGGGTCTGGCAGTGAACGAAGTGTCTGCGGCTGGGGATCCGGTCTCTCTCACGGTCAGGAACAGTGTTGGTGCTGAGGAAATTGCTGCATACTAGGGGATGGTTTTCGTCTATGGTCTATGTCATTAACATTATTCTATGTCTCTATATAGAAGGTATATCAATGTGTAATCAGAACGCCGAGATAGTAGAATAGTCCTGCGCCAATGCAAATTCGCGACTTGGAAGATGAACCCCATCGACCTCTTCATGGAGGTTATAATCAACCTCGCTCAAGAATAATGCCCTAGCTACCATGCTGTAGCCAGTTAAACGATTCTCATCACGGCTCAGTTGTCGTATCCACGTGTACGCCGCGAAGGATACAGCCCTTTGCTGTAGGGCCTCACGTATAAGCTGCGGCTTTACCAGCATATCGTTTTCTCGCGAACGTACCCATTCGCACTTTTAGTAAGTGCATACAAAGTACAAAACTGATATCTAGCTGGACGGATTGGCATCACATTTATGATGGTGCCCTGAGAGTATTTGTGTGATATTGCACCACAGGCTCAAGTGTGGAGCACGACCTCATGCCTTGGTTGAATTCTTCCTAGGACGGCCGCTGATAGTAGAGTTGCACGTATTGACTCGATCAATATCGTACGGATTCTCCTCGTATGTGACTGTACGAGCAAGAGAGTGAGTGGATTTCCTGGAAGCACGCGACGCCCGCCGTTCCATTGCACCCCTAGAAGGCATACTGGAAAGGCTGTCACTGTCACTATCGTCGCTGACACTATTATCAGCTCCAGCGGCAGATTCCCCCTTCTCCACGTCAGACTTGGGTAGAGGAGCCGGGCTTTGCTGCGCCGCAGCGGCAAGTCTCTGCATGAACGCCTCTGCCTGGGCAGCATAGAGGCAGCGCTTGCGGATGCGGGCACCATACAGATAAAAGACGATGGGAAAAGGGAGGCACGCAAGCGACAGGAACGCGGGGATTGAGGAAGCCCAATGGATACCGAGGTTTTCGTACATGTAGGTCGTGAACAACGGGAATGCAAAGCCGAGCAAAGACCGGAGAGCCGAGTTCGCCGCCAGCACCGATGCGGCATAAATCGTGTATGCGTCAATGAGGTAGTTGAAAACACTCAGGAACACCAATACCAAGCCGAACCCGAATGGGGCGCCTGCAGCCACAGATGCCATCCAGTGGATGGACGGGTAGTTGGTCCAGGCAAACCAGAAAAGACCAATAGGTAGGGCAATTCCTCCAAGGATGCTTGGGGGCAGACGAACCTCGGGAGGCAGACGGCCGTTGGCTTGTTGGCACTTCTTCGCATAATTTAGATTGTCGGGAATAGTGAGAGCAACTGCAATCACCATTCCGACTAGGATACCCAAGAAGGCCAAGCCTCCAATACCCTCACTCCAACCGCGTGCCTCCTGAAAGACGATAGGATAAGCTGCAAACAGCATGTAAAGCGTTCCATAGATAATGGCCATGTAGATACAGAGAAGCAGCACAATGGGTTCCCTGAAGAGCATGAGCCAGGGTCGTGACAAGGCGGTCTTCAATGCTTGGCCTAGAGACACCTTGCCTCTCTCCATATCCAGCTTACTGCGGTAGACCTTGCCACTCAATTCAGACAGCTTTTCAGCCCGTCGGCGCAAGAGAACTGGTGCATATGTCTCCGGCAGGAAGAAGACAAGGCATAACCACATCACTCCGGAAAAGGCTGCCAGGAATCCTTCCACCCAGCGCCAGCCTGCTCCAGCGCCGAGAAAGCCACCAATAACGGGACCAATAGTAGGTCCGCAAAGAGGTGCTGCAGCGAAGAGACTGATAGCGATACCACGTTTGGCGGCGGGGAACAAGTCTGCAATCGTTCCGCCCGCGTTGCCAAACGGTGAGGATCCGAAGAATCCGGCCAGGAAGCGAAGGATGACCAGCGTTTGAATGTTCTTTGAACCTGCAGCCCCTGCATTGAAAGCTGTGAGAAGCGCAAAGGTCACTGAGAAAACATTACGGCGTCCGAACACCTCGCTCATCGGAGCCCATAGTAGCGGGCCAAAGGCGAAGCCCAAAACGAATAGCGAGATACCGAGGATGGCAACCTCTTCCTCACATTGAAACTCTATAACAACCTGACTTATACTTCCCGAGTATGCTGATGACACCAGGGCGACAGTAAGGGTCACGAAGGAAACTAGAATAGTATATAGCCATTTTGAGAGATTGCCAAAAGCCATAGGGTTTCGAGGATCATTAGGAAGCCAGGTGACGACATAGGGCGATTCTTCTGTCCCTAACCCTTCGTAGTTAAAATCGATGATCTCCGGGGTGACGACTTTTTGGTCGAAGACAAGGCGCCAATAGGGGATCTTCGAGGGCCGAGGAGCGCCGCCATTGGCGACAGTGCCTGCCACGCCCATAGTGCCCGTTAATTAAGGTTCAGCACAACGGCTATTTGCAGAATGGTTGCTGGGTGGTATGGAGATTGACACACCGTAGAAATGTCTCTCAACCTTCTCAAGCAACTGCTAAAGTGAGAAAAGAAACGACGAATAGACGTATAAAAGTAAAGACAACAAACATGGCATGAGATTAAACCGGCACGACTTTTCCGATTACAATTTCTTCATTCCTCCGGTTACTCGGCAGGGGCGATAGGCCTCAGCGAATCAGGAGTCGGAATGTGTTCTGGGAGCCGAGGTTGCTTCAGAATTTGCTGTGCCTGTCTTATCTCCGCCCAATATCCGCTGTTCCAGATTCTGGTACTTCTTGTTGCTTGCGGCTGCTTAACGAATTGTTGGTTTTGTTTGAGAAGGCGATAAGGCCACATCTTGGAGAGCTGTGGCGGTGAAAGATCAGGATCAGGTTGGCTGCGTTGAATTGTTGCTTCGGCTGCATCCCTTATGCGTTTAGCAGTTAGAGGAATGCCAGTCCGATTTAGAGCGTCGAGATCTTTAACTAGACAGTTATCCTGAGCCTCGGTAAGCTTCAAATTCGCGGAGTGACGAGTCGATTTGGATGGTAATTCGTGAACTCTTCGTCGCAAGCGATAATAGCTAAGCCCAAACTCTCTTGCAGCCTTCCGTATGGATACAGGGTTTTCGGTGTCGTTTTATTCACGGTAATAGTCCGTAGCCTCTTTGTATTGCTCTTCCTGGCTCTTGTAGAAAGACGACATGTCTCAATTGTGTGATTCCATTGAAAGTGCTTGAAGCGACGCGAGGAGATGCAGTGGTGCGCTGAGCTGTGGTTCACCAAATATGTCAAGTGTGGGGCGCATGCAGCAACCCGGTATAAATTGGACGTTGTAGACAATAAACAACATCTCTCACATTACCTGGACAAAAAGGCGATGTGTGTGTATGTGTGGAATATGATAGCACTTTTTTGAATTCGGCCTGGCCTTTGTTTTTGGGTTCTGGATGTTATTGTGAGAATCAGAATGAACGCAAGCTATGCACGTTGATCGACTACTGGGTTAAAAGTATATTCTTGTCTGACATGTACCAAATGTGCACTTGCCCACCTAACTTCTTACCGCCCCTGTAGTTTTTGTTTCCCAAACATATGAACAATATTTACTTGCTGTGTCTTCAACCCATAGAGGAGACTTGTATGCTCCCTTACCTGTCACAAAACAAAGGAATTAGTAACTAATACTTTAGTAGCTACTCAGTATTGTTGACTACAGCAGTCATACCATGACCACATGGCAGGTTCATTGACAGAAAATTCTGGCTTACAAGTCGATATATATTCAGAGCTGGAGTACTAGATTGATACTTAGACTCGTTACTCCGTTCAGAGAAAGTAGCATAAATGTAGTACTCATTGAAATGGGTTACATTTCTTCCTTCACATATAGATTACATAACTCGAGTGTACAACTGATTAATAAAACAAGATTGCAGGGATTTGAAAGAACTCAGGTGGGGGCGCTACGCGCTCTCAGGCTAGTACTAGGAGGTATTGACATTGACCAATCGGCAAAATATCGAGATTTGCCCGGCCGCTTACTAGGTCTCTGCGATAAAGATTAGTAGTAGAGGTTGGAGACACAGAATTAAGAAATAAACGTTGTATATGAATGGTTTGCGTATGCAATTAAATCAAGATAACATAAGTGGTCCGGATCGAGAGAATATATACAATCCAGAGGTAAGCTAACATCAAAGGGGAGTTCCGCTTTCTCTTGCGCCCTATGAAGGAAGTCAAAAAGCAAGGGTTCGAATGTCGCCTGACAAGTACATGCACATGACCATGGTTACCTACGGAGTAGTCGGCTCTAACACAGGACCTTGTTATTGCTCTTAATGCATACCTTGCAAAAGAATCGCTAGAGACAAAAGACGTACAAACATGCGCTAGACCAATATTTCGGCCTCCATGTCACTGACATATCTATCCGTGAGTACCTCTATCCGAGAGTCGGGGTTATAACTACAGCTTTATAATAATTCTGCTGTTCCTCCTGTGACTTTTCCAGAGTCCGGAGTAAGCGAACAGCGCGTATATGTAATTCTAGTCATCTGTTAGTGTGCCAATGTAAACAAGAGAATCAGAGATCACCATACCTTCAATCAACAATTCATAGCTCGTGAATTGGTCGTCGTCGCGATGGATGAGAATTGGCACATTTTGATTTAATATCGGCTTCGCCTTGACCCGTACTTTGATCCCAACACTCTTGTTCTGATCAACCCATAACATTTGCGAAGGCCCTGTTCCATCTGGTACGAATTCACGAAATCGCTTCTCCTCGTCTCGCAGCCAGTCGCGGAATACTCTGATTACCCCGTCCTCGACCGTGTGTGCACTTAGGAGCAGATTTGTATTCGGCATGACCTTCACGATATTTACGACCACACATAGCTGAGAGAAGTCTTCAAAATTCTCGAGGTTGATAGGGCGCGTGACAACCAAGTTGTCTCGATCGGGGTCTTGCTCATCGTCTACCAAAATCAGAGACCTCGGATCGTGATCGCTGCATCCGGGAACAGGGGCGCATACCTCTCAGGGGTACTAGCCTTGTTCCGCTCGATCTTTCTTCTACCGCGACTTCAGGGCGGAACCGAGCATACACCGAACTCAGTTTTCCCAGTTGCTGGGCCGTGTCGGAATTCTCATAAAGCGAACCACTCCTCCCGTTGAGTTGATCTAAACCATCGGTGTCAAGGTATGTGCAGAACACATGAGGCTCGGTTAGCTTTGAGCTCGGGTGAAAGCATTCTAGGATGAGTTTATATTCATGTAAAGGAGCGCCGATGAGCAGACGATAATGTAGGATTCGCAGGACGAGGGCGTGGAAGCGGCGGGAGACTGTCGCCCAAGAGATGAGGGATCGCGTCGAGAAGGAGGATAGAATCTGAGCGAGGACCTGAAATGACCATAGAAGCATTAGCGAGGCATTTTCTCAATGATTGGAGATCGCATTATCGCACTTCGTTGGGAAGGGAGTAGAGGTGGAGCTTTGAATGGCCGTCGTCCATGATCTGATCAACTGCGGGGAATATGTGTGAATATCATATCTTCGCTCAAGCAACAAATGAACAGAATACGGTTCATACACAGCAGTAACAGCAGTTCAGTGGAGCACAACTTGGGAGGGTAGTGACGTGACAAGGGTCAGATGATGCCAGCGCGAACTTCTCCGGGGATGTGGAGGTTCGGTGATAACGGGCGATAAGGCTAGCCTGTGCCCCTCGTTCCCCCTGACGTCAAACGAATCGGCCCGAACGAAGGCGGGCAGCTGACTGTCTGGATTCGGGTAGCCGCGGGGAGAAAAAGAAGAAACGAGAGTCATTCTCGGCCCACCACAGCGTTGGTTTTAGTCAATAGTGGAGTTCACTTTATGTCCAATTCAACCGGAAGACATGTTGTAAAGTTCGGTTGATTTCGTCTTCTTATAATTTGATCTATCAAAATGCAAGAATCTAAAGACATGACCTGACAACTTAAACACATGGACGGATGAAAGATTGTAGCAGACAAGCACTATCATGTTTACAGTTGCAATTGTAGCAGCAAGAAAAGGGTCCAGGGCCCCCCATGAATTTACCCGAGCAGCCGACCGGATGGCAGCTTTTTACCCCGTGCTGGTTCGGTGCCGAATCGCCATAATTTCCGGAGACCCCGCGACTAAGCCCCGCCGCCAGGGCCATCAGCCAACTTTTCTTTTCACGCAGTTTCTTCGCTCTTCTTCTTCACTTTCTTTTTCCTTTCCTCTTGTAACAACGCTGCATCTTACTTGCATAGACTATATACATTACCTTCAACAATGGTTGAAAACGTTCTGGACGATATCTCTCATCGGAGATTCAATCCTCTTCGAGGATCCTACATTCTGGTCTCCCCGCATCGGACCAAGCGCCCCTGGCAGTAAGTTGGCCTGCTTCTGTCCAGCAGAGATAGACTTGGACCCATCCCGAGAGGAGTAGTTAAGCTAAATGCTGCGACCAGAGGACAGCAGGAGAGCCCCTCTAAAACTACCTTGCCAACCTACGACCCCGCTTGCTATCTCTGCCCCGGAAACAAGCGCGCGCAGGGCGATACCAACCCCAAGTATGAGAAAACATTCGTCTTTGTAAACGATTACAGTGCGGTCAAGGAAGAACAAGCACCGTATACCCCTGAAGGTGGCGAGGGTATGTTTGACTATATCAGGCCCAGCAAATGCGATACTAACAAAATCGGGGGCCAGACCTTGAATCATTCTTCCTCAAGGCGGAGCCTGTCACCGGTAAATGCTACGTGCTTACCTTCTCTGCGGCCCACAACCTCACCTTGGCCGATCTTTCGCCTGCCGAGATCGCGCCTGTTATTGACGCTTGGACCGAAATTTACACTGCCCATTTGTCCCCAAAGTCGCCATTGGCTGCTGTAGCTCCAGCGACCACTCTGCCTCCTAACTCCCCGACTGCTAGCTTGACCAAGCCTAAGGAGCAGTATCGCTACATGCAGATCTTTGAGAACAAGGGTGCCGCCATGGGGTGCTCAAACCCTCACCCCCACGGTCAGGTCTGGACCACCAGCTCTTTGCCCGAAGAACCGGCCATGGAACTCGAGCAGCTGAAGAAGTACCGCCGGGAGAATGGTGGCAAGCACATGTTGGAAGCTTATGCTGCTCTCGAAAGCCGGAAACAGGAACGTGTGGTATTTGAGAACGATGCCTTCCTAGTTGTCTGCCCCTGGTGGGCTGTTTGGCCTTTCGAGACCATGATTGTCAGCAAGACCCACAAGCGCGCCCTGGTCGACCTAAATAGCAGCGAAAAGGTGCAGCTGGCGGAAGCCATTGCCGAAGTCACCAGACGGTACGACAACCTGTTCGAAACGCACTTCCCGTACAGCATGGGTATCCACCAGGCACCACTTGACGGAACCGAGGAGGAAATCGAGTCGTCATATCTTCACCTTCACTTCTATCCCCCGCTATTGCGCAGCGCCACTGTGCGCAAGTTCTTGGTCGGGTGAGTGGATTTCAGCTATCACGTTACGGTAAAAGTTTGCTGATGAGTTATAGGTATGAAATGATGGGCGAGCCCCAGCGTGACATTACACCCGAGCAAGCGGCCGCGAGGTTGCGAGGTTGCGGAGGAGAGCTCTACAGGAAGAAGATGGACTAAGAACAGAGAATATTGGATAGAACTGGATTGTATGTTGTATACCTATGTGTTCTGACAGCAATGAATACTTGCGTTCGTGGGTCCATCGGACCAGTCCCGGCCGGCTTCTGTGTTTCGGATCTGTATCGACTCCTGTCATACCCCTGCGAGAAAGGGAACTAATCGGATATGCATGTCTCAATTACCCACGCGCCATTAATGACTTGCACCCTTACTTCAGCTCAGCCTCTATCCCTTGCCAGCTCCTGCGTCATCATGATCGTCCTTTTCGATATCTCCACAGCTCAGCTACATACTCCGTAGCATAACTCCGACCAGTGAACTGCTATGGAGCGGCTGAGCTGTGCGCTCGGCGTAACTTTACCTGTCTAGTATTAACCTTAGGAGGTGAAACATGGTTCACCTCTGAGAGCACTGAATGAATCGCCCAATCTCGATTTACGAACTTTGCTTGGCCTTCTACATGCGTTGACATTGGCACATGAGGGACTATCAGCCAGAACCGACATTTCACATCATCATACGTAGAATAAGCGGATTAGACTCCGTGCCTTGACCGATAATAGATCTTCACAACTATTCCTTTTCCTTTTCATTACATTATTGATATGGTCATAACCTAGCCGATCCATAGCTTGTCCCTGCGCTAAGAAATGGAGCATGCATCGAAAAGCAACCAGCCGCTAATCCGGCGAATTATAATTGGAGATCCAGCCCAACCTAAGCAGCCAGATACGCCTCCCTCTGCGTCAACATCCAAGCAAGAGTAGACGAAGCAACAATCAAAGGGCTAACGAAACGACCCTTAAGCTGCGCACTTCCGAAGCCCAACCACTCGCCGACAAAGTGTACCAGGGCAATGCCAAAAGTCCAAATCGCCAGATCGTAAACAGCAGGGTTGTTGAGGTTGTAGGCGGCGTAAATGCGGACTACGGAGGAAAGGAAAGTCCATGTGCCGAAAGTCCGAGAAGAGAGGGGGTTGGTGTGCGGGCGACCTTCAGCAGTTTTTCCGTTGTAGAGATCTGCGGCGTAGGACTCCGATCGGTAGGCTTGGATGCTGTTTGCGGCGGAGACGACGGAGACCTGAATGGAGAAAAGTGGTCAGGTTAGCATGGGGTCGGTCCGGGGAACGGAGGTGTAGTGTAAACAAATGGGGGTGGTACCAAAAAGAGCCATTTGGGCAGCAGACCCTCGAAGGGGGGGAGGTAGGAGAGGAGAGAGGCCATGATTACTATGCGAAGTTGTACTCCGGAGAGTCTAACAGAATTGGCTGTGGAGAGATAGAGTTGTGGAAGATCAATTGGTTGGGAAAGACTGATAATTGCGATGAGGATATTGCTTCTTTGGAGTGGCCGAGGTCTGTCCGCTTGGGGGGTCTTGGCACCGCCCATCCCCAACCATTATTCTGCCTTTATGATTGCTGCCGCATCTCCGTCCGTCTCCGGATTCTTCTTTCTGCAGCCAGCTTCCATCCCCACAATATTCAATCGCCACGGGTTGAACAACAAGCAATCATGGAGTTTCTGACAAAGCATCTGGACTGTCTGTCCAACTTCCAGTTGAACCTGCAGCCTGGCTGGCAGACCGTGGGCGCCTCGGCTCTTCTCGCCGCTGGCAGCTTGTTCGTCGTCTCTCGCGCACTCGTTTTCGTCAGGGTCCTCCTGAGCTTGTTCGTGCTCCCTGGCAAGCCCGTATGTTGTCCCTCATAATATCAATTGGAGAATATGTCGCTGATTTTCATTTTTCCAGCTCCGCTCCTTCGGCCCTAAGGGCAGCTGGGCCGTGGTCACAGGTGCCTCCGATGGACTCGGCAAGGAATTCGCTCTTCAGCTCGCCCGCGCTGACTTCAACATCCTCCTCGTCTCCCGTACCGCCTCTAAGCTCGATACCCTTTCCAATGAGATCACATCCAAGTTCCCCTCCGTGCAGACCAAGACCCTGGCGATGGACTTCGCCCGCAATGACGACAGCGACTACGAGAAGCTGAAGGAACTGGTGGACGGATTGGACGTGTCCGTTCTGGTCAACAACGTTGGAAAGAGTCACAGCATCCCTACTCCCTTCGCTCTGACCCCCGAGGATGAGATGACTGATATCGTGACCATCAACTGCCTGGGTACCTTGCGGGCAACCCAGCTGGTCGTTCCGGGTATGATGCAGCGCAAGCGCGGATTGGTCTTGACTATGGGCTCGTTCGGTGGACTTCTCCCTACCCCTCTTCTGGCTACCTACTCCGGCAGCAAGGCTTTCCTGCAGCAATGGTCCACTTCCCTTGGTTCGGAGCTCGAGCCCTACGGAATTACTGTCGAGTTGGTCCAGGCCTACCTTATTACTTCTGCTATGTCCAAGATCCGCCGGACTAGTGCTACGATCCCCGACCCCCGCTCATTCGTGAAGTCGGTCCTGACTAAGATTGGCCGCAATGGCGGATCTCCCACGTACGCGTACAGCTCTTCCCCCTACTGGAGCCACGGATTGATGGCCTGGTTCTTGACCTGCGTCACCGGTACCATGGGCAAGATCGTCGTTGGCCAGAACAAGGGTATGCACGAGTCTATCCGGAAGCGTGCTCTGCGCAAGGCCGAGCGCGAGAAGGGCAAGAAGAGCACCTAAGGTGCTTGGCAGTCGCTTCTAGATGATGACTCACGTGCGTTTGCCGATCAACCTGGGGTAAGGGGAGAGATAAAGAAAGGAACAAAAATGGAAGTATGGAGAAGAACGAGCCGGTGGGGGAGAGTGTCTGTGTGTGAACTGAACCCTGAGCTGAATCTGAATCCACTGGGGGACGTGTGGCGAACGAAGAGTCTCGGAGTTCGGTGAAAGGTGCATGCAGCTATGGAGCCAGATCGAAGACCGTCCAGATAGGAGCGGGCCGCATCTTATCTTCAACGGAGGGCACAGGTCCGGATGGACCTTACCTTTTACAAAGTACTCTACTAACCTACACGTGGTGTGTGGTGTCTGTCGACAGGGCCAATCAAACCTCCGACCAGGGGGTTGGTGACTACGCAATCCATGATCGACAGCACCAAGATGATATGATATACTATGTTTAGCAGAAACAGATAGCATAAAGTACGGATTAATCTAATAATGTGGAAGGGGAAGATCTTCGCTTCGCAGTTACCTCGGTGCTCTTTATTCTACTATCTAAGGTATAGTCTCCGCTAAACTTATCAAGTATGCGCACTACAGAGCATGGTCCAGTGCAATACAATGCAATGCAGTGCAGATATGCAAATATCCACCGAGATCTCGGAGTTCGGAATCTGCACATCCCAAAGCATAACTGAGTTGAACTCAATCGGGCTGGACTAGATGGATGGGGGGCCATCCGTCCTAATCTTGGGACCACCGCCGGTGAATAAATCTTGTGTCTGTGTCTCGGCTCTCTCTTTCTCTCTTGGATGACTTGCAGATAAGGGTGAAGAGGGACCCTGTGGGACTGCGATTGTGCTACACTACCGAACTGAGGAGAATTTCCTGCATGGATAGTGCAGTACTAGGAGTAAACAGGTTTCTGCACTCGGAGAATAGAATGGTGTGCGAGAAAACCTCCGTAGGGGAGGAGACTCGGAGAGAAGAGGAGTCTTATATATAGAACAGCTTAAGTGGTCCTGGAACGTGGTACAGACGATCAGATAGATAGTAGATCACCTTCCAGATTTGCTTTTGATAAATAGTATTTATTGAAGCTTAGCCAGGCATGTTGACTGTCAAGAATAGTAGTCTAGTTACTTCCAAGGTTTCTAGAGGCGACTATGTAGATAGAACAGCCAGAAAGTGACCAAAAGACGAAGAGTGAGAGAATGTCGAATGATATCATGATCCTCAGCTTGCGGCTCTCTTTGCCAAGTACTTGGCTTAGTAGGGCAGTCTAATGGACATCTACCCATACAATATTATTATCTGAACATAATAATGATTCCACATACACCACATGACACAATCCCTCCATCCATCCATCCTCATGACCCTATTCAAGCTTCCCACTATCACCATCACCACCACCGCCACCACCAGCAAGAAAGAACAAACTAGCCCTGGCAACGTCCCATCGCACCGTCACCTCAAAACTCTTCACGAAATCCCTGACAGCACTTCTTCCTAATTACTCTACCTAATCCTCTTAGTAATAAACCCAAACCCACCGCCCTCTCCCCTCTCATAGGCCAATTCCACCCAAAGATTCCATTGCATGGGTCGACCCCTGTTCCTGAAAAATCTAGACCCTAGCAAGAAAAAAAACGAGAGCTGGTACGACTTACGGTGGCCACTTCCATTCACGAGGAGCCAGCTAAAGATTACTAGCTCCCGAAGCAGCATCACGCAGGAAAACAACCTACCCGCCGTCACACAACATATTGCAACATCCCATCCCTCTGTGGCTAAAAGTATGTAGTACTACTATTATAATATCAATTTACGGGTGTACTCTTTTCCATTATTGCTTTCTTGCTGTTGGAGATAAGTAGGTAGTAGGTAGGTAGTAGATCTGGGATGAGGCAATTACGTCAGGTGTGGTGTGTTGTCCTGAGGTGGTGAAACGCTGGCTGGTGGAACCTGCTACCTACGCTGGTTACTTACCTTTCTTGGGAGGGGGTGGGTTTTTTTTTGTTGAGTATGGATAGTGGGACGGACGGGATGGGTCGAAGAGAAATTTCTTTTCTTTCTCTGGTTAGGTTATTTTAGGTTAGGTTTGGGTATCGACCGGGTTGGTTGGTTGGTTGGCTTTGTCTCGGGCTCGGTGAGTGGGTTGCGTGATGCTCTTTGTCTTATTGTCTCTCGCTTTCGGGATACTACGTAGGCTGAGGGTGCCGGGATTGTGTGGTCGGGTTGCATTATTATTCTTCTAGTTGTTGTTATATTTTACTCTGGGAGTGCATATAATGCTCTCATTACGTCCTGACGATGTTACTGATGTTCTATCTGGGTTTACAACGTGAGCTTGAGGGTAGACAGCAAGCAACGTCTCTCTCTTGCGGCATTACGGCATGCCGAACCCGACCTAACGGAGGAAAGTGAAACCTCACCGGAAGCCGAAAAGGTCATCGATTGCAGGCCGGTCAAGTTCCGACCGAATCCATGGTAAGAGAGGGAGATCTCTGATAGGCTGGGTGGTGCGAGTCAGGCTATATGAGCTCCAGCTGAAGCTGGACCTGAGCATCGACGTGCACGAGGGGTTGTGGTTGGATGAAAATTTTCGTTGGTGGGGAAGATCAGCCAACGCTAAACAGAAGATCCACAGGCCCGGTGAGCTCCAAACGGGAAGGGACGAGAAGTGGTGCGTAGTTAGCGTGAGATATCGGCACACCGAAGGCAGTTGGATGGACAGGCATCCCGAGACCGAGACGGTCGGCGGATGGCCGAAGTGCTCGGGATGGACGACGGTGAGACTGGAAGTGGTCTCGGTGAGCAGGGTTGGCCGCTTAGGTGTCATGTACTTATCAGCGACGGTCGCTGCTTATGATGATATTTAGATTGATGGTTAAAATTTCTCCCTCTTGCATCTGCATTGTCGGAGGAGATTATACTTCCCACCCTCCTTCATTTTTTCCCCCTTCCCTTTGCACGCTGGCGGTCGGGCAAAAAGTGAAAAAGCATGTGTTCGTGAGAGTTCGGGATCGGCCAAGAGCCAAGAGGGGATTATCCCAACGCATGCAGAGTCAAAAATTAGAATTTTCTAAAAAGAAAAATTCTTTCGTGGTTGGACCCACTTCGCGCCCGGTGATCTCCCTCGTTTGGGCTTGAGATTGCGTTGGAACCGGCAACTTTACTACGACTGAGCTCTTTTCGCGGTGGCTCAGGGGCTGATCTGAAGGAAGGGAGAGGAAAAAATTTTCCTGCTGAGTTTGACAGACAGGTAATGGAAACGAAGAAGATTCCAGGAACGTAGTGGATCATAATGAATGCTCGTCAACAATGCTTTGTTCAGCAGGCGGGCTGAGGTTCCAGGAGGGTTCTGACTAAGGTTGTTGCATGGCTGCGGGAGGCAGGGCGATAGTAATATTAGACTGCGTTAATATTATGCAGGCGTGGCTTTTCTTACTGCACCCGGCCATCACTTGAATCAAGGGAGGGTGGAGATCAGCCCATGTCGCCCCCCTCCTTCCAAACAAAACAAATCATTCATTCATTTCGTCAAGATACTTCCCTTCCCTTCCATTCTGTGACACGGAATGGCCGGAGACAGCGATGTTTTAGCCACTGGGATTGCAGTATGTGGTGATGGTCTCGGGTAACGTCAACATGTCAATGAAATCCATGATGCAAACCGTTATGGTTGTACGTAAATTGTTTTGTCTCGTGACGGGAAATAGTCTGCCAACCCGACAACAGCCGCATCATCATAATAATTGTTTTAGATTATGATTCGGTTGAAGGAGGACTCGGTACCATTCAATCATCATCGTCATCATCAGCAGCCATCATGATCAAGATGAAAACCTTTTCTTCAGGATCAGTGTCACGGTCACACTGTGGCAAGACAGTCTGTGTAGCCGATCTGGAGATTTTTTACTCCGTACAAGGGTTGAAGATATCATGATGGACGACAGCATCATCATCACCATAATCATCACAATGAAGCTGTATACGAAGAGTATAGTACGTAGTTAGTATGTATGTATGGATGGATGGATGTATGTATTTACGGGGTATACAGAATGTGTAGAAGAATCAGTCAAGATCCGGAAGGCACGACTCAAGAATCTACCGAAAGAGGCAAGAATGTTGGTAACAAAATAACAGCAAAGCAAAAGCAGGTGATGCCCTCGTGACCTGCCCGCATCCATCTTCAATTCCTCCCGTCAGGAACTCCAGCTTCTATCCACTCCATTCCTTCCTTAGCGTTACTCCATCCAATCTCCAGTCTTCTCTCCATCTCGGTTCGTCTCCATCCGCTTTTTCTCCGCCGGCGAAAACGGATTCCCCCCGATTCAGGTACTCACCGTCCACATCTCCCCGTTTGTCGTAGCCTGCTCCGGCTCTCTCCAGACAGTCTCTCCACTCTCTCCCCACTCCAAGACACGCTCTCGAAGCATCCAATGAACTCTCCGCCCCCTAGCTTCCGAATCTCCCACCTCGTTCGCCTGTCTTCGGGCCCTTGAGATCTGGGCCCCCGTTTTTTCTTGCCATGGTCCTACCCCGAGGATGGGGTCCCTCCAATCCCTGGGATGGAGGCGAATTGCCGACGGATGGAGCGTCAAATTCTTTCACTTCCATTTTAGTGGCATTCACTCGTTGACGCCGTCATACTTACCGATTTCATCCTTGTGTGCGGCCCTCTTCCCCCCCCTCTCCCCTCCTCTCCCCCTCTGCCCGGACCCCATATATATCCCTCCATCTCCCCCGGGTCTGTCAGCCCTTTGGATGTCTTTCACTTCCATCAAACTTTTCTTTTTCCCATCTTCCCATCCCTAGCAGAGGATTCCGCTTTGAATGAATCCATCGGCAACATGGGTGTCTCTAATATGATGTCCCGCTTCAAGCCTCAGGCGGACCACTCTGAGTCCTCCACGGAGGCTCCTACTCCTGCTCGCTCCAACTCCGCCGTTGAGAAGGACGATGTCATGCTCGATGACAGTCCCGTCAAGTACCTGACCTGGCGTTCCTTCATCCTGGGTATCGTCGTGTCCATGGGTGGTTTCATCTTCGGTTACTCTACTGGTATGGGGACATCTATCTTCTACACAAGGTCACACTTCGGTTGCTAACATTCATCCACTATCCAGGTCAAATCTCTGGTTTCGAGACTATGGATGACTTCCTCCGCCGTTTCGGTCAGGAGCAGGCTGATGGCTCCTATGCCTTCAGCAACGTCCGTAGTGGTCTCATCGTCGGTCTGGTAAGTGGCATACAACACCATGGACTGTCCATGGAGACCAACCCGACTGACAATCTCTTCAGCTGTGTATCGGTACTATGATCGGTGCCCTGGTTGCTGCTCCTATCGCGGACCGCATGGGCCGCAAGCTTTCCATCTGTCTCTGGTCTGTCATCCACATTGTCGGTATCATCATCCAGATTGCCACCGACTCCAACTGGGTTCAGGTCGCTATGGGTCGTTGGGTTGCCGGTCTGGGTGTTGGTGCCCTCTCCAGCATTGTCCCCATGTACCAGAGTGAATCTGCTCCCCGTCAGGTCCGTGGTGCCATGGTCAGTGCCTTCCAGCTGTTCGTCGCCTTCGGTATCTTCATCTCCTACATCATCAACTTCGGTACCGAGAGAATCCAGTCGACTGCTTCCTGGCGTATCACCATGGGCATTGGCTTCGCCTGGCCCTTGATTCTGGCCATTGGCTCTCTCTTCCTGCCCGAGTCTCCTCGTTTCGCCTACCGCCAGGGCCGTATCGATGAGGCCCGTGAGGTTATGTGCAAGCTCTACGGTGTCGGCCCCAACCACCGCTGCATCGCCCAGGAGATGAAGGACATGAAGGACAAGCTCGACGAGGAGAAGGCCGCCGGCCAGGCTGCCTGGCACGAGCTGTTCACCGGCCCTCGCATGCTCTACCGTACCCTGCTCGGTATTGCTCTGCAGTCCCTCCAGCAGCTGACCGGTGCCAACTTCATCTTCTACTACGGTAACAGTATCTTCACCTCCACTGGTCTGAGCAACAGCTATGTCACTCAGATCATTCTGGGTGCTGTCAACTTCGGTATGACCCTGCCCGGTCTGTACGTCGTCGAGCACTTCGGTCGTCGTAACAGTCTGATGGTTGGTGCCGCCTGGATGTTCATCTGCTTCATGATCTGGGCTTCCGTTGGTCACTTCGCTCTGGATCTCGCCGACCCCCAGGCCACTCCTGCCGCTGGTAAGGCCATGATCATCTTCACCTGCTTCTTCATCGTTGGTTTCGCCACTACCTGGGGTCCTATTGTCTGGGCCATCTGTGGTGAGATGTACCCCGCTCGCTACCGTGCTCTCTGCATCGGAATTGCCACCGCTGCCAACTGGACCTGGAACTTCCTCATCTCCTTCTTCACTCCCTTCATCTCTAGCTCCATTGACTTCGCCTACGGCTACGTCTTTGCTGGATGCTGTTTCGCCGCCATCTTCGTTGTCTTCTTCTTTGTCAACGAGACCCAGGGTCGCACTCTTGAGGAGGTCGATACCATGTACGTGCTCCACGTCAAGCCCTGGCAGAGTGCCAGCTGGGTTCCCCCGGAGGGCATTGTCCAGGACATGCACCGTCCCCCTTCCTCTTCCAAGCAGGAGGGTCAGGCTGAGATGGCTGAGCACACCGAGCCCACTGAGCTTCGCGAGTAAGCCACTCGCGCTCGCAAACTCATTTTGCTCGTTGTTCTTGTACATTGAACCTGCATCTAAAGCTTTGATTTATTTAATTGCATGATTGCTCTTTGCATTGCATTTGCTATCTAGCTATCATCGGCATGAAAGCGTCCTCGCACGCAATGTTTGAATGGCTTGACTCATCGGATAGGACATGGTTGGGAACTACGACATCGGCGTTTGGTGATACCTGCAACTGCATACATCTGTTGACGTTGACTTTTTTTTGAGGTTATTGAGAAACGATTTAATACAAGTACATATGAACCTTACCTGTGGTCCAGTAGATTTTTCACTCGTCTTAGTAATGTAGTAAGTTAGACAGTAATGTGGCCAAATTGATCAGTGCACTCATTATCCGACCATCTCCATACACGGAATAGCGTCCTCCACACCCACATCCTCGGCGTCAATACGAAGTCAGGAACGGCTCTACACAGCGGGTCCGGGGTACCCTCATTTTCTACTGACCTTCTAGAAGAATTCTAGAAAACACATAGAACAACACCTACTACATGCACATTGCACATTCCCTAGCTATAAGTTGATACGTTTATTCTTTATCCACTACATCATGCAAATCATAAGTTGGTCACTATTCTAGTCCTCTTATTCACTCACTAGTCAGCAAACAATACCTAGTCGGCCAGCCAGCCAGCCAGCCAGCTAACTAGCACATATCATCAGCAAAGCAATCAACCTATAATGAACCCCTCACTCACTCACTCACTCACGTAATGATAACATGAGTAATAGCACCTATCCAGTATCTTACTCTGTGGGAGTGAGTAGCATTGAATTTTTCTCCATCAATAGTAATGATGAGGAGTTGTGTAGTTCTCATCATCCTTGTTTTATCTCTAGTGGTTTTGCTATGGGTTTGTTTGTGTGCAGGTGCTTGTGGACGTTGGAATTAGTAGGGAGAGGGAGATGAATATGATGAGTTGGTATTTGAAGAGGAGTCGGTAAGTGTTTTTTTTTTTTTTTTTTTTTTTTTTTTTTTTTTTTTTTTTTTCATCTTACTTGATTTGTTTGTTTGTAATTTGAGGTACTAGTACTAGGACTGGTTCGCTGTTGGTGTATGTGTATGTGTATGTGTATGTTTGGTGCGGTGGATGGGTGGGATAGGATGGAATGAAGTATGGAAGTTGTGAATTGGTAGTAGTTAAGTAGTAAGTAGTAGTGGGAGTAAAAGAAGCTATGTGGCAGGGAGGGACGCTGAGATCATGTCCTTATTTCTATCTGAGAAAATCACTTTCTGATTACTTTATCGATAGGCTTTTGCAATAGTAAGTAGTCTGGTCCAATGTGTCATTTTGCTCAGTCAAGTTCATCGAGGCACTAGTGAACTACTAAATGAACTTATCATGTCTTACTCTTCTTGTTTACTTGCTACGCCGGAACACACATGATAACTGTATGAGTAGTATGCCAGTAAATTGCATTCTTCATACTTCTATAGACAGTCTACTTCCTTCACCACAACACAAAGCACAACTAAACTCTTCATCAACATAACAATCGATTCGCGGGAATAAACCCCAGGTATTCAGGAGAAGACTATATTCATCCAAACGAAAAGGAAGAAGACGACAAAAGGAAACACCCCCAACGCCCTTTTTTGGAACACCCATGTTTCATGACCACTATGTGTATCGAGTACTGTATTAAGAAGAAGGGACTTCGTCTCGTCATCGACCGTCCAAATCCGGACGATGCCTTTACCGACGCTGGGTCTTGCCGATGGTACGCTTTCCGGTGAACTGAAAGACACGTTAGTATGTCAAAATGGAAGTCATGATATAGATGGAGGATAGAACTTACCAAGTGCTTGGGCAAAGAGGCAGTCGTGTGACGATCGGCCTCTCCCGCTCTTGCCATCCGGTTCATCTTCTTCTGTCCCAACTTGGCCAAGCGCTCGGCCTTGGTGCGTGCCAACTCGTCGACAACACCATCGTTGCGACGGTCTGTCGCCGCCTGGCTGCGGAGACGGCCCTTGGCCTTGGCGATGGCCTGGCGCGGGTCCGACATATCGACATCCATAGCATCGTCCATGTCCACGTCGCGGGTGGTCGTGCGACCACGGACCTGGCTGTGGGAACGGGCGCGGGAGGAGGCAGCGTCCACATCGTAACCAGCCGCATCCAGAGCATCCGACATCTGGGACAGCTTCTTGGCCTTGGCGCTGCGAGGAATCTGCGCCCGGTTCTTGAGGGACTTGCGCATCTTGGCGTCGTTGCGCATCAGGGTGCGCTTCTCGCGGATCAGATCCGCCTTCATACGGGTATCGGCATCCTCCACGTCTTCGACACTGTGGTCGGACTCGTAGTAGCCGTCGGCTTCCAGCTTCTCCTCCTCTTCCTCCAGGGCAGCCAGCTTGGCCTCGATCTCGGGGTCGACAAAGTCGTAGATGTTCTTGCCGTTCCAGACCTCGGGGATCTTGTCGTGCTTCCACTCGTCGTCGGCCAGATCGTAGGTCTTCTTGAGGTCGATGTTGTAGACACCAGCACCACCGTTCTCCTCCTCGAGATCCCTCTCCAGTCTGCGGCGGTTGGGGTCGTCCTTGTCGTACTTCTTGAGCGTCTTGACGGCCTCAGGAATGAAGGTCTCGCGCTGCACACCGCCCATGGGCTGAGCAACGTGGATACGGGCAAGAACGTCACCCAGACGACCACCAGGGGTACCGGCGTTGTTGGTTCCGGACTTGAGTTTCTGAGCCACACGCTCGGCGAGGAGCTTGTCGCAGGCGGCGTTCTTGACAGCAGTCACACCCTCGGTGGTGGTGCAAGACAACTGCAGAAGCTCAACATCACCCGACTTGAGGACATTCTGGAGCTCTTGCTGGTATTCGGGCTCCAAGTCCTCAGGACGTCTCACATCAATCTTGTTCACAACAAGGAAAACGATCTTGTTGGCGAAAAGAGGCTTGATGCTGTGGAAGAGCTTGATCTGATCGCCAACGGAGTAACCGCACTGCTCGGACAGATCCATGAAGTACATGACCGCGGACCGAAGATGGGCAATGGCGGTGATGGACTGCATTTCAATGGTGTTCATCTCCTCAAGAGGGTGGTCCAGAATACCGGGGGTATCGATGGCCTGGAAACGCAGGTACTTGTAGTCAAAGTGACCGACGAACAGACTCTTGGTGGTGAAAGCATAGGGCTGAACGTCGACGTCGGCACGGGTGATGCTGCGCAGGAAGCTGGACTTTCCGACGTTGGGGTAACCGCAGATCAGGAGAGTGCGGGTGTTGGGGTCGATCGAGGGCAGACGACCCAAGTGCTGACGAACCTGCTCAAGGTAGACAAGGGGGTCCTTGAGACGCTTGCAGATGGTGGCCATACGACCAAGGGCAGCGCGCTTGAGCTGCTTGCATTGGAACAGAGACTGAGCATACTTGATCAGGCGGACGTAGTCGCGGGAGACCGTTTCGATGAGATGCTTAGCAGTCGAAACCTGACCCAGGGCAATTCTGAAGTGGTCGGCATCGTAGAGGGTGTTCATCAAATCCTTGTCTGGGAATTTGTCAGGATATGTCGTTGACCGAGAAACAGCGAGAGAGATAGTGGGGTTTTTGGAGCTCTAAGAGCAGGCAGGCGACTTACGGAAAGGATGAATATCTTGCAGTCTAGGGAATCCATCGAGGATAGCCTGGAACTTTTCGCAGAAAGTCTCCTGGGTGTATTTGACCTTTCTGGTGTAGAAGCCTGTGGGCAGAGAAGAATTTTAATTAGTTCAGCCCGAATATTTCTGATTTGCCGCTTTTGGAGCAAGCTTGTGCATCCCGCACCAACGGTGAAGAACCCAAAGACATACCGCGAATACGACTGATGTTGAATCCAGCACGGATCTGGGTAGGGAGCTGTCGCTGAGTGCGACTGAGGACGATGTCCAGGAATTCCTGGCTCGTGGGCACAGGAGCGATCTAATCAAGCGGTGAAAAAGAGACGTCAGATCGAATGTTTTTGCGACCGGATTGGCTTGTTCGGGGGTCAACGAGGAGCACTCACATCTTTCCACGTCGTCTTCATGATGGGCACCGGGGATGGAGTCGAAACAGCAGGCGACTCTTGAACAAAAACCCCGTGGTTAGTAAATAAGAGGTGGACAAGCGCAAATCTGCGTTGGAGCGATAAAAGAAAAAAAAATATTCCGGGCGGTCGGAGGCAGATTTTGGCGGGCGGTGAGCGCTGGACTAATGTGGGGAATTTCCCCCCTTTGGAGTTTCTCGGACTGCTTCTAGGCGAGGCGGCCAGCCAGCCAGCCAGCCAGCAGCTGTTGGGTACTTACGCATATTAGTAGTATACCTTCGTATCTCTTAACTCTTCGAACCATGTCTATACCATATATTCATTTACACTGACTACCGGGGACTATGATACAAATATGCCTGCCCTGACCAAACCATCCCGTGGTGCTTCAATCCGGCCATCATAATACCAGCATCATCATCATCGGTCCCTAAACCCTCGTAGCCCGACAAACGCCGTTGCTTTTTATCATGAACCCACCAGTAAGACCGAATCCTGTGTAATCCATAGCATGCGTCATATAAAATGGGGTAGTGTGAAAAAAGATCAAGAGAAACGAACAAAACGTGAGAAATCGAAGACGACATAAGAGGGCGAGGAAAAAAAACCACAACACCATGCCCCAGAGATGCAGTAGCATTAAAGAACAGGCCCACGAGCGCTTACTCCTTGGCGAACTCGAAGATCTATGGACTGTCAGCTTCGGTCTTATGCAACCAGATATATGCTGGAAAAAAAAACTTACCATGTTCACCCAGCCACCACCGCCAAACTGGCAGTTGCTAGGACCGCGGTTCTCAAAACCAAAAGATTGATAATAGGGCACCAAGGGGCCATGAGCAATGATGGAAATGCGATCGGCGATTTGCGCATCCTTGATCCGCTGAATGTATGCCTTCATCAATGTGCTGCCAACTTGCTTGCCCTGGTGTTCCGGCAGCACAGCAAGAGAGTGGATGGCAATCGTGCTGCCATACTCGTCATGACCGACGGTCTCTCCGTCCACCACAGTCATGCGCTCTTCCTGCCACTTCGCCGGTAGCTCCATAGACTTATCCGTCACCACAGGGTTCGAGGTTCTCGTGGCGATGACGTGCCCCACCAACGTTGGGCGAGGCTTAGGCTCGCCCTCACCGAGGATTGGAAGAGTAAACAAGCCGAGACATAATTCCGGGCATCTGCTCAGGCGATAACGAAACTGTGAACCCAATTAGCTCAAGCTCCAACCAAATTGCTTGACTGGCGCATAGCATCCAGCACCTCACTCATACCTTTTCGCGCGAGCAGCGCTCATGTTCAGGGAATGCCTCCTCAACCTTGACGCAATCTTCCACGTTCGACTCGGTAAGAACCTGCACGAACGGGTGCAGTTCGTCCAACTTTGTGCGTTGGTGAACGGGCGGGCGGCGGAACCAGTAAGGGTACTCGTTGATATCGTCATGGTCCACGGCGACATATTCCCCTTCGACTTCTTCCTCTTCGTCATCGTCATCCTCTTCAATCTCAGCCTCTCCTAGAGGCTGGCCATCGGCGTATGAGAACTCTGCGCGCTCTGCGCGGCGGGACAGGTCGCTGGCGGTAGCAGGCAAGTCGAAGCCTTCCGCATTCGATAACGGCTTGAGCCCGTTAATGGGTTCCTGGTAGTGAGAGCTGGCCTGGTCGGACATGATGTAGGTATTCACGCGAGTTGTGAGGAGTAGTGGGGCAATGTAAAAAGCGATGGCGCAACACTCGGGCCAGGGAGAAAGAAAATTGGAAGAGTGAAAAGAAAGGCAACGTGACAAGGACAGAATCAAGGCCGAGGGTTGACCGGGAAGGTAAAAAGACGGGACGAAAAAGGGAATCGAGGGGTACGAAGTGCTCGGGAAAGCCTAGAAAACCGGGTGGGGATCGATTTAGCTTAATGCGGCCGATAAGCCTCGGGGGGGAAGCAAAGTGGTGATTGCGATTCCAGAAGCTCAAGTTCTAGAGGAGAGGTGGAGATGGGAAAGAGTTTCAAGCAGGCAGGAACTGGGTAATGACTCGAGCTGGGCAGGCGTCAAGGAGAAACGGGGGGAGCCTTTCTGGAACGCGCACAAGGGAGATCAATCAGTTCGCGCAGGCAGAGTTTGTGTGCGATTGAGATTGCATTGAGCGAGGGGGTGGGTTTGATTTGATTTGGTTTGGTTTGCCACACGCGGAGGGAATGCGACAGATCTCCGTCAGGAGTGATTGGCTGGGGGTGGAGAGGTGTCTCGATTGAATGAAGGACTTGTCTCCTTCCCCAGACCTAAAATCTGATGCCAATTCTCTTCGTCGCTTGGAGTAACTCTGTTGGCTGTTACATTTTTCTCGCCCATCTACATGCCTTGATACCCTAACTTCATTTCCCGTGAGGACCTTCAGTTCCAACATTTACAACAGGGAAGCGGGGCAGCACATTGACCTTCAGCTGGCAGTGCGAGATGAGCGGGCAATACCGGACAGGTACTGATAAAGGCTCCTGCAGGTCATGGCGGTACGGTATCATTACGTGTCCATGCGCTCGTGCAATTCAACTTTTATCACTTGTAATTGGCTGGCTTCATTGATGGGGGCCACGTTACCGTGGAGGTTACCGATACATACCTATCTGGACTGAGTCTTTGAATGTTCCTCTCTTGTACCTCAATCTATCACTCGTAGCCTTGTGAGACCATGTTTTCCTATAATAGTAATTCTGCACAGATCTATTTTGCCATGCTTGACAGCATCTAGGATTTATCAATGGAGTAAACTGGCTGTGTACTCACTGTCTTTGACCCTTTGCTTTCTCCAACCATGGCATCATCATACATTGAATGCAACGTTGGATTTCCTCCGACACGAGGGGCTGGAGACACCTCGTGCACAACACACCCCGGCATCATGGCCTACCATGATTCTTCAGCACAGATGCAATCTGATAAGCTTGCCAGACTATCGGATCCAAGCCCCCTGTCGACGCTAGCAGATATCGGAAACGAGGCACAGACACTCCGCTGCAGTCCGTCGGCGCTTCTGTCCAATGCCGACCAACGCATCGATGAGCTGGCAGACATTCTTATCTCAACCGCCATACTAGATACTCTTACCCCGTATATAAAACCAACATCGATAGTAACTTAATATACTTTCCTGCTTGTCTGCTGCAGCGAATTGGACTGGTTACCGTTCTCTTGCATCAAGATGGCTAAACCCTTCCCTGTTGATCATAGCTTGACATCCTTCTGGCGGTCGGAACCCGATCCCTTGGATAACTTTCGCTCTACAGAGTCACTTCCAGAAACAACTGACATCGTTATCATTGGGGCCGGCTATGCTGGAGCTTCGACTGCTTATCACTGCCTCGAGCGCAGCCGACTCGTATTAGCAGAACAGCCTTCCATTGCGATCTTAGAAGCACGACAGGCATGCTCGGGGGCTACAGGGCGCAATGGCAAGTACCCATCTATATCATTATCTAGACTGCTTGTCAAATCTAATGCAGGGCGGGCCCTACCGTGTAGGTGGTCACCTGAAGCCTGATGTATTCAACCGGATTGGTAATCTGGCCAAGGAGTACGGATTAGAAGCGGCGGCTGAAGTCGCTGCGTTTGAGATGGAGCATGTCTCCGTCATTGAAGATCTCGTTAAGAAGGAGAAGATCGACTGCGACTTAGAGGTAAACCGAGTCTGCGATATACAGTTTGACAAAGACCAGCTTGCAAAGGTGAAGGCCGGGTATGATTATCTTGTCTCTCAGGGCGTGGAAACGATCAAGGATGTCGGATATACTCCACCTGAAATGGCAGAGACCGTATGTCACATTCTACGTACTTACATACCTAGGACAGCACGGCTTACATCGCCTAGGTATCCGGTGTAAAGGGGGCCTTGGCTTGCTTCAACCAGCGTACCGCCCGACTTTGGCCGTATAAGTTCATTATACATCTCTTGAGGCAAGCTGTGTCGGCGGGAGTGAACCTTCAGACACACACCCCCGTCACGCAAGTGTCTGAAGTCCCGGATGACGAAGGCCGATGGACGGTGACCACTGATCGTGGCTCAATCCGCGCCAAATGGGTCATCTTTTCTACCAACGCATACACGTCGTCCATTGCACCGGAGTACAAGGACAAAATCATCCCAGTACGAGGATTCTGCAGTCGCATTGTAGTACCCAATCCACCTCCATTGCCGCTCGAACGCTCGTATATGCTGCGATTCAATGGCTGGCATTATGACTACCTCATTCCCCGACCGGACGGAAGTATTATTGTAGGCGGAGCAAAGTCGACCTTCTATTATCAGGACCGAGATAGCTGGTACAACAATACCGACGACAGCCGAACGGTTGAGGCGGCAGTGCGGTATTTCGATAACTATATGCAGAGACACTTCCATGGGTGGGAGAACACGGGAGCATATACAGACCGGGTCTGGTCAGGAAGTATGTATCCATCTCACTTGCTGTTTCTACCATCAATATAGTTTTGAAAGGTGCTAACTTGAGATAGTCATGGGCTATAGCACCGATTCGCTACCGCACGTCGGACATGTTCCCAACAAGCCTGGGCAGCTCATAGTTGCCGGCTTCACCGGACATGGAATGCCGCAGGTCTTTCTTTCAGCCCGGGGTATCGCACAGTTGATTGTCGAGGGAGTCTCGTATGAGCAGACGGGGCTGCCGCGTCTGTTCAAGACGACAACTGAGCGGCTGCAGAGCCAGCGGAACAACATCCTACCCATTCCTGTGGTAGGAAGCAAGCTGTAGAATAGCAGTACTGTCGAGCCATATTAGCACTGAAGAAGAATCGACGTATCCAGTATGGGTCCTAGACAATAATCAAGCCTATCGTATGGTTAAAGCGAAGTGCAGGAAAAGCATAAAGGGGAATGTCCTATACAGTATACTCTCACCGCCTTCGGCATCTCCTGCGGGCATCGGAGTCTCGCCCACGGGGTTCTGTAATTCTTCCCCCATGACTATGGGCTCCTCCACTATGAAGAGGAGTCAATGACACGATGCCCATCTGCATCGAGTGCTCCTATCCGGTCTCTCATTTATACAGCACATACAGTCGCGCCGATGACCGTTCCCTGGGTAAAGGTGTGCGTCTGACGCAATGTCCGCGCTGCCAGCGGTTCGCGGACAAATACGTCGAGCACGATTTCGTTGTGATCTTCATTGATCTCGTCCTTATCAAGCCGCAGGTATGTGAATTGCATGCATGGGTGATAAGCTCGCTGATGACCATCAAGGTATATCGCCATCTACTTTTCAATCGGCTAGGGGGAGACGACAACCAGTTCGATGTGAGTGCTCGCTATCTACATCCACTTACGACATTGCAGACTGCGACTAACACATACCGTTTGCTTAGCGCTCCATAATCCGTCTTGGGATTCTACTACTCCTATTCGATGTCTACCTGACATGGGCACGGATTGAGAAATCCCCATCACTCGCAACTACCTTTCTTTCGCGCGCGCCCATCATCGTCCAATATCTCTTCTTCCTGAGCCTGAATGCGCTGGCGACTCTTGCCCACCACCTGACCATCCGGCTTCTGGCATCGATCCTTGCTCCAACGCCCCGCGGATACACTGGCTCTTCTCAAAATAGCAATGCGACAGAAGCACCTATCTTCTCCAACCCCTCCACCCCCATACTCCCATCATTCCCATCGCAGACCAACAACAGCCAGACACAGCTCTCGCCTACTCCAGCATCGACACTAAGCCCACCAAAGCTTACCCCACAAGGCTCCTCCAACGATGTATCAACAATAGCCAGCACTTCAGCCAGTGACATCCACCATCTCCCACCCACAACACCCCAAGGGTCTTTCACCACCCTCCCACCACCTCTCCGACGCGCCTCCACCGCCCCAGCACAGAGCATCAGACCCCTTCCGCCCCCCTCACCAGCCAGCCCTACCGCCATCAGCACCGCCTTGCTCGTCAGCAGTTGCGCGAAGCTTTTCCCAATCCTCCTGGTCATCTGGGGCCCCGACGGCAGCGGAAATGCGTCCAATGTCTCCGGATCCAACAACACCCTCCTCAGCGCCGGCAGCCAGACAACTATCATCCAGCAGACATTAGATGGCAACGGCATCGGCCCTGCAGCAACTCTCACCGCAGCTCACCCGACCGCAACTGGGACTTCTTCCTTGCCTGGCTCGTCCTCGTTACTGGAAAGTCTTATCAGAATCATGCCCGAGTCTGTACCTACCAGCTATCTAGCTAGCTTCATTGACCTCCTTGGACCGCTGCTCTCTCTGGGAGCGGCGGATACGCATCTCGTGCTGCTGAGCAATATCGAAGCATTGTATATCCTGCTTGGGTGTGGGTATCTACGCGCGGTGGCATTGGCGGTGGCGGGGTTAGCCGCTCGGTGGACTGTACAGAGGGTGATATTGGGGGCAGTTGGGGTTGGTTAAACTTTCTTATAGAAGAGCATACATACATAGACAGACCTAGCATCGTAATATACCATACCACTTACTACACGTAATGAACATCTACAATCCACAAGCCCATACCATACAGAGACCGTAATTGGATAAATAGGTATTCAAACCAAACGCAACAACAAGACAAAAGATATAGTAGCGTAGCTATACAGTAATCCCACATTTTATATCATGGTATCACCTCCCTCCACTTCAGTCACACCTTCAGGACCCCTACTTTCGCTTCCCCTGATATCAACTATTCAATCGCATCCCGTCCACCCCAATAACATCACTTGTTCTCCGAATATATTCCCCTCACACTACCTCTCACAGACAATCCGCAAAACCGAGCACAAAAAGTACCTACTGCGGTACCCTCCCCGGCCGAATATCCGACCTCTTCGGCACAATCAACGGATGCCACTGCGCCAAGAATGTAATAGCTACAAGACAAAGCCAGTTAGCCACGTCTTGCCAACCCAATAAAACAGAATAAAAAGGAGGAGAAGGAAAGGAAAGTGCAATCATACCCCACATCAAATAACAACAAACGAAAGAAAGCACAAGCGTGCTACGGAAGACACTACATCCCAACAAGTTAGTAAAACCCCTGATCTACCTCCTTCAATACATCGAAGGAGGGAATAAAGGATGTATAAAACGCACGTCTGATTCTCCCCCTTAGGACTAAAGATCCACGCCAGGACAGAAGCAACCACCACAAAGATGAGGCCGATGATTAAGCTCCAGCTATCATTCCAATATATCACATGTTAGTATATATTTGCATTTAGCAATATCATATCTTATCCATGACTGGGGAAAGACGCATCGACAGATAATCATCATCCAGTCTATAGACAGACAGGTAGGTGTACACCAAGCAGAAACATACCCGTTCGCCATTTTGCTTTTCTTTGCTCTGATCTATCGAATCGATCGAGTGTATGTTCCGGAAAATGATAGGTGTACAGCAGGTCCAGCCTTGCTGTTTCTTGTTCTTCTCTTTCGCTCTTGTTTGTATGTTCCTTCGGTGTGTCTGGGGGAGGGTGTAGGTTGAGGACCGGTGGAGGTAGGTAGCTAGGTAGCTGACTAGCTGGAAAGTAGGTGACTCGCTGGCTGGGTGGTGGAATGGCGCGAATGCGGAATTCGAGATTCGCTCGTCTGGATAGCTCGCTGGAGGGAGGTAGGGTCGCAGTGGTAGGTGGAGGACTGGATTGTCGCGCAGCTAACTGGTCGGAACGGGGGACGGAGTTACGTGGTTATCGAGAGGGAGGTTATCGGCGGAGCTGCGCCGCTGCTCGGGATTGATGCCTGAGGCATGATGTATCTTATGGAGAGGTGCTCCGCAGAAGGGATGTCGAGATATTGATTTTGACTGGCTTTATTGTAAGTTTTATCTTATGGTTAGGAGAGATACGAGACTAAGTCTATCTGATGTATGCCGTTGCGCAGGGTAATTTTGAGGAGTTTTCTAAGATGAGATATCCGGGCTAATGGTATAGTAGGCGAATGTCAATTTGATATGCATCGACTTTATCAGTCTACGATATACACTGCATGGTTTACGCTTCAGGCAGTCAATAACCCACGTATTCACACATCGAGGGATATAGAACAATTTTGCAAGACAAACAGGGTGAATCAAACGAGGCTAGTTTCCAATAACAAGCGGCAACAAAACAACACGAGACAATGGCGACAAATTCCAGCAACGACCGATTTACGCGCCCTCGCGGCTCTTACGGTAGCTGGCCTGCAGGAAGATGCCAATTAGTCACGATGAAAAAACCACCAGTGAATATTGATCGATCATACCTCTTGCTCAACCTGCAAGCCATCGACAACAGGAGCCAGCTCGCTGAGTATCTCGTAAGACCGCTTGTGGTACTCTAGCTGCGCCGCGATCAAGTCGGCCAGGTTCCGCAGAGGTTCGGGGGTATCGAGAACCTGAAATATTCTGTCAGTCTTTAAGATCTCTTCCACACAGATTAAACAACGTACATTCTTCATCACGCTCACAGCCTCCTCGGTCTGTCCAACGAACTCATCCTCCGCCTGCTCAATCTCCGCACGAGCCTCCTCGCTCAGGCTGTCCCAGTCACCTCTGACGGCGGCCTTCTTGCTCGCCTTGATCGAGTCGAGCATAAGACGAGCGTTCTCAACGTTCTTACGTGCCTTCGCGGCGAACATCAAGTTCGTGTTAAGAGTGGTGTTCCAGCCAGCCAAGAATCGGGACTGGATCTGAGCGTCCTGGGCCAGACGGGCCTCGCCCACCTTCTCCGACGCCAAAGCGTACTTCTCCAGCGCAGTAGCCAGAGGGTCCTCACCGTGCGAGCTCTGCGCCAGAGTCTGGGAACCTGCCAGAGAGGCGCGGGCAATAGCGTGGTTAAAGGTCTTGGGCTGCGGCTTGGCCGAGGGAGGCGCAGTCAGGGCAGCCTGAGCCTCAGCGGGAGAGGAGGCCTGGGAAAGGAGCTGAACCTTCTCGCTGATGGTGCGGCCCATGTCGTTGAAGGATTCGCGGATGTTGGGCGGGTAGTCATAGGCCTCGTTGGAGTACTGGGAACTGCATGTGATGGTGTCAACATGTTAGCTGACGCAGAGACAACATTGTATAGGAGCAGATATCACGCACGTCACTTGAAGGAGCTTCTGGTGGACAATCTTCAGGGCATCCACCCGCTTCTCCAGCTCGATGTACTCATCAGGGAGTTGAGTGCGGTCATCGGCCTGACCAAGCTGCTCCTTGATCATCTGCTGAGTGCGCGCAGCAAAGGGCGAGAAGCTCGCGCTGTTCGATAAGACATAGCATGTTAGTATAATGCTTGGTTTGCAGTGTGGGTGTATGACAGCATCGGAGTGCCGCTGGAAATGCGGACAGTCTCCTAATCGGAGAAATTATTGCGGAGGGGAACAGTTATCTCACCTGAGGTTCTTTCCGAACGCCTGGAACTTATCCATGATGTCGTTGGACACTGAATTCCTTGAGATTCTGAAATAAGCACGATATATCTAAACTGAATACAAATGCAGGAAGTCTGCAATAGGAGGGTCAGAGAGAAGATGGTGTTGATGTGCAGATCGCGGAGTCGAGGCCACTTTCCGTTCATTGGTGCGACACCGCCTTCGTATCGCTGGTACCGCCACGGTTTCATGCCGGCATGTGCCAGGCACCCAGGCAGCATCGCTATATCAGGCTGTTATCATGTGGACAGTTCTACTTTACTGCTACACATCTTACTCTTAGACAAACTCTAATGTGCGGACACCACTGGTCACATTTCTTGCATTGACTAGGCCCAGAAAAGGCCTGGTAAGTATTAAACATGGTCTAAACCCACAATCCACAAACAAACCCAGGAACAAGACCTTGATAACGCGCACAAGCCCATGAACAAACAAGAATCCCATTGTCGTTACGTCGTCGTAATAGCATGGCGCCAACCGCACCAATCGATTCATAGTACAAGTCGTCATCGCAATCAAACTGATATAGTACAGATGAAAATAAGGAGACACCGAAATCGTTAAGGAATAGCTGAAAGTCGTAAAAATGCTCTCCGAGTCCGCATTCAGTTACCCGGATTAAGTCAAAGTCGCCATCATCGCTCTCATGAGCCGTGAGCTCGGGCCTATGATCATCTCTTAGAATCCGCACTTCACCGCTTGCGTCGGACAAGGCTCATCCTACCTCTGCGATCTTTTTTCACCTCGAGGATCTCCTCTTCTTCGCCGTCGCCAATAATCTCCGTGTCTCGGATCACCTCCCCACCGCCACGTCGCTCGATTTGCGTGTATTCCCGCAGATCGTCATCACTGTCTCGCGGACGTACAACGATTGCAAGTGGGCCGGACTGAAGCTTAGTGGATTGCGCTCCATCGTCATACCGCTCAATTCTACGCACGGGCGATGACCGACGGCGAGGGCGACCCTGGACGGACACGTTTCGTGTCCGAGAGACTGTCCTGGTTATTTTCGTTTCCTCCAGCTCGCCATGGTGGTGGTGATGATGGTGATGGCGCGACCGCGACCGGTGCCGGGATGGAGATGGCTCGATGAGCAAAGTCTCATGGCTCGTCCGGGGTGTGTAACTCTCCATGGCGATTTTTTCCACTATGCGGTCGCGATGTCTGTCGCGAACGGGTGAGGGTGAAGAAGTATGCTTATAATGTGCTTGGAGACCGTCAGCATCATCGCTCTTTTGATGACAAGCACGTGGGAAACCTACTCTCGGTCATGCGCTTGATCTCACGACTTCGACTGATGACCTCGTCAATCTGCTCCTTGGAAAGAGCAACCTGGATGATGATCATTTTTCCCTGCAGCCACGGTTAGCGTTGGACAAGGCCCAGGCCATGTTCTGTTCCAGCTCGACTTTGTATCCATGAAATATACACACCTCTTCCTCATACGGATAGCCAAACTCGCGGATCGCACTGGTGTGAACCAACTTGCGAGGCATGCGAGTTCTGCCTTTCCGAGGATACGGTTTCTCCACGTCAACTTCCTCTACCATTCTCCCACGATACCGACTCACTGAGCGACGTGGGCGCTCCACAATCCGATCACGCTCACGGAACTCCCGGTACTCTTCATCGCCATAGTAGTCTGGTTCCGCGATACGGATTTCCTCGTAGTAGTCGGGCGAACGAACACGGTGGAAGGAGCCCCGTCTTCGCATCGGTGGGGGACTAGGGGGAGCTCTAGGCGGGTAGTCGCTATAGTAATATTCATCGACCTTGCGTGTTGGGCGGTCGAAAGTGTCCAAGGAAGACTGTCGGCGCAGAAGGCGCGGGCGCGGGGGAGGGCTCTCGGCATGGCGGTAGGTGACCAGCGGGCCTGGGGAGTAGGCTATATGATCATCCTCGTAGAATATTTCAGAGCGACGGGCAGGGGGCCCGTATCGCTCCTGTTCCTTAAGACGATATTCGAAGCGATCATCCTCTTCGACACGGCGGGGGCGCTCGAGTACCGGGGGTCCACGTGAACGGTGACGGTGACGGTGACGCTCACGGTCCCGCGAATAATGGTCCTCGTCGAGAGCCCCAGTAGAGCGACGGTAGTCGCCGTATCGAGACATGTGTGATATGTTTGGATTGAAGGAGTGGATGACCTGATAGGGAGAATACTAGAGGGAGAGGAACTGACTGCAAGCGAACCGTGGGTGACGGCAGCGGCTGACTGGGGCGGGCCGTTGATTAAAAATATGGCGGGGCAGCGCAAAGAAAGCAGAACCGTTGATGAGAGATGGATTTGCGACAAGAGCGATGACGTCGGGGCTGTTGCTGAACCGTGTGTGAGAGTGAAATAGTCAACTCCAAGCGATGTAGATCTTCTTGTGTGGTGTAGTGTAGTGTAGTGTGTGTTGCAGTTTCTTTCTGGGGTGGGGGAGGGACTGGCTTTTGTATAAAAGTGTCTGGCTTGCAATGCAGACGAATCTTCTCTTTACTGATAAATACCGTTTCTAGTATCTACAATAGAATTAAAAAAAACATCATCTATAAAAATGCGAAACAAAACCCCGGCAAATGTGACGTTAGCGGAGATACCGCAAAAAAACCGCCAAACCACCGAAACACAGCCAAAGTCCCTTGTAACTTACGCAGATCAGGCGGGCCCACGTGTATGCGTCTGGTCTCGATTATTCTTAGCCATTCGCCACGGTCTCTCGCCTTCTTTCGTTGCTTCCTCCGGCTGGCTCTCTCGCTTTCTCGCCCTCTTCCTCAGCCCCGATTCTGGTCTGCACCACTCCTCTCCGGGGCGTAGGCAGTGCAGGCCTGCCGGTCCAGCTGTCCTCTAGCAGTGGGTGCGTCATGCATCACGCCGCTGCGGGAGGGAGCAAATCCTACCCGGATGGAGCATCTGCCTCTTGAGCTGCTGGGCCACTAGCCACCCTGCACGACCCCCCGGCTCGATCTCGTGCCCAGATAGTTTCAACAGGGGGAGTTTCACCCTAAGCGCATGCTGCTGGTAGGCTAGAACCGCTTCAGGGGAGCGGTTATTCAACCCAATGACATTTGCCTCCACGTATAGTTGGTAGCCTTGCGATGTCATACTAGTGTGATGGACCGAACACTTCGGAGAATTCCAGCTTGCCCCGACACCACTTACGTCCCTCTGGCTTTCAGATACCACTCCACCAGACGGGACCCATGTTGGGTCTCACTGGCAATGGGGCACGATGGTCGATTGGTTCACTGGAGCCTCCGTCCAGTGTGGACTACTGCATTTAGCGATAATAGCCTTCATCACGATAGAGAGGTCAAATAACAAGTCTCTGAGTGGCCTGATGCTCACTCAGATATCCGGAGCGGATTGCAACTGACCAACTGTACTTTGACCTGATCGCCCGCCAACAACACTATTGGAAACTCAATTAAGTTAACTCTCCACTTGTACATGGCTTTCTTACTGCTGGCGAAGCCATTTTGTCCGTTTTTACTGATCCACTGCGGGTTTCGAACGATCTCGACCCAAGGTAAGTGACTCGTGAGAAGCTGATGAGTACCTGAGATGATCTGGTATGAATGGACACCCAAACGGAACACAGCGGGGCAATGTGAGGGGAAGAAGACCATGTTCGAGACTAATGTTCTCGGAGATCTCTATGAAAAAATAGGGATCATTGGTTCCTTCAACACAAGGAGGATAAATGGATGCATTTGATTCCCAAAACGGAGTGCAGCCATTAGTGAATGATGTTCTTGCTGGCTGCAGACTCGACGTCAAAAATAAAGCCATGGGGGGCGCGCGATAATGGCAAGCCTAGCAAGGGCTTAGGCCCGCCTAATCTGCACTAATGCGGAGCCAACGAGAACGAGGCCGAAGCCATCTTCAAAAAAACAAATCTAGTCTGGTGCTGCCAACTGTCGCCTGCGCCAAGACTCCATCCAGGCAAGTCACCTGCACGCCTCCTCAATGGCTGTTATCGTCGGGTACTCACCACTCACTGCTCTCTCATTTCTCTCTGTGCTTCTCCATCCTGGAAAGATCGCTTCAGGTCTAGACTAAACTCAGGGATATGCCCTGACCCCACAGTCTGCAGTGCCTTTGATTTTGATTTGGTCGGCCCAATGATGGACACGCTCGACATACTACTATTTCCGTTGATACTATCAACAAAAACTTGGACAATGCATGGTCTCCAGGTCATAATTGCCTTTCTCCTAGGAGCTTATGGTCCGCATTGTAAGGACTCAGTCCTTTGTGTCTTCCCTTGTAGTCCAACATTCATTATTGTCATTGGTCGGAAGCGATGTCCCTCCCATGGCTGATGTCCGTTCGTATAGCTATTTTCTGCTTGAAACAAACTTCCTAGGATTTACCGGGTGAGTGCATGCCGTTCTTGCATGGTCTTATCCTATTGATACCTTGTGCATGATATCCACCGTCCGTGCGGCTGACAAATGGAGGGATGTCTCAATTGAATGATAGCTGATTCCAACAGTATGTGCCCATACGAGTTCACATCCAAGTGTTGCATTGTCGCAAACAATCTACACAAGAGCGGTGAGCGTGGGCAGCTGTTACAGCTGTCCCCTATCATCACAGCCAGAGTAATTCGAGGCCATCCCCGGAAGACTTCGGAGCGCAACCCATCATTCCCTGATACCGCGTTGTCAGAGTGAAAGCGTGAAGTGGAGTTGCCACTATTACCTTCCTGGGTGGCTTAACCTGTGCCATGACTCAGAAAGGTACGTATGCTCTTGCCCACAAATTCGGCCGAGTTACCTATGTGATGCTCTCGGGATTCCTAATACGGGATAACTTGGGTCAATTGGGCTCCTCCAGGGCCTCTGAGCCCAACTTGTGATACTGATAATGAACTAAACCTTGATTTAAAGCTGGAAAAAGGAATTCATGTCTCGAGCCGAGCCTGGGTGCTCTCGGACACACCCGGTCTTTGCGTGTTGCTTGAAGCGGTCAATTGCATTAGCTGTCAAGCATCGTTGTCAAGCTATTCAAGCCTTTTTGTCTCAGTCTGTCATGGCCATCAACAGTCTATAGCGATTAGACAATACCTTTTACGACATTTCTCGCGTCGATGACGAGTTGGAAAGGACGGCTTGCCCCTTTCCTCATCAGTGCCTGATCAAACCAAATTTGGCTATCACTGCTATTCACACTATAATTTGACAATTGGACTGGCGCGTTAATCTTGCACTCACTCAAATTCCTGCTAGATTAATGACAGTTCTGCCTTCCCCCTCTAGGCTCGCATACTACGGTTTACATTATCCAATACTGGCCCCCAAGCGTTCTCGAACAGTCAAGAACACTTTTCAAAACTTACATGTGTCCCGATTTCTCTACTATATCCAAGCCTGGTCAGTACTATCTTCAGCAGGAGCTTACTGAGCAAAGAAGAATAGTACTAGTACTACATATATATACTTGATAGCCCGGATATGCTGTCTCCATCATAAGAATGAATTGGACCTTCATAGTAGCACAAGTCAATGATGACTGTCTAACCTACTATTATTACTACCTCAAGGCAGCGACAATAATACCAGGGATCATCCCTCTCCGTTCACCTTTTCATGCTCAGTAATATGCTCGCTGCCACAAGAGAGATACCATTACCTCATAATACTACTAGTAGTATTAATATCTACTCTTGCTTCATTAGGAGACATATATTATATTTTGGCAATAGTAATCAGTTTTAGAATTACCATATACATCGCATCATATTGAGCATTATCCGTTTCAACTCTTAATCTCAGTTGTGTCAGGAACTGTTCGAAACGTCTATCTAGTAAACTTGGCAACTCGTTGGGTCAAGATATATATTCACCTTGACCTACTGTCAGTTCCACTAGTAAAGTAGGTAGTACTATAGTACTGTTCGAAACAATGAAAATACTATCCAAGCCATACTATGAAACCAATATTAGTAAAGGTAGCTTCATATATATTATATTTCATATACAGAAATCAATACTGGAAGTAGCCACCACGTCTGCTACTACTACTACTACTACTACTACTACTACTACTAATAATAATAATATAATTATTTGGGCCAGTTTCAAGATCTGCATTACATTTTCTGCATGTGAAGCATGCCTGACAAGAACATGATTATTCATATTTAGCGCCTGATCCTAGTATGAAGTTCATTAGTAAATATGCAATAGTTCTAAGACAAGGACAGATCATATCTGGCAACCAGACTAAACAGGGATTATATCATGATGGTTATACACAGTACGTAGTGTAGGATTATTATCATGCATAAGACCGTCACACTAAATAATCTGCATATCAACCTATGACACCACCACCACCACCACAGGAACCAAAACAAAGCAACATCAACCAGAAATCTGAAACAAAAATAACACAGATTGATGATAACCAACATTCAAAATCAGCCTTACTACATGTATGTTTCTGGAGCAACTTCTAGACTCGATCTCGAACAAGAGGAGAGACGGAAGGTAAAGGAAAAAAATAGAGAAATCACATCTGACCCGACAGTTGACTAGTTGCATGCATATGCACGTGCAGGGCCATGCGAGGAATCAGATCCCGCCAGGTGGTTCCAAAACGGACTTTACCGAACCAGAGCAGATACAAAGGGAGGGAAGGGGACGAGATCATCCTTCTCTGCAGGGGCGGTGCGGATCAGTGGCGCAATGCGTTCGACCGGTCCTGTATGAAATCCAGAGCCCGGTCGAGCCCATGCAGGATGGTGGCAACATTCCTTTTTCTTCTTTTTTTATTGTTTTTCGAGGTGGATACATCACATATACTTTGTACTCAGGCTGCGCTGGAGGGGTTTCGTGCGACGAACCATCAATGACTGTGACTTTGACAGCGGCAGCTCCGTTGCAGGTCTCGAACGGGGTGGAGACAGCACAATCCAGATGTCATGCTGTCGTCTGTGACACCTTGATGACAAGGGATAAATATGGATGTTGCCATGGTTGCTTCAGGGGCCCTTGTCAATAGGAAATTGATAGATCGTGTGGCTTGACGTTAACTGACAACGTTTCTACTGACTTGTAATTCAGGCCTGCCATCTATTGGCCTATTCTTAAATGAAACCTTGCCAGCCAGCAACTACTACGAAGTACTCATACCCGATCCTCGATTGAGAGGTTCAGTACGTCATCTTCCAGGCTTAGAAGTCCCATCGCCCAGCCGGCTTCTGCTGGGCGTCTGGCGATGGTAACAAAACGTCTTTCGCCAGGGTTACCCAAGGGAGTCTCTTGAACGGGTGGTGTCCACGTTGATGCCCGTTCGTACTCGGTCGTGTCTTTCCGCTCATATGGAGGTCCACGGCCTTGTTTCGCGGCGACTCTCCACGCATTCTCACAACTGTTGGCTATTGATTCGGACGTCTTCCAACCACTCTTTTTGGAGAGGCTGCGCAGCCTTGTTACGACCCAATCTCGTTGTGCGGGGTCTGTGTATTGGATTGCTGCGAAGAAGATCGGCACGGTCATCTTGATAAGACAAGATCCGAGTGTCGGGCTCAGGCTCCCTGCGTCTAGATGAGATACTTGTGAGTTGTAGATCCCGGCCGCGATTCTTCCAATAGCCTGGGAGTATCCTGTTGTAGTCGGCGCCGCTACCTTTGCAGATACCATCATGGCGGGAGGCATCGATGGATGTAACCGATGTAAGAGAATTCGTCCGGTGAGGTAATAGCCCCACAGAACAGCTATAGTATGTGTTCGGTACTGCAGAGCAAGCCCGAAAGGAGATGATATCGGAGTCACACTGTCGGGAGGCAGAGGCATGAAATACGGACCGAGAGCGCTTTCAAATGTGTCGAATGCCATCAACATACTCTCCCACTCAACCTCAGCCTCTTCGTATGAACTGTTCCCGGCACTTTCATCGTCGTACTGGCCATGTTGAGGGAATTCGACAAAGGCTGGTGGAGGATGTCTTGGTCCACGGGGCGGAGCCATGCCATAGAACGGCGGACCAGCCGCTGGCGCACCGGAAGGAGGCTGCACAGGGCCACCGGCCGACGGTCTTGCTTGCTGTTCCGGTGCTCTCCCTGTGAAACGAGCCATAAACCTAGCGAGTCTGGCATCAGGCCGCCACTGTGATCCCGTAGCCTCTGTTGCCCTCAGCTTCCGCTTTCTGTCCCGAACACCAAAATCGGCCAGTCGTCCCAGCAAGAGCCACAGATGATCCGCAGAGCCGTAAATAGCATCCAGTCGACCCATTCCGGCGCGCGGGGGACACTGTCCCCATTGAGAGTACGAAATGCTGCTACTGTCAGTCTGATGGTACATAAATGAAAGAGTGGGGATGTTACTGACAATAACGGACCGCCACTAATAATGCTCTGCATGACATCCTGCTGCAAATACCACCAGTAGAGATCGCACTGGATACGAAAGTTTTCAATGTCTTTCCTAGTGAAATGTCTCTCGGGACGAGAGCTGGCTTGACCATCATCGACCTGTCCGAACTCGTCGTAACTGACAGCCCGGCCAATAAGGCTGCCTATCAAATCTTCGTCGATGTCATGTTCCTTTTCTGCAAAAGGGTCATCTTCTGACCCATAGCTGACTGAATATGAGGGTTCCACTATGGATATAACGGAGGATCCCCTGTGATGTCGCTCAAGCCACACCCTGCGCCGCTGAGCACGCAGGCTACGGGTCATGCCAGCAAAGTCAATCTCGCGCACCAGCTGAGCCGACCCTGCGACATGACTATTCCACTTGGAGTGATCGGCCCCCATTACTTCGTAGTATCCTAGCAAAAGTGTAGCAGCAAGAGTACTGATCTGCTTGCGCCGCATGGGTAGGCCAACTGCGACACCGACTCTTCTGAGAGCATAATGGTAGTGCTTCAGAGAAACTGTTGGCGGGGCCTGTTGCAGGTAAGCAATATGTAGGCTGCTCAAAGCTAGGATGGCCTGCAGTAATGGCTGATTCTCCAAGGCTTTGAGAGGAAGCGTATAGGTCCAGAGTCCCTGTTGTGCCATTGGGACCGGGGACCCCAACATGGTGGAAGGATCAATTGGATGCCGCTCAAAAACGGATAGAGTGGGCCCGGTCGAATGGATAAAATGCAAGAAAATGCGTGCTGTTTTGGGATTGTTCAATGGAGAGGAGCCATAAGTTGGGGAATAAGAGGTAAGTATGTTAGGCTCATTTAGGTAGGTGGTGAAAGTTCGAAGCTGCTGCTGGTCGCGATTAGCGGATGCCATAATAAGGCTGAGCTGATTGTAATCTTGTGCCAAGGTCTGCTCATGGCTCTCTTCGTCCGTATCAAGATCGTAATAGTCTTCTTCGCGTTCTTCTTCAACATTCGATAGTACCTGATATGAGGTTGGGGGGGCAAATCTTTCGCCGGGTGCCCGAGAAGATGTTTGCGGATATATTATGCCTGTATCAGTCTGGTACCGCGGCTCTAAGCCAGCTGACCGTTGTTGGTCCAGGAAAGCCAAGGTGTCTGCCGGCTCACGGAGTACTGGATATTCCTGTTGCGGCAGAGTATGTGACTGCGGCTGGAACGGTGCTGCGCTTGGCATCTGAAACTCATGAGGCGCCGCGGCTGTGACAGGCTGGGGAGTCTGCTCCAAAGTTGCGGTTGCAACGGGCTTTGGAGCAAGGGCCGGTTGGCCAGACCAGGCTTGTCTTTGCTGGAAGACAGCATTATTGATATCCTCGTTGGGAGGTGGCACATTGAAGGTCTGTGAACTGATGGCTGCCGGTTGCGAGGAGGTACCCGTAATGCCCAATGGATCCTTGAAGACTAGGCGAGGGCCATAGCCCTTGCAATCGCGCTTTGACTTGATACAATTGTTACAAATGGGCTTCTCTTCGCCACATTTTATGCGACGTTGCCGACATGCTATTAGGGCTGGTAAGCTCGAGTCGCTAAGACACGCTCACCGAAGACACTCACTTAGACATCCAGACTTGGTGCGTTTCTTAGGCACTTTCTGAGTAGATCCACTGCCCGAAACCGCCGTCGTGGAGTCTCCCTGCACTTCCGCCGAAGTGTCAGGACCCGGCGCGGCCTTTGGCCCACTGGCAGATGGGTCTTGTAGTGATTTCCGGGTATGGTCGGTTGCTTGCATGGCGGCAGGGAATTGAGCGCAAGTTCGTTTCCATAGTCACAAGACAGCAACCGATAGTCTGTAAGGCGCCTAGACTAGGTACCGAGTCAAGGATTCCGATGTGGAGACTCATAGCCTGTGGGTGTAAAGAATAGCAGCAGCGAATAATGCGTGGGGAGATCCGACGGGGAAGTTCTGCCGCCCAGCCGATGCGTCGTGTGATTGGCTGGAATCCATAGATTGAGCACCTCAGGCAGTAAGGCTGCCCCGCTGGATGGAAGTCAGCACATCTTCACAATGCGTTTCGAACAGTTGATATCGAGGGGCAGGTCATTAAGCTGATAATGTCTGTTGTATATGACCATAAGGAGCTGCCTGGTGGTGCCTTCGCCTTTAAATGGATCCACGTTTGGTCCTTATGATCGAATGATCTATGAGTCGCCTTGACGGTACCATCATATCCTGAGGACCGATCACGGTGAAAGGTAGCCGCCAATCGAAGATCATTTACAGCAACAAAGCTCTTCCCTCGAGTTGAATTATAGCCAGAACTGGGAGGCTGAAATTCACCTGACCATCACGACCCCAGATCGCAATACATTCCAGAAAGGGAATGGTGCACTGTAACCACTGTTCTGACCGCCCTTGTCGATACGGCAGAAAGCCGCCCGCTGCCATTCTCCGCCTTTTATTGCCAGAAATTTTTGGGATTTCTCCTCACCGTCCACGCCGATATTTCCGGTCTAGAGCCACCAGATTTTCCTTAGGGAGAGCCGAATCATTGGGAAGAGTTTTGCAGCGAAGGACTTCGTTGAGAACACAATTATGTTCGCCGTCCCAGGCTGGTCCCTCGAGACCTCTGCTCTCAAGCAGCAGCAGGCCGAAGCGTCCCAGAAGCAATCTTCATCGAAGAGCTCAACTGGGGCTAATAGTACCCCCATCAACAACAGGGATAAGAAGCGCAAGCGCGAAGATCATGTCACCAAGGGCAATGTGGATGAGATGTACCGTCGGCACATCGAGGGCCAGAAACCGACTCCCAAGGGCCAGAAGCAGAATGCGAACAACAATGCCGTGAAGGCTGATAAGAAGCCTAAGAAGGGTGGAGATGGTCAGGGAAAGCAGAGCCAGGCGATGAAAGAGCAGCCCAAAGAAAAGCCCGAGACTACCGGGGAGGAAGGAAAGCCCGCCAACAAGAAGCAGAGGAAGAACAAGAACAAGAACAAGGATCAGCAGCAAGAAGCTTCAACTGAGACTCCAGCTGCCGAGTCCCTGCCGGTTGCTCCACCGAAAACAGAAGCCATTCTTACTCCTCTCCAACAAGCTATGCGACAGAAGCTGATCTCATCCCGTTTCCGCCATCTGAACGAGACGCTATACACGACACCCTCTGCCAAGGCCTTTGAGCTTTTCAGCGCGAACCCGGAACTGTTCGACGAGTACCACGCCGGCTTCTCTCGCCAGGTCAAGGAGTCCTGGCCTTCCAACCCTGTTGATGGTTACATCAAGGCCTTCCGCGGTAGAGGGGCAATCCGTGGCCCTCCCAAGAAAGGAAAGTTCGACAACAAGCGGAATTCCGCTCTCGCGCTTCCTCGTCGGCCCAATGGACTGTGCACCATTGCTGACCTTGGCTGTGGTGACGCCCAGCTCGCCCGTGCTCTGTTGCCTTCCGCCCAGAAGCTGAACCTCAAGCTTCTCAGCTACGATCTCCATGCCCCCGAGGGCTCTCCGATCACCAAGGCAGACATCTCCAACCTCCCATTGGCCGACGGCTCTGTCGATGTGACTGTCTTCTGTCTCAGTCTGATGGGCACCAACTGGGTCTCTTTCGTGGAGGAAGCATGGCGGGTCCTGCGCAGTGACGGCAAGGGCGAGTGCTGGGTCAGTGAAGTCAAGAGTCGCTTTGGCAAGGTGCACCGCAAGAAGGCACAGATTGGAGCGAAGAAGCCGCTCAGCAAGTCAGAGAAGAAGAAGCTCAAGAAGAAGGCCGGTGATGATGAAGGCTCTGACGTGGATGACGCAGATATCTATGCTGAAGACGCTCGTCCGGCTGACAATGACGACGAGACGGATATTTCTGCTTTCGTGGAGGTGTTCCGCACGCGAGGCTTCGTTCTGAAGCCCGAGTCAGTTGACAAGTCCAATAAGATGTTTGTGAAGATGGAGTTCGTCAAGGCGGGTGGTGCTCCTACCAAGGGTAAATATGCCTCGACGACAGGCGCGGCTGCTGGTCCTGGAAAGAAGAGGTTCATTGACAAGTCGGCTCTCGCCGACAAAGGGATGACTGCGGAGGAAGAGGCCGCTGTTCTTAAGCCTTGTGTCTACAAGATCCGGTAGTAGATAGCTGTGATCGGAACTTGGGTGTTACAATTACTAGCCATCTGTATATACTATGATATCATCGGCTGCTTGTTTGGTCATTAGAAAAAAGTTAGGTTGCAATTAAAAGAAGGCCGGGGCAATTAAGCATTCAAAGTCATTAGACGAGGTCGTTGTTCTTTTCTATGGATACCAAGACAATTACGAGTCCGGACAGGACGAACTATTGCTGATATACTCGTTGGCCCATTATATCTTCATGCTTAGAGGCCCTCCTCCCTTATTGGTTGCTGCCCAGCTGCGCAACAGCCCGACCCATCTCCTCATCGTCGTAAATACGGAAGCCCTTCTCCTTAGTCACACTAGCGAGCTGGACATTCTTCGCGTCCAGCTTCTCCTCCATGACCTGCTTCAGCGTCTTGAGAACCAGAGTCTCTGCCTCACCCAGCGTCAAGGAACGATGGTATTCATTCTGCAGCTCCGCCTGCGCACCCTCGCTTCCGGACCCGATAGCCTTCGCATCATATCGGTAGAACGTTCCGGACGGCTCCGCGTGGTATCTAAAACGAGCAGAATCGATCAGTACACACTTTCCCAGTAACTGTCTCACTGCCCCGCAGGTGAGTAAGCAGGTAAACACTCAACATACAGTTGCGGACCATCCTCATCAATACCAGCAAGCAGCAAGGCGACACCGAAAGGCCGACTCATGACGCTCTCCTCGTCATCTCCCGTCTCTCCGAATCGCAGGGCCAGGTCACAGATGGCCTGGGTGCAGCTCTCAACTCTCAACGGCTCGGCGTAGTGGAAGGCATGGTTCTGGCATTCGACACGGGCGTGCTCGACCAGGGACCGGGCATCTGCCTGCAGACCGGACATGGCACAGCCAATGTGTTGGTCGATCTCAACGATCTTCTCGACGGAGGAGGCCTCGAGGAGGCTGGAGGTGACACGCTTCTCGACACCTAGGATAACACCTTCGGAGGTGGCGACCTAGAACTATGTTAGAATTATTGAAGGGTATGAATGTAGTTGATGGTTTCGAGCGGCTTCAGATGTCGTCGGGCAGGAACGGATGCACGTACACCGATCGCTGTTGAGCCCAGCTTGATAGCTTCGAGAGAGTATTCGACCTGGAACAAACGCCCCTCCGGAGAGAAGGTGCTGTTATCGCATGGTTAGACACTGTATGTATTCGCATTGTCATGCAGTAAAGGGTCATCAGAGTCGTACTTGATACCACGGTCTGTCAAGGAAAGCTGTTAGTTAGATGACCGCATCAGAGGGGGAGGTCTGACGGAGCTTACCGTATTCTGAGCGGGCAATGAACATGTTGGATTATGTGGGAGATGTAATGACAATTAGTGGGATGGAGGTAAGGTAGGGAAGAATGGGAGAGAAACGCGAGATTGGGATGTAGGAGATAGAGGGAGGAGGGTAGAGTTGGCAGCAGCTCTTGGGGAAGCTCGGGCGAAGCTGTTGCGGTTGTCTACGCAAGTCCGGCGAGTGCCTGGCGGAGAGGGCGGTGGCTGCCCCAGGCCGCAGTCAGGCATCCACGGGCGACTGTTTGCTTTGCCCGGATGGAACCCAAAACTACGGCTTCGGGACGTGTAGTCCGAGTCCAATGGTTGCTGTTTTCTCCCCAGGATTTGAAATTACACTCGGTTTACTTCATTCAGTGGTGTTATTGGCACAGGCTGCATGATTGTTCCTCCTATCTTCCTCGACCTTGCGGGACCATGTCCGTCAATGAGCGTCGCGCCAGCTACATGAGCGCCCCGAGACCCCGCGTTGCGTCCAACCGCGTCGCCGACGCTGAGAAGCCCGGTCTGCGCAGCGCTGCTTCCCCCTTGCAATCGGAGAATATAGACCATCGCGGGAGCACCTCCAGCCACAAAACCAGATCGTCCCGCGACCAACAACCTATCGTCAGCGACAAGCGTACCGAGCGAATGGCGATGCATACGCGAGACAAGTCCCAAGTCCGAACGAGAAACCCGGTCAAGGAATCGTCCAGTGCAGGCAATCGAGGTGAATTCATGGAGAGGTCCCGATCTAAACGAGGACCCAGTCAACCCGAGGGGGCCAGTCCCAATTCCCGAAAGAAGGATAAGCAACCGGTGGAGAGTCAGTTTCACTTCCTAGAGCTACTTGCAGGTATAGAGATGTTCGCGCGCTAACTATATCTTGCTCCAGCTCCATGGAACCCTCAGGCTTCGTTAATGCCCCATTCCACAGCACCGCTAGCTAGTCGAGTATCGTTTCCTCCTTTGGCTTCCGCTTTGCCTCAGTCGCTTCAACCACCACCGCTTCGTGAGCTCTCAGCCGATGCGCAGGAAAAGGCGATACTGGAGGATTTGCTATACGTCTTTATGGGATTTGAGGGCCAATACATTCATTACCGGTCATATGACCCGACCCAGGAGAAGGACAGGTTGACCGGACCTGCTTTCCAGCTACCCTCCGGAATGGACCCGACCCTAAAGGAACTTACACAATCGACACTGAAGATAGCGACTCATTATAGTGCGCTAGAATCATTTGTGGAGGTACAAAGCCGCGCAGAATACGGAGCAGTCAGCCATGCGCTATGTGCGACGATTCGGAAGTTACTCAAAGAGTACCTGGTCCTCGTTGCCCAGCTAGAACACGAATTACTGAACAACCCGAGCTTCACGCTACATGTTCTTCATTTACACCTCATGCCGACGAGCCAATGTTTGGCTCAGCTGTATACTTTGGGTCAGGAGCTACTTCGACGGAACGGACTCTTAGACCAAGATCTCGACGAGTCAATCGACGATTTTGACGATGTGGACAATATCCTGGAACAACTCAAAGAGGGTGGAGAGCTTGTACCTGGGGCAATGTCTAGCAAGAGAATCTGCAAAGGCGGCAATGTTTTGCGGCTCCTTACTGAGCAACTGACGACATTTTCAGGCGACCCGACCACGAAAGCTCTCTTGGAAAGGCTGCTTCGGGACGCTAGTCGGCCGTACATGACAATGCTTAATGAATGGTTACACCATGGAGGTATCAAGGACCCACATGGCGAGTTTCTTGTTAAAGAGCAAAAGTGGATCAAGCGGGAGAAGCTCGAGGAAGATTACACAGACGAATACTGGGAGAAGCGATATACAATTCGCGAAAACGAGGTTCCACCACAGCTGGAAAGCGTCAAGGACAAAGTCCTTCTGGCCGGAAAGTACCTGAATGTCGTGCGAGAATGTGGGGGCGTCGATGTTAGCAAAGCAGTGAAAGATGTTCCAAAAACCCTCGACGACCCTCGCTTCCTAGAAAACGTCAACGCAGCCTACACGTATGCCAACGCATCGCTGTTGAATCTCCTTCTCACTAAGAACTCCCTTACGACCCGCTTCCGTTCCCTCAAACACTACTTCTTCCTTGATCGGTCCGACTTCTTCTCCTACTTTCTCGAGCTCGGCGCATCTGAACTACGCAAGCCCGCCAAGAACGTCAACGAAAGCAAGCTCCAATCGCTTCTCGATTTGATATTGCGACAGCCCGGGAGTATCGCGGCTCAGGACCCATTCAAGGAAGATGTCAAGGTCCGAATGAACAAGGTCGGGCTCACGAAATGGCTGATGCAGGTTGTCAGCGTTTCCGGTATCGATCAAGACAATCCGGAGGCGGCCATCGAGAAGTACCAGGCACCTACAAGCCAGAGTGCAGAGGATGACAAGGATATACTGGGCTTCGATGCGTTGGAGCTGGATTACTCTGTTCCTTTCCCGCTATCCCTTGTAATCAGTCGCAAAACGGTTCTCCGGTACCAGCTGATTTTCCGACACATCCTGTCACTCCGTCACATTGAAACCATGCTTGTCACATCGTGGCTAGACCAGAGCAAGGTCATTGCCTGGAGGCACAAGTCCTCTGACCGACGACTAGAGATGTGGAAGAGGCGAGCGTGGAACCTGCGGTCCAAGATGTTGGTGTTTGTCCAGCAGCTCCTTTACTTTTGCACGGCGGAGGTTGTAGAGCCCAACTGGCAGAACCTCATGGACCGGGTAAATGGCACTGATGCCGATGGCTCCGAGGTGACTGTCAACGGCACCAAACAAGTCAATCGCACTGTGGACGAGCTGATGCAGGACCATGTGGACTTTCTGGATACATGCCTCAAGGAATGCATGCTGACGCAGGCTAAGCTGCTCAAGGTTTGTCAACAAGCCTACTATGTCGTATCCCTACTAATCATCGTTCAGATCCACCATCGACTCATGACCTGCTGCACCATGTTCTCCTCCTGGGCCACATCCTCTCTTGCGCGTGCGCTTGCTTCAGCGGACCCTGACTTGGCGGGAAACAAAGCCGCTGGTTCAGACGGGCGAGGATATGACCCGTCGCGTATCGACAAGCTGGAGGAGACGCTGAGACGATGCGAGGAGCATTTCAACCGGCATCTGCGGATTCTGATGGACAGGTGCGAATTCCTTTCAAGCTGTTGATGACAACGCTAATGGTAATATAGCTTGAACTACTACGCCGCGACTGAAAGTGTCGTTCTTCTAAAGCTGGCGCACGCTCTAAGCGCGATCAGTAAAGACGACTGAAGCGAGAACCTTACTATCTCCACCGAAAGGTCCCGAGGGTAACCTCACCACCCTCGCAGCTTGCAACAACATTCAAGCCGATGATCCTCCGCAGCAGCGGCGATGTCCAGCACCTAAACACAGCCGTGCGAGGCCGTCCCTGGATGAGGGACTTCTACAGGCCCACCCCGAAGCCATATAGGCCGCGCTTGCGAACAGCAGTTTAGAGACGGATTGGGACTCTCTGCACACAACCTCAGCTCACCCCTTCACCCTCTCCTCTATAGTTTTTTGTTTTATTACCTATGTGTTAGCCACGGCAAGGCTGGAGTATCAGGAAGAAAGACGGACGGACGGGACATGCTTGACGCCCGATGATGATTTGCGAATACCCACTACTCTACTGAATAATGCAATGCAATGAATGACCAGATTATGAACGAACAGAAACACGACTAAAGTTCCGCTCTGAATGATCCATTGTCCGGTTCTATGGCCGTGAGTCAGTAAGGCAACCCGGAATCGGAATCCCTCGGATGGAATCCCCGACCGTGATTGCTGTCACCCAGTAATGAATATCGCAACGCTTACCGGAAGAGCATTAGCTTTGCATCATTTCATTCCGTAGAAGATAAAGATAGTGATAGTAAGCTCGCATCTCTCACCATCTAAGACATGTAGAATATAAGCCCGCGAACCCGGTAGGGAATACATCGGAGAATAATAATAATAAGCACGGTAAGTATTAATGCATCAGATCACCTGCCGGTGACATGATCTCACTCAACGGAGGAATGAATGAATATATGAACCCTTGTATCCCCTCCCTCCTCTTCCCCCTCCCCCTCACTGCACCATCATCGTGACATCCATCAATCTACTTCCTACCATACCATCCCACCTATACAAAACCCCCAACAACCCCCTACCAACACCACCAACATCAAGAATACACAACAATCAAAATGTCCTCCCTCCTCACAACCCTCAAATCCACCTTCCCCCTCCCCATCCCCCAATCCTGGCTCCAAACCCCCAGAACAATCACCACCACCGCATCCCGCACAACCACAACACTAACCACCCTAACAACCCTCCTCCTCCCCCTCCTCTACAAAAACTACAAAACCTACCTATCCTACGGCCCCGGCGGTGCCCCATACAACCTCCTAGGCTGGTTCGGTGTGACATTCCTCCTGTACCCATTCGGACGCAACATGACCAGCACGACAATCTACGAGAAGAAAATCGCGAACGGAGAAACCCAATCATACCTCTCCGAAGATACGGTAGATCTGCTCAACCCTTTGAAAAGGGAGAAGAGACCCGCCGTCGGACCGCATTATGTGCCGCAGCGCCAGGTGGAGGAGTTTGCGGGGGAGGAGGTGAAGATGGTATGCACACACACTTTTTTAGTATCGTATCCTAAGACTGTTAGATGTGGTGGTGGTTGATATGTGAGAGAACTTGGAAGGCTGATAATATGAGTTATGTGTGAGTATAGTACCTCGACTCGCAATTCTACGCCCTCGCAGAGCAAAACCCGCAGTTAGTCAAAGTCGCCGATTCGCGATTAGAGACGCATGCGGGTGCGGTATTCCTCGCCACGGAGGAGTTGGTTAATAGGAACGAGACGACGAGGAAATTGAATGGCGAGTGTGTGCATGTACATCGCTTGAAGGATTATTCGTTGCATATGGTTTTGGCCCCTGCGGATTGTAAGTTTCTTTTTCCTTTTCCTTTTCTTTTTCTGGTTTCGACAGTGATCGGCGTGTTTGTGTTTGAATGAGGAGGAGGTGGACTGGTCTCTTTGTTTTCTGGGCACTGGTGCTGACTTCTGCAGGTAAGAAAGTTTTCGATGCTGGCTGGGGTCAGAGACATGGGTTTAGTGGTGTGAAGATCCCCAGGGCTTTGACGGGCGGGAAATTGATTCAATTGCCATCTGAGTATGTGTTGGTCTATGCGCCAAGGACGAAGGAGGAGGTTACTTTGGTGCTGGGTCTTATGAAGGCCAGTCTGAGGTATTTGACTGGCGAGGAGGTACAGTGAAGAAAGATTATTTCGAAGGAAAGGAAGGACTCGGCAAGGTCGGGTGTGGTTACGTGTAGCATGACCCATTGTATAATACGCTAGTCAAATTTTGTACGCTAAAAAGAAAGAAATAAGCGCCCCTCTCTTACTCTTGTGAACTCATATATTTTTCCTGCATAATAGGGTGGTGATGATCAGGGCACCATGGATTACTAGTTCCGAGACGGACACACTGAGACGCATATTCCAATCCTGAGAACCTTGTAGTGAATTTGCCAAAAACGATAGAACGAAAGCACTTACCTTCCGCACTACATAACGCCTCCTCATCTACTAGATATTCTTCACGATCCTTCAGACTTCAAGTCCGTTGACAGTAGCACCACTGACAACTGCCGCAAGTATAGTGGGCACTGCCCCAGGGCACTAGCGGGCCTAACCGCCCCGTAGATAGGCCCCGACGGCAGGCCTTCCCCTACCCGAAGCTGAACCATGGTTCTGGGTTTGCCGCCAACTATCTGCGTGCCCTGTGCCCATGTCCTCTTCCCATGTCAGACCCGACGGCATGGATGCTCTAATCTCAAGCCCGTCTGACGGCTTGACATGCATGACCTCCCTGTCTGCATGCATGGGTTGCGCTCGGGGAATATCATGGCCACATCAGTGCACGCTCTTGGCACAAAGCTAATGGAACAGACGGGTCGGCCATTTGTCCCCATCGAAGCCACCAGCAATTCGGCTGAATGGCAAACCACGTTTCATGTGTCACCTCTGCGGAGCCCGGCTGTTCGTCACAGGAATGCTTTCTCCTCGGGTTCGAGTGTCCTATTGTACTCGAGACTGGGTCACGGTAGAGGGGAGAGAAAGGAGTCAGTTCCGGATCTGATATGGGGACAGTGCTGTATCGGCCATTTCCCATAACAGTTGTGTCTAAAAGTCTCCGCATCCGTTTAGGTCCCGATCATCTGTCGCTCAGTCGGAATCAGAGTCATTGTTCATTCGCCACGGGAGACGCCATTGGTCTGTCCTTCAGGGGCGGTCGCACGCCAAAAACTCTGCCAGCCTCGACGTGAACCAGCCATCTCAGGTTGCTGTTAGTCGCATTTACTAAGCCCTTAGATCATTGCGCGATACCAAAAGAAGCGGTGAGTGTGTGGATGCAGGGCGAGTGTCATAATAAGAAGGGGCAAGAAAATCCTGCATCGAAATTGGCCGGGCTAGTGGCAGACTTAGCACCTCCCCGACCTTTTAGATTCGCCTACCTGTGCTTTACAATCGTTCAGTAGACAACCCCACCTGTTTCGAGCATTGATGCCGTCATATATTACGTCCCTGAATGCCTTGTATGTTAGTTGAAATCCCAGGTAGTCGCCGTAATGGAGAGTCGCTTCTGCCTTGAAGGTGACAGCGGGACGAAGCCAGGAATCCCGACGGCTCTGCGCCTCCAAACCCCGAGAAGTCTTTGGCCTCCAATAAATGCGACGGGACTAGGTGACCCTAACTTTGAGTCTTTGACTGGCTCCTTGAGTGGAGCTCAAAATTTTTGACAGTTTCAACCCCCTCCGGCCTCGCTTTGCTTTCCCCCCTCCCCTGTGCTGAATATGGTCATACAGAATGTGACCTATGAGCGGCTGAACAATGCAGTTCATTTGTAACGTCCCACCATCTCATTTGCTTGGGTACGGCCTCGCACACTAACAGTCAGGCTCATATCTGAACCAGGTGGATCACAAGGCTGTCATCTATAGTTGCTTGACAGAAAAGATCCTGTGTGTGGCTATCAAGTTCTTAGTTTGTGGCTTAGGAAGTAGACTCACTAGCACTTGGCTTGGCTCATGCGACAGAGCTTCCTTTCCATCTGAGCAGGCACGATACGAGCCTAGTAACAATAACAAACTTTCTGCGCCCCGGTCATCGCGAGGAAGACAGCGCGAATCCTTCGCCTTCTATGGACAAGGGAAACGAGCCGATGAATGGTCAAAGCCATTGTGCCACCGGCCTTCCAGGTTTGCAGCCGGTCGTGGCCTACAGGCTGGGCCCAAGGAGTCATCCTGGGCTGCCCATATGCTTAATCTGTCGGAATTGTTGACCCCTCCGGAAGGGATTATCAGCCCCTCCTTCCCCTGGGCCATAGTAGCAATCTCTCCAATGCCCGAATAAGCATGTATTTGACCCAAACAAGGCGTACACCCAACAAGCCACGAAATAGTGTAGTTGGAGAATGGATTATCCTGAGTCCGGTCTTGCCTGTTCGGAAATACGTTTCAGGACCAACCTGCCAATGATATATGGTTTTTGGTCTTTCTGCCCCCAGACAGATGCTTGGTCCTGCATAGAGCGGAAATTTTCTCTCATCCGTACTAAAACGTACGGACGCTGAGTCCCGCATTGGAAGTACTCCCCCAGCTCGTTCAGCGAGGCCAAGATAGTACTTCCTTGTCTGTGCCCAGTGGGACTTTTATCGCCCTCCGAATTCTGGTGCGTGCCGCATCAACCGCTTTTGGAACATCCACTGAGCACACAGCCTCCATTGCACCTTCTCTCACATTATAGAAACCCCTTTTGCACTGGATTTCTTTTGCCACACATCAACATAACCGCCTCAACGCATATACAGCTACCCTGGGGAACGAAATAACAATGACGTACACAGCCTGTTGCCATAACCCGTGCGTGCTGTCAGGAGAGACTAACCTTTCTTCCATCAACAAGGAGCCCTGACTCGCAGACGGAAAATTTGGACGAGACGTATCGCCACACAATAACCGTTCACGGACGCGAATATCAGCAGTACTCGATTGATAATGAGATATCATTTCAGCCAGTTGATCGTGTAGAAGCCAAGAACGTTGCGCCACAAAAGGCCATGGCTGACTTCCATATCACTAGGATGAGGCGAATCGACTCGAGCTCCAGAATAAAGTCTTTAACAAGATCTTTGATAGTCGGCTGATCTTCCCGCGAAACTGTGAGCCTCAAAGAGTTCTTGATTGTGGTCACGGCGCGGGGTCCTGGGCTATCCAGGTAGCAGAAGAATTTCCAGAATGCGAGGTTAGATCCGGACAAGTAGTGCTGTCATTTTCTCTGAATGACTAACGGCATAACTGATTTGAAGGTCATCGGTGTTGATATATCCCCTCATATGATACCAGATGACGACGATGAGGATTTTGATGTGGCGGAAAACTTGGAGTTTCAAGTAAGGCTCCTTCTCTCCTGACACCTATGAGTGTGCCTTTGCACAGTGCCAGAGCACACAATTTTTCTCAAATATGAAACCTATGTCTGTCAAACTGTCCGCATCGAGATGAATCTAATCTTTGATTCCGTAGGTCGACGATCTGAACCGCCCCTTCACCTTCCCCCCTAAATATTTCGATCTCGTCAATTCGAGGATGATGGCAACAGGTATCGATGGATCCCGATGGTCGTCATACATACAAGACATCAAAAGGTCCGGTTGTAAGGAGCGGGCCCTAGGGTCACGGATACTGTGAAGATAATGCGAAACTGACTTTAAGGTGAAATAGAGTCTTGAAACCAGGCGGGTGGGTGCAGTTGGTCGAGATCTACTTCAACGTCCAGTCGGACAACGGTTCGCTCACGGAGAAGCACGCATTGAGACAGTGGAGTACAAAGCTCATGAGCTCAGTGGAAGACGTCAAGGATCTTCGTGTAGGCACCCGCCTGAGAGATCTCCTGCTAGCAGCAGGGCTGAAGGAAGTCGAATCCACGATGATACCTGTCCCCCTCTGTGAATGGTCTAGCGGTGAGTTCTTCCAAGCCAGTTTTAGTGGATAGAACTGACAATCCAGTAGAACCGAGGATGCGAGACATAGGCAAAGCCACCCGCAAGATCACCAGACACCTGCTCACTGCAGTAGCACTCTATCCCTTGACCCAACGCCTACACATGTCGCACGATGAATTTCAGCAGCTGATCGACCAAGCACAAAAAGAAGCGGAAAACCCGAGCCTGAAAACATATTTCCCTTTGTAAGTGGGTCGTTCGAATGGTACAGACTGATGCTGACGATTCAGGTACGTTGCTATCGGACGAAAGCCATTATAGAGGGCCTTATGGTTGGAGTAGCGGTCTTGAGAATGCAGATTGGGGACGCAGCAGATCGGGGATGTCGTTGGGATGCATGATGGGAACCGGTACTGTTTGGGTATTGACTTCGAGGCTGGAGTTCGAGATAAGCTAGACAATGCCCAGCCAAAGAATCCCCTTCAAACATTTTCCTCCGCAATAAGCTTTCATCTGATCAGCAGATAGAGCCCCAGTATACTGTCACGGACTTCCCGACAACTCCTCATCCCAGTGATCTTCTTTCGAAGCCTGTTGAGACGCCAGGAAGCTTCCTGACGTTTTGGATCACCGTGATCGAGTCCTGCCGGGCACCAAAGCCGTCTCAGGTCTTGAACAAGCATAAGATTGCCGGAGTAATGATTCAAGTGGTACTGGTGAAAGTGATGGCGTTCACGGAAATATCTCGAGCGCTGCACTAACGGATTGGGTTGGGATCCGGCTGGACTTGGCTTCTACTAAATCGAGAATAGGAAGGAGCTATGCGGGCAGGACAAGAAACCATGCTCGTTGCAACTGGCTGGACAGGTGAATGGAGAGGCAAACGAAACGCGGCCATTTAGTACCATTACTGACGACCACCGATGAGGGGAGTGATGGGCCAGCCACACCCCACCAAGAGGGAGGTGCCGGTGGTAATCGGGTGGCTCAATTAGCTCATCTTGGAAGGTAAATTGCGGATATTGAACGAGTCATGAATGGGGAGGGAAAGAGCAGAGCTAACACCCCAGGAATGACCATGAAATGATGGAACCTCAAGGTTCAGGGACACAAAGGGGTAAACCAGGGAGGAAGAAGAAAACAAGATTTACGGCGACGAGAAGAGTAGGAGGAAACAGCGTTTCGGGACGGAACCAGAGCCACGGGACCAGGTGTGCCTGAGTCCTGCCCACAGACTGACTCGATCAGAAATGACCGCCCCAAGATAAGCTCAGGCCCAGATGTTCTCCTCGCAGCAACCCGCATCTGAATAATAACAGTTCGCGAGGTCTTTTTTCATGAGCACATGGGGCAAGACAATGGTTTACGCAGTCATTGCCTGCCCGTCCTCGATGGATCGAGCCCCGTCGCCCCATTCGGGGTGCTCCTTTGGCTCAGGACGCGATGGTAGCCTTGACCTATCCTACCAGCAGAAAGGACTCTTCTTGCTGAGTATGTACCGGGGCATGTACCTTGCTCTATTACTACAATAGACTGGTCATGAGAGCTTACTTGGCGTTTCCACCTACTGATCTCCCTCCATCGAGTCCAACTTTAGAGAGCAGACTGCCGCACAAGCCCCAAAGATACCCAGGGAGCGCTCTCAGGAGCCATTGTCAACCAACCATGTTTGAGGAATGCTCAATGGCTGCTTCAAGCCGAGGAGCGATGATAACAAATCCATCTTATCCCGAGACTTGCAGTCAGGCCGAAGCCATACAGCTATCTATTTTCATGGTATGAACACCGATCCTTGTTGACCCGCTTTGGCGATGGGCCCAAATGGGTCGGGATCAGAGAATAGCAGCACGTCGCTTAATTAAACGGGGGCTTCTCCGTAATTCTACGAGAAAGTCGCACCAACCACCAAGATCTGATACATCGAATCACCGTATCATATCGATTGGACAACCAAAAGCGTCCCTTACTGCAGCTGGTTCACCCGTCAGACATGCTGGACCTCTCCTTGCGCGATGGATGCCTACAAATAATAGTGAATGATCAGAAACATGCCCCATAGCCCAGACCGTAGTGACGCCGTAGCCACCCGTAAGAGCCTCCATCAAACAGACGCTCGATCATCATCTCAGTCGCGCTTGGGCGCTTACGGCGGGAATCTTACACACAGGCCTTGATGCCTTATTAAAACCTTAATTCACAGGCATCAATAAATTACCCAATCGGGTAAGCACCCGCGGGGACTCAGAAAAAGTTGGCCGCCATTCGATCATCAACTCCAAGTCTCTCTCCATCACCGTCGCAGATCACAAGAGCCACCCCTGGACTCATCATGCCTTCCACCTACAAGAGGGACAAGCCGTGGGACACGGATGACATTGACAAGTGGAAGGTATGCTCTACCACGCGAGAATACAAACATTGAAAGTCTCAAAACTAGGCCGAAACTAACTGCAAATTTGTTGCGACCAGGTCGAACCCTTCCAACCCGATGACAATGTCGCCGGTAGTTTCGCTGAAGAATCTTCCTTCGCCACTCTGTTCCCCAAGTACCGTGAAGTCTACCTGAAGGAAGCATGGCCTGTTGTGACAAGAGCGCTCGAGAAATTCGGTATTGCCTGCACGCTGGATTTGGTCGAGGGTAGCATGACCGTCAAGACGACCCGAAAGACGTTTGATCCTGCTGCGATCCTCAAGGCCCGTGATTTGATCAAGCTGTTGTCGAGAAGTGTGCCGGTGCAACAGGTAAACAACCCTGGATTATGATTCTAAGATTACCCAATAAATCAACCTACTAACACATCAACAACAAAATAGGCTCTCAAAATCCTCGAAGACGACGTCGCATGCGACATCATCAAGATCCGCAACCAAGTCCGCAACAAGGAGCGCTTCGTCAAGCGTCGTCAACGTATCCTCGGCCCCGGTGGATCCACCCTGAAAGCCCTGGAGCTGCTTACAAGCACCTACATCCTGGTCCAGGGTAACACGGTCGCCGCCATGGGCCCTTATAAGGGTCTCAAGGAAGTCCGCCGCATCATCAACGACTGCATGGCCAACATCCACCCCATCTACCACATTAAGGAACTCATGATCAAGCGCGAACTGGCTAAGGACCCCACCCTGGCGAACGAATCCTGGGACCGCTTCCTGCCCAACTTCAAGAAGCGCACGCTGTCCAAGCGTCGCGTGCCGTTCAAGGTCACCGACAAGACGAAGAAGGTGTACACTCCTTTCCCTCCGGCACCGGAGAAGAGCAAGGTGGATCTCCAGATCGAGTCGGGCGAGTACTTCCTGTCCAAGGAGGCGAAGGATCGGCAGCAGAAGGAGGAGGTCATGGAGAGACAGCGGTTGAAGCGCGAGGAGAAGATGAAGGAGCGCGAGAAGGCGTTCGTGCCGCCCGAGGAGCTAGACGCTGCGGAGGAGAAGAAAAAGGAGAAGAAGGAAAAGAAGGAGAAGAAAGAGAAGAAGAAGCGGAAGCGCGACTCCGAGGCCGCGGATGTAGATGGCGACGAAGGTGCCGAGAAGAAGGAAAAGAAGAAGAAGAAGAAGTCCAAGTCGAAAGAGGATGCGTCGGATGGCGAGGCGTGATGCTGCTGCTGCAGTTGCTGCCTCACCCTTCTAACCTGATATCCTCTGTCGGTCTCTGTTTTCTTTCCTTTGCTTCGGTTATCACCCTTCGTATACTACGTTCGATATATAAGGCGCTTAGGCATAGCATGGGCTGGAGTTTTCTTTCACTTTATTCTTCTCACTTATGCCCCTTGCTGTTATTTGGGAGGGGGAAACAAAAAAAGCCTGTATTGAGTGGGATTGGTCATGTATAACTTACTGAGTTGGGAGCTATTAGTCTTCCCAACTGGCTTTATCTGATATGGTACCAGAATTAAATAGTTTATGATTGTTTTCATACTAGCCAACCCACATCACTCGTACAATCCTCATCACATAATATTCCCCAATCAGCCTAACCAAACAACTTCTACTAAGTGTCAAATACATAACCAAAACCCTCACCACCCCACCCAGAAAACCTACTCCTCCTCCACCTCCTCCTCCCTCCCCTTCAAAAAAGCCCTCTGCTCCTCCCTACTCACGCCCAAATCCAAGAACACAACCAAGAACCCAAAACTAAGCACACTTAACGCAAAAAGAAAGTAAAACGGCGTGGAGCTATTCCCCGACGGCGAGGCATCAATGATGGCGCTTGAAACGAGCGGGCCAATAAACGAGGACGTCTTGCCCACGATACTGAACAGACTGAAGAAGAGGAATTCGTGGCCGCGAGGCGTCACTTCTGATATCATTATCTGGGAGTAGCTGTACCACGGGCAGACGAAGAGGCCGTAGTAGGCTTGGTAGAGCTGCATCGTTGTCAAAGGGGTTAGTTGTTGGAGAGAAGTATGTATGTCGTAGTAGTATATAAGTGATGGACTCACCCAAACCTCCCACAGATGGTGGAAGCCGAACTTCTGGGTCCAGATGCCTATCATGCCCCAGCCGTCGAGGAGGATGATGGCTATGGCGATCAAATTGAACATGGTTTTGGTGCTGAGGTTGAGGCGTTTTTGGGCGTACCAGAAGGCGTAGATGCCGATGGCTTGGGCTGCGATGCCGACTAGGAGGAGGTAGGTCAATTGGAGTGTGTTGTAGGAGACGATGCTGTTTTGCAGGGTGGATATGACGGTCACTGTGGTGTTAAGGGAATCGCCGAGGAGGAAGTAGCCTGTAGGGTGTATGTCAATGGTCTGAGGGTGATATACGGCATGAGTGAAGATATCCATACCAACAAGATATATAACGCTCTGTTTCAACTTCCAGACCTGCCTCGCCGCATGGACGAGCTGCTTCAGCCCAGCAAGGACAATATTGCTCCCCTGGGGATCCTGTCCTGGGCGTCTCTTCTCCAGAATGAACCACGGTAACGAAACGAGAAGCCAAACGCCACTAGCGAAAGCAATAAGGACGCTTAATCCCCAATTATTGTTGCTCTCACTAGCATCGACGTTCAATGCGAACATAATCCCCACAATGACAGCTAGCACGAACAGCTCTCCAACCGATTGCACATAGAAAGCGATGTTGGCAAGCTGACTACGCTTCATGGTGTCGACATGGTCGTACTCGTCTCTGGAGATACTTCCCGCGACGTATTGCTCCGCGACATCCTTCATCTCCTTCGTGTTCCGGGCGAGACCCGGAAACGCTGCCGTCCAGAACGTCAGCGTGGTCTGGTAGGCGATCAGCCCGACGATGTAGAGTCCAACTCCGACGTGCCATTTGTCGGCTTCGTGTACACCCAGCCAAGCGAAGCCAATGGCGTATGCGACGACCGATAACACGATCAGGATGTTGGGTCTCCAGTTGCCAAAGTCTGCGAAACTGCCGATTATGAGGAAGAGGACGACCTGAATGGCGAAGGAGATGCCGTTGCTTAGCAGGACGATGCTGTCTATGGATCGTTGTCTTCCGGCAAAGTATAGGGTGCCTTGATCGCCTGCAGCCTGGGAGAGGAGGTTCTGGCAGGCAGTGGGTGCAAAGTCGGTATTTGCTGTTAGCTTTCTTCCTGGGAAAATGGCCGCAATAAAAGATGGTGGCTTACTGAATAGAGAAAGGCCATTGTTGCCAATGTAGTAACTGATAGCTGTTGTTTAGTACCAAGTACACGGAATATTGTCTATAACGCACGCATAATAAGCCCAGATCTCCCATCTGGTGGTGCGAAATTTGTCCTCAACCTGGTCGGGCGCAACTCGTTGCTCGACATCTTTGTCCTGGTCCAGTTCTTGCACCACGTTCAATTCTTTAGGGTTGTGTTCATCTCGAGGAGGTGGATGATTGGTGGAAGAGTTAAGAGAAGCCATTGTCAGGATTGCTTGACAAGCTCACCCTGTCACTCTGTTCTGTGAATGAGAATGCACGCTTGCAATGATCCTGGAATGTAGCGGGGGTCGACCCCGCGCGCAATTCCCCGGACGAACCAGTAAAGCGAGGCAGATAAGCCGATAAGACGATCACACCAAATGCGGGTTGTGAAGGCATTCCGGGCCAGCTGTGTCATTTTGCAGTCTTTTGAGTGTGTGGTCTCTACAACTGTCTTCTTGGACACGATGGTCTGGAAGGAGATGCTCAAGCGGCTGGTATTCTATTGAGACACATGACTTTCTGTGTCTATCTACAATAAATGTTATAAAAGAAGTAGCATTATATACACGCGGGATGCTTTCTACAAGAATATGCTCGCCAAGCTCACAGCTTGGCTTGCCCACTTTCTATCGATGCCCAGCCCTGCTCATCAAGTTTCTGATAGACTGTACCATTTAGCCAGTACAGCTTATCACCACCCCAATCTGTCCGAGGGTCCCAGCCCTTCTTGGTCAACGCTCCTTTGGCTTGTTTGAACGTAACTCCCGTTTCCACCCTGAAAGAGGTTAGCAAGGCCAAAGTCTTATAGAAGGCAGAAAGCTACTTACTTTTCGGTGAGTCGGACAAGACGTGGGAATGCATAAGATGGCACACCCTTCTTCTTCAAGTCCGAGTAGAGTCTGGCCATGAGACTTTCCTCGGTTGCGGGAGAGGCATCCTCCAGAGTGATACCAGCCGCGCCGGCTTGACCATCATACCTGATACTCTTTGTTAGCTATCTTGCCATAGTGTGATTTCTTAGGCCAGGGACAGTCTTGGTATCATACCCGCTCAGTTTCACGCCGTAAACAACCGCATCATGGACGGATGGTATCCGACAGATGTGATCTCTAATCTCTCCAGCGCTGACATTTTCTCCCTTCCAGCGGAAAGTATCACCCACACGGTCCTGGAACCGGACCCAACCATCGTGATCCCTCACAACCAAGTCACCAGTGCGTTGAAAGAGGTCACCCTTCTTGAAAACGTCCCGCAGAAGCTTCTTCTCGGTCGCATCCTCATTATGCAGGTACTCAGTCAGCAAGCCGCGGCTCTTGACCCGACCGATCGCCTCTCCCTCTTCACCAAGCTTGGCCGGTACACAGAATCCCGTCTTAGGATCACGGTAGGGCATCTCCGTCTCGGTATCGTACTTGACGATGAACGTATCGTCCTCGAAGCGTCGCTTAATGGGACCAGAGAATCCCACCTTTCCAGCACCCCACGCTCCTTCACCCCAGTTATCAAACTTGGCCACGCCTTCCGTTGACCGATAGAACTCGCGAATCTCCGGGACTCCAAAACGTTGGCGGAAGCGCTCCCATATTTCTCCGCGCAACCCGTTGCCACTCGCAACAATGCAGTTATGATCACGATCATAAGGGGAAGGGGGTGTTGACAGCAGATATCTGCAGAGCTCGCCGATGTATAGGATGCGTGTGGCTTTCGAATCATGGACGTCCTTCCAGAATTGAGAAGCGGAGAACTTGCGCCGAAGGCAAAGAGTGCTTGCATTTCCGACTGAATAGCAGAGACCAGTGAAGAACGCCGTACCGTGGAAAAGTGGAAGAGGGGAGTATGTGCGCAAGGGGTAGTATTTGGAGCGGTCATCGAGGTCGGTTGTGTTAGGGTTAGACGTGACAAGAGCCATCATGTTGCGGATGGCACAGGCCTTGGGCTTGCCTGTCGTTCCCGAGGTGTAAATCAGCGAGGTCAAATCGCTGATGGATCTCTTAGCGGGGGTTGTCGCGGTCGGTGAGTATTGTTGTAGATCTGAAGGCGTGATCACTTGGATTTCTCCCGCAGAGCTGCTGTCGAAAGACCCTAGGTTCAAAGCCAGATGAGGCAATTCGGAACACACAAATTGCGACAGGTCGGGCGTTGAAACAATGAATTTGCTTCCGGATACGTTCAGGCAATGGGTGAATGTATCATCTATTCAGAGCATTGTCAGTGAGTAATTGCCTCAATATGTGTACAAAGAACATCTAATTCTCATACCGCGCAGATTGGTGTTAATGAGAGCAGCAACAGCACCCAACTTGGAGAGTGCATAGATTGTCACCACCATCTCCGGGGCATTCGTGGTGAAGACGCCCACAAAATCCCCGGCATGGATGTCCTTGGTGTGAAGCAAGGACGCAAATCTATCAACAACTATAGGCACAGTTAGTCAAAAGAGCACACAACCCAGTAATATACGGAGCTCACATACGATCTTTCAGCTGGCTATAAGTCCACGTCTTGTGTTCAAACCACAAGGCCTCGGCTGCACCCTGTCCGTCAACTTCCACCACCCGTTCCAGCATCTTATACAGCGTGGCGGTATCGCCCAGCTGGGCAATCCGCTGACCCAGGCGATTTGCCCATGTTCGTTCTTTGTATAGCAATGAGAGATCGGTCGAGATAGAGAATTTGGCGTTGATGTATGCCCCTGCAGCGGCGGAAAGAGCCGATGCAATTGCTATGGAGGGGCCACCCAATTCGGAGAAGTACTCCATGTGGAAGATGATGCTGTGGTAAGAATTTCTGTATGCTGGGAAAGAATACCGATTACAGAAGACAAGGAATGAACTTCTTCTGATGTCTCACACTCAATTGATGAGACGAGTTCAAGTCAATTGCGGGCAGATATCGAATTCGGACATTCAACCCCACATCAGGAAGAGTTTCGATTACAAAAATATAGACATAGCTCCGCTCTGATACGGGGAAGTGGGCAAATATAGGAACAGAATTGTGTCATGAAAATCCAAGCGCTCGGAATCTGGGGTCGGGACGTGAGCCACCGAAAGCTGCCGTCCAGTGGTGGGGATTACTAGTGTTGACTACATACACTTAGTCCACTATTGGTATGTACTTTGTAAGCATGCCTGGAGAAAAGCAAGCAGCGGCAAAAGAATGTTGAATTGGCTTCCGAGAGATGGCACGCGAGGCGTCAATTGGAGGGCGCCTTTCCCACGCGCTCCGCATAGATAACGCGCGGGCGCAGGTCCGAGCCGGATTTTCTTTGCGTTCTGCAATGCAGTTGAGATTCATCCTATGTGCCCATACACCTTCAAATGTTCTGTAGGGATACTATATACATATATACTCCGTGTCCCCAATTTTTCTGTCATATTCACATCTGAGCACAACCTGGCGGTCTTTTCTGACCTTGATAAGTGAGTATAACCCTAGACATGGGTATGAGTCTTCAGCAAATCCGGGGAGGCAATTCTGGACGCTAAACCGGCCCGTCATTGACCCACACAATTAACCGACGGTAATGGCGCTGTATTGGAGACCATCTTACCGGAGGCAGAGAGTGGCCAACTTCCCGCAATACGTGCACTCTCTAGGAAAAGGACCGACAACCGAGGCGTTGGGGGTGACGGTATCATACCGCCGTGTAACCAAAAGGCGGCATTTCTTTCGGCTGCCACTCACTCGGCCTTTGAAACCCCCGGCTGGGTCTGCAGGCGTTTGATACCGAGACGAGTTTCGGCTCGGTGGTTTTTGCCCAGTAATTTATTGTATTGTCTAACCTTGGGGTTTCTGGGAGCCGCGGTTGTTCTTTTGATCCCCGTGTTTGCCCCAGGTTAATAATAAGTAATTGATGGTTGTTCTCTCCGAGATACGTGGAGTATAGCTAATCTCTCTTCTTTTCTTATTCCTTATATTCTCCTTGTCTGCCACATCTTGAAAGAGCTGCTCCGTTTTTAGAAGCAGGTTCGTATCGGCATTCATACGAGGAAAGAGAAAAGAAGCTGCCCAAATCATGTCTTCCGCACAGCAACGATTGACCTCGATCGCAAACCAGCTTTCGGGCCCCGGTGCGGCGTCTGGAAAGCAGAGAGTCTTGTCCAAGAACCCTGACGATATTGTATGGAATGCGCACTCTATTCGTCTTTGGTATAACAGAAACTAACAAGTGGCAGGTGATTACACTGGCCGTTCGGACCCCGCTCACAAAGGCCAGAAAGGGCGGCTTGAAAGACACGAAACTCGATGATCTTCTCATCTCGTTGCTGACGGTATTGTCTTCCCACCCTCTTCAGCGCCGACATGTTCTCCGTCTCATATAACTTCTAGTCCGTCCGCGAAAAATCGAATCTTGACCCCAATCTTGTCGAAGATGTTTGCGTTGGAAATGTGCTGTGCCCCGGCGCAGCTTACGTCGCTCGTTCAGCTGTGCTAGCCGCCGGATTTCCGGTCACAGCTGCTGCTTCGGTCGCCAATCGATTCTGTTCCTCCGGATTGCTCGCCGTCCAGAACATTGCCAACCAGATCATGGCTGGCTCTATCGATGTTGGTATAGCTGTGGGAGCTGAGAGTATGAGCACCAACGCCGATGGTGGCTCTCCCGAAATGTCCTCCAAGATCATGAACCACCCGATCGCCTCGCAGAATATCCAACCTATGGGACAGACATCCGAGAATGTTGCCTCACAGTTCAACATTACCCGTGAACAGCATGACAGGTTTGCCGCCAACAGCTACCAGAAAGCCGAGCATGCCCAGAAGGCTGGATGGTTCAACGACGAGATTGTCCCGGTGAAGACGGTGATTAAAGACCCCAAGACGGGCGAGACCAAGGAAGTTGTCGTCGACCGGGATGATGGTATCCGTTACGGTACCACGGCTGAGTCTCTAGGCAAGATCCGCTCTGCGTTCCCTCAATGGACGCCTAGCGCTACTACAGGCGGTAATGCCAGTCAGATTACCGATGGTGCTGCCGGTCTCATTCTCATGAAGCGATCTCGCGCCCAAGAGCTCGGTCAACCCATTGTAGCTAAGTTCTGCGGTGCTACAGTTGCAGGCCTGGAACCTAGAATCATGGGCATTGGTCCATCGATCGCCATTCCCAAGATTCTTTCCAAGTTCGGTCTGAGCAAGGACGATATCGACATCTTTGAAATTAACGAGGCATTCGCCTCAATGGTAAGTGGTCATCTCTCGTCCGGGCCATGACCACTCGCTGATTTTGGTATAGGGAACGTATTGTGTCCAGAAGCTGGGCCTGGATGAGGCCAAGGTTAACCCCCGTGGCGGTGCCATGTAAGTTTTGAATCGCCGAATCCAAGCCTCATCATGCTGACGATTAGCAGTGCTTTTGGCCACCCTCTGGGCTGCACAGGAGCGCGTCAGGTGGTGACCGCCCTTTCGGAGTTACGCCGACAAAACAAGAGGATCGCTGTTACCTCGATGTGTGTTGGAACGGTAAGATGTTCTATAAAGTTGTGCACCCTGCAGATGTCGAACTTCAGGCTAATAATTTTTTATAGGGTATGGGCATGGCTGGTATCTTCGTCTCTGAGCATTGAGCGTGATATGATAATAATATTGATATTATACCTTGTAAATAGTAGCCTTCACAATGACGATTCTACTTTCAAGTTGATTTGGAAAATCATCTGGGATTCACTTTGACCCACTTCAGGCCTATAAGAACCAAGGACGATTGCGGTGCAGTGGTGTTGTGTGGATTAAACAAAACGTACCTTTTGTTATCTAGATATATGGACGTTGTAAATCGATAACGGCTGCGCTTCATCCGGGGCGGTGGGTCATCCCCATGCCATGAGGGCTTCGGACTCCATAACTTTAGTGAGACGGGTAAGACATCCGTAGGGCCCATCGAAAGACAGCGAGGTCACGGAAAGAAAGACAGAACCATGATACAGTCCTTCGGCATGCATTTCCTTGTGTTCACTTCATGGTATGTTTGAGATAGGGATCCATGGGATCTGATGATCTAGGACAAATGGTTCCTAGTGCCAAAGTAAGGTCAGGCGCTAGTCCATCACGTGCATTCCCAATGCGTCCGTCGTCATCGGCGGCTGCCAAGACAGGAACCGCCGTCCCATGACACCGCTCTTCATCCTCTCTTGCCTCGTCTTGTCTCTCTTATCTGTACCTCTGGTGATTTCCCGTCCGTCAATACTTTCTCGAATATACTTCATATTAGCTTAGCTAGTCCTTCGCTATCACTTGATTCTTATACGCAACGAAAACTGCTGTTTTGTGCCCTTTTGCGACCATGAAGCTCTTATCAACCGCCGCTACATTCCTCCTCTGCGTCGCCCCCTTCTCTACCGCCCGGTCTCTGGACTTCTTCAACTCTCAAACCCCCATCCAAGCAGAGAATGAGGCTGTGAAAGGCGATAACCCCCTCGAGTACTGCAATGATCCTTCGAGCTATCTTTTGCAAATAGATCATGTCGACCTAACGCCTAATCCTCCTCTGCCGTACGCTTCAATTAGCCTGTCTTGCCTGAACTGGATCGCATACTGATCGCTCTATAGTGGAAAGACTCTCATCATCCAAGCTACGGGTACCCTGAATGAGAAGATTGAAGATGGAGCATATGTGAATTTGGAGGTCAAATATGGCTTGATTACTTTGGTCAGGCAGACGGCCGACCTGTGCGAGCAGATCGTCAATGTTGACCTCAAATGTCCCCTAGAGAAGGGCGAGATGACTTTAACTAAGCAAGTTGAGCTGCCCAGACAGATCCCTCCGGTACGTGATTCCCTATAGTACATCGCTATCGATGTCGAGATTAACCAGGTCATGATCAATCAACAGGGCAAGTACACTGTGCATGCCGACGTTTACACCAAAGACGATAAACATGTTACCTGCCTTCAGGCCCGTAACATCGAGTTCAAGGCGGGCTTCATGTGAAGCTGACTCGGTGCTTCTGAGTACATGGCCGCGATGCATATTTTGCGCTGTTGACGCTGGTTGTCCTTGCGTTTTATCGCCCATAACGAGCTGACGTTACTACTTGCATATGTTGTCGTTTTGTTTTCTCCGCTTGCCTCTACTTAAGCCCGCCTTCATCCTCGAGCCTCACAGTGACATGCCAAAGCTTACGAAAGCCATGCCACGCTCTACGATTGTTGCTAACATTTCGTTGCGCTACGTCTTCAACGGTGTTTTGGGTCTTGGTTTAGTGCCACATATTGTAGTCCATCCTTATCGTTGTTATTATAATCCGTGACCTTCTTTTACTGGCATTACCTAGCATCTGTACTAAAATGCATTTGAAACATTGAACCTACTGAGAGCATAGCCTATGAAATGTGCTAGTAAGTAGCCAGGCTTGGGGTCCAACGTAGCGAAAGACCGGTACGAGTGGCCTCTGTGAACTTGGTATTGTCATGCATAATGATATAATTGGGTATCTTCCCCTCCGCCTTCGAGCTAACTCTCATTCCATCTGTATATTTCGCGAAACGGCAAACAAGGGACAGGGCAATGAGACAACACCACCAGATAGTAATGCATATGAAATCTCAAATCAAAATTGAAAGCGCGTTATATCTACTCTCCAAACAGGCGTCGCACCCGCTTGAGTACACTGTCCTTTTCAGGGTCATACGGGTGGTCCTTGCTCGGGATCTCGAGAACGGCAGGGAAAGCCTCGGCGTAGGAATCGACGCTGTGCCGGATACGCTCTGCGATCTGTATTTAATCGTCAGCAGCGAGCTACAGACACTCAGAAGATGGTATAGTTCGCAGGCGTTGCAGGTTAAGGACATTGCGAAGTGTAACAAGGCACATACATGCTGGTTGATAAGGACAATGGCGATATCTTTCCTCTCCTGAGTGAAGTTCTGGAATGCTTTCTCAATCGCGGCGGTCTCAGTCTTTGAGTCTACCACAAGAAAGTTTCGCTGAGCATCCGCGCCATCTGTGACATGCTGCAATGTATCAAATTAGTTGTGGTCGCATGTTTGCCGTTATCTGGCTGCCGTGGTTTGAGGATACGTACACCGACACCGGCAAGGAGGAGACCTGTTACGGAGCTGGAAATGGAAGGTTAGCGAAAGTGTTTCTCTCATAAGATAGTGATGATGTGGCTTACTCTTCATCTCCGATGACCGCAAGGAACTGCCGGTCCTAGATAGGGTGTATATGGTGAGTGACTGCTGGCAATGAGGAGGGGAAACCTCGGCATATTACCTTGTATGATACGGCCGGAGCCGCCATAGTCCTGAAAATAGGGAAGAAGCGGGTGTAAAGACTGTGAGCTGCTTATTTATTGGCAAATTTCTGCGGCTACAGTTAGCTCGCTTCGCCCTGAGCCGATAAAGTAGGTAAATCTGTCCCTGGCGAGTCTGGCAATCCCGACTCTCTTGCGGGAGACGTCGTCATAACGGCGCCGGTGTCGCTTATCTAAGCCGGGGTCGCGCTCCACCCTTTGTTGTTGACAAGCGGAAAAGGAAAACTTCGGCTTCAAATCATCGCATTCACCAAAGGTTGGTCTCTTATATTTTCTGTATTTTGGTGCTCTATATGCGGGCTATGGCTCTAACTCTTGTTCTCTGATCATCAAGCATCCCGCGTCGCCATTCTCACCATGCCCCGGCTTGTCCGCCGCCGACCGTTGACGGAGCGCATCAAGTCCTACTTGAATCCTCTGGACTTTCTCTTGTGGCTGTCGGAGGAGATCGATACTCATGACTGGGACCAGTTTGAGAAGAACTGGGCGTTCCCCCTGGGAATAGTTTTGAACGCGGTTTTTCTGATCGCCAGAGCCAACAGTCAATCGTACGGCAGTCAAGCCATAGATGATGTTTTTGGCGATGATGGAAGCACTCCATGGCTCAGTTGGTTTGTATGTGACACCTGATCGACTTCGGGTTTGCTTTGAATAAAGATACGCCTATATGTGCTGCATCGCTAACGTAAAGGATGATAGTCTTCCTTCATAGTCCACCTTCTTACCACCTTCACCGCGTTCAACGCCTTCTATACATTTTACCGAAAGCGACATTATCGCATGTTTGAAGCATCAATCGATCAGGCTCCTGCAACTCCCTCCGCTCACCGAGTCCGTGTTAATTCGACTCCTGTGACCGCTTCGCCACTGAAATATCTGGCAGATACGATAGCCAGATCGGCCCAGTCGAGAGCTCACCCAGACGCACAGCGAGATGTATGGGAACTTGCCGTCTGGGATCCTCTACCCATTTGCATTCGATTGTTCTGCCTCTTCAGTCCTGGACATGTCTTGGTATACTGGGTTTTCCTGCCCACTCAGCTATCCGATCCTCGACCAAGCGTGACGATTGTGACCACTATCTTCATAGCGGCACTCCTCTCGGTACAGATGACGTTCCTTTCCTCGTCCTATACCCAACAAGCAAAGGATTCTATGGTGGTTCACAAGGAGGTGCTCCGTGAATACGACACTAAATACGTTCACCCTCGTACTCAACCTTTGATGAGAGACGTGGCCACTCAATTCTCCGAGTCCGATCCGGATGTTAAGCAGAATAAGGTTGACACCTTCACGCCCACTGTCGTGCTTCATAGAGGCTTCAAGACAAGCCCAAACCCCAACTACGTCAGCCATGTGGACCCCGAGGGCCGATCATCTGCGCGCCAATCCTTTGCAGCAACACCTACTGGAGTATCTCATCGTGCTGCCGCGTTGCAGACCCCAAGCCACCTGCGGGATGCTTCTCCTATTGTGCGAAACTCTATCTCTGCAATTCGCCAGCCCCAATTCCGCCAGACACCGACGACTACGGGTGATGGTGGAAGCCTTGGCATTTACTCGCATGCCAACTCGCCTCTGAAGAAGTCTACGTCAGCCAATCTTGAACGTCGTCTTCAGAGCAATGGCGATTTCTTCTACAAGGAACGGGGAACAAGTGCAATGAGAAGGCCCTCTAGTCCCCTCAAGAGAAGTAATGTCCCCGCAGGCAGTCCCTTGACACCGGGACCGAGACGGGGCCAACTGGACGCACGCCGCGACAGTGGACGGTTTTAACATGGGTTGTTCGATTAAGGCGTCATGCGCCAACCATAACAGTTGCATGGAAGGAGTAACTCTCATGTATAGTATGCATAACATCATATTGGCGTTGTGATCAGGTCATTTAGACCGGGTACCTCTTGTGACCGTGGACTACTTTTGGAGCATCAGGTGCGGCGTTAATCATCCAAGCTTTCGAATCCTTGTTTCCCTTCAAAAGCTTTTTCATTGTCTTTTGACTTCCCGTTCGCCCTTGTGCCACTTACTTGGATTATCCTTCTGAAAACAATGGATGCCCGGGCTCTTTTGAGAATGTAGGCTGGGGTTGACTGATGGCCGATAGTGATCCAGCCGCTGAGCAACATGCTTAATACGAGACTGGACGACTTCAAATTCACGGATATCAGATCCGCATTCAAAGCAATTCAACATCGGCGCATCTTTGACCCTCAATAATGGCATACTTCATATCGCCGGCAGCATCTAAATAGTTACTTCTTATCATTGCACCTTCACGTTCGTGAACCTGTGGCGTTCGCTGTTTCCACACCAGGAATTCGCAAGTGACGAATGGAAGCAGCAAGTTCAGCTGCGCGATGCTTGCAGTTTCCATACCGAACTATGTCACAGGTCCAGGCCTACATTCCTTGGTGACCTCTACCCGCCCGTTGCTACATTCCTAATAGTGGCCAGCCCTGGCGTACTATACATTCCACCCCTTATCATTACATACATTATCCCTGCCCTACCACGCGGAACGCGCCCAGTGATGGGGTTGCCCTGCCAGCTTTCTTTCCAGACCCCTGTCGCGTTCCGATGAAACCACACCACCGACCAAACGCCCAACGCCTGCACGGGCGTAATTCTGCACACACTCGTCCGGAGAAGAAGTGCATTGAGAGATATTCCAGCGCTGGTGGAGGAATGGGTCATTGTTTTGACGCTGTCTGGCTTTAAGGTCGAAGCTGCTTGGGCTGCAGCAGTCCTCAACGGGTGAAGATGGAGGAATTCTTGCATCTACCAAATGGACATCTGCTAAATCTTCAGCCTCGACCCCGCCACGGCAAGCGGACAAGAGTCGGTAACGAAGTACAAACACCCACGCGAGTGCAAGATTCTACGTCCAAACCTGACGAACGGCACAAGTCTGGAGGCAAAGAGAGCACCGGCGCTTCGCCTGACACGGCTCCGCGAAAGAGAACCCCTACAAAACTACCCCTTCCAAAGTCTTTTACCGACAAGGAGAAACAGCAATCAAAGGAAGCCCCCGCAACTTCTGAACAAAAAGGCCCCCGTACAGATAGAATTCTCCAGCCGAAGAGGTCATTCGGGGCACTGCAACGTTCATCACCTAAGAGAACAGACAACGATCGTGACCAATACTGGCGGAAAGTAAAGGATAGATTTGAAAAGGACATTCCCGGAGGGTCGTTCACTAAAGAGAAGCCGAAGGAATACTACCAGGAGGCCTACCGAAAGATAGTTTCACTTGCCAACTCCCCAAGACAGGAGATTGCCAAACAAAAGCAGAAATTGGCAGGAGGGGCGCCTCGGGGCGACAAGACAGTCCTCCAAGGCCCGAGCCCTCCAACAAAGATTCCAAATTCCAACGACGGTCGAACAAATTTCGGGCGCAGCGCGAGAGAAGGAGGAGCAGGTCTCTCTACTGGTCAAAGAAAGCGGCCGAGCAATGGAACTCAACGAACGCATCTGAACTTCAGCAACTCCACACCGGCAATATCATCTGAAAGGACAGACACCAACACCGACTCCTCCGAACACTCACATCCCTCAGTTTCTCCGATATCCGCCCCGTCCAGCTCCCTAACCGAGTGGGAAGACAAGTTCGTTGTCAATATGCCCTCGGCTAAGGAGCCAAACCCGCCAATCATGAGTACCCAACAAATCTCGGATTTCCAGCAAAGCATCGAGAAAGTCCATAAGGAAGGCGGGGAGATGCTAGATCCAGACACCCTCCCCAGCCCGCGTACCAGAACTCCCGAGGACAGCACTAACAATCCTACTGGGCAAGAAAAGACGTCAACGGGCCTTGATGGTCAGGATACACGTATCGGCCGCCCATCTGAAGTCAGTGACTCTAACTGTTCAGCTGGACATCGCCGGTATTATAGCCCAGAAGAGGTCGGAAAGCAACGGTTCAGCACTATATGGGAAGAGGCTCCTGCAAAATCTGCAAACAAAACCCCCGCTACAAACCCAGATGGGTCTTTTTTAGGGTGCAAGGAAATCAATGGGCCATACGACAAGAACCCGGACGAAATCCTGCTCTTCTCGATGACGGACGAGCGCCCCAGAATGATAGACATCCCATCTGGACGGTCCAAGATGTCAAAGGAAGGGAAGCGAATCACCAGCAATCGTGCGACGTCGACATCTCCAGAGAAAGGTGTCGTTCAAGAAGAATGGAAACCAATTTCTCAGAATTTGAAACAAGCCCAATGCTCGAAGTCCTTGCCGAAGACAATGTGTCAAGAAGCCAAATGCCGCCCGCCGGAGAAGATGGAGGTCTCTGCCAAAGCGTCTATGACAGAGAATCTGGATCCGTCAGAGAACACAGCCAAACAGCACGACAAGCAGAAGTTGGGCCGCAAGTCGGACGATGTTTTCATTATCATACCCACTATCACACGCACTATGGTGACCATGGCAGATTTGAGAAGCAGTCCAAAGAAATCAGACGCGCAGGAGCCCACCTCTCGCGCCGCAGGAGAGATAATATCGGACTCTCGAGTAAAACAGACAATGAGCAGCTCGACATCAGGCTTGCGAAGGGCGACCCAAAATTCTTGGGGAAAGTCAAATGCGCCATGCGCAATATCTTCAACTGCAGTCCCTCCTACCAATCCACACCCATCCTCCCAAAGTCGAACAGAATCCGACCGTACCTCTCCACAGAGACCTCGCGCTATTCGTGGGTTCATCCGTACGCAAGGGCTGCCCAGGCCCAAAACAGGAAACTCCGGTGAGCCCGTGCGCTACAATCAGCAACCCTATGTTGCTAGTGTATCGCCTAAAAGAGACAATTCAAATTCATTGAAGAGCGCGTCGGAAACGACACTCGTTGAGAAGTCGTCGACCCCCGAGACAATTTCTCCTGCGGCCTCGATAAGCAAAGACAGGGTTAGGCAGGACAGCGTTGCGCAAGAGGCTGAACCTATTGAAGTTGCTGAACTGGATGGACAACAAGTGTCTGACACAGCAAAAGAGCTGTTCTACTCTAAGATTACTGACTTCAATACCGATCTTCATACCAACGGGTTGCCTACCAACAACAAGGAAGCGCCAAGTCAGGAGATGATGGGCTACGTCAGGGATGCTCTTATAGAACTCTCTGGCCAGCTGCAAGGTCTCTATGACGAAATCATGGCCCATCGGCACTCTCGGGCAATGCTAGTGAAGATCGCCTTCAATAACGTCCTGAAGATGATCGAGCACTGCTTGCATGTCCTCAAAGATCTTCTAGGGATCCTGGCCCTCTACAATACAACAGGATCCTGGCCAAAACCGAACCGCGAGGACTTCGCCCGATCATTGATCGATCTCTGCAAAGCTATGGTCTACCTCATTGCCCTTGGGTTCGTCATGATGATCATAGGCCGAGCAGCCGGATACGTGGTCCTTATCGGAAGCTGGATCGTGTGGTTTGCAAAACCCTTTGCTTGGTTGCTAGGGGCATTAGGAAGGGCTCTATTGGTATAAGCTGGTCTTTCGGTGGGTTTGGTTGGTTTGGTTGTTGATATAAAGCGGCCCTTAGCTCGGGTCATGCTAAGGCAACTCCTGTTTCTGCTTGCTCGCTTCCATCTATCCTTTCAAGCGTGACGGGGAAGCACATGAATGTTCCTTGCTCAACCGTGTGTCAACGTTGGTTGGTTATCATGTATCATGTTTCTTCGAGTATTTTTATAACGTAATGCGGTGTATCCATTATTACCTCCTGTACCTAGTCTTGTCTAGCGACTTGTTCAATGTTAAATGAAATGCATCTTGCTTAATGCGTTCCTTCCATAGATATAGAATGCATTGTGCCATCGAATTACTTAAGCCAATTTTAGCACTAAAATCTGATTTCCACAAATGCATAGCTGTCTTATACTTACTAGCACGCATCGGGCTCTAGCGACTCGAAGAATTAAAGAGATATGGAAGAGAGAGGAAATCATGCTTCTATTGACTTATAAAGGAAATGCTAGGCATTATAATATTCGCCCAGCTAGCACCTGTTTTTCACCACCACAACAACAAAAAGGATGCATGCAATAATGTTGAATGCAAAGAAAGATGAGAGAAAAAAACCCGGATATATAAGGTAAGATGCAAATAAGAGGGAGAAAAAAAGAGAGAGTTGATTAAGTAGAGAGCCCAAAAAAGGGAAGAGAAAGAAAAATATCAAATGCTCCATTTAGAAGAAGACTCCGTTCCAAATCCCATGTTGAAGAGGATCACTTTTTGTTGAAATGCATAAAGCCCAACTCCGTCATCCATAGTGTGTTGAAGATCGTAAATACCCCCGGAAATGTATTTTCTGTAAGCCGTCTCTTTTGGCAGAGTTGAAGAACAAAGAGAGAGTAATAGAAATGAGATAAGAAAGCTCTTCACTTTTTCGGAAAAGGAGCTTTATCATGAATAGATAAGAATAGTGTTGAAGATGTTATTTTTCCATGCTCGATGGGGTTGAAAAAGCAAAAATCCGAAAATTGAGGGTTGGGGGTATAATTTTTGGAAGGTGAAGATGTCATGTTGAAATAAAAGAAACGCTCAGGGAAGAAATCGTTGAGAGGTCTTCATGGTCGTGCCGCCGTAAAACGTTGCAAAGCCCGGGAGTGTTCATTCGGGCAGGTAATCGTTGAGGTTGATATGTTGAATTAATAGTATATGTTGAATTAGGAAGTCGTAAGTGAGGTTGAAGAAAAGCATATAGTGTATGGCGGACTGTCCCCACGGGGGCTGCAGGAGCCACATCTAGTTTTTCACTGCAAGTTCCGGAGCTGCTCCGTCAGTCGCGCCATTGGTCGTTCCGTTTGTTGCTCCGTTCGTGTGAGCTTTCGGCTCACCGTTTTCGACGGGAATTTCGGTATCAAGTTCGCGGACATCCAGGTCCTTGAAAAGATCGAAGAGGTTGCTGGTGTTGTGGAAGTCGTTGTTGACTGAAAGTTCGTGTTAGCTACCATTATTTCAACAAGGGCACTATATTGTGAACTCACCAATGTTGACAAGGTGCCAGTTGTCCATCACGTCCTGGATCAACTTCCTGCTGGGGCTGGAGGCATCATGGCATTTGGCCCAGTCGTCACCGAGACGGTATGCCTCGTCCTTCCAGGCCAGGAAACTGACAGTCTCCACGATGGTGGGCTGGACGATCTCTCTTCCGGCGAAGATACCCCAGGTCAGGGCATTGGGGCTGTCGCGGGTGTTGGTGCGCAGTTCACCAGTCTTGGAGACAGCATGGTACGTGAGATCACCATTCTTCTCGATGCGAGCGATCAGCTCATCAATCAGGTAGGGCGGGACCAAGAGTTCAAGATATGCCTTCTGGTAAACATATCCATTCTTCGGTCCCCATCCATACACGGGGTGGGAAGACTTGACACCGTTCACTGCCGGCTGAGAGTTGATCGTGAAGAGACCCTTCTTGTTCAGGTCAATGAGACTGGTCTTGATCGCGTTGGCTTCAGTAGTGATGGGGGTGTCGCTCCAGGGCAGCCGGGCCAGCTTTCCTTCGAGGAAATTGACAAAGATATGGGTAAGATCCCGAAGAGACTTGGGCTCTCCCCACAGCTTGATGTTCTGCTCGTTTGTGCCCTTGAGGCCGATGCCATAGCTGTCGAGTTCGCCGAAAGCAGGAGAACGAGAATCGGTCCAGCGACCGTTGGGGAATTCATCCCAGGTCTGCGTACGGGCGATGTAGGAGGAGTTCCGGTTCCTCCAGAAGATCGGGCGAACATCCTCGGCTCTGCGATTCAAGCCAAGCGATGGCCTCCAAGGCAGAGCTCTCTGGAGCGGTGTCTCTTCGGAAGGCATGAGGTTAAGTTCATCAAGGACCAATTGTGTGGACTGCGCAAGGTTCATTGTGTAACTAGCCGACCCCGTTAGTCATTGCCTGAACGAATTAATCAAGGCAGACGGAAGGAAACACTTACAAGTGCAGGTGGTTGATACCAGCCGCAATGAGCCTCCTACACATGTCTGCAATCAGCCGCTTCCCGATATCCCTTACAGCAGCGTCGTCGTTCTTCACAGGTTCCAGTGCCTCGAGCCAGTCCGGGGGGATGGTAGTTTTGGTCCAGTTCGATCGGCGGATGAACGCAGCGTAGGTTTGAATGGGCATGATACCAGGGATGATGGGCACATGGATGCCCCTGTCCCTGCACTTCTTGACCCAGCCGATGAAGTTGTCCGTGTCGTAAAACATCTGCGTAATGACAAAGGATGCTCCAGCATCGACCTTTTCTTTCAGATGGTCGATCAACTGGTCCACATCCGGATTGTCATCCGCACCTTCCGGGTAGCCTCCCACACCAATATCGAAGTGATTGCCATACTTGCTCCTGATGTACTTGACCAAGTCTTTCGCATAACGGAAGCCTCCGTCAGCAGCTTCCCAAGCCTCCTTGTCACGCGGAGGATCTCCACGAAGAGCCAGAATGTTGGTGCAGCCTGCTTTGTAGGCCGCCTGGAGCGCGGCGTCCACCTTCTCCTGGGGCATGTCCGTGCAAGTCAAATGCATGCATGTCTCCAGCCCATACACCGACTGGGCAACGTTGACCATCTCACAGGTCAGGTCCGATAGTCGGCCGCCAGCCCCCCACGTGATATCAATGAAAGAAGGACCTAAGGCGTGCATGCGATCCATTCTGTCGTAAAGATTCTGAACACCTTGGGCCGTCTTCGGGGGGAAGAACTCGAAGGAGATGCCCGTCCTTCCGGCCGCTTCATTTTGAGCGAGCTTTTCTTTGATATGCATGGCGGAAAGTTACTCTAGTGGTTGGCAGAGTAGGTCAGAGTCTGGTCCGTGACAAAAGTGATGAACCGGCAATTCAAGAGCCAGAACAATGGCGGTCTGCTTGGTAGGAGAACTGGACTTACACGTCCCAGACCACTTCAGGAGAACAAGATTACTCTGGAGCAGGAATCATACACGTCCTGCTTGCAAACGCAGTTCAGGTACTGATGTCGTTGACTTTGTGGCTCACCGGTTCCACCAGGGACAGCAAGACCACGTTATAAGGGAGGGAATACGGGGATGAAAATCAATTTTTATATGAAGCTGCACCTTGTCAAACCTGGAAATCCCCGAAGGCAGCAAAAACGACGGACAAGAGAGAGAAAGAGGAAAGGAAGAAGTAAGCAGCAGGGACAGCAACGAAGTAATCGAAGCCGGTGGAAAAGGTGGGGTCTGCTTTTAAGCCGCCGGTGTGATTCAGTTGGGCGAGTTGGAATCCATCCACCCAGCATTCAAAGAGGGGGGCCGGCCTTCGGAGATGGTGGGCCGGCACGTGCCCCAGTCTGACTGTCCCTTCTTATTAATGGTTGTTCCCGCAATAACTTAGTTACTCCGTAGATAGTATCAATCATCAAACTCTCCCTTCGGCAAATTTATTGCAGGCAAGGCATGGCTTTGCTAAGACTCAGTCTAATAGACAGCCCTTTGCGATGGACTTACTTAGTTGTATACTACTACAATTTCCAATTGAATGCGGAAAGATCCTACATGTTATTATCTAATTTCACTGTGTCTTTGCAAAAGATAGTACTTACTATCTCTCCGCCGGTTCGGAGTCTAAACCTTCCCGCGTCCCGAGAAACACCGAACAAGAGGGGGAAAAAAAGAAAAGGAATTGTAAAAGCCGAAAACAACAACATTTGCTACAGACAAAGTTAGTCTAATACGCAAATTAGAGCCTTGAAATTCAAGCTATTCAGTGAATCCGATAACGTTGTAAATTCTGGCGGTAATGTTCAGCACCATAGTGTTAGCAGGTACCACTACTAGTACTGGTAGTATATATATCAACTTATGGCTGACTGTAGTATGAGTACTTTACTAGGACTAGTTCTGATTGAATCACTTCAGTCATCGCCTGGCAGCAATCTAGGACCAGTTCATCTCACGCCATAGCAGGAGTATCTTCTCAGATGTTCAAATCAAGCACAATCAGTGTTTCCCTACTAATGCAGCAAATTCACTGGACAGAAATTAGCACGCCTTTCCTCTCTTGAGCCTACGCATAAGGGCACAGCTAGGATACTCTACACCATAAATCATCTTTCTTTATTGACTGCTGAAGCCAAGGTCTTGATCAGTTTAGTAGTAATCATGAAAACTCTTTCAGCTAGGCCATTGCATGGCTAGTAAAGCATATCCAATCAAATTACAATAGAATGTGACTACCAGCTATTTCTGCATCATGACACGAATATGCCTGATGGTTGCCGAATGCACCTGTGCCCTCGTGCAAAAGCATACCAGATAGTTTGCAGCTCTGACTTGAGCTTGGGCAGCACATCATACATGCCTAAGCTTCATGACAACTGCTCATGTCTTGCTGATTTAGGCAAACTTTATGAGGATACCCCGGCAAGACCAACCGAATTGTAGTACTAGCTGCGGGTTTTATATCTAGACCACTATATCAGGCTGATGTTCAGCTCCAAGGGGCGAAATACCACCATCAGGAGATATAGACGGCTTATTGTGAGCACGAAGCAGTCTGGACAACCTTACTAGGTTATAATGATAAGTTCTGACAGGCGCTAGGACCGAAAAGTGTGGTTTTCCATTGTTTATCTTTTTCAAAAATGTCTTCTGCAACTCTGTTCCTTCTAACAAAACAGCAAGCACATCTGTAACACTTCTGCCATTGGGTCCTGATATGCTATGCAAAGCCACATCAAATTAGTAGATTAGCTTTTGCTATTCTTAACATATACCGAAAGATCGTGCGCTTCACTATCACTCGGCTGGAAATTCCAGACTTATTGGCAAGCTTATCAATTTGCTTCCATGCTTCAAATAGAAACATGTGCTTCTGCCAAAAGTCCCAGTACAGATCTAGCGCAAAGGAAGATGCCCTAGATTGTTCGACACATTCCATAGTGTGCATAACAACACCTATCACGCTGGAGTGCCTGCCGGCAATCCCAACTGCATACGTGAAACTACAACTAATGCCAATCTGCGGAAATAACTGCCTGCCATGTCTCTTTTCCTTGATGTCTTGCTTCCGAGTACACTGTCAATATAGAGCACCTATTTTTGGCATTCTATTCCCTCTTCACCTATGATAGTACATACTAACGCTCAGACCTGTCATGGATGCGACAGATAAATAATGAATTGACACAACAGTAAACATGCTGTACAATGCTGTGAGATCTTAATCTTCAAGCGGTTGCCGTATTAATAGATGAGGTTGTTAGTATGTATGTTACAGCGGTGTTGCAGGGAAAGAGCGGTTGAAGGCAGCCACAGTTACTCAATTACTGTAGTGGAGTCACTTCGCATTCCGAAACAGATTGATTGACAGCCAGACTTGATCAAAGTCTTGAGTCATACGATATATCTAACTACTTCCGAATTAACTGATGAGCTGCAATGGCGCAACGTCAACTCCGTTCTACCGCACGTTCCAGTGGAAGAAGCCAAGGAACCCTAGAACTTCGATTATGAGCGGCTACAGACATCAAAGTGACATACTCACTCATAACACAGGCTTTCAAGGTAGTGCTACCATTGTGTCCTTCTAATTTGGTCATTAATGTGACTCCAGTTTTTGCTGCTTTACAATAAAGACCTCTGCGCAAATTATGCGCAAATTATCGAGATAGGTAAATTGCCTCAACCTTGGGTGTTATATCAGTAACATACTGTGATATCTAACATACTCTCAGGTTGAACAGAAAACATAGTCCTATCATTCCCACTTTCTGGGGAATTGATAGGCAGACCTTCATATCCATCAATCTAGCTCTTTTTAGTAAGGCCATTAGGTGGAGTGTTATCCGGAACCGCCACACGGAGAGACCGGTGAGGATGAGATCCCTGTGGCGACCCGGCAATGAGGTAACACAGGAATCTGTCTCCAGGATTTTTTAAGAAAAGAAAGACTAGAAGCTTTACTTGCATCCTGCTAAACAGTCGGTGAATACCCGGGTAAATTCTTACGTATTCTATCTCCCCCTCCCTCCATTCTGATTTTACTTCTGACCAGGGACTTTTATACCCACTCCCGGCCTCCGAAGTTTTCAAACCATAGTAGAATGTGGGTTCCAGTGTACTAGGAAGTGGGCTCTGCAGGATGCCTCTTCCCTGTTCTATCATTAGCCATATAATATTCCATCTGCCTGGTCGGCCAGCGCGCTTGGGAACGCTACCAACAAAGGTTCGCAGATGACCTGCATGAGCAGCTAAGCTAAAGTCTTGTCTGTGATCCACAAAAAGTGATATATAAGCTTACTACCATGCGATGTCGAACAAGTCAACTTTGTCCGGGGTCTGCAGTATCGATGCAGATGATATGTGCTTGGGCCCCACTGTCAAACCATGTGCCTATAGGACTTACCGGCACCTGCACACTGGATAATCCAGCTCACTTGGAGAGGCAAAAGCCTGAAGATCAGGTATGGAACTGTGGCTCAGACGCAATATTGCCTTCAATGGCAGATGGGTAAAGTTCACTACACTGTGCACAGACCATACGGCGGTAAACCCAAACCAGCTTCTGTCTCTCCACTACATTTACAATTCCATTGTGCATGCAACCTATTGCTAATGCCATACGAGTGAGCACATCATCTTGGATTATTCAAACACCAGACGAATGGCAGTCACACCGCATAGAAGGAAGTACCGGTCGCTAAGAACTCAAGGGAAATTGCTATAGTAGTATGGATTCTCATTCATTTCTATCGTCTCCGCCTTCTGTGTCTGCCCCGACTCTCTCAAGTCTGGCAAATAAGGCGACCGCTCGTTGTCGTGAAATCTGACAACAAGGAGCTGTGGGGGGCGCGCTGAGAAGATCTACTGCCGCAATGCCCAAAGACTAATGCATGCATTCAAAGTTTTCTAAAGCCACTTGGTATACTATCCAACTACTGCATAATATACACGAGTGCGCCTTGAGCCTCTCTCAAGGAAGGCTGGGCTCTGAGTGGTACCAGTTATTGTGGACCTTGGCATGGGGCACACCGGCCCTCTCGGTCAGACATGTCAGGACACTAAGATCTGATGGCGTCTGGTCTTCCGGCAAGGTTCTGCTGATATCTGAGGGTTGGGAGTTGCTCGTATTAGAGAATAGCAGTGATGTGTTCAGTTCGTATCAGATACCCAAGCATGGCTCTATCGGGTGAAAGGTTCGATGCGGTCCGTGCTCGTTGGATGACAGTAACACAATCCAGCGCTCAATTTTTGCAATCTTTGCATATGTATCTGATACGCAAGACTACCGGAAGACAGGGTTCGATATCATGTGGATCGAGCTGATGTGTTGTTGATCATCGTTCGTCCGAACGGTAGGTGAGCAGGGGCCTTAGTAGCCATCATCGGAATAACCAGCCGCCAAAATAACCCAGGTAAAGGGATAAGATTAGGGACCAGCTTTGACTTGGAAATTCGACAAGCGGTCTGGAGTGTGGCTTTCTCCACTTTGGCTGCATGAAATCTTTAGAGGAGCCAATAGCAGCTTGACTGAAGCAGATTGAGTCGCGCTAATCTGAACTTAAGAGTTGCTTCAACCAGAGCTACGGTATCTAGTCGCATCTTGGAATGTTTGCCTGCATTCATGCCATCGCATCGTGGCAGTAATGCCAGGGGCTTGCGTTTCTGAATAACCACAAATCAACTGTGGTCAACGACGATTATATGAGACTAAGCTAGTGAGAGGTTCGGTATGGCATCGTGGACATTCACCTCTTTTCATGGATTCGTACGGATTACAATACCGCCCGAGGCAGGTAGGCAGTTGTGCGTGGCTTGCCGATGCATATTACATGTCACTATCATTTGACAGTTGTCCCGACGCCACGAAACAGGCATGAAACTATAAGATTTCGAAGCAAGGGAGCGTGTCTATCACCAGGGAAAATTACTGTAAGTGGATGTTCCAAAAAGCCCCGGTTCGGGTTTACGATCGATCCAGAGCGTCACACACACACACACACCTATTGTCCCCCTTCTCATTATCTCGAGCGATGAGAACACCCAACTCAACTTATCAAGGCATGAAAAAGATTTATAATCAACATCGGATCAGCTTCTCTGAGTTTTTACATGAGTGTATGCTCCATCTTCGTGGCACAATTATCTTGGCCATTTGTTACTTTCGCTACATAACGGAGGGTATTTTCCGAGGAGGAGTAGACTTGCCCACTTGCTCCCAAAGACCTCTCGATCCCATGGCTGGCTGAACTAATCTTACTATATCTGTATGTTTCTCTACTTCGTATATACACAGAAGTTATTCTACCTTCTTCTGGGGAGAAACTATAACTTTAGACGAAACCCCATCATTGGGTGGTGTTTGGTAGCTTATTCTCCTTGCATGAACATCGCACCTTATAAGGATAGATGACATGGATATATATTGCGAGTTCTGGGAAGGGGAGTAAGCTATCACTTGATAGCACAATCTTGATAGACGGTTGAACTTCTCCTTACCATGAATGAACCCACTTAAGAAGCTAAGAAGCAAGGGAAATGAACGTAAAATGACTTTGATAGTCAGACTATATGACAAAGGTAATTATGTGGCAACCTTCTCACTTCTAATACTTCCGAAACCTGCCAAGTATATTGCTTCTGTTAGGTATTCTCCCCTCCTACCGGACTACGACTTTGCTTTTTCCATGGTCTGAGCACCCAACGATTTACTTCCGGCGGTCGATCGCAGCGATAAGAGGCTAAAGCTCTGACAGGGCTCCACCGTGTCATGAATTTTGAGCTTCTCTTGTACTATCACTCGAGGTTGAATGGTTAGTCGTTCAAGGGGGCATAGGCTCTGTTTCCCTTCGCCAGTACACTTGCAATGTACTCAGTATTTGAGAGAATTAATTAGCACTACGGTCTATCTCTATGCGAGTCATGGAATGACGTATCACAATGCGGACATAAATGCAAAGACAACTACAACTGCTCGGCTAACCCGAACGTTCCGATCAACAAGAGGCAGTTACACCGTCGTGGGTCCCAGCATTACGCACGCGACGAACTGATTAGTATCAATAGTCCTCCCTTGACCCGCTTTCTGCCGTGTCCAAGAGAGCCGCTAGAATAAGCCAAGCTCTTCCGGGTCCTCGTAAACTAGGACTTCAACAGTCCGCAATGCGCTCACCACTTGCATCCAGTATCTGAGGCTTAGCGCATGCAGTCCTGGATGATCAGCCTATTTTTCTTGCGATAAACAGAGTGTGGAAGGCGCAGACCATGACAAAATTGCGACTACGTGGGCAAGCCATTGTTGCTGATAGGCCGGTGCGTCAGCAGATATTGAAGTTTAAATATAGCACGGATTTAACACGAATTGTACGGGTGTGCATAAATTTCTTCTGCCTTCGCTTTCTTTCCAGACTGCCTCGTGGAACACGATCGCCGTCGCGTATTGCTGAGGCCTAATCTCGAACATGCTTGCAGCTGAGGGTTACAAGGGTGCAAGGCGAGCGTTCCCACCGTTGTAGCATAATCGACGACATAAACAAGGAGTAGATGAGCCGGGAAGGCCGAGGAATATAGTAAATCCTACGTAGTATAGGAAGTACGCGTATCCTGGCAAGGTACTTTTACTATTGACTTGCTAGTACCTAGACAGCATTCGTCTAAGTAGGCAATCTAACACGGTTTGGCATTAAGTGTATTTGCTCACTTACTATTGAAAGGCATGTGCTATCGAGTGTACTATCAGAACATGCGCTGTATCTTGCATTGGCATCGATGAGACAAAAAAAGAAGCAGATTTGATATGGTCCATGCATTGACTACTGTCCGAACGACTGTGATAAGGAAGAGAAGAACGCCTCATACTGTGAGATACTTGACTCTGATGTGATATATCAGGCTCCCTGACTTGGAACGAGCGTATCTTAGCGGGATCAACAGTACCCGATGGCGCCAGAGTTCAGCTAATAGGAAATCGTAACTGGTCCCGCCGGCCCCACTAATCGCCACAAGTGGTAAGGATTTTGGGTTGTCGGTATCCGTGGAACGGCACTCCGATACATGGATACATACATTCATACATCCATCGTACATACAGGACACAGGACTGACTACCGCTTGTCCTCGCTTCGTGTCTCCTCCCAGCATCCCCCTCCCACCTTCATCTTTCCTTGAAGCCAATGGCCATCTGCAAATTCTCGTTTTGGATGGCAAGGCGATGTGAGCCCAGTCATCACGGAGGTTCCGGTGGCTGGACTCGGAAATCATGGCCCAAGCCCCCCTTCTCAAGTCATGGCAATATCTCCATCTCTGCCTTGCCATTTGTCTAGTAGTACACCGATGAGAAATAGTTATCAGCATTGAGCAGCATAATGGCAACCTGTTGGGAAAGATCGTCGTTTCTTTTTTCTGTATCAGGCGATATCATTTCCTCGCTGAGCTTTCCTGTCTGCTTGTATATCATCGTCAATGATGCTTTCTCCCACTTATCCACTTTGATCTTCATTCTTGCAGGATATCGGACATATCCTCGGGCATATTGTTTTTCTTTTTTCTCTTTTTGATTTTTCTTTATTTCTCCCCTTATTGTCTTTCTATTCTTGCGTTGCCGCCACAGCAGCTGCATCTGTTGTGGGTTCATCCTTTTCCTTGCTCGGTTTATCTGCTGCTCATGATTCGTTAACACCCTCCTACAATAGCTCCCCAAAAGCATAAGAAGGAAGACACGCTACGGCATCCTTGGGCATATTTCTCAGCGGCCATCCCCTACACGAAATACTGCTCCAGTTGGCTACCCCTCTGGTCAACACTCGCTAGCTTCTTGGATTATATGCCGAGCATATAGTACGGGAGAAGCAGAGAGCGGTTTATTTTTCGTGCCTGTTGACGATGAAGTGGGGGATCGCAGGCTCGCTGCTTGCGCTCTTCGCACCAACAACAACAGCCTGGCCTTACGAGGCATCTTTGGTCGATTATAACCTCAATGTCAATAAGACTGCGACTAGTCCTTTCGAATACTCTCCACCACCATGGCCGGGTCACAAGTATACGGAGTCACCCAAGAACTGGCGATTTCCGTTCTATACGATTATGTTAGACCGTTGGGTCAATGGGGACCCAGCCAATGACAACATTAACGGCACTGTTTTCGAGCATGATCTCAATTCTAATCAAATGCGTCATGGAGGTGATGCAGTAGGCTTGGTTGACACACTGGATTACCTACAAGGCATGGGGATCAAGGTTTGTGTTCCTTCCCTCTCATCATCGACTCGCCTCTTCTCCTGATATGACTTTGATTTTGCTCATGTTATTGAACATCTGTGATAGGGTATCTATCTTGCGGGAACTATCCTTATGAACCAGCCTTGGGGTGCAGATGGCTACTCGATCTTGGACACGACGCTTCTCGACCAGCATTATGGCACTATTCAAGTATGGAGGGACACTATCGACGAGATCCACAAACGTGGGATGTATGTCATATTCGACAATACGCTCGCAACGTAAGTCTATCATGCTTCATCTGTGCTCCTGTGAACCAACTATTGACCAATGTATCTCATCAGCATGGGAGATTTGATCGGCTTTGAAGGTTATCTCAACGTGACGGCGCCATTCACAGTCAAAGAATATAAGACTCTCTGGAAATCGGACCGTCAATATGTCGACTTCCGTCCCGGAAATACCTACAATGAAACTTGTGACTACCCTGCCTTCTGGAACGAGACTGGTTATCCAGTGGATAGTTACGTCAACAAAGAGCTTGTGGGATGCTACGACAGTGATTTCGACCAATATGGAGATCTTGAAGCCTTTGGTGTTTATCCAGATTGGCAGCGTGAATTGACCAAGTTCGCTTCAGTCCAGGACCGTTTACGTGAGTGGCATCCTAGTGTACGGGACAGGATCAAACTTCATTCCTGCAACATCATCAAAGCTCTGGACATCGATGGCTTTCGCTATGATAAAGCTATTCAATCGACTGTAGATGCCTTGGCAGACATCTCGCATACCTACCGGGAATGTGCTCGCAGTGTCGGAAAGGAGAATTTCTTTATCCCTGGTGAAATTACTGGTGGAAACAATTTGGGCTCAGTCTTCCTTGGTCGTGGTCGACAGCCCAACCAATATCCAGACTCTGCTATGGATGCGATCAAGTTGACGAACAAGTCTGATTCGAAATATTTCTTGCGCGGACCCGAATTGGAAGCCATTGACGGTGCTGCCTTCCACTATTCCGTCTATCGCACTCTTACGCGCTTCCTCGGCATGAGCGGTAATCTGGCTGCAGGCTATGACCTTCCCCTGGATTGGGTGGATGCTTGGAACGTCATGATGCAAAGCAACGACTTGATTAACGCAAACACGGGTAAATTCGATCCTAGGCATATGTACGGAGTCACAAATCAGGATGTTTTCCGCTGGCCTGCCATCCAATGGGGTGTTGAACGGAATCTTCTGGGCATCTTCATTACAACACTGCAAATGCCTGGCATTCCTCTTCTACTCTGGGGGGAAGAGCAAGGCTCCTACATAATAGACGCGACCGCAGATAACTATGTTTATGGCCGTCAAGCAATGTCACCGGCCACTGCTTGGAAGACCCATGGATGCTCTGCTATCGATGATACTCAGTACTATGACTGGCCTGTTACCAAAGGTCGGGATGGTTGTAATGATATGACCGTGACCTACGACCACCGCGATCCCACCCACCCTATCCGGAACATCATTAAACACATGTACCAAATGAGACAACACTTTCCGGTTTTGAACGATGGTTACTCACTACAGACCCTGTCCAAACAAACGAGGGATATCCTTTATCCGGGCTCATATGGCACGAAGACGGAGACCGGCATGTGGTCTATTCTGAGAGATATCATTTCAGATGTTCAAGATCTGGGATCTGACCAGGCTAATCAGTCAGTTTGGCTGGTGTACCAGAATGACAACAAGACTGCTACATACAACTTCGACTGCAAGAGCAATGCCAGTGCGTTGATCTCTCCGTTCGACTCAGGAACCACCGTCAAGAACCTGTTCTACCCATTTGACGAACTCAAGCTGAAAGACAGCCCGAAGAAACTGCATCTGAACGGCTCAAAAGAGTACAACGGATGTCTTGATAGCCTGACACTGAAAGCGTTCGACTACAGAGCATACGTTCCCAAGGCTCGTTGGGTCGGCCCCGGACCAATGATCACCAAGTTCACACCTGGCCATGATGTCCCGCTTCTTTCTACCGTTGCGTATGACGAGGCTGAAGACCTTGATGTGAGCATTGAGTTTTCTACCGAAATGGACTGTGATTCAGTTACCAAAGCCATCACCTTCACGTCGCAAACAGAATCTGGTAAAACGCCTTCCATCGACAAAAACAGCGTCAACTGCAAGAGTATCCCCGGTGCCAATGATACTGATACACAATATATCGGCCAACTTCCGAGCGCATGGACCTGGTCTGCGAAGCTCAATGACGTGTATAACGGTGTCCACAAATTGACTGTCAAGAATGCCACCACTTCCGACAAGAAGGATTCTACTGGATCTGTGGACCACCTGTTGTTCCGTGTTGGTCAAAGTGACAACCCGATAGTCTTCACCACTTCCAATTACTCTACCAGCATTCTGAACCAGTATGATAACGGCACACTCTATGTTCACCACAGAGCTGCTGGAGCTAGCAAATACCGGTACTCGACAAACTGGGGAACTACCTTCAGTGGATGGTTCAACTATACTGGGGGCAACGTTAGCATTGAGGAGTTGCCTTGGTCCGGAACAGAAAAGCAAAAGTGGCAGGGCAAGCATGTGCGAGTTGAATACTGGAGTCAGTTGACTGGCAGTAGTGACTATGTTCAAGAGGGCGATTATGACTGGAATGGTCCTAGGCGGCGTTTCCCACACTTCTTCTTCGATGGACCGTACAACCAGTACGGTTATGATGCTGGCTTGGATAATGTCGTGAAGCAAGACAGTGAAGGTTACTGGAACTTCAGGGTTGTGGCTGAATACCCGGCACAAGGCCAATTCAACGTCTGGGGCATGGATCCAGATGGTAAACCCGATGAGTCGTTTGTATTCGGTGACGTGGATGGCGATGGAGTCTTGGAGCGCATGCCCCCTTCGTCACTCAGCAAACTGTCTGTCAACATCACCAAGAGACCTCCGTATCCATACCTCGTGTGGAACGTTCATCTGGATGATGGAAACATGAGACTCAATCTTCAGCCGACTGGCTCTCGAATCGCACAGCTAATCATCTACATCCTGCTGTGGCTGGTTCCCATCATAACAGGTGCTGCGTGCGTTTATGCCTTCATGAAGTCGTTCTATCAAGTCAAGTTTAACCAAGTCGGAGTGGTGGAGAAGAAGTCTTTCCTCGGGACAGTTTTTGGCAAGGGGACCAACAAAGACGGCCAATCCACGAACGCCCTAGTACGTCTGGCTAATAAGTCTGGCTTCCTACAAAGCACGTCAGCTTTTGGTGCGGCGGGGTCACGAAGAAGAACAACGCTTATCGCAACCATGGAGTATGACATCGAAGACTGGGCTATCAAAATCAAAATTGGTGGCTTGGGTGTTATGGCCCAGCTTATGGGAAAGCATCTCGGCCAGCAGAACCTCATTTGGGTTGTCCCATGTGTTGGCGGAGTGGACTATCCAGTCGATCAGCCCGCTGACCCGATGAAAGTCAAGGTTCTTGGTAACGAATATGAGATCAAGGTCCAATACCACATTGTGAAGAACATCACTTATGTTCTACTTGACGCTCCTGTTTTCCGCCAGCAAACGAAGGCTGAACCATACCCTGCTCGCATGGATGACTTGGACAGCGCAATTTACTACTCAGCATGGAACCAGTGTATCGCAGAAGCAATCCGGCGGTTCCGGATTGATCTGTACCACATCAATGACTACCATGGGTCCATTGCACCGTTATATCTTCTGCCACAGACAATTCCAGTTTGTCTATCGCTTCACAATGCTGAGTTCCAAGGGCTTTGGCCTATGCGCACCCAGAAGGAGAGAGATGAAGTCTGTTCAGTCTTCAATCTGGACACAGACACGGCAAGACGCTATGTTCAATTCGGAGAAGTCTTCAATATGCTTCATGCCGGAGCAAGCTACCTCCGTATCCATCAACAAGGATTTGGAGCTGTTGGTGTCTCTAGGAAGTACGGCAAACGTTCATACGCACGCTATCCTATCTTTTGGGGCCTGAAGAAGGTAGGCAATTTGCCTAACCCTGATCCATCTGATACTGCAGAATGGAATAAGGAATTGCCGAAAGAAAGTGAGATCCAGGTTGATCCCGTATACGAGGCTAGCAGAGCCGAGTTGAAGCGACAAGCGCAACAATGGGCTGGCTTGGAGCAAAACCCCAATGCAGATCTTCTGGTGTTCGTGGGCCGTTGGTCCATGCAAAAGGGTGTGGACCTTATTGCTGATGTGATGCCTGCTATTTTGGAGTCCCGTCCCAACGTCCAACTCATTTGCGTTGGTCCAGTCATTGACCTCTATGGCAAATTTGCTGCATTGAAGTTGGACCATATGATGAAACTCTACCCGGGGCGGGTCTTCTCGAAGCCAGAGTTCACAGCTCTACCACCATATATCTTTTCTGGAGCCGAGTTTGCCTTGATCCCTTCGCGTGATGAACCCTTTGGGCTCGTGGCTGTTGAATTTGGCCGGAAAGGTGCCCTGGGCATTGGCGCACGTGTTGGTGGTCTTGGACAGATGCCTGGCTGGTGGTACAACATCGAGTCTACTACAACGTCTCACCTTCTGCACCAATTCAAGCTTGCTATTGCAAGCGCCTTGAACTCCAAGCCCCAAGTGCGGGCGAAGATGCGGGCTCGGTCTGCCAAACAACGTTTCCCCGTGGCCCAATGGGTTGAGGATCTGGAAATCCTTCAATCTACTGCAATGCGTATCCATAGTAAGGGACAAGCGAAATCGAATGTTCCGCCCCTGTCGTCTGGATTCAATACACCCAGCGGAATGATGACACCCACCATTGCATCCCCGGGATACGTCACGCCTAGCGGAATACAGACACCCCCAATCGCGCATTCCCGGGAAGGAAGTTACTCGAACGTCCGCCTAAGCACATTGGGGCCACAGCAGCGGAATACGATTGTTTACAGCCGACCCCCGAGCCCTGGATCAAATGAAAAGCCCAAGTCGGGACTAAGCAAACATTTGTCGCTTGGTGTGCGAGCTGGCCCTGGCCACCTGGTCCGTCGCGGTCGCCGCCGTATGAGAAGCAGCACGGGCACTGATGAAATTGCGAACGCTTCCAACACCGAGGAGAGCAGCGATGACGACATCATGCCCAGTCTTTTCGGAGAAGATGAGTATACGCTTACCCCTGAGCAAGCAGAAGAGGGGCGTCGGATAGAAGCAGCACATCAACTAGACCCCCAAAGACAGACTCCTACCAGAGACTTCTTTAGCAGAAGACACTCAAGCCAGAGCTCCCTCACACCTAGGTCTATACTTTCTCCGTCTTCTCCTGGAAGCCCGGAGCCTGAGGAGGCGATTGTGTCGCCTGCAAGATTCTCCAACGAACCCGGAAACCGTCTCAGCAGCGCCTCTGTTCTATCGGTCGACTCCGTCATTGGTGAGAAGAAAGATTACAAACTGCAAAAGGTCGATCCCTTCTTCACAGACAGCACCGGTGAATATTACAGGGTTTTTGATAAGAGATTGGAGAACCTGAATGGTCATAATTCCGAATCGCAACTCTGCATCGAGGAGTACTTGAAGGACAGCGAGAAGAAATGGTTTGGAAAATTCAGAGACGCAAGACTTGGCCGCAACCAGTCGCCTGCTTCTTCGATCTTCCATGGCAAATTCGACAACAGCTCACCCATGAACTCAGATTCCAATGTCGACATGAACTCGCGCGAGAGTGGAAGTCAAGAGCGCCGAGAAAAGGACGAGTTCCTTCTTGGAAACGATTATGTTCCACCTACTGGACTGAGAAAATGGATGCAAATCCGAATCGGCGATTGGCCCATTTATTCGCTCTTCCTTGGCCTTGGACAAATTATAGCTGCCAATTCGTACCAAATTACACTGTTGACAGGCGAAAATGGTGAAACAGCGAAGAAACTCTATGGCATCGCAACGGTATACCTGGTCGCTTCGATTGTTTGGTGGTTTTTCTTCCGGTTCTTCAAGTCGGTGTTCGTATTGTCACTTCCTTGGCTCCTATACGGGTTGTCGTTCGTGGTCATTGGATTTGCACACTTTGAGAGCGATGGCTTTACTCGCGGTTGGATCCAAAACGTTGGCGCCGGCCTGTACGCTGCAGCTTCGGCCAGTGGATCGTTGTTTTTCGCCCTCAACTTTGGTGACGAGAACGGAGTCCCTGTCAAGCAGTGGGTGTTCCGCGCGTGTCTCATCCAGGGAAGTCAACAGGCCTACGTGATTGGGTTATGGTATTGGGGCACAAGCATTTCCCTTGCAGTTGAAAACGGAGTCACCAATGTTCAGGGCAACATCACTAACACCTGGAGAATGACGTGAGTTTTCCTCTTTCTTGGTCTTATGTCGTTTCTAACACATCACAGGGCTATCTGCATGCCCATTGCAGTCCTCCTCTGGGTCATCGGTCTCTTGATCTTCTTCGGTCTACCAAGCTACTACCACCAAGCACCGGGAAAGGTTCCTTCATTCTACAAATCGGTGTTCCGGCGCAAGATCATCCTCTGGAACTTTGTGGTCGTCATCTTGCAGAACTTCTTCTTGAGTGCGCCTTACGGACGAAACTGGAGTTGTAAGTGTACACCAAAACTCATTCGCTCTTTCTGTTCTAACGGTCGTTACTATAGTCCTTTGGAGCTCGGCACACGCAAAGGGCTGGCAAGTCGGAATCCTCTGCATCGTGTTCTTCGGCTTCGTATGGGCTGGATGGCTATTCCTATTTGGATACCTCTCCAAGCGCCATAGTTGGATCCTCCCAGTCTTCGCCTGTGGCTTGGGTGCCCCCCGATGGGCCCAAATCTGGTGGGGTGTATCAGGCCTTGGGCTCTTCCTTCCTTGGGCGGGTAGCTACACCTCTGGTGCCCTTGTATCCCGGAGCTTGTGGCTGTGGCTCGGAGTCTTGGACGCCCTGCAGGGCGTCGGGTTCGGTATGATCCTTCTTCAGACCCTGACCCGGATGCATATTTGCTTCACGCTACTTGCATCGCAAGTACTGGGTTCAATTGCAACAATCTGCGCAAGAGCATTCGCACCGAACAAGATCGGACCCGGGCCCATCTCGCCAGATATCACAGCGGGACTAAGCGCCATAGCGAACGCTTGGTTCTGGATTGCGCTCTTCTTCCAGTTACTCATTTGGTAAGATACTCCCCTCATTACCTTCCAGTCGAAAATCCATTTACTAACAACACACCAGTGCCGGATTCTTGATGTTCTTCCGGAAAGAACAACTCACAAAGCCTTAATCCGACTCCCACCCTACAGTGTCCCAGCTCAATCATCGAAAAGCTGGGGGCTACGACACATAAAAATAATTTCCAGATTGACAAAACCCGCGGAGGAAAATACACCCCATCTACACTCATATATTGCGCGCCTTGTATATTACCATACATTATCCTCTCCCTCAACGACACGACCGGTTCGGTTTGCATAACATCGCATCGCATCGCATCGCATTGCATTATCACCATCATACCCACTACGTTCACGTATATATACCTGCGTGATTTTACCATTCGTTTTTATCATCGTTGTTGGCTGCTTACGAAAGTCTTTGCATTCTTTATTGGATTGAAACTTATATATTGACGAACCGGATGTGTTTACGCTCGCTTGATACCACACCTGCTACTTACCTGCTTGCGAATGTTTTGGATACGCGTTCATGGGATATTGATTGATTGACTGAGTGAATTGAATGATTGCTGATATGAGCATGATTTACATGGGAGGATGAATTGCTTGTTCTGATTAATTGATTGATGGAATGATTGGGTGATTGGTAATGATGATGCTTTTTTTCATAATATACTTGAGGAGATTTGTTATCGCTTAGTACTACATGTTTTGTTCTGTTTTGTGTTGTTTTTGGTTCATTGCACTGTTGTTGACTGAGATTGATTTAAGTTCGTTATTACGACTACCACTACTATGTGTTTTCGCCTTGACAAAGAAGAATCATAATAATATCGAAGGGCCAATATAATAATCCTCAATGGTAATTATGGATTCACAAGATTATTCTCTTTAAAGACCAGTAATATATGTATGTATGAAGACAAGTTTTCTTGTTATTGTTTCTATTTATTAACCCTATTCATATGGTATTTGTCCTTCCTATGCCGAGATGCAAGTGATTTTTCCCCAAACAAAAGTGATATATAGCCGAAATCGAGTCAAGAAAAATAGTAAAAGAGATAAAAAGGAAACCCCGTAATCCAGCTTCATCATCAAGTCATATCAACCAGAAAAAAAATCAAAATCGAAATCAAACCCCGAGATGTAGGCAGTCTACCACTCCAAAGGCTCAGACTTAACATCGCCCCTGTTGGTCTTGGGCACCGGCGCCGCCTGCACCATAGTAGCGCCACCACGGTTACCGCGCTTCAAGTAACCACTGCCATCCAACCAGGGGGTCTCGATGGTCCGCTTGTTCTCGAAGTTCTTGATCTTGGACTCCATCTGCAGAGTAAGGCCAATGTCATCGAGACCGTTGATCAAGCAGTGCTTGCGGAAGCCATCGACATCAAAGTCGGCGAGCTTATTACCGGCGGCGTCCTTGATCTGCTGGTTGACCAGGTCGACCTCGACTTCGCGACCGGCGTGGGCCTCAGCGGCGATCTTGGCCAGGACGGCCTCGTCGCTGATGACGACGGGCAGCATGCCGTTCTTGAAGGTGTTGTTGAAAAAGATATCGGCGAAGGAGGGGGCAATGATGCACTTGATGCCGAAGTCGAGGAGGGCCCAGGGGGCGTGTTCACGGGAACTACCGCAGCCGAAGTTGGGGCCGGTGACGACGAGGATCTTCGCGTTGCGGTAGATGCCTTGGTTCAGGATGAAAGAGGGGTCCTCGGCGCCGTCCTTGTAGCGGAGCTCGTAGAACAAGGCGCTGCCGAGACCGGTGCGCTTGATGGTCTTGAGGAATTGCTTGGGGATGATGGCGTCGGTGTCAACGTTGGAGCGGTCCATCGGGGCGGCGACACCCTTCAGGGTGGTAAACTTGGGGAGGCCGGCGGAGGAGGTGGCGGTGGCGGAAGAGTTGGTGTGGGGTTCGTTGTCGGCGGGGAGGTCCATGATGCGCTCGACTTCATCTTCGGTGGTGGGTTCTTCGTGCAACTGTTCTTGCACGTCGATCTTGGGCTGCACCTTGCCGAGGACGGGGCTGGAGGTGAGGTGCTCGCGCACGTCGGCCAGCTTGCCGACGATAGCGGCGGAGGCGGCCATGGCGGGGGACATCAGGTGAGTGCGACCTCCGTAACCTTGACGACCTTCGAAGTTACGGTTGGAGGTACTGGCGCAGCGTTCCTGAGGGGAGAGAATGTCGGGGTTCATGCCCAGGCACATGGAGCAACCAGCCTCACGCCATTCGAAGCCGGCGTCAGAGAAGATCTTGTCGAGGCCTTCGGACTCGGCTTGCTGCTTAACAAGACCGGAGCCGGGAACAACCATGGCACGCTTGATGTTGGAGGCGATCTTCTTGCCGCGAACAACCTTGGCGGCGGCGCGGAGATCCTCGATACGGGCGTTGGTGCAAGAACCAATGAAGACCTTGTCGACCGTGATGTCCTTCATGGGGGTGCCGGCGGTTAGGCCCATGTATTCAAGAGCGCGCTTGCAGGCGAGCTTGCGGTTCTCATCCTCGAAGTCATCGGGGCCGGGAACGACGCCGTTGATGGGGATGACATCCTGGGGGGAGGTACCCCAGGAGACGGTGGGAATGATGTCCTTGCCGTCGATGATGACGGTCTTGTCGTAGACGGCATCTTCGTCGGAGGCGAGGCTGGACCAGAAGTTGACGGCCCTGGTCCATTCGGGGCTGTCGACCTTGGGAGCGAGAGGACGGCCCTTCAGGTAGTCGAAGGTGATCTGATCGGGAGCGATCATACCGGCACGGGCACCAGCTTCGATGGACATGTTGCACATGGACATACGGGCCTCCATGCTCAGGCTGCGAATGACGGAACCACAGAACTCGATAACGGCACCGGTACCTCCGGCGGTACCAATGACACCGATGATGTGGAGAACAACATCCTTACTGGTGACGCCGGCGGGCAGCTCGCCATCGACCTGGATGCGCATGTTCTTGCTGCGACGGGTGATGAGGGTCTGAGTGGCGAGAACGTGCTCGACCTCACTGGTACCGATACCGAAGGCAAGGGCACCAAAGGCACCGTGTGTGGAGGTGTGACTGTCACCGCAGACGACGGTGGTACCGGGGAGGGTGAAACCCTGCTCAGGACCGATGATGTGGACAATACCCTGACGCTTGTCGCCCATGCCAAAGTATGTGAGACCGAAATCCTTGACGTTCTCTTCGAGGGTGCTGCATTGCAGACGGGAGTCGTTCTCTTTGATGAACTCATCAACGTTCTTGAAGTTTTTGCGGGAGGAGGTGGGGATGTTCTATCGTCGAGTTAGTTAGTGACTGACTCGTTCCTGATATAGGGTAAGAAAAAGAAATGAAAGACATACGTGGTCAACGGTCACCAGAGTGCAGTCCGGCCGGCGGACTTTACGACCAGCATTCTTGAGACCCTCAAAGGCCTGGGGGGATGTGACTTCGTGGACAAGGTGTCTGTCAATGTAGATCAGGAGAGTACCATCTTCCTGCTCGTTGACAATGTGGTGGTCCAAGACCTTGTCATACAAGGTCTTGGGTTTCCTGTCAGCGCCGGGCATGAGGGGCAATGTGTATGTAGGAGATCAACGGAAATATAGAATGTGGGGGATGAGAGTGTGCTTTCGGGGAGAAATGAGGAGAAGGGATAAAGCCCAAACACGGGGAAAGACAGAGGAAGATAGATAGGAAATATGAACAGCTGGACTGGGAGAAGCGAAGATGGTTTTAACTGGGGAAGACCCGCGATGTCGCAGCGCGGCTTGTCGAGGGGCAGCGCCGGTGTCGGTGGTCAGCACCCAATTGCTGGGTGGCGATTGGCTACGGCCGAAAATTCTGGGGACCGACACCGGCCGGAGTGGCGCTTAGACGCGGCAAATGACGCCTCCCTGACTAACCGGTCTGGATTGATTGGATTTGAAAGAGTATGAGTTGCATGTGCCGATTGACACTAGAAGCACCTAGTTCATCTTGAAATGCAACAACTGTCTATCTTTTCTGGATGTGTTATGGTCACCAGCACTGTACAAATTGCACGCATGCAGTCTGGCCGCATCCACTACTTGCTCCTTGTCCATGTCGGTCAGGATCACGAATAATCATACATCGGCACATCATTGACCGCCAATCTCCGGATAAAACCCGGAGTCCTTTGGAGTTCCGGTCTGATAATCTGTTTTGTCGGGAAAGAGGGATGATTAGCCCACTTGAAATGCTTAGCTTGCCCGGTTGGTACTGGAGGGAATGGCGCTAGTTTGTGATGTTGCCTAATTTGATCGACAAGACCACAGGTCATCACCTTTTTTGGCTGATTTCCTGGCGCTATAGTAGCTGAGCAGCGCTATGTCTCGCACGCCTTCCTTTGTCCACATGTCAATACTTCGTAGTCCTTGAGAGCCGCTTTTGATAAGCCCAACTAGTGGTTCCCACAAGGTATGTTTCTTAAAAGATGCGAACCAGCCGATCACATTTCACAGCTTTCGCCTGAGTCATACTGCTGGTAGAGCTATCCGTTATCGGAGCATGGTGCAGTTAGCCTCGAGAGCTAAATGATGAGTCAAAAGTAGAAGCTTCTGGGCTTGTAGATCGAAAACACGTTATAGTTTATACACTCCGTGCATTATTGTCAAATTATATTCGATCTTGCTGCCATTTGGATGTTCCCATGAAGACATTCCCTCGAAAGACAATGATGCGGCCGTTTGCTCTCATTCGAAAGTTGCAGTATTCTATTAGTGGCACTATAGTAGAAAAACAAACTTGATATGCCATGCCGTCGAACAGAGTTCAATGCATGATCTACCGATTGGCAGAGGCTTCCGTCGACGTGTCGACCCTCCTCTAGAAGGTTTCTGAATTCTTGGTGTTCCGCATCTCATCTTGGGTAACAAGGTTCTGGGATCTTTCGTTCTGAGTGACCCTATAAATCAGACAGTCATTATCAGCTCGATACTAATGGGGCACCTTTTGTATACAAGCAAGTCACCCGTCTCCCAAGTAGGTCATTATGGTAAGATTATTTAATAAGAGAATAGTAGTAGATTCTAAATCCTAAATGGAGTGCATGAAACAACTTCACCTTTAACCTTAAGGTTGACAAGCAGAACTCGTAGGGAGAAGGACGGAGGGCAATTTACAGCTCAGAAGAGAGCATTCTTTCATGCACGTGGGATGCTGGGTCTTGACAAGATCGCCTGTAGCAGCTCTGGAAGCAACTAGCATGTCTTGTCGGCTAAGAACATAGACATCTATGCTAAGTTTTTGTAAAGAGCCGTCAATATAGATCGAGCCCAAGGGTGCAGATGGAGAATGACTTGAACGGATGGCACAGGACAGGCGAAATCACCAACCGAGTATACATGTACAGTAGCCTACCAGGTAGGTAGCACTATTGATTGGCGCTTTTGCTGACTTGGATGGGGTACGGAGTAGACATACAACTGCAGTAGTAGAACAAGTCCTTATACTCCACTCATCACAGTGAGATGTTCGGGGTTTTAAGCGGACTAGATTCCCTTGTTTGCCGTTTATAGTCTCCGCTTCGTGGATATTCTCCCGCTCGTATTCAACTTGCAATTGATAGTACCATGATTTCGAAGCAGTTCAGTGTATGAGTACGAGGAAAGGAAATAGAGTCGTTAGCTAAAAACGTCTATTGGCTGGTCAGGTCTGGATATGAGAGAAGGATGTTTTGGACACGTTGAGCGCGCTGTATGCTTCCATTGGGTCCCAGAAAGGCATAAGCACAGAAATACTAGTCCTCCTATGGTTAGAAGAATCCCCTGGGAGTCTAGCTTTCTTTAACGCATGCATGAAAGCCAATCGGGCCGGACTACCCAAATTGCTGGTTAAGCTGAACTAGACAGTTAGTATAGTTTCTTTGTTGCTCAATTGAGTTGATTTTTGGTACAGTCATCGTGCCATTTGTAGAGTGAATAGTTGAGCAGAGCAAGGGGCTGTATTGGTGGTTTCCCCATGAAGATCCGCCGTTGCTGTTGGTGGCCGGGGTGGATTTCAGCGTGTAGTAAGTGGAGGTAAGCACAAGTATATGGCTTGGGTGTCTATAGAATGAAATACTAGTGGGTGTGTTGGTGGAGGATGTGGGGTGTGGAGGAGATGTGGGGCCTACTAAATGATAGCAATGGAGCCGTCCTCCGTTCATGTTCTTCAGCTCTATAGTAGTCTTTGTCATATTAAATGCTCCATACGTCGATGGCGCATTTGGGTTCAGGATCCTTAAGGCAGTGTTTAGCTCCAAGCTAGCTATGAAAAGCACTTGAAGGAGCTATTTTGGGGTCCTTCATGGCAATGTCGATTAGAATTATACAGTCCTTCGTTCATTCTACATAATAACTGGTTGTTTGCCCAGCCGGGTGGTGCTAAGAAAGAGAAAAACTGTTCTTACGGGTACATGCATTCTGTATGAACATCGCGATTACAATTAACACTTGATTGTATACCACACTCCCATTGCTATACGGAACTCCCGAGTGCCAGATTATCTTCTCGGAACACCAGCAGTGCGAGGCGGTGTCTCACAAACAGACCTGCAAGGCCGCAAAATGTCTGTACAGCCACCATACTCCACGCCAGTTGGTTCTCCTTCATCGGCCCAGCCCATACGAGCCACAGGTTGAGGATGGTGAGGTTTGTCGACTCGATAATCTGGCCCTGTTCGTTCTTAGTGACGCGCACCAGCCGTAATGTGTGCAGCAGGTTTAGAGCAGTAGCCACCAGTGGCGATGGCGGGACGGTCCATTCAGTCACCGATGCATCCAACAGTCCGGTGACTGAATTAAATTTGGGCAATCGATGGCGCGGGCAAGGAATCAAGTTAAAGAGTTGTGGCGTTGAATATAGGAAGTTGAAGATCTGCGGGATGAAGAGAAGCAGGAGCGTCTTGCTGAAGTGACCCAAGATGCCAACGACGGCAAACACCATACCCGCAAAGTAACAATATGTATCTCCCACAAAAACTTTAGATGGGTACCAGTTATGGCACAAAAGGGCCACGGACACTCCAACAAAAGGCAACAAGAAGTATAGAGAGAACAGATGGGAGTCCGTTGCCGGATGCGGGTATGGTGTAATGGGTGCAAGATATAGAACATCGTTTGCTATCAGCAGAACCGCTATCACCAGAGACTGGGCCACTTCAACTCCGTTAATTCCTGCCAGCATGTTGATAGAGTTGGGGCAGAAGATGGCCACGGCCGCCATGTAGGCATAGTACAACCAGCCGAGGTCGATAGTGGAGCCCAGATAGGGCTGCAGCGGCACTGGCACGACGACTTGCGTAACCCCAAAGTCCACAAAGTATACTATAAGCATTGGAATAGCGCCAAAGGCGGGAATGAGGACTTTGTGTCTCCATCGGATATCAAGTAGGTCGTCGCCAATTCCGAGAATGACAATACACTGCAGTGAAAGAAGACCGGAGAGATAGGATGCAAGCTGTGAAATTCCGCTGTCAGTAAGCTAGCGCTGATCAGAGCACTCGAAGTGACAGACCTTCCCATGAGGAAATCGGTGTAGCATCCGGCCAGTCTCAACATGTTCTACCTCAATTACCACATCTCGGTTGCCTCCACCTGAGGTGGCAGCCACTATATCCTTGTAAAAGGCAAAGGGAATGAAGAATATCAGAGCAAGGAGATAGACAATAGCACAAACAGCTCCCATTGTTTCCGGTCTAATTACAAGCCCATTAGCATTGCCATGAGGTCAAGTATGCAACGAAAAACTATCATACAGCAAAATGAAGAAACATGGGTTATCCATACATTTCGGGTCTTCTGGGTTTCGCCATATCTCGCCCTTTCAGGCCCGCCTTCAAGAACACTGGTACAAGCCATCGAATCATACTAAATGTGACCGCGAAAGCAATACCGCTAAACGCAAGCGAAGCTACCAAGGGCGCGCCATCGCCTTGGAAGGTATTCAAAAGGATGCCGACGCAGGCTCCCACCAAGGCGAAGAGCCGCCAGGTCTCTTGGCGAGAAAGAGAGTTCGAATTTGCTGCTGCCATCGCGCAAATGGTTCAATGTGAGCCTATCTCCAAGACCTCATGCTAAGTAGAATTTCACTTCCATACGGACGCGTAATCTCTCTGGCGCTGGAGAAAGGCAAGGTGGCATCAAGAAGCAAGTGGAGAAATTGGGGAAGGAGCTCCATTCTGCCGGTATAATGTTGACCGCCCTTTTCCCAATAGGCGGTGAAGGACAGCTCCGACCGGCATCGGGCGTGGCTGCCTTACCTAAGCTGCCTGAAGCTATCGCATCCCGGCGCTTTCATATGCACGCCTTGCTTGGATTCTATAGGCGATTGCAAGGCCGGATCTACATAGATCAGGGGAAGGCTTTACCCCCCACCTCTAAGATTTCTGCACCTGATCTTTGACGCGTCTTTGAATGTTTGCTCCCTGAAATTGGTGGCTAAAGGCTGGTTTTTGTGCACTCTGATTGATTGATTTGATCGTCTCGTCTCTGATTGGGGATACCGCACACGCCCACCATGGCTGGATTCGCCGACTTCGACGCCGGTCATCGAGATCTGGTTTCGGTCACTAAATTCAATTTCTATGGCAATCGAATTGTCACAGCCTCAACTGATCACCGCATGAAGGTCTGGGACCAGAAAGACGGTGAATGGCAGCTCGTAGATACTTGGCGTGCTCATGACGCGGAGATCCGTGATGTAAGCACTCCCACAGCAGGGGCCCCTGGTTCCTTGGTATCTGGTCTGGTATTGTTGTGTTTTAACTGTTACTCAGGCGACCTGGAATGGCCCTTTCACGGGCCAGCACATTGGCAGTGTGGGTGAAGACATGAAATGCAAGATATGGCAGGAGGATGTTACGCAACCCCCCAATTCAGGCCGGCGTTTCAGGTCCATCTTTCGCATGACTGCCCCTCAGCGCCACCCATTTGTATCAATCGATTTTCGCAACATTGATCTGGAATCCTGGATGGCCGTTATTACTCGCGATGGCTACCTGATGATCATGGAGCCTGTAAGCCCCGATACTCTTGCGGACTGGCAGCCGTTAGATCAATTTAGAGTCTGCACTGCACCCCAGCGAGGAGAAGAAACAAGCTTCAAAGTGCAGTTTCACCATGATCCTTCGGACATTACACATTCCGTATTGCCCTCGTCAGATCGCAAAAGTCTATCGCTGGTGGTGGCCGCCATGGACAGCGTTAAGATCTATCGCACTGATGCAAGTCGACGCTTTTACCACGCCATCGAATTGACGGGACATGGCGGTCTTGTGAGAGACATCTCTTGGGCCAATGGGTCAGTGAGGGGATATGACCTCATTGCTAGTGGCTGCAAGGATGGCTTCATCCGGGTCTTTGAGGTGTATACCACGGCCTCCGGCTCCGGGTCACAGACTTCCAATGGCAACCACGCACATTCTTCATCGCAGTCATCATCAATTCGTGCGACCACCCAGTCAGGTATCGGCTCTGCCCTTGCAAGCCGTGCTCCTGTGTCGATGTCTAGTCGGGCTGCACCCGCAGATTCTCAGTTCAAGCATTCATTCAAGGAAATTGCTTGCATTGACAGCAAACATTTAGACGTGTGGCAGGTTGGCTTCTCATACGCTGGTTAGTGGCGGACCCCTTTAACAATGAAATATCGTGACTGCCTTCAGTTCTAATTAGTCTCTACACAGGTGACTGCCTCATATCCTCGGGCGATGATGGTATTGTACGATTTTGGAAGAAGTCCCTGTCTGGAGAATGGCTCGAGTACGCTGAAACCGATATGGCTTGTCAATAGAGACGAAGTCACTGTGCTGCTGCATTGCTGGAACTCCCGGTTTCAACCTAGCCTTAGCCTCTTCCCACTGCGTCTACGCACTGCAGGAGCCATACACCCTGACTCTTTCCCGATACGTGACAGGGTTTCCTTTGCTGCTCGTTTGGATGTTCTTTGTTGTCTCTTTCTGTTCGGACTGGCGTTTGTTGCGGTCTAGCTATGGGAAGATTAGATCTCGGCTTGTTCACCTTGCAGTCATTCTTGCTCTGTTTGGCATACAATGATACCCATCGATTTCTATGTGTCGTATAGCGTCGCAGCGCCTATCTGGTGTAAGATGACTCCTTGCTGCACGTGCAGGAGCTTCCCCAGCCAACCTTCCCATTCCTTGTGGTTTGTCGAAAGAGGAAGGAGGCACCCTTTGCTCCAATTCTCGGCAACCACGCCTGCAGCCTCGTCTTCTCAGAAGAAACACCAGGACATTCGTAGGCCTCTTCGACATCCTCTGTTTCTCCTCCTCTATCCCTAACCACGTATCATGGCTCTTATTCCCACCTTCGGAACCGGCCTCTTCATTGGGGCCGGCCAAGCTCTGGCTGCCGGTGGTCCTGCATCATTACTTGGTTCATATGTAATGGTATTCTTTTTATCTTACTGCTTGACAACAGCCATTGCAGAGATTGCAGCCCATCGACCTGCGCTCAACGGTACCATGGTGGCTCACAGCTATGAATATGGCTCCAACCATCTAGGGTTTTCTCTAGGCTACCTCAGGTGGTACTCCTTGGCAATGATGGTCCCCTTCGAAATCACCACTGCCATGGTCAATCTCAGTTTGTGGACACCTGAGCCCAGCATGGCGATCCGAATTGCAATGGTCGCAGTCCTGATCCTTCTATTTAATATGCTCCCCCAGCGGGCTTTCCAACGAACAGAGACTGTTTTCACGGGATTAAAGATCGTCACTACTGCGGGGCTGACAATTTGCTCGCTATTCCTAGCAATCCGAGGTATCCCAGGAACACCGATACGAGGATTTCGTTACTGGCACGAACCTGGACCGATGAACGAGTATCTCATTCCCGGCGGTGGAGGGCGTTTCCTTGGCTTCCTACAATGCTTTCTATATAGCGTGATCTCTTTCACCCTGACACCAGAAATTACTGTTCAGAGGGCTGAGCGTTCCAACACGGAAGGAGGTCCTAGCATCTTAAGCATGGCCCGAACGGACAGTGGCTATCTCTTTGCCCTCTACATTCTCAGCACGTTCATGATGACCTTCGTTAGTCCATTTGATGAGCCTCGATTGACCAACTATGGCACGGGCGCTGGCTCATCGCCCTTCGTGGTGGGCTTTATACGCGCGGGCATCCCCGCGTTACGCATTCTGGTGACCGTGTTGATATTCCTTTCGTCGGTCGCCTCTGGACGCTCTTTCCTCTACATATCTTCTCGCACACTCTACACCTTGGCCGAATCTGGACATGCTCCAGCAATGCTCACTAGATGCAACCGGTATCAAGTGCCCTATGTGGCCATACTGACATCTGCGCTGTTCTCATTGTTTGCTTTCCTGTCGCTGGCAGAGTCCAGCTCGGCCCTTTTCAATTCACTCATGTACTTTATCACTACGTCGGGCTCCATCTCATGGCTTTGCTCGAGTATCATCTACCTTCGGTTCCGGAGGAAGACCGAGGAACAGGGCTTTATTCGGGTCCACCAGTCCCGCATCCAGCCCTATGGTGTATATGTTGGGATCCTAGGCTGCACCTTGCTGCCCATTGCCAATGCTCTCGTTCTTGCGTTTCCCCCGCCATCGTCCGAGGATCTCCCGGTCCAGTCCTGGTCACAATTGAGGATGAGAAACGCTATTCCTGTGTACCTTGGGATCTTATCGTTCCTCTCGCTCTATTTCGGTCACCAAGCGAGAACTGCCATTCTACAACGGAAGCTCAAGTCGGAGGATGGGACGACCAGTCGTCGAAGCTGGTGGAGAATGTTTGGGCCGGAGCGCGATGGACCTTCATCTAGTGCCCCGGTCTCGAGTCCCCCAGGACCTTGAGAGAGGCTACTCTTATACCTATCTCGTACTCTCATTTCTCGCCTGCAGCAATTGTCCGGGTTGGCTGTCGCGATTCCTTACCCTTCCCAGCTCAATTTGTATTGATAGTGCACGGAGAGCCAGCCGCCTCTGCCATTATTGTTTGTGCGGTCCTGAGATTCTTATTCCTAGATAAATGATGCTTAATTCAAGATTATGTCTCGGTCATTCAATACCACGGTGGACAACAATTTCCATCTAAAGCCTTCTCCTTAAGTGCCAACTATAGGAGATTGGCGTAGTTGCTGGTAATGGCATGTAGTAGTAGGCAATGAAGACGTGGATTAGTAGCAAAAGGGAAATATGTAGGTTGCAATTACAGGCATCAAAGTCTGGCGAGCACCATCCCTGGGTACTACTATGAGACTTTGGCAGGCGTAGAGATAGTCCGTTTCATTTCTAACGAAGATGGATCGATACATGGAAAAGGGAAAGACTTACTATGGCCTTACTATACATCCATACAGTTAGGCCCTGTTCGGGGGGGGGGGGCGGTTCGCCACGCACGGGAACCGGCGTGTCAGCCCCTAACGTATTTTTCACGCACTAGTACTTGCAGTAGTAGCGCCCAAGTAATACTGCGTCTACTGAGAGGAGAACATATCAGAGAGCGAGCAGAGTAATTGGGCTTGAGATTCAACCACCAAATGTTCAATAATCAGTATACGTTAGCATGAGAAATAGTAAGTCCACAATATACTCTAACCATCAAGAGACTGTATGTCCAAACGAGTTGGGCAGGGAAGGGAGTGTGGACGGCGATGGGATGATTTGATGATGCTTCGGGTGTCGTTTTGCCATCATCATCACCGCTTTAGGTCAGCCTTCCGACTAGTAACTTAAGTTAAGTAACAACAGCAAGTTGTCGCAGCAGCCAACACGACCTGCTCGCTATTAATTTAGGCCACGGCTCCCCCCCTCTGTCTCTCTCCCACTTTTGCGTGAAAACTCCCCTTTTATCCTTCCTATGAAAGAGCAAGGCCGAGATCATGTTATCTGAGCACGCCCGTCATCATACTATTATTTCGTCCTTATGACCCCGATCTGCCCCGTCCGTCAATTATTGTTCTTCCTTCCCTGGCAGTTCTCAGTCCCTCGTCCGCTGCCTCTCGACCCCCTCAGCTCCCTCCCTCCCTCCCTCTTTCCCTCTCCCTCCAGCGTAATGCTCAATACCTGAATACCACCCATCTTTCCCCCCCACTGGACGGGTAAAATGGGGTAATTTTTTCATGAGGCTAGCAAGCCATGGAGGATCCCCAACTAACTAACCAGCATCTTTCGGGTTGTCAATTTTGATTTTGGATTCGGATTTCAATTTTCCTTTCCAAGATCATCAGTCCTGCTCACAGACCATTTCCTCCTCTTTTTGTTCCCCTTCCAGCCCTCTCTCCCCTTTTCCCATTAACCTGCCGGAACAACCCTTCACGGAGGACGATACCTCATAAATCTCTGGGGGACCCCGGTGACTCTGTCACATACCTCTCTCTCATTACTTTCTCCTCATCTCTCCCCCCAACCCACCAGATCCTCCCGGGTATGATATCCTCGGATATTGCATCCCCCCCAGGGCTTGTGACGGTGACTTGGGCTTGCTCTCATTCCACCATTTGACTTGACGACTTCTCCATTCATCTGGAACTACAGATCCTTCACCGGACACTTTAATTCGGCGTGGCTTTACTGTGAAGCATGCAGACGCTCGTCGGTGTTGCCGCCTGGAGTCAGGTACAATAAGCGACCAAAGATAACCAGTTGATTTTTGCTCATCACTTGACATTGCTCTGATGCTAACTAAATCACCCGTGACTAACATTATCTTTTTTCTTTGCTTTACTTTGCTTCTTTCTTTTCTTTTCTATATTTATCGGGATGTCACCAGTCTGTTTCTTGACTTCGTCTGCATCGTTTCCTGACCGCTAGGACGGCTAGACAACGCATGCATGCGTTGTAAGGCGGCTTCACTGACCTACGACAGGCGAGACTTTGGCCCGAAAGTGCTGCTAAAAGATCCACAGCCAAGTGAAGTCTGCTTTTTCCCTCCCCTTGATTTTGTTTCCGTCTGTCCTTTCTTTTTTTTCTTTTTTTCTTCTTTTTCGTCTTCCACTCCATCCTTCGCAATGCTGGCACTGGGTAAGGGTATTGGGGGCTTGAAACTCCATTTGCCTCTCGGGGATGTCTGGGATGTGCCTGGACGGAGAGTGACTCTGCCTCTCCTTCTGATGACAGTCAGACTGGTATTTCCACCCGCTATGCCCGAATTGGGATTTGGCATGATGTCTACCCTGATTGGGGGCTGAGAGGCACTGCTCCTGCCGGAACCAGACAAGTGGGATTCCCCACCCGAGGTTCCCCCCCAGGCAGCAGTTCCAGTGCTGCCTGAGCCCTCAGGTGTTCGCCATGGGTGCCAGAGTTTCCAGGCTATTCCAGGGTTGTTGCCAGGTAAGAAAAGAGGATAGGACTAGCTGAGGTCGGCCAGGAGTGCCTCAGGACTGTTTGTGGTTCCCTCTTCCCCCCCCCTTCTTGAAGCTCAGCCTGGGTTTGGCGTGGGTTCGTTTCCGGCCGGCCTCGCAATCTTGCCTTTTTCCCTTTGGTTCCCCATGGTCCCCCCCCCCTCCCTTTCGTCCCCTCGAGCTTCCAATTCGTTCCTCGACCGGCCTGTCCGTCGTCGGTTCTGTCCCTTTCGCTCTTCCACGATTTCCCCCCTCATTCTTCAATTCTGCCGTGTGGATTATTAACCTTCCCCAACGGGGGCTACAAGGGTGAAACCACCCCCCAAAAAAGAACAAGATAAAAAAGAAAAGGGACAAAAATTATAGGCAAGGGCAGTTAAGGTGCAAACCACGTCGAAGCTGTTCCCTAAGCGCACTCACCATCCCAGACATCGGCTCCCCCAGAACCTGGACGGGTGGGAGAAAAAATTCCACGCCATTCCCTTTTCACTCTGGGTCTTGGACGCGCCGCTTGAATGGCCCATCCGTGGCTTTAGCCTCTCGCTCGCTCTCGCTCTCTCTCTCTCTCTCTTACGCTCTCCCTCCCTCTGATCCTCGCTTCCTCTCTTCTGCTCTCCTTTCTCCCTCTCTCGCTTGCTTGCCCTCGCCTCTTCCCGATTCACCTTCTCGTGTCTCGACTCTAATCCTCCCTCGCCCACCTTTCCGTCATCTCATTCACCTGTTCCCTCCCGACCTTGTCTTCCTCATCTCGTCTTTGTCCCCCTACTGCTGACCATCCTTCCGAGCGTCATCCTCCTTGATCTCTCCACCTTCTCTACTCTCTTCCTCTCCTTACAGCCTATCCGTTCCTCCATGCGATTCGTGGTCCGTCCGCCTACTTACAATCATCGGCTACCGATCCTCGACTTCTTACTTGCTCACGGTCGCACGCGCCACCGAGGAAGACGACTTCACTGAGGCTTCGCTCAACTTGTCCCTTTTCGAACCTGGTGTCCCTATACAATCTTTCGCAGTAATACGATCCTTTCATCGCTGAGCAACCTCTATCGGCCTTCCTACCCTCGCGGGCTCGTTCCTTTCCGGTTCATTCATCGATAAAGAGGGTGGCACATTGTGGACTTCATCACCTGGCTTCATCGTCTTTCCAAGGTCGAACCATCCCTTCTGTCACTCTGGACTGTCGTGAGAGTCTAGGTCAGGCGACGACTATCAGTGAGCAACAGTTGATATGCGTGCTGGGTTTTGACAGGTTCCCGTAATACCGTTCGTCCCTTCGAACCCTCAACAGCGCATTTTTCTCTGTTCAGCTTAAGAGGGGGTATTCTGTCGGATTATGACAGATACCTCCCCAGTCGCCATCACGCATCCAACCACGGAGCCCCCTGCGGTCACCGCCCCTCTGAACTCGCCCATCGTAAACGGCGCTGTTTCTGACTCGGTCGCCCCTGACGAAGAAGAGCCGTATACCATCAAGTGCATCTGCGCTTTCGAGGATGACGATGGTAATACGGTCTTCTGCGAAGGGTGCGAAACCTGGCAGCATATCGAATGCTACTATCATGGCCGAGATGTGCCGGAAGTCCATAACTGCGTGGAGTGCGAGCCGCGTTCCCTTGATGGCCGGCGCGCTACGGAACGGCAGAGGCGTCTCAGAGAACAGAACGACGGCGGTGACCGGAAAGCGAAACGGTCCGGTGCGAAGAGTCATAAGAAGAAGGTCAAGGAGCACGGTGGTGATCAGGTAAATGGCTTCCATCACCGGTCGGAATCGAGCGCCCGGGATCAGCCCCTTGCAAAGAAAGTCAAAACCAATCATCGTTCCTCGGGGTCGGTAAGCTCCGTGTCTAATGCACCCAACCTACCCTCTGATGCGCGCAAGCGGGCAGCACCCTCCATGAGCCCGACCAAGGCATCAGGGCCTTCCATTCCTTTGTATTCGCACGAGTTCCTTCATCTTTACGATCAGGGGAAAGACTATGCCAACATAGACAGCAACCTGTTTGTGAATCTGCATCTTGCGGCGGACTTTGCTGCCTGGGTCACGGAGCCGGAAGCTGTTACCCGCATCACGAATGGGCGCTCCCCAAAAGAAATTTTCACGTGGTCTGGTGCAACACTTGACAGATCACGCTGGCCGACATTGTCTACTGAAACGATCACGGACTCGAGCATTGAGGTGGAAGGCCAACATCCAACCTGGAAAATCCTCAAGACTCGCGATCGTGTCGGCAAAGATGAAATTGTCGGTGAGATCACGGGCAAGCTTGGTTTCTTACGGGACTATTGTCTTGACCCCAGTAATCGATGGCAAGAGCTCCGTCATCCTGAGCCCTTTGTCTTTTTCCACCCTCAGCTCCCAATCTACATTGATAGTCGACATGAGGGAAGCGTGCTCCGCTACGTGCGGCGCTCCTGCCGGCCGAATGTTACCATGAAAACCTATATCACGAATCAGGTAGAGTACCACTTCTGCTTTGTTGCAAAGGAAGACATCGCTGCGGACTCGGAAATCACGGCCATGTGGTACCTAGATCCTCAACTCTTTGAGTCTACCAATGGTATAGTCAAGCAGGAGGCCAGTGACAGCACGCACGATGCGCCTGCCATCTGCATCAGTAATGTCCTCGCCCACTTTGGTGGATGCGCCTGCGTCCCGCCCGCGAACTGTTTGCTGTCCAGCGTTGATCGACGACGTCACCCCAAGTTGATGGATGCGCATGCGAAACAGCCGAGTGCTAAGCGAAAAAAGACAAAGCCCAAGGCAAATATCTCTCCGCCTGCAACCACAAGTCGGGCGGGTAGTGAGACCACTAAGAACCTTGATGAAGATGATCAGGCCGATAGCCGTTCTGCATCGGGCTCCATCCGAGGTCAAACTCGCAGTCGGGATCTCACCCCTACTTTACAGACTCCTACGGAAGCGTTCTTGCTTGGGGAATCGGAACTTTCGGCTCGAGACAAGCGTAAGATCGCTGCAGCAGAGAAGAAATTCCAACAACTGGAGCAGGACCAAGCATCACACAGAAAGAAGAAACGGGCTAGTGGTCAATCTAGCCATGCTCCCCGGGAACGCCAGTCATATTCTCCTCCCTCGGGCGGACCTGTGGGCTCGCTTCCTGGAATGCGTCATGGCTCACCGCGCAAAACATCCGGCAGTCACAGTACACCTGGACGGTCTCCTCTGGGGCGTTCACAATACGTGGACTCCGCTATACAGACCGAGCCGGATGCTAGCGATGGTGTGGTTTCGCCTTCCCTGCCTTCCCCTCGTCGACCTTGTTTCGTGCCCTTGACTCAACGTTTGCTGAAAAGATGCTATTCTGATCGCATCAAGCTTGAGCAAAGCAGCCCGTCTCCTGTTACTCCTCGAACTTCTCTTCTCGAGCATTCTGATTCTTCACCGACTTCCACGAGCCCGAATGAGGCAGCGCCGTTAACAGCCACAACCCCCAGCATATCCGCCGACAACCAGGACACAGAGATGAGGGATGTTGATTCGCCGGTAGAGACCTCGCCATCCCATTCCGTTACACATCTCGACGCATCTCCCCTATCAGGAAGGGGATCGGTCAAGCCGCCCTTACCGCCCCCTTGGCCATCAACTGCAGCGCACAACGCTCGGATACCTAGTAATATTGTGCATAAACAGCGCAACACTGATCTCCGGGTTCCTCTGCCCCCCGCAACGCTACCCCCGCCCCCTGCGGCCACCAGCCCAGGGTCCACAGCCCCATCGGTGTTGTCTTCACCTTCAACTGATGTGACTTCGCAACCCCACATTCCCACCACGCCGGTTTCTGGCGTGGCGGGCCCTAGTCCAGTGAAAAAGAAACTCAGTTTGGGTGACTATCTCATTCGCCGGGGCACCATGACCACGCCTACGTCTGAGAAGACTCAAGCTCAGGCTACCGCAATGCTACCGCCCACACCACCTGTACCGCCTCCAACCAGCCGTGATGGAGCTGCTGCTGGGCAGAACTCTTCCGCGGCGGCCAAGGCGACCGGCGACGAAGTGCCGAAGCCAGAACGGGGGCCCCAGGATGTCAGCATGAAGGATATTCCCGGAGCTACGCAGACTTCACACATACCCTCAGCGACGTGACGATCTGATGCTATCTCATGTGGATAACTCCCCTGGAAGTCGGGTTTACACGATATAATATGCGTTGATTACTTTCTTTGTGGAACAATTTCTGCGAATTTGTTCTTTACTTCATTCCCCTTTTCTTTCTTTTGCTTCGACTTGTACACGATGGGAATTGACAGGCGTTCAGCCGGCGGAGCGGTTTTGATTTGACCGGCGTATTCGGCGTGTTGGAAATGGAGCGGGTTCAAGGAAATACTCCGGATGAGTTATGGGCATGGGAAATGGTTTTCAGGAGGACCTTTACGGGTCATGATGTGAGCGCCTGCTTCACGATTGTCATTATTACTGTCAGACTTTTTTCTTTTCCCTTTTTTATTTCCGTTCTCCTCTTCTATTACTAGGATATTTTGTGACATGACTCCCCAAGCGCCGAACATTCGGGCTCTGCGGAGTGGATCATGACGAATGAAATTCTTCTTGAATGTTAATCGGTGGCACTGATTTCGTAGCTGAAGGCCTCTATATAGCGCTGAAGGCTGTCAAGGTAGGGCATGCATCGAAGGTACACGTTGCTGGGCCGAAGCCTAGTTATATTGGTGACGTCAGGAACAGTCCCATCGTGCTCTGTATAAGCTTTGGATGGCTTTCGAGGAAACCGGGATATGGAGATGAAAGAAAAAGGAGAGCCCAAGAATGGGCTCGGGAGGGTTAAGTGCTCCGGATATGCAGGGACCTTTTCTTCCAATCCGATCGGGCTCTCCATCTTTAAGAGAAAGCAACGCATGATCAACCATTTCCATTCAATTCTTTTCCCATCAAAACAAGACTTGAAGCGACAGCTCTTTCATCATAGCTCTGGCTCGATACGTGGGCCGGGACGCGGATAAAGTATTACCAGGGAGGCGCGCCTTGGGCCTCGAGACTTTTCCCGCCTGCGCCACCCACCGCAGCGTTGAGTCTATTGTCTAGCCCTTGTTTACTCGGTATGCCAGGGTCGACATAGCTGCAGGAGCCGTGTTCAGCGATGTCTCGGCCGTCCCTGGACCAGTGGTTGATGAGACTTGTGGTGCCACTGCCACGCCTCCATCACACTGAATATGAATCACAATGTGCCGTGTGGGAGAAAATTCTCGTCATTATTGGCTCCGTTGTTTCATGGTGATATGGTAGAGAGGAATAGCTATAAGCCGCTCCAATGGACTGATCCTCAGCATCAAGAGTATGCTACCTTGCTTATCTTGCAATGGATTTGAGGTACGGCTGAGTATTTGTCCGTCGAAGATGATGACAATAACACGTTCTCGTTAATTATTAGTACAAGAAATGACTTGAGCAAGGCTGAGAGATACCGGTTATCATGCTGACTCGGGATACCGGACAGTAGTACTTATGGACATCTTGCATAGTACTAATGATCAGTCTGGAATGGGTGTCCAGACAAGCTCATCTAGACGCTATCCGGGCTCCACCGGCCCACTGCGAATGACGAGGCCGGCTCGTTGGTTGCCTGATATCATTCCCATCGGATGACATCAAGGACAAGGTTGACTGTCGGCTTTCGGGTTTGCCGAGACAGGCAGGCAAATACTATTCCATCACAACGATGAAAGAAGTATATAGTCTCGTGCTGGTGCCCTAGATGGCTCGTGGTTGATTCAAACAATTTCTAAAATCACTACTATTCCTTCCATACAAAGCATTCCTTTCTTCTTGCCGATCTATATTTAGCATTTCATATACATCATGGTCGTTAACATTACCGCTGAAGATCCTCAACCTACCATCCACAGCCACATCAATGGCACTACGGAAGAGATCTTGGATCGGCTCTGTGTCACCGAGCTCCTGAAGGGATGGCCGGTATACCGAGATGCTTCTGAATGGGCTCACTACCGAAACTGTTTCGCCGAACAGGCTTACATCTTTACCAGTGAGTTCTCATCGTTGTCTTTTTGTCTCTTTACATATCTTAAGCCTCTCATCAAAAACATCTCACTAATATGATTCACTCAATCTGCAGCATGGAGCGGCGGCATGCCCATCGACGAATTCATCGAAGTCTCCAAGAAGGGCCGTCGAAACGGCGACCATATTATGCACCGCGAAAACGGCACGCTCGTCGAGCTGAACTCCGAGACCGGCCGTGCCGTCGGAAAAATGAAGGCCACCATCACGCAGCGCTTCTCTTTTGATGGCATTGAGTTTGATGTTGAATGTGACTGCCGCTTCATCATGTGGTGTCAGAAGGATCCAGCCGGGTGGAAGGTCCATTACAAGCGCTTGTTCTATGAGAAGGATAAGATCATGCCCGTGGATGGCAAGCATGTGCCCGATTTCTCGGAAGAGGAGCTTAAGCCGTATCCGTATGGATATAGGTACCTGGGTGCTTCTCAGGCGAGATTGGGACATAAGATTAAGTTGGATTTGCCGACGATGGAGGATAATGATAAGTTCCGGGGGATGTATGAGGCTATGGAGAAATGGTTGAGGGGGGAGGATATTAAGGAGACTTTGGGGATTCCTGTGTAAATTTGATGGAATGATGGAAGATCAATTGTATATAGTCATTTGGTATGAGGATAATAATCATGATGATCGTTACGATTATGAAGACTAGTTATGATTCGTTCATGCTGAGGCTTGAGGGGTTGCGGGGTAGTCATCCACTTACTCAGACATCATCCTTCTATCTTCTCTTTGTTTTTCTTATCAGTTTTATGCGAATTATCGACTCTCAGACATGGCGTCTCATGAACTGACCGAATTAAGGTCTGAACATCCATTATCTTCTCATCCGTCCATTGAAGAGTCCAACAGCTCCCCCCGTCATGAACTTGAGCAAGTCCCACTGCCACCGGTGGACCAGGGCAAAGGTGCCTGGTTGATACTCGCCTCGTGCTGTTTGATTCAGTTGCCGGTCTGGGGTGCGCATTAATTTACCCAACTGTAGCTACATGACTGCTCATTCGGGACACCAGGGTTCTCTCTCGTTGCCGGTATCTTCCAAGAATATTTTGAGACGCATAATGACCTCGAGGGAGGTAAAGGAGGTTTGGCAATCATGGGGACCACGGCAACGGTGATCTTGCCTGTTGTTATCATTATGTTCACCTCGATATGGCTGACACGTTTCTCTTCATACAGGGAATCCTCTATCTTCTGTCGCCTGTGACGTTTACGCTCTTGACCCGCTACCCGCATCTGCCAAAGTCCTGTGCGTTTGTCGGACTAGCCCTCAGTGTCGGGGGCTCTCTGCTGTCTTCTTTCGCCACAACTGTCTGGCAGATGATTGTGACGCAGGGCGTGATCTGTGGCCTTGGAAATGGCCTTGTCTTCAGTCCTACTACACTCTATCTAGATCAGTGGTTTGTTCGCCGCAAAGGTCTCGCATATGGAATCATGTGGGCTGGTAAGAGCATCTGCGGCGTAGCTCTGCCCTTCGTGACGAGTGCCTGTCTTGACCGGTTTGGAGCGAAGACGACTCTAAGGGCTTGGACGGTAGTCACGGTCAGTCGTCTGCTTATCCCACAATTCTATTCAAAACTGACTAGGTATTGTAGCTACTCACGCTTGCTGTGACCCTTCCTTTCATCAGGCCACGGATCCCTCCAGCCCCATCTACCACTCCGCAGCCTCTGAATCTCGCTTTCTTGAAATTAGCGACGTTTTGGATGCTCCAGCTCGGGAACATCATCCAGAGCTTCGGCTACTTCTTGCCCAGCACGTATTTACCGTCGTACACAACAACCGCAGCTGGCCTTTCAGACACCACGGGGACTCTCCTAGTAGCACTATTCAACGCCACATCTGTTGTAGGTGGAATAGTCTTGGGATCTCTTTGTGATCGCTTCGCCGTCAGCAATATCATGTTACTCTCCTCCGTAGGCTCTGGAATGTCTGTCCTGTTGTTCTGGGGCCTGTCAACTTCATCCCCATCTGCAAGCTTCCCACAGGCCGCCATCGCCCTCTTGGTTCTCTTCTCCATCACGTACGGGTTCTTTGCTGGGGGTTTCAGTTCCACTTGGTCAGGTGTGCTCACCCAAGTCAAGCGCGAGGTTCCCTCGCTGGAGACCGGATTAGTGTTCGGGCTATTAGCCGGTGGAAGAGGCATTGGCAGCGTCATTAGTGGCCCATTGAGCTCAGCTCTTATGCAGCGGGGCTCCATCACCGGGCAAGAAAACGGAGAGATCGGGTATACCACCGACTACGGGGCATTGATTCTATTCACTGGCGTGACAGCTATTTTTGGAGGATGGAGCTGGATGTGGCATCACCGACAACTCTGCTTGTGTAAATAACTCCATTCACGAAATAATAGCAATGACCCAAATCATGAAAGAAATTCCTATTCAGAAGAGGTTGGATTAAGTTCCGCGCAAATAAACATGTACAGGGCGGACGAGATCACGTGCACTCCGCAGTTCCTGCGCATCTCGAAAGCTACGAGTAACACCTCCCCCAACTTCATCCATTGCTCAACTTCCAGCACACAATTTCAAACTCCCGGAGCGGTAGCATCATCTACCAGTCCTCCACATTCACATCCACACACGCCACCATGGCCACCGATCCCTCCCTGCAAGATCCTCTCCTCTCGCTCCGTCGCGCCATCGCGGCCGGCAACCTCCCCACGCCAACAACCTCCAGCGACCTCTCCGACCAAAATGCGACCGACGACCTCGCAAAAGCCACCCATCTCTACTTCCAACATCCCCTCCCACAAACAATCCCCCTCACAACACCTACCCGCTTCGTCTCCAGCTCGTCCGACTCCGCCGTCGACCTCCGCAGTATCTTCTTCGCGTGGCAGAAGAAAGATGTCGCCATTCCAGAGTACATTGCCTCCGCACAGGAGCTTAATGAATCGCTAAAGCAGAAGGAGCGCAAGGAAGGCGAGGAGGAGGAGAAAGTCCAGAACCTCGTTTTCGTCGAGCGCTTGGATCTTCTGACTTGGTTGGAGGGCGCGTCTGATGAGAGTGAATATATCAAGCCGTTGGAGGGTGCCGCTGCTGCGGCTGCCGCCGCGGCTTCGGCTGCTGCTCAGGCACAGGCGTCGGCGAATATTGCTTCGGGGGCTGCGGGTGGTGTTTCTGCTGTGCCGAGTGGTGCTCCTGGAGGTGGTGCTGCCGCGCAGACTCAGCAGGGTAAGGCGGCTAAGGTTATCGATCCTAGGTTGCAGGAGATTTATAATGGGGAGCGCAAGATGGGGGATCGGAATAGTGTGCTACGGGGGATTAAGCCGACGGTAGGTTTACGCAAAGGGGAAGAAGGGAAGACTATATACACAGTGTGCTAATAGGGATCATTGTAGGACTTCTCTCACGTCCGCAAAACCGCCGAATCCATGCTCGGACGCAACCGCTCACGGCCGGGACAATACCCTGCTGGTGTGAAAGCTGGCAGCAAGCCGCAATCCATGGTGGTGCCTTCGCCGTCGGCCGGCCTGTCCCAGCCACGGAAGGCAAGCAAGACGCAAGATCCCATCATTCTCCTCTCGCCCTCGGCCTCATCGCTCATCCGCATGTCCAATGTGCGCTCCTTCCTGCAGGATGGCGTCTTCATCCCTCCCGATCACCCTACTCTTTCCATGTCGAACTCCAATATCCTCTACATCTCCCGCCCGCTCCGCATGCACGCGGATCCGTCCAGCTCCTCTCTCCGCCCCGGTGGTGGCAGCTCCTCGCAGGTCACGTCCCGGAAACCTACCCGCTTTATCCTGGTCGATAGCACAGCCAACTTCCGGCCGGATTACTGGCAGCGTTTGGTTGCCGTGTTCACGACAGGTCAGACCTGGCAGTTCAAGTCATATAAGTGGTCCTCGCCGCCGGAGCTCTTCAAGCATGCCACGGGTGTTTATGTCGGATGGCGTGGAGAGGATATCCCTCGTGAAGTGAAGAGCTGGGGCCGAGGCGTGCAGAGCTACGCGGTCGAGCGCTGGGACGAGAAGGGAGGAGTCCACGGGGCGGGCCGGTGGCGTGATCGGGAAGTAGTTGAGGGGATCTGGACGGCGATTGAAGAGGGAATGAGACTCCGAGGTTGGGGATCAAAGTAGAAACTACCCACCGTGTGCGTGTGCGTGTGTCATGTTTCACTTTTCCCTCCTCTCATCATGCCCCCAAATCCCAAAATTAGACCTATCGGTCCGTGCGAACAGGAGCAGCGACGTTGAGGGATAATTCGAAACACACTTCGTTTCAATCATTCATACACTCTATACTCTTTGCAGTTTGCCCTCCGTCAAACTTTATGCCTTCGCGCCGAACGGACCTGTTCTATTGGTTCTCACGGGGATCCTGTATCAATACCACCTATCCACCTACCTACCTACCTACCTCCTGGCAGACTCGGCTCTGCCGGTAAAGCCGCAAGATCAACAGCAGAAAGAGAAACCAAGAAAAGAAAGAAACATGCCCCCTGACAATGAAATGGAATGCCATGCCATATCAGCCCCCAAAAAAGAGAATAAACTCCGATCCTGCTTGGCTCGGAAATTGCGCCCTCCCGAATGCGGAGTTAACTCCGGACATTGGAAACAAGCGAACCCCAGCTACTATGTTGATCTTTTCACCTCCATCTCCTTTTTCCTTATTTCTACTTATTGCATATCATGCTACCTAGCTAGTTAGTTGTTTTTTCACAGGCGTATGTATGTATGTATTGTATCGGTGTCAATTTCTTCTTTTGGCGTTGCGTTGCGTTACTTTTCCCCTTTTTTACTTTACATCTTCTCTATTATTACTATCTTGTCTATGACATTTCAACTTACCTAAACTTTGGCTATAAATGGTATATCTTTACAATTCGAATAGAGATACTTACTTCACTTCGCTAGTATCTAGTACCTACTGTCTACTTCTATTTCATTCAATTATTATCATCATACTACAATACATACATCGTCGTAGTACCCTCCACATCTTCATCACCGGTACTTACTGCTTGTACTTCCATAGATAAGGAATAACATTACCTTCTGCTAGTAGTATAATCCAGCAGATACATACATACATATACACACATGCAATAGATACAAATTAGGTAGATAAACCTACACCTCTCAGAAACACAGCAAAGAGTGAAGAAGAATAAAGCAAATATACCCATCAATACACAATACACCACAGCCAAGCACGTAGTAACGAACTACCTACCCATTCAGGTCTGACACTGACTCCAAATTCATACCTTAACTCATGAATGTAATTCCCGTTAGTGTCAAGCTAGTAGTTAGCTATGTATGTATGTAGGTTAGTCACATGGCCCCCATATTCTATGTTCACATCAGCATCATCATCTCGTGTTTAACTTAAACCACGTGTCAGCCATGTGCGTGCGTGCGCATTTAGCTTACTCTCTTTTTTTTGGTACTAGGTATGTATGTATGTATGTGTGTATGCATGTAAGATTGTATGTTATGGTAATTTTATTACTGTAGTATAGTATAGTATAGTATAGTGACAGGTATGTATACTATTAGCGAATGTCTGATCGATGAATACGAGATCTGGCAGTTTGGGGTCGGGGGGAGTCGAATTGATTGCCTTTTTGGGTACTAGTTAGTTAGTTAGTAGGTACTCCGTAGTTGGGTATCTGGTCGGGTAGGATTAAGTACTGAAGTGCGGAGAAGGGTTCGTTGATCTACTATCTTTGTCTACTGAATACGGATGTTACCATTGTTGCCTAAAGTGTGGAAGTAGATCATGTCTCTGAATATTTATTGATTTATTTCTGTTCTTTAGATTTCTCTGATCGCGAGAGGACATCCCTCGCATATTCAATCAGGTAGATAGGTTAAGTAGAAAAAGCCACACTCGCTGTACCCTGAAAATGCAAATCAAAATGCGCGTATCCATGCTCGATGCAGGGGACGTATGACAACATACACATCAACTCGGAACAAAGGAAATAACATATATAGGAAAAAGGAAAAGAAGACCGGAAGAAAGAGAGATATAGGAAATCTTGAGAGGAAAGATCATGCGGATATGATGCAAACAAGAAAGGGAAAAAGAACCGAGTACTAAAACGCCTCTCTAATGCTGGAATACTTCTCGTGTTTCAGCCTTTCTCCTCTTCAGTCTTCGTCCATGCGTCGCGGTTCACAGATGTATAAAAGGAAATTAGAAAAAAGAAAAAGAAACAGGGGGTAGAAAAGGAATCGGTGTATTAAAATGGTTCAGTTCCGGCATCTCTATCACATGATCCATAGATCGTAACGTCTGTCATTGGTCGTGCGAACTTGGGAGCCCCCTGGAATGCCTGTCGTCAATGGCAAGCGGCGTAGGCGGGGACCAAGTGGCAATTGAAGAGAAAGAGATTATAGAAACGGAAGAGCGTTCGTATCGGAGACGCATAACGTGTATCATGTCGTGTCAGAAGGTTTGGGAGTGCTCCCAAGCTTTTGGTGGGAAGGTGTGTTGGCTAGACCGGTGCCTAGTCGACATCGGACTGGCAACTCGGATCAAGCCAAAAAGTAAAATCATGTTCAAGTCGTTCCGTCAATTAACACCGCGCTGTGCAGTAAGAGTGTTTCATCTTGGATCGGCGAAGTCCGAGAGCAAGCCACGTGCCGTCAGATCTTTTAGTAATCACCAAGGTGAAGGCCTGTTCGGACAGGATTGGGATCCCTGCATGACACACATGCTGCCCCTATCATGACCGTGCTGAGCGGCTCGCCGAGCGCTCCGGAACTGGAGCGGGCGTGGGCGAGTAAGCCCGGGGGGCACCAATCAGGTCAACGTCATGTTCCTGAAGGATGCTGGCACACTTCGGATCACGCAGAAACTTGGGAACAGAGTCCTATTGCGGGTTAGCTTTTGCCGTTCGTGCCAAATTGTTACAAGGTAAACTTACACTTGACATCAGCTTAAAGACCGAGGTCTGAGCCATCTCAAACAGATGCACCACCTCCTGCAGACTCTTAAGCATCGACTCATCGTCGCCCACGGCCTTAGTCATGCGGCTTGCCAGGCTGTTGCGCAGCGCGTGATCGATGTTAAGCTCGCAAGGGGATCCCGGTGCCAGGAACGCATTGTAGAGACCTATTCAGGTTCATTAGTTGCTAGTCGCAGAAAAATTGCTGTCATTGAGAGCGCTTACCATATGCTGCAGCCAGTGTCTCGCGGACAGCATCCGGCTTCCTGAATGTGCCCAATTTTTCTGCCTTGTGGTAGGCTGAAGTGAATTCAGACACGTCGAGGTAGAACGACAGGTTCTCCTCACAGAGGGAAAAGCGGAGGAACTCGCGGAACAGGAGTCGTAGGGCAGGGTCGTGAAGGATGTGGTTCAAACGGGCATTGTTGGAGTCCTTCGGGATGCCACGGTTGTCGTACATGGTGGTTTCACGAGACTTGTCCCGTGCGATCCACCCACAAACTCGCTGGCCCCGGTCCGTGATGCCGTAGATCGCATTCTTCGAAGGCTGGAACGCAACTATCGAGTCATCTGGTTGGTTGATAAAGCGGTCTTCCTGCAGCATCGTAATCAAGCCGTACTTGACGAAAAGCTCGGCAATGAGAACGGTCTCACGGCGCTCAATTGTGGTGGAACAATCCATCAACCAATCGACCGCAGCTTTTCCGGTGAACGTGTTGATGACAATCTTGTCGTTGATCTTGCGCTCCTTCGCCATCTTCACACCAACCAAGCCGTTCGAGTAATCACTCAGGGAATCCGAATCTGAAGTAGAGATGCTGCTCTTCACGTTAGGACCATCCTGCCCCGCAAACCGGCGGAAGATGACCTCAATAGTCGCTCGATCGTGTGACAGCTTGTCTGTATCGGTGTCGCGCTCCAGGTTGACCAATTGCATCGTGTTGCGGGGCGACTCCAGCACGTCAATCACATGGCGGGCAGTGATACCGTTCCTCTGGCAGAATCTTTGCAAAATATTGATTCCCTTCGGCGTAAGCTGGTACAAGGCGCCCTTCAACGGGAATATTTGTGCCGATTTGCCGTCCACGGCCTCGATGAAGCGGGCATCGACAAAACGCTGACATACTGAACGAGCCATTTCCTTGGCCATGGAGAAGGTGGTAGTCGTTGTGGTTGTAACGATACGCGAAGGGTCTTTAGGGTCGGGCATACGGTTCGACTGGGAGAACTTGAGAGAGCCGAGATTGTTGATGGCTTCTTCCGAGGTGAAGGAGTGGTCATATTTCGTAAACCGCACACGATGCGAATCCAGTTTCAAGCTGACCATCAATGTCGAGAACAAGTCCATGAAATCCTAAGAGACCACTTGTGTTAACAATTACCGCCCTTGTGTATGGTCCCAGGCATCTCTTTACTTCTCGCCCTGTCGGCCACTTTAGCGCACAATTGGGTCACCTTACCTTTGTGAATGGACGGTCATCCTCCGTCATACGCAATAACCGCGAGGATGTTTGATGCATCTTGGCGGGAGATACGGTAGGTCCGACTTCGGGTAGTTGCTCAAGTGGGGACGGGGCACGCTGGAGGGTGTAACGGCGCCTCTCAACAGAACTGGTCTGTTGTTCAACCACGGCCGGGGAAGAACGGCTAGTAGCGGCGTCGAAGGGCGCGGGACTGGACCGTTCACTACTGGCGCTACCGTCCGACAATGGCGGAGTTAACGGCGTGGCACCTGGCGCTTCGCTGACGCTGACCTGCGAGGCCTTGCGCGAATGTTTCGACAGGCTTCCCGATGAGGCAGAGGAGCGGAGGGGGTAATTCGGCGCTCCTATGGAGGAAAGGTTCGCAAGGGCGTTGGAAGTCTTTTCACGAGCTAACGCAGCAAATGAACGGCGATTGCGACGTGAAATAGATCCAATTACTGAGCCTGTGAATCCGGTTGGGTTGTTGTTGGTGGTAGTGGTGGTCGTGGTGGTAGTAGTGGCGGGTTGAGAGGGGGCGACAACAGCGGAGGGAGCGGAGTTGTGCTGTAGGGAGGGAGCGGAAGCAGTACGAGGGCGAGTTTCAACCGGGGAGGTAGAGACCGGGATAGGATCAACAGATGGGGGAGATTGAGAGTAAAGAAGGTGAGAGGAAGGAGGAGAGTCTTGGTCAAGATGAGCGGAGGATATGGTTGGCATTGAATAGTGCGAACCAAGACGGAGTGGGAGAAAAGAGAAGAGGGGGGGCTTTGTATGTATGTATGGGTATGGGTATGGGTATGGGCAAAAAAAAAAATTGGGTAAAAAATATTTCCAAAAGGGTGAAAGAGGGTCAAGGGAGAAAAAAAAAAAAAAAAAGGAAAGGAAAAAAAAAAGATAGGTGGAGGGGTGGGTGTATGTATGGATAAGGAAAATCAGAGAAGGGAAAATAAAATAATAATGAAATAAAACACGAGGTAAAATTCCACTTTGAGTGAAGGAAAGTCTTGACCCAAAATTCAAAGTCAGTTTGGAAACAGACCCAGGAATAATTGGGAAAAGGGCAACGGCAGAAATTGGGAAGAAAAAAAAAAATTCAGGGAAAAAAAAAAAATTGTAAGAAATTGAAAAATGGAATAAAATCAAACTCAATGACGAAAAGAGCAAGCGGGGAATTTGGGTAGAGTGTTAGTCAGGTATTTGTACAAACAGTAAGTGACTTAACAAACTGTTTGACTTCTAAGAAGTTGGAGTACGATCTGAAGTGGTTTTTTGGTACAGGGTGGATGCTACCGGATGGATCCCTTACAGCGAGTGAGCGAGAGAGGGAGGGAGAGAGAGAGCAAGAGAGCGAGAGAGGAGCAGAAGCAGCGGAAGGAATGAGAAGGGAAGGGAAGGGAAAAGAGGGAAAGATGAGCAGAAAGCCAAGTGAACAGCGGCTGCTCAAGAGGGTCTCCAGGGGCGTGAAGAATCAGGCCTGTCATTCTTGACCCACTGTGCACGCGGACGGTTTCATGCACCAGACAACGTGGGCCAAGGGCAAAGGTGGACGGATCGTCCTTTGGGGCGATCAGAGGTCGGCTTCCCTGCAGAGTCCGGCAGGGTGGGATGGGTGGGATAGGATGGGATGGTACGGGTATTGCCCTCCGGAAAGGCTACCTTGGGTAAGGTAAGGTTCCTACAGGCGACCGCCCCGAACCTGCAGGCCTTTCCCTTAGCCACGCTTCCTTTCTCGTTGATTATTTCTTAAGCGGGTTTTGGGGGCCCATTCTCCGCGTCTGACAGGAAGAAGGGGGCCATATTCAATATGTAGAATTGAGTTATAAGTTAATTCTCCTTCTTGCTGCCAGACTTCATCCCTTCCCTGTCATGGTTTGATGCAAGGAGATCCCCGAACGGTGAAGGTAACTTAACCAGGGCCATCTTACTCTCCCGGTCCGTATCCCTGCGTATTGTAAGCTCTGTCACATACTGTATCGTTTTCAGAGATACATTACTTTGCTCCGTCTCAACCACTTCCTCCAAAGTGGGCCGGTTTCCAAAACCGCTGGCGTCGGATGATCAGCGAAATCTACGCCTGGGGAGGGTTTCAACCAGATCGCGCTGTGTTCGCTGTATAATAAATCCACCCCCATCATCAGACACGCAGCAACGGATTGACTGGTGGATATAATACCCGAAATGTATGGAAGAAGAACTGAGCGGTAGATCATATAGGCATAGAGAGCTGTCAGAAGAATTCTGGAGCAAGCAAACAAGCAAATGGCATTAATCCTCAACATGGACTAAGTAGTAAGTAGTAATTGCTGCACAGCAATCGAAGTGATGCGACATTATTGGTTTATCTGCCTTGGGACCATTAGTAATGTGCATCTCAGAAGTTCCCACCGTATCTCTTATCATATGACGAGGAGATATGACTCTGGTAAGCTCGGTTGAGTACTTGAGCATCATCTTCCGAGCCTGAGCTGACAGGTTGTGTACCTGGTCTGTACATACATACATACATACATACATACATACATCAGGTCAAAGCACGTTTGTCCCTTTCCAGTCAAACGGAACAGGGGCAGATGCGAGCAGGCAAAAAACGTGGCAGACACGCTTTTGCTCGGTCTGTACACCCAAAGATACCTCCAGGCAGACCAAACAGCAAGCCAGCAGCGCCAAGCCCGTCACGTTACCAAGCACCTTCCTTCTTCAGCAAGCAGGCTTCCATACTGGAGAGACTGCGGCGGCCTTCAAGCAGTAACGATCATCCTTGAGTCATGACCGGAAAATCTCCAAGTCACGGCAGCCAGTCACAGAGTCTCGTAACGAACACTTGCAGGCAGGCTCTTGCTTAATCGGGACTAGCCCGCCACTAGTACCAGACTCAAGTTGCTCGCCATTTTTACGCTGGCGAACACCGACTTCCAACCTTTTCCCCACCCCCGACCCAGCCCGGACGACCCATCACCTCATCATCGGCCTTGGATTTTGGGCCCTGGATGCATTGGGTGCTGCGTTTCGGGCTTTGCTGTTTAGGCTTCACCCAGCGTGCTATCCCCGTCAATGATTGATACATTATTCCCCCCCATCTGAACTCTCCTCTCCTTCTTCCCCTTCCCCTACACGGGCGATCATAGCCACCAATCATTGCCCATCTACGGCATAGTACGTACTGGTTGGCAGCCTCACAAGCCCCTCTTATCTTTGTTTTCTTGTAGTAAACCTTCCTTTCGCCCACGTGGGTATCCCGCCCGAGCAAAACCTTGTTGGGTTCTGATTCGAACCAAGCGAACCAAGCAATTCCCTGATGCAGATCAGTATTTATGTTGATGTCTGGATTCGTGGCCTCAGGCCCCCTGTCTTCTTAGGGCCTTTGGGGGGAGGGGAGAAGCCATGCGAACGATACATCAATCCTAATTCTCTAGTCTACAGTTGGAGGAGTCAACTTTTCCAGTGTGACAAACGGAACTATTTACAATGCTGCATATGATGAAAGTCTATCGACCAGTCCTAACACGGTCGGACCAGGCAGCCAGCCATCCAGAGCTGCCAGCAGCGAAACCCCTGCCAGATCACTGCTCAATAATGTGATCGAGCCGATCAAGTTTCAGAATATGCCTACAAAGCACCCTGCCTACGTAGTATCCCAAAAAGAAAAGGGTACGAGGACCCAGATAGATAGACGCGGTGGAGCAGAACAAACCAGATGGCTTCCCGTGTGGCTGAGTTCTGATGGCACTCGTATTTTTTGATTTACTTCGCGTGGATGAAAACTAACAACAGCCGATGCCTCTTTCGTTCGCCTTTTTTTTTTTTACTTCTTGGATGCATCTCCCGCTCTTCCACGACTCTTCCAGGTGCATTCTTTCCTGCCTTCTGTCCTAACCGAGACCCATGCGGTTCCACGTGGACACACGTGGAGAAAAGCTGGCGGCTGGTTTGGGTTGCTCGGGCGGCTTGGCTGTCGGCCGTTTTGGCCTCGCCCGCCGGTGTGTCTCGCAACTCACATTCCAGAGGGAAACTATGTATCCTCTTTCTCGGGGTCCAAGCCCAATCATCCTCATTCTTGGACCTGGCCGTCCCGTCTTGCGCCAAATCATGGCACTCTTGGTTGTATCTCATTTTTTTTGGCATCACTTACGGTGTCAATCGCATGGCTAACTGACAAGCTATTGCTCACAGCAATTCTCCGTGTCCTACTAGTACTGTCGCATCACGTCATAAACCCTGAGAATATGTCTGAAATAGGTAGTAGGTGCCTCCGTAAAAGTAGTACCGCTATGACATACATCGAGGATCTGCTGGGGCCTATCCTCCAACCTACTACTAGTTCAACTTTCTCCAGCCCATCTCCAGATCTCTCTCAATGTTGGGACTTAGGACGCCAACAAGGTTCACAAGTGCGGTCCAATTCCTGATTATCCTTAAAGGGGCCACTAGGGAATTTTCGACCAGGATTACCAATGTACACTGCGGCTACACTGACCACCACCACTACCACAAGTCCCAGTTCAAAATGGGGGCAGCGTCTGAATACGGCTATACAGTAGTAAGCTCTCATCATATACCCAAAGCAGGCTGTCAGTGCGCTTGTCACGACCATTGGCAGTCCGCCACAAAGTTAAAAGGGCCCCCCATCAAGCTAAAAGAAACAAAGGATATGAAGGACAAGGGGCTCAGGAAGAGACGATCCTGCCAACACACAGTTCGATCCTCCTGATCCTTTTCAAATCCTGAGGCTCATCCTAAACCCCCGGACGTCGAAGGTCTGATCGCAGCAGGATTGCGTCTGACGTGCGCCCCAGCCGGCTAGCTACAGCAGCGTAACTCGAAGGGAATGACAATCAATCATCGTCTGGGATTGCTCACACGAAATATTCCGGGCCCAACGTTAAGTCGCACCTAACCTCAACCCAAGGCCATCAGCCTAGCGGTCAGATAGACGACCGTACCAATCATAGTGACCTCCCATGGCGGCTACGTAACCCCTACTTCGTTCTGATGAAGGATTTACGATCAGATCCCCCCCGGGCAGCAGACAAGGCAATCTATCTCTGTGTATATTCCAGTACCCACTCTTGGAATTGTTCTGGTGGCTTTTGTTGCCTATCAAGCTATCAGCAGCAACAGCAGCAGTAGCAAGTGTGTCTCCACCAGAGCAATTGGGGCAACACGAAGCGGTGAGCCATGAGATGGAGGGGCTGCAATGGCGCAATTCCCCCGTTTCGGAGCTATCCACACCTTTTTTCTTTCTTTTTCCTTCTTTGCGCCCGCTCTGGAGCCGTGACCGGACTGGCGGTAAAGAATCTCGGTCACAGACACAAAGTGAAACTCCGTCTGTCACTGTCACGCCGTCACGTAATCAGTAATGAAGTTTAGATAGCAGCGGTCAGACACTTGTGCCGTGCCCAGACAAAAGAGCATGTCCGAAGTATTGCTTTGGTCGTTCGGCTTCATGTGAATTAAAGATGATTATCTAGGCAACACTAAATACATGCTACTACAGGGTCATGACAGGGTCCGCGTCAGCCTTTCAATAGTAACAGCAAGCCTTGAAGATAGAACAGAGGGGGCCGGGTCGCCAAATCGGGAAACCTCCATACATATCAGTATGCGGATAGCTTCAAATCCTGCTGCATGACAGTATGTACGGAGTCTTCTGGAGCCTCTCCCTCTCTCTCTCTATCACCCAGGAGACAAACCGAACCAATCCACACGGCCCCAACAAGAACAACAGTCCTTAGCAACTGCGCTACTAGCCGCGACATGCGAAACTCACTATCCAGTTCACGCAGATGGATGATCCCTGTCAGCCGCGTTACTCCTCGCGTGGCGGTCAGGGATCATCCCGTCGGAACGCAAGACAAGGCTGCGTCTAGGCTACTGCTGGGGGTCCTTTACTTGCTCTACTGGCGATATTCTTGGTGACATTCCTCCGGCCTACAAAGAAATGTACCAACTTAGCACACCTATATTTGCCGATGTTGTAGCCTCCTGCACGGCGCCAATCGTACTATTTACCACGCCATCCATCCTTGGCTTCCCGTCCATGCGTCCCTTCGCAATAATCGACCAACATTAGTGAGGCGAAATAATCCAGAAGAGTCAGTCGCATTTGGCATGTGGCTTGCGACCGAGTCAGACATCCCTAAGGGCTAGAACCTCAGCTATCGGTGCGCCTCATTCAGCCACATATCAACTTTGTTTTTCTTATCCTTTCCAAATTATACTTTTTGACCTTTTTGCATGGCGTCGTTATGGACCTGTCTAGGTTCATGGTATGTGTCTATCATAATTTCAGTCTGATCTAAGGGGTGGTTGGTGAATAAACCATCGTCCGTGCTATTCGAAATTAACTTTGGGTCATTCATTATATCCGTCTCTAACCTTGCCATGTATCTACTGTAGATGGGTTATTTTCCAATCGTCCCAGCCAAGCAAACAAACCAGGCAACCTGCCTAACCCGGTCGGATTTTTAATTTCTAATTCCTACTGGCATTTCTTCAGCAATCTGCCACAACCCCTTGGCGCCATATTGGCTTGACAGCTGAAACATACCAGTCGGTCTTCGTATATCTCTCTTGGCATTGGCACAAGATGTTCATCAAAGTATACTTGGATGGAAGTAACTACACTAGGATCTATACAGGCAATACCCCGATGATAGCCGAAGTCAGCACACGGCAGTTGGACGATTAACCTACCTGCCTAGCTCCAGACTTCTATCCTATCTATCAAGTTATCAACAGCCACACGATACTCAGACAAATACGAGCAACGCCTCCATCATTTCCATATCAGCTGATTCGCCGCTAAATTATTCAGCCTAAATCAGCAGGCGTGTGCTCAGTCCGCTTTTTTTTTTGATCCATCTTCATCCCGTTCTACTGCAGAATAGGTAGCAGCTACTAACTAGCTACGGAGTTTAGTTAGTGAGTGAGTTAATATGGATCTATCTAACCGTAGCTAGTACGTAAATTCTGCAAAGCACCTACCCTCCTACCTAATAGAGTGACCTGCAGACTAGTGGAGCGATAGCTATCTTTAATATAGGTTGTAGTTTAGATACTCCATAGCAGCAGAGCAGCTATCACTACTATATACAGTATGTAAATAGACAAATGAGTTGCTACTCATCACGCCCCATCACTACGAAGTTACTTAACTACATACTGAAGTACTCCGATTGTTTAGTTGACCGGAGAACCAGATATCCGGTCTACTACTATCCTATCCGGTCTATGGATCTACAATTACATAACAAACAAGTCCTCTCTTTCTCTCACTCTCTATTATTTACTCAATAAAACGAAACATAACACAGGTAACAAAACACATACCTCAACCAAATCCAAATCCATACCCTTATCAGCCACCAAAGAAAACCCCCCATCTACACGAACGAACAAGGAAAATGTTCCAGAATGTGACTCATACGTCATTCCCGAACATTCATACCCATACCTCGGCTGAAACCTCTACTCCATTACCTAGTTCTCCATCCTGAAATCAGCCGAACCAAGGTACGACCCTTTCTCAACCCTGATCCATACATAGAATTCCCCAATACCGAAACAACCCGGAAACACAAAAAAAGAGAGAGAAAAGAGAAAAGCGGTCAGAGAGTTCACGCGGTTCCAGCGTGGTGGAGTAAGTAAAGTCTTGGCAGCGGGTTTGAGGACAGAAAAAAAAAAATGGTGGGGTTATATTACAGTGTATTTATTTCGCTGATTCAGTTGATTTGTTGTATTTTTGTATGTTTCGGATTTCAAAGATGTGGAATATATGGAACCAACGGGAGAACAAAAAAAAAAAAAAAAAAAAAAAAAAAAGCCTCTTTTTTCTTCTTTTCCACTTACTGGTGGGTAGGCAGTATGTATCCATCCCACATGGAAGAAAAGAGTAAATGGTAGGTACTCCGTACACGGTTTTATTATGGAGTATTCTCGGGCGCGGGTGTACGCCACGTGGGTTTTTTGTGGTGATACACATCCATACTTTTCAAACTTCTAGAAATTTTTTTTTTTTCTTTTTTGTTTTCTCTTTTGGTTTCCACTCTTACGAGACGAGCGGAGAGGTCATATGACGAATATTTAGTTACAGTAGGTAGGTAACTACTAACTAGGTATGGAAGGGCGCAAGTGTCGTCATTATGGGGCATGGAAAATTTTTCCCTCATATGCGGTTTTGCTATTATTCTGTTGGTGGGTTTTCGGGTTTGGAGGTTAGGGTTAGACTCCGGTCTGTCTGTCTGTCTATCTACTTACAACAATCTATCTAATATCTATCTGCCTATTAGTCCGTTAGAAGTAGTACTATCTAGTGTTGTGTTTGTGCGCCGCTTAGGAGAAACTGCGTTAACTTTCTTTAGTGTAAGTTCAAGATAGTGTCTGGGCAATATGTAGGGGGCGGGATATTCCGCTGCCGTGGGTTTTAAAGTTCGCACTTAGAGTTTGCTTGATATGAGCATGTCTTAATTCTACGGAGTATCTAGTACTGTGATAGTCGAGCCTGGACACTTTGATGAACTGTATCTTCATGGCTGGAAGCCCCTGGAATTTTTCGACCTTGGTTTGTGGCTGAAGTTGAAAATAGTAGCAATTGGCGACAACCCCTGAACCAACATCAGGGTACTTCGTAAGTTGATGTCTATTGGATTACGGGAATGTCGGCTGAGAAAGAACTGTTTCAGCTGCTCCAACTGAGAGTGTGTTTGGGTAGGCAACCTTTCGGCTTCCGGCATTTGTGATCCTGTACAATCCTTCTCCAGGGGAAAAGGGTTGGGATGAACTATTTTAGGAGGATAGTTTATCTGGGGCAATGGAATAGGATAGGATGTGAATCCTGTCGGGCACAGGGAGACCCGCTACCTTGTACTACTATGCTGTTAGTATCGGCTGCGCCAGATATCTGGAACGATAGTAAGCACTTGGGGGAGTTTTCTAGAAGGAAGTTGTTGGAAGGGCTAAAATCCAGCAGGATTGCATGTCTAATCCAACTTACCATCACGGCGGGAGATGATATTAACTAACTTACGTAGCATGTACGCACTGTTCCTGCATCGTGCAGTAGTTCGGTGGCGAAAGAAGCCCAGCTGAAGCTTCTAGAGCGGTTACTAGTCTTGTATACTACTACAGTTTACCAGGATCGGATGACGCCGATGTCCATTCAGTTCACCAAGCTTTTTTTTATTATTTTATTTTCCTTTATTTTCGACAAATTTCCCCTTTATCTCCATTCGCAGCATATTACCTACCTGAGTAGTTGAGATGCTTTCGCCCCTACGTCGCAATTTTCGATCGGCTGGGGATCTACAAGTCCGCAAAAACTCAAAGACCCATCCGTCAACAACGTGTTCCTTCCCAAGCAAGTATATCCTCCCTTCCAGGACGGGAAGCGTATGTGGTTCGCAGGCCGTCCAATTTTTCCGACTGTTGGTCCTCCGATCTGCCGATCAATGGAAACCGTAGAAGGAATATGAGATCACAAGAAAATCATACGGTGTTCCCCGTTGGAGAAAGAGAAACTAGTGAGGCTGTATCCACGGTTGAGTTAATTGAGTTAATCTACTCCTGGGGCGCTATTGCTTGGTGGTTCTTTGTTTCGGGGCTGGTGGGACGCCGATAGATGCGCTAGAAGGATTCTGGAAGACTTCTGGAAAACGCTAGAAGGCGTCGGTCGGTTGGGGGTTGCTGGTCACCCCCACTCTTTACCATGTAAGACTTTTCCCTATCCTTTTTTCCCCTCTTGTGTGAGTTGTTGGGTGAGGCTAGGGATTCGTACCTATCTGAGGTAAGTTAGCGACGGATCACACGGTGTACATCGGGCTTTCCGGCATTTGTCTTGGGGGGCGTGGTTTGATTCACCGTATTTGTATGATGAATCCACAGGCCCCCGGATATGATGGAGGTGACGGGCTAAGGATTTACGGGAATACGGATTGGGTAAGCAGGGCGCTGGGGGCGGCCGGGCTCAAGGTTTACCGCTTAAGTGAGGAAGGGGGCGGAGATAAGTTAAACCGCATACATGTCACTTTTGTCTAGTTTTGTCTTGTCTTGGAACTTTGCTAAATTGTCTTCAGGCTATTCTATTCTTTTCCAAGCAGGGTCCCGGGGAAATTGTCCGACTCCGGCGTCCAGCTACTGAAGGGCGTGAATTGGGGCCCCTTTGCCAAGCAGCCATAGCGGCCGATATCGTCGCGCGAAATGTGCTTAGTCAGAAGCAAAACTCTCCGAGGGTCAACAGGCTCACTGCCTGAGTCGGTCAGTTCCAGGAGACGAGACGCACGTGGAGGATCTTCCGGGAGGCGGCCAATCGAACCTTGAGCGTTACATTGCGTATGGGAGGGAAACGGTATGGACTAGTCTCGTACAGATGATTACTTACGGCCTAAAGCGGCCAGGCCTCTTACCGAAAACTGAAAATAAGGTGAGAAAAAGGCCCCAAAAGGATGTCGGAGTCGGAGGCGGAAAGAGCCGGAGTCGGAGCCGGAGCGGGGGGCCCTGCTTCAGGCCAACTTCAGGCCATCTTCCTTCGGGCCAACCTAATGCGCTGCTACTGCTGTCAGCCTGCGCTGCGATTGGCTGACTCGTTGTTCTATCTCGTCCTGCTGCTGCTGCTCCTCATCACCATAGCCATCATCATCGTCGTCGCTCATGGTGTCTCCATTCCCATGCAGGACTACTTCCAGCGCTTCTTCTGCTGAAGAATTGAGACACGCCCGATATGAAATAGGCACACTATACATACCCCTGCCTGTCCTGCCTCAAAACGCAGTTTGGCCCACAATCGGCATGAGTATGTACTGTGTCTTTTGCCTTGGCCTCAACCACGCCTTCCTTTCTGCCGCTGCAGAAGCAAGGGGTTACCAGCATGCATGATAACTACACTGTTTCCTATTTGATGCTTTTCTGTGGCAGACGCTGATCCTTGCTCTCCACGCGAAAACTAAACCCAAGGCTTTTTTCCTTGTCATGGCCCCACCTGACCAGCTTCCAGGGGGGTTTCCCTTCAGCTGTTTCCATAAGCAAATCGTGAATTATGATGCTGATTGCTGACTGGGTGATATTGGGGAGATAGCCTGTTGTTCCCTCTTTCCACCATCCCGCAATCGGGTCTTCTATGCTGTGCAACCTGATCGAAAATGGCTCGGATCACCGTCCATCTGCTCACGCTGCCCTGCGAAGGGCCAGCCGGCTTGATTTCCCACGCGCACACACGCGAGAGACAGACCCGGTCTGCCCCGGATGCTGACTGGGTGCGGCGCGATGATGGAACCGGCGCGACAGGGATCTGTTCGGTTGTTTGCATCGTCGGTGCATGGGCCAATGATGCCCATCCCCGACCATTGGGCAAGCCCCAGCCGACGAAGTACGAGGCTGGCCGTTAGGTCAACTCTGAACAGTGTGTTTCTCCTGTCTACGGAGCTTACGGAATAGCTTGCTAGGATGTCTACATGTGTATGTGTTTAGCGACTGGAGGTCGCTGTTCGGTCCCCTTAGTGTCCGGTTAGCCCAAGCGTGGCTTGGCTTGGACCGGATCATCATCAGCAGCATCAGCAACATACTTTGGGGCGCGGAATATCCCGTCCAGATTACGGAAGCCCATCACTGACATCTTTCCCCGGGGCGCATTACATTAATCTATCTTCTGCCCAAAAGACTCATTAATCCCCAGACGAACACCTTATGACCGGCAAAACAGGCAGCCTCTCTTCCCGGCTAACCCCGCCGCCGATTCCACTTTGGTCCTGCGCCAGCTCAAGACGGTCATTTCATGCATTAGTGTGCAAGAGACGTGGCCCCGATTCGTCTTAGTTCCCCGGTCGACAGGCGATGGAGATGAGCCAGGATCGCACCAGGATTCGGTTCAGAACCACGCAGTTGCATCGCCCATACGTACATAATCAATAACGGTGCATTTTCGCCCCCATTATTAAGTCTATAGCGTGGTTATATCACTGTCATTTATGCGTGGGCATATACCAGCTATGTGATATGAACGGGGTGCAAGTGCGGAGTATCGGTCTAGTCCTCCCTCCAAAAGGATTACTGTGTCCCATATCACCACTCATACCCAGAGTGACCAAAGGAACCTAATCTCAACCGAGAATTGCCTCTGTCACGCTGATCGACCAGACTACCGCCCATTATTGGCCGGAGTTACGTTCGAACTAGTCCGGCAGCCTCCCTTGCTCACGGCCTGGCGTGGCTAGGGTTGCACAAGGCTGGTCGAGACCACTGGGGAGGGATGATGGCTCATTTCAGCCCAGGCTGCTGGCCAATCTTTGGTCATCGATGGGCATGGTGCTTGAATCCCCCCCCTCAGCGTGTCCATGTACCTTGCCTGCCATGAGGAGACGGTGCAGCAGCAGCAGTAGCATCATTCCGGACGCGGGCTGGTTACCCTGCTTTGCCATGAGGTGGTACGTACTAGGCAGTTTGAGCTAAGGCAGCTCTGCCGATTCCCCTCTTTTTCTGCCACACAGCCTTCAGCCCCGTCTGACACCATCGCGACAATCATCATAACCGTCCGTCATCGCGATCTCACCTACACAGACCACCACAACCCACATACACATCATCTCCATCCCGTCCAACTACCTTTCCCTCCCCCACAATTGACCCTAGCAGTAGGTACATACCTAGACAGCGACTAGGTATGCAGCGGTAGGTCCAGAGCAGCACTCAGCCCCATCTCATATGTGTATCCTTGGCTACCTCACCACTTAAGTTGGTCAACCTAAGCATGACCCCTATAGACCATCTATCACATCGCAACCCCTCCTAACGGTATCACCCAACCCACCTCACCAATTAGTAGTTACCCCATTAGCACGAATCACATCTCCCATCACCGTTTAGACTGCAGAGTCTACACTAGTCACTACGCATGTTAGCAAAGTCAAGAATGTCAGGCACATCCATTCATCCACACAGCACTTCTAGTCATCGAGTCATTTACCGTAAACGGTCGATCACTTTTATTATTTATCCATCCACGCGACCGATCATTCTGCGAATTAAAAACGTATCTCATACAGCCAACCTACTGTATTAATCGGCGATCTTATTATTTACTATTATCGACTACTTGCCTAAATAGTACCTATTTTCCATTGCATAACCATATGCACATAATCAGACCATTGATGTGGATTCCATGGTAATGACTTATTGACTTACAATGGTCACTACTATGCAGATAATGAGGCTGCTAGCGACTGGACATGGCACTCGCGATGGTGGACTACTACGGAGTAGGAGTAACTGAAATAAACATTCTTAACTGTACTCTATACTATCACATACACGCAGATATTTCCTATCTTACCCAATGATCACGATTCTATATAGTGTAAAAGTCACGCTACAATACAGCACTTTAGTGATCATTCATTCAGTTCATAATACTAATTAGTATCAATGATTGAGCTACAGCCCTCATGCAATATATATCCTAATAATATCTTTTCGAGAACAAAAGAAAGAGAGTTTCATACTGATTTCCGTCATTTCCGTCACTTCCGACCAGCTCAGCCACAAGTCGTCTTTCATTCTACAGTACTATGATGTATGGATGTTCTGACAATATTATCCCCGGCCAATTGACCGTATACTTAGCACTATAGCGATATGCTGTCAGACTTACCTTTTAACTTCATCATCCGATACTATTCGAATATGTATAGATTTCCGTACCTGTTGATTACTATATAATTCATCATACATACACTCATCCCACAACAAAACACAACCCATTTCAGACAACTACTACATACATAGTGGGAAATCTCATCCCACGCAACATCTGATACTAAGTAATGAGGGGTAAATTCCAAACCCACTGATTATCATCACTACTGCAACTACTGCAACTACTACTTATTTAGCCAAACATCACTAACTAACTTACCCACCTAGTTAGTAACAACAAATCACACAGAAATTAATATGTTACTACTAAGTTAGTAATGTATACCCGACCACCACCTACTACTCAAACAAGTTAACACCACTCCGCTTATTACTTACTTACCTCAACCTCACGGCTCATGCATATTAAACCAACGTCCATATTTTACTAAGTAGTAGGTACATAATCTGATTATTTATATGTGGGGAAGTTAGAATTTAGTATAGTAGTAACTTGTCTAGACTAGACTACTAGACTACACTAGATTAGTATGTCTAGTAATTTGCTAGGCTAGGCTTTCTGCAAGGTAGATTTCTCTTTCCCCTCCATCTTGTTCTTTTCTTGTTTTGGTTGTTGGTTCTCTGCGCGCGCGCCTAGGCAGACGTCTACTTATTTGCTGTCTAGGCAGCTATCTTTTCAGTTTACTGTGTAGAGTGAGGACGGGATGGGTAGGTAACTACTGCTGCTGCTGCTGCTGCTGCCTAGTATAAGATAGGCAGATGGAATACTTGTTACAAACAATAAGAAAAGTAAGTAAGTACCTTCGACCCGTCCGTCCCACCCCTCAACCCTCTTATGTGGAGTAACGGAATGTGTGCAACATGCAACGTGTGTGTGTGTGTGTGTGTGTGTGTGTGTGTGTAAGATTCCTCTTCATGCAATGCAACATAGTACCAAGTAGTAAGTTTAGTTCTAGACACCCACATATCCCCGTTGTTGAACACAAGCAAGCAAGCAAGCAAGGCTGAGTTCCCCCTTCCTTTGCTTCCTTCCCCCCTCACCTGACACGGGCAATTCCCTGCACCGTGCAGGCTTTTTTCCTGCTCAGCCATCCCGCCACCACCGTCCTAATGATCCTCCCGTGCCGGCCATCTCGACTACTTCGTCAAAGCTGATTTCTACCCGGAACATCCGTCCGTCTGCTGTGCCACTGCCCCCGCCGACGGGGCTGATCAGCCCCCAGCTGACGAGCTTCTCCCATGCCTCGCGCGCCACGTCCCGACCCCAGACCCGTCCCGGAGTGACCGCTGCTCCGGACACTGAGGCCGATGTCTTGGCCGTCGTCAGCAGTCGCACGTACTCTGCGTACGCTGCGGGGAAGGAGAGTGCCAGTGGCGCAGCGCTCTGGAGCTGCGTTGTCTCGAAGCCTGGTTCGTATAGAGCTGCGAGGCGGGTCGCTGCGAGGAGGAGCGAGAGCGGGAGAGATGAGGGACTTGCGGAGGCGGTGGTCGACGCGGAGAATGGGAGAGGGGCAGGGTCCGGGCAGGCTAGAAGGTGACTGGTGAAGGTGGTAGCGGTGGGGATCTCCAGGGAAGATGTTCCTTCGGGAGTAGTAGTGAGAGAGTGGGTGCTGTGGTAGAGGTCGGTCAGTCCAATCAGAGCACTCGTGAAGAATTCCTTCACGGATTTAGTTTGATGGTATATCCTTCGTAGGTGGGATGCGAACGCCTCGTCGATCCATAGGCCCTAGAATTGCCGGCTAGGGTCAGCAAAACGTGGTCTGTGTGGTTATTTGTAGCGTAATGAGGCGCACTTACCTGCAGATAAGCTCTCCATCCTTCCAGTAAGCGACTCCAGCTGTCAGATTGGAGGATGGCTTGCTCTTCAGAATCAGCCAATTCTAGCAGTTCCGAGACTTCCTCGTCTTCCAGATTGAGTCCGGCGAAGCAGATGTCAGAAAACGTTTCCAGGGATCGTGGCAGTGGAACGTAAACGTAGCGGTGACTGAAGCGACTTTTGACTCGCTTCTCCAACATTTCCGTCACGTCCACCTTGGTCGTGAGCCCGATTACGGCAATTGGGGCTTTGCGCGCCTGCGCGATATCAAACAAGTTGTACAGCAGTGTTTGGCGAGGGTGTGTGACGAACAGATCAAACTCGTCTAGAACAATGACGATGGACTTTGCTGCGGTCGCAGTACCTGATTCATTGGACGGACCGTAGAGGTCCTCTGGGTGCGACAGAAGAGCAAGGAGTGTAGCCATGGTATCAGCGTAGCTGCTAACCTTGCCAGCTTCATCTTCAGTGTTTGTCTCACGGCCAAGCTGACGCCACATTTCGCGGAGCGCTAATCGGTCGTCCGTATGCAGGAAGCCATTTAGACGGACAACGTGGAAGTCATTCTTGTACGACTTTCCCAACGTCGAGATGATCGTCTCAACGATCGCGGTTTTCCCGCTTCCACGAGATCCAAGAAGTAGCATCGAGTTACCTTCACCGACAGTAACAGTTTGTTCAATCAGATGGTTGACCTTGTGATACTCAGTCTCGAGCCCTTTCAGTGGCACCCGTCGCTTGCCGTTCAGCTTTTGCGTAACATATCCTGTCAGTAACCGCAGCTCCTCTGTCAGACCTTCTTGCACAAGCGCTTGGAGGTTCGCAGCATAATCTGGAAGCGGCTCCCCGTTAGCGGCAACGGTCTGCTCAGTGGTGGTCAAGTCATTGTTGACAAGATCTTGCTGTAACTGCATGGACACGAGGTCCTCCAGCCCATCCTGGAAATCATCCGGTGTAGGAGACATCTGCGACTCGTCCCGTTTCTTAGACGCATCATCTTTATCCGTCTCGAACCGAACCGTGGCTTTCTTCGACCGCGTCCGTGTCGGTCGTCTTTTCGGTTGCGGAGACGGTTCGTCCTCGTCGTCGTCATCATCGTCGACGACCTCTGCTTCCTCCTCTTCCTCATCGCCCTCTGTTTCCGAAACATATTTGGCCCTGCGAGCGCTCCTCGTCGTCGACCCATTCGCGCCTAGGGTAGAAGCATTCCTCCTGCGCGATGGCGTATGCACGACCTCGTCTCCATACCTCTGCGGCGCTTTTCGCTGTCGTCCACTCGACCGTACTCCACCCCTCGTAGGTGTATCTGTATTTTGTACCTCATCCTCCTTTTCAGTCACTGCGGCGCCCTGCGAAGATCGCCGCCGCTTTGACCTCGATGTAGCTGGCGTTCCTGGGTCTTCGGCTGCGGGAGACGCAGCTTTCGTCTGTTCAATTGCTGGCGAGATGGGTGCGTCTTGAGCGCCCTCACCCATGGTAGTATCTCCATCTTCGTCAACCACTTGTGCGTCCGACACCCTTCTCCTCTTGCTGGCGCGCGGGTCCTTCATTGTGTTGAAATGGGTATTGCGTCGTCGGGGGAGGTTTAGCTGCACTACTCGTGATTGCGGTGCAGCTTCGTAACAATCGTCTTTTATATCCGGGTATATAATAAGGATAGGTCAATTGCGCGCACAGGAAACATCAGAGGGTGCGGCACTGGAGCGGAGGGATAGATGCGGAGAAGGAAATATTTTTGGACTGCGACCGGGAGATTCGATGGGATTGGTGGTCGGGATGAGGAAACAAAAGATAATTGTGTTAATTAGAAGAAAAGATATAGCTTATACAGATCCGATTATGGCCACTTCCAGCTATTCAGATAGACTGGGTTGGCTCAATGGAAGGATTGTATTGATTGTTGACGGAGAGTCTGGATGGAGTCGGGCCAGGCACGGGTGCCTTTCATGCCTGAGGCAGAAGACATGACGCCAGGTCAGGTGCATGTTCTTGACAGACAAGGTGAAAAGAACGTAATGAAAATACATACTAGCAACATCTTTTCAGAATCACCACAAGACTGTATAGACTGTCATCTTTACCATCTCCCCGAATATACTTGTGAAAGTGGATAAGAATAGGTCCATGACGAATATTCCCCCGGTTAAGATCACAAGCATCATGGCATAGCTTGTATATCACGGCCCGAATGCCGGGACAAATAACCACGCTTGAATGTCCCAACCAAACTATACAATGAAGTTAAAAGGCAAGAAAGTGTTACCAAGAAGGGAACTGACAAGTCAGGAACCTGAGCAGCTATAGCATACTTCCAGGGCGAGTAAGAGGTCCATACGGACAAGCAGGTTTACGATCTGCCGGCAACCTCGGTTGTTTGAACCCTTATCCCAAGGACATCGGACTATGAGAGATCACCCATGCAACAGAGTAATTAGTATCCTCCTTTCTCGTTCATTTAGCTATAAAAGTAGATTTCCTCTAGCCCCTTTACATAATTCTCATTAAGGCAACTTGACCAAGAAAAACCACGTGCCCATAATATTAGTCACATACATTCATCCATCGACTGAAATCCGCGGCCATGGCTCCGACAACTCCCCCCCAACCAGCCAAAATGCCAGCACCGAGCGTTCGTCCGCTATCCCAACTGACCCCGTTTGAGCAGACTGTGCACAGCTACTCTACGGGGCCTCCTACATTGGATAAGAACGACGAGGCACGTGCTATATATTTGTTGCCCCATCCGCAAACAGCATCCTAACGATATCCGCGCAGGCCTGGGACTTCTTCCCGCACGAATGCAACCTCCGGTTCGAGTCCGCCACGGAGGGTCCCCCGGCTCGCGTCTCGTATCTCCTTAAAGTCATCCCAAAGCAATGCAATTACCTCCAGAACCTGCATGGTGGGTGTGCAGCCACCATGGTTGATGTCCTTTCCTCAACGTTACTCATGGCACTATCCAAACCGGGCTTGTATTCTTATGGTGGTGTGAGTCGGAACTTGAAGACTACGTATATCCGGCCAGTGCCGGTGGGGATGGAGATCCGGCTGGTGTGTGAATTGGTGCATATGGGGAAGCGCATGGCGCTGCTACGGGCCGAGATTCAGAAGTTGGATGGGAGTGTTTGTGTCGTGGCTGAACATGATAAGGCGAATACGGATCCTGCGGACACCAAGATCTGAATTGGCCTTGGCGCATAATGATAGAAAGCAGGTTCTACACTGCAGATATTTGTCAAGATAGAATTATTCACACGTCAGGTGCACCGGACACCAACTTATCAGGTCAACTGATGTATATGCAGGCCCGACTACTACTTCAAGACACAGAACCCAAGTGAGTGTGCGAGTCCAATAGTGGTATGATTCATGAGCGTAGAGAAAGTCCAAAAGAAATTAGGATGACTCGATTCAAAAGCGCCCGTAGCGTCAAGATATTACCTTACCCCAGTATGCATTCCACGGAGATTTCCTTACTCCTCCGCAAGCTTCTGGCCCTCCCGGAGACCCTCAACAACCAACTCCTCGCCCGTCGCGCGACGGTAGATGTCCCGCACGTCGTCTATAGAACGTCAGTTATCATCCTGCAGCAAGTCTACGCGCTGGGGGCTTACCGGTTGTGGTCTCAAAGTGGGACGAAGGATCGTAGCTCTTCGAGATGAAGATGTTGTCCTTCTCACCGCTCTCGATAGGCTCATACAGGGGAATAGGAGCACCCATGAACTTCTCCTCAATCTTACCCAGGCGCTCGAACCCAGGCTCCAGCTCCAGGTGGTGGTTGGCATCCGTCTCGGCAATGGTGGAGACGATGGCAATGTAGTAGCCCTTGGGGCAGACGTTGTGAGCCGACGACACCATGGCGATGTAGATATCTGGCGAGAGTCAGCATGAATACAATTGCAAGGCTCCTAGTCAGTAAAGCTTACCGTGCTTTCTGCCGACCTGCGACTGGGGGATGATCAGCTGCAGCGAGTCGCTGCTGTCGGTCTTGTCGATGGGGTGGTTCAGGATGCAAATGGCCTTCAGCAGGTAGCCGGTGACTCTGGCCTTTCCAGGGAAGTATGAGGGGTCTGCGAGAATCTTCTTGGTCTTGGTGGAGAAAGTCATGGACTCGGCCTCGTTGTCGCGGTCCTTCATGGTGGCCTTGATGCCGGAAACCTTGCCGCTCTCGTCGTAGAGAACGTCGTCAACAGAGGTGTTGAGCATGTAGGTACCTCCGTAGATAGCAGACAGACGAGCGAAACCCTGGGGAAGCTCGCCCAGACCGTAGAGAGGGTAGATGTAGGGGGACTTTCCGTAGCGTGCCATCGAGTTCACGTACAAACGGATGCGGTTGATGGTCTCGACAGCCATACCCGGCTTGTGGATGTACTCATCGGACGAGTACAGGGCCATGGAGTGACCAACAAAGTCACAGGTGTTGGCCTCCAGTCCGAACTTGTCGTACACTTCCTTCATTGTGCAGTTGTGGACGTTCAGACCTATATTGCATTAGCGCCGGCGCTACAACGATCAAGCGTTCTTGGACCAACCCTGGTGGGTGGAGGGGTCATCCTCCTTGAATTCACCAACCCATTCCAGGAACTTCTTAGCTCTCCGCTTCTCAAACATGCCCATGAGAGATGAGCGCAGAGCTTCACCAGCATCAGAGGGCACCTTGGCAACGGTAGCCTTGGGACCCTTGCCTTGCTGGACGTAGCTGCCAGCAATCTGCTTGAACTCGAGGTATCTCGTAACATCGGTGGAAACCAGAATGTTGGTCAACTCTCCGTTGGCCATGAGCAACTTGGGGACCAAGTCGATGTTCCAGTCGTTGACGCGACCATACTTCTTCCAGGGCTCGTCGCCGGGCTTGACGTTGCCGTACTTCTTGAACAGCTAAAGTACGGAGGATGTGTTAGCAAGTCAGACTTCGAGAAAAAAAAAAAAAAAAAAGCTATTCTCAAGCTATATCCAGCTTGTGGGGACATTTATGAGCACTCACAGTCTCAATGTTCACCGAGGCAGCCTCACTGGAGTCACGGTTAGTGGCGGGTGGGATGACGGATAGCTACCAAGAAGCTGCCCAACTCACCCTCCATAGTGATCATTGCGATCGATGTGAAGCACCTTGTTTCCCTTGACACTGAGAACACTGTAGAGCAAACTGTCAGTAAACTGCCGCAGTGGAAATGCAAGCAGCAAGGAGTCCCTACCCCGAGAGGACACACTCGGTCAACCCTGTAGGAGGGGCGTCAGTACAGCTGTCGTCGAGCGGCGGCGGGGTAGCACATACCAGTGCCGAGCACCACAACATCATACTCGGGGGCAATCTCCTCCATGGTGTGTAAAGTTGCAGGTGGGAGGCTATGAAGAAAGGAATATACAGAAAAGAAATCTTAAAATGGGTCAAGAGGCACGCGGATGAGTAGTAGAGAAGATGTGCAGGAAAGAGGAAGAGAAGGAGAAGAGGGAAGATGCGGAGACGGCAGCGGTGAAGTTGAAGGGGAGGAGGGCGAAACTGAAAGGAGGCCCCCCGCGGATCATCGATCAGGAAATATTGATTCGTTATTTGTCTTAACGCCCGCCAGCCTGGCTCCACCAGTCCAAATAACGTTGTCATTTCAGGGTGATTTGCTCCTTATGACCATGCAATTAATTTGATGGAGCGTTCCCATCTTCAGTTTTCGCCTCCTGAGTTCTCCTCCTGCCCCTTTTTCCCATCGGACGTGCCGCAGTGGATCGATCATGTCTTCCGCTTTCGACGTAACAATTAGCTGGTCAGCTCCCTGACTATTGGACACACTATCTGCTCTCATCTCCCTTATGGCTCTATAATGCACTAGTCATGAGAAATTGACAGTCTAGATCTGGCATCCTTTTCCGCCACAACCAGGTACAGTAGGTAGGGTTCTCAACAGAACTACAGAACACTGGCTCTCGATCAGATCGCCAAAATCAAAACTAGCTGGAATTTCGACATGGGGAAACAAAGAAAATGATTGGAAAAAAAAGAAACCAAAAAACGTTGCCAATAATAAGAGAACATATACTACATACTACTACATACAAAGTACAGACCAATAATTTCTATCGGAGCTCCCAAATTCAAACCCCGGTCCATTTTGTGATATCTCACGTGGAGTTGATGCCCTTACTCCTGGCTATCCTCCTGGGGCCGGTAGCCCTTTCTGTAGAGACGCTGGGCCTCCTCCCAGGCGTACCATCTTTCCCGAAGAACGTGCTTGATGCCGTTTTGCGTGACGCGGATCTAGTACAGCCACTCGTTAGCACATTGGGCATCCAAGTGAGCAACAGCCAATTGCATATCATCGACTAATTGTGATGGTGCAAGAATTATAGCGTTCGTAATTCTGAAACAGGGACCAGCAGAATTGAACTTACCACACGATCCCGCTCAGCGGATTCCCACTCTCCGTAACCAGCCTTCAGTCTCTTCCTTTCCATATCGCTCGTAGCTATGCGATTGCGCTCCTTGACGCAGACCCACCAGAGGGAATGGAGATCGTCCCATGACTTCTCACGGAGTTCCTGAATCGACCACGAGCGGCCTAAACGATCGATAGTAAGCATCACAACGTCACCACAGCCTTATAGGGTCCCAAAACTAACCGCATTCGATGTCGTATGTCGGCGTGCTCAAAGCGGTCCGGTCCGTGGGGAAGAAACCCCAGAGTCCATGGTCTGGTGTGGCATTGCGCTTCGGGAGAGCGTCTGGGGAAACTGGCTTGGGCAATGGGTATTTGGACACGCCCAATCGGTACTTGGGGCCAGTGCGGTGAATAGCGGACACGGCGCGGACTTTGTTGAGATCACCACGGCCAGCGGCGACAGCGGCGGTGGAAGAAAAGTTCGAGCACTGGACGGTCGACCGGTTCATGGAGAAATGGAGAGACGGGGCGAGGTAGGGAGGGGGCAATTCGGCCAGCGGGAAAGCCCCGGACTGGCGAGCCAGTCGTAAAACAGACTGACGATGCATTGTGACCGTAAAGCAGCCCTGTGACGGCGAAGGGACTCAGTGGAGGATGTCCTTGCGGCCTCCGGATCAAAAGCGAACGGAACGGACTTTTGGGCGCCTAGATCACGTGTGCGGCTGCGGCTGGTAACACAGTGCGACCAACTGGGAACAACTTCCTACTTACAACATCGTGGGAAGGAAACTCGGGGCCGGTAATGAGTATGATTGAATTATTTCACTACCAATAGACCAGGTTTGTTTTCCTTGGTCGGATCGAATAAGACTAATGTATGTTGACAAAGTGGAAGAGGATGCCGATAATGATGCTATTGATTACATAGATAGCTGGGACGAAGGTGATGCACATGATCTATCATGCCCCCGTCTTGAGCACTAGATATTCCCTAATCTGCATAGTAATGTTGTTGGAAAGAAAAAATAAACCAGTAATCCATGACCAAACTTCCCATCATCAACCCAATTCAGTGCGTGGTCGTGTGCTCATGGTTACCAAGAAGCGAGCATGACCGTGAATGGGCGGCTAATGGAGGTCCGTGCAGGAACCAGAAGCGCGCGTCTGCAGCCACTCCACCTCCCAGAGCCGGCGCAACACTGTGTGGGCAGAGATCCTGGCTGCACATTGGTTTCTTATCGCTCACATGCTGTACCACTGTTTTTCTCTAAATCACACGCCAGAGACTTATTCTTTCATCTGTACTGCTCAAACGACTATCCTGCATTATGAATAGGCCAGGTTTGTGATTTTCACGTTCTTCCCTTTGTTCTCCCGATCGGGCTTGCTACGGCAACCCCAGCAGTCTCCGATCAGTGCTTTCTCTCATGCACATTCTCTTTGAGCTTCATCGTGCCGTGTGGAGGGTGGCTGGTGCTTGGATCCGTGTCTTCTTATCCATCGGGCTTCAATTGCAAGCTCTCTACCAGATGGATCTTCCTTTGCGACCGCAATAGCCTTCCTCGTCACCATGCCAAGCCCCTCCCCCGGCTTTGGTGAAGCAGTCCACCCCCCGAATTTGGCACGTTCACCTGGGCTATGTCGCTGATCACTGTTATGGCTTCCAGGACCCGGCCCCCAGCCCTTGCGAGGCATGTCCGGCTTCCCCGCCCAACAACAAGCACAAGCTCGAAATGCGGCATTAGCATCGGCGCGCCTGCCAAACGGTAAACTTGGTGCGACTCATTGTCTGGTCTCGACCTGGTAGATCCGCCTTGAAAGCTAACGGTGTCGGACCCCAACAGGTGGCGGAGCGAATTGGAACTTCAACCTACCCGTCAGCGGAACGCCGGGGATACAAGGCAACCAGCAGCGCAATATTGGGACCATGGGAACGTTTGCACAGAGCTTGAGCGGCTCTCAACCTGCTACTCCTCTTGACTTATCGTGAGTGTGGCTTGCTCTCTCTCTTTTTGATTGGGTCTATGGATAGGCCTCCTGAAGGACATGTCGAACTTATTGCTGAGAAACCTGACTGTTCCTTCCAGAGACTTCCCTTCGTTATCTGGAGCACCTCCGCAATCGCAAACCCAAAACCCGAGCCATCTAGTATGGGCAAACGCCAGCCAACGTGCGATGCAGCAGACCCCTGTGCAAAGGCCGCAGCATGCTACCTCCCAAGCACCCTCACGAGCTCCGCAGACACAGACCCACCACCCGCAACAGCAATCGCAACCCTCGCATGACGACGTATTTCCCTCGGGCGCACAGTTCGCAAACCGTTCGGACGATTTCCGGAATGGTGGACAGGGTATCAGCGGTCAGTTAGGTGCCGGGGGGCAACCTCAAACCGGCAACATTGAAGAATTCCCCCCGCTCGGACGTAATATCACCACGGACCTCGGTCAGGATCGGAGAGGATCATTGATACAAAGTACAGGGCTTGGCAACTACAACGGTGGCCTTCCGTTTACGGGCGTGAGCCAGGCTCAGTCTGCCCAAGCTCGCAACATGGTCGCCGCGTCGGTGAACGGACAAGAGCGGATAATGTCGCCTGCCACTGCAGGATCAGGGGGTATGTGTCAGTGACTTGGTCAACCCGATCTCAAACTAATAGATTCGATTCAGGTATCGAAACGTCCCGATCGCCGGTGAATCAGGGGTCAAGCAGGGTCCCGGGGCAAGAAAAGGAGGTAAGGGTCGCGACCAGACACGCTTATCGCTTCAATGCTGACATGGATTTAGGAGTTAAACAACAGTGTAATATCGAACCAGAGTGCTTACACCGAGCAACACATCATGCGGCCGCCAGGGTTTCCTGCTACTGGGAAGGAAGCTTCAGGGGCTGCGCAAAGTTCTGATCAATTACCACTGGCCGAAATGAGCGAGCTCGACAAGTTTGGGCTGGCAGGCCTGCTGCGCATGATTCACAGCGATAACGCCGATGTCTCAAGTCTCGCGGTAGGACAGGATCTCATGACATTAGGCCTGGACTTGAATCAACCAGAGTATGTTCTGGCCACTTGTTGAACTTCGAAGGCTTTTCTCACACCGTCCTAGACCCTTACATACGTCATTCGCCTCGCCGTTCGTCGCCTCCATGCCAGGAGTTCCTTTGGAACAAGATTTCGCTCTCCCGGCGTGCTACAATGTCGCCAATGTCCAGCCTCTCCAGACACGTATCCCGAGTTTCAGCGACGAGACCCTATTCTACATATTCTACAGCCAGCCTAGAGATTTACTGCAGGAAGTCGTTGCGGAAGAGCTCATGGGTCGGAAGTGGAGGTACCACAAGATCGAACGGTGCTGGCTTACCCGCGACGAGACGTACCCCGGTCCTGTTGACGTCGATCGCGGCGTGAGTGAAAGGGGAGTCTACCTATTGTGGGATCCCGCCAGTTGGAAGAAGGTTCGGGTATGTCTACCGTCATCTCTGCTTGATGTCGTCTCTCAATGACTCGCGTCACGCATATACTGACCAGATGCTACAGCGCGAGTTTATTCTTCGCTACGAGGATTTGGATAACCGGATGGATCCGAACCGGGGTCTTGCACGAGTCGGATTTCCGCATAGTTCGTGAATGTCTGAAAGGAGCACAGGGGGGAGGGGATAGGATCAAATGGCGTTAGGTTCACTACCAGTTTTCAGGTGACTGTTTCAGGTGTTGCAGTTTTGCCGAGCAACAGGTGTTTCTCTAAGCTTTAGTGGTCTATCCGGGACAAGGACATTCATGCGAATTCAATGACTTCTATGACCTCACTTTCTGGTGCTTCGAAGTAGCTGATAAACAAGTAAACAGCATTTCCATTAGCACTAACACTATTGCATGAATTACTAGCAATCTCAAAAGTACTCTCAACACCCAATCCATGCGTTATCGACTATGGCTTCCTCCCCACCGCAAGAACAGCCACCGGATCCATTTTAACCACGCCATCGGCTCCAAACTTCTCCTCCAGATACTCCCTAATCACCAGCGGCGCCTTCGCCTCATACATCTCCCGCTGCTCCGGTGTCCAAAAAGCTCCAGTCACAATAGGGATCATCCCTTCACCGACCTCCATGAACTCGGATACAGTCAACGAGGTCTCCCTCTGCACAGAAGTAACTTCCACATCTTCGAACCCTTCCTCTTCAAACCGGGCTTTCACGAATGTCTCGTCGTCCCAGCCTTCGTTATGCAAGGCCAGGAACTCTTTCATGGTGGGGAACTTGACGTTCCATGGCGTGGCTTCGATGGCTTCTTTCATAATGACGAGCCAGGATGCTGATATACCTTTGGTTAGACTGCTAATTGAAGTGGCAGATTGAAAGGGAAGAGCATTGACATACAGGTCCTCCACGTCGAAGTCGCAAGCACGCCCCCGGACTGGAGGATACGGAAGCATTCTACCATTGACAAACACACACAGTCAGCTTCTTCACTTCCGAACCAATCACCAATCCAAACAATATCAGCGAAACACCAACAAGAATACTTAGTACTCACCTCTCATCGCAGCCCTCGCATTAGGTATCATCATGAACGCTACCAACACACAACATCAGTCATCCATCCATCCATCCATACATTCCTCCACAAACACACCACCACCCCCTACCAAAACCAGAATATTTATAGTTCACACCACTCACCAAAAGCCGACAACACATGCGTATACCTATCCCCATCCAACCCCGTCCACTGAGCATCCACGACCTTCGCCTCAGCATTCACCCACCCTTCCTTCTCGCTCCGCAACTTGGTATACTCCACCATCAGCTCCGTGACATCTCCGCAGGTCAGCGTCCAGTGTCTCTTGACCTCTTCAGGCAATGTGCTGTTCAGGTAGCTGGATACGACACCCAGTCCGCAGGCGTTGTCGAAGACGACCAGGGGCTGCTTCTTGTTGTTATCACTGGGGGTAGATAGGATGCCGGAGTGCTGGACGAGAGGGGCCACGAATACGCCGGTGAGTTTCTCGGCGAGGTGGTAGCGGGATACGAAGGCTGGGGTGAGGTATGAGGAGGGGGAGATTTTGGGGGGCATTTTGAGGGGTGGGCGGATGGTGTTGGGATTTTGGGTTATGAAAAAGGGTTTGAGTTGGTGGTGTTGAGAGAGATGAGTATTGGTTTGGGTGATGATGGGGATGAGGGATGGCTTGAGAATGGGCACGCTTTTATATATTTCTTTTGGCTGCTTCGTGTTGCTCGTTCTACTGCTTGGCTGTGTGCTGAGGCGCGAAGGATGGGAGTATGTCTCCGATATGTCTCCGCGAGCACCTTGGTGACTGTTTGTCGGGGACTTGGATTGGATGGATGTATTATCAGCTGATGCTTTACGTTCTAGGCCCATGATAGGTATCATTGGTAAAGCGGAAAGGATCCGATTGTATGGTTTACTTGGTTAGTTGGTAGAGATGTCTCCGGAGGCTATTCGTACACTTCCATCCCAGCATGCCAAGATGCAACACCACAGGTTTCGAAGACCCAAGGTTCGAATTAATGTCCATAACGCACCGGAGGAATGGCACAAATAAAATAAAATAAAAAAGATCGAAGAGAGAATGCAATCTACCTGACAAGACCAATAAGGTAAGAGGAAAAAACAAAAAAGAAACGTCCCGGGAGAGGATCGAACTCTCAACCTCACGATTAACAGTCGTACGCGCTAACCTTTATATTGAATTAGTAACTGATGTGATTGGATTAAATTTGTTGAAGGGTAAGCTTACCAATTGCGCCACCGAGACGACTCGTTAAAGATTGGCGTTCATGTTGGCTATATCAGGGATGACTTTACGGGACAGGAGTGATTAACTACTACCACCCCTATGCAAGAGCTGTTTGTTGTCTTCGCCGGTTCTTGATGGTGATGATATATTTTGATTGAGTTGGTGAAACGGTTCGGAGATATATTCCAGGTGTGCAAAATGCTTTCGTAATGATATGTGCGATATGAGATGACTGCATAGTAGTAGTATGTAGCGATGGCTTAAAGTCCACACTGGTCTGGCGTACGGCTTCCTGTAGCTGTACAGCAAGCACCTCCTTGTCTTCTATTGTATTGGTAAAATGGATATGTAAGAGGCGGTGGTCTAGATGATACCTTGAATACATTTTCTTCCTCTCATTATGCCATCGAAAACTCGGAATAGGCGTCCCGGATCGTGCAGAATGACGTTCATATTACCATGCACTGAGGAGGGTGTCCCTCTTAATTCGAATCTGATGAAGACTCTAGATTGCTAGTATTAACAGCGTGCTATCAAGAGACTGCATATGTGATGATATCTGGCATTTGCATCTGGTCAATAAAGTCTCTGTCATGGGCACCAAATAGTACTTTCGAAACTGTTATCGTTAACCTGACGTGGCACACAATTATTGTTGGATGGAACTTATCACCACATAGTCTGCGTAAAGAATTGGACTAGCAAGGGGGTGTAGGAACTCCCATATACCCTACTGAATACTACTCGAACTCACAATTCGTCCGATACGGCTGCGCTTTTTACTTTGTATCTTGAACGGGCTTGCGGGGCTTCTGATGGCTGCAGCCACCTTTGGTCAGGATATACCGTGATCCCTGGAACCAAGTAGACCATATATCGGAGGTAGAGAAGGTACAGAAAAGTCGTTATTATCTGTGACCAGTTTTCTAAAACTGAGAGGCAATGCCGGTGTATGCTGGAACATGGCGGTTAGTAGTATAGCACGAGAGTAGCGTCGTGGTGATTGCAGGTTGCCAGCGCACAATCATGAAGGCTACCAAACCAATACTTTATTGTTCCTTCGCCCATGAGTTGACTATTCGGCTCAACAAGGAAAAACAAAAGGTAGGGGGGAGGTGGTCAGAAATATGCAAAAAAGAAGCGTCCCGGGAGAGGATCGAACTCTCAACCTCACGATTAACAGTCGTACGCGCTAACCTGTATTCGGATTAGTAACTGAGAGATATGATTAAGTTCGGAAGTGAAAGCTTACCAATTGCGCCACCGAGACTACTCAGTTGTTGCAGGGGTCCACTTATGGTTCTATCAATGGGTACAGCCCAATGAATATGATCCAGCTCATGACGCCACCAGCTGTTACACCTCTAGAAGAAGCTGATTATTGTCCCATCGAAACATGTAACGTGTCTGATCATGTCGTAGTGGCTCATAATCGACGGCTTGTTTTTTCAAGCGTATGCTAGAGTATCCCAGCTCTGGACTGAAACGAACAGTAGAGAAGACTGTTCTCTGGTGCTATCCTCGCCCCTGGCCGGATGCTGCAGCATGATCAATGAAACGGGTTCCCATGTTATGGCCCACAGCCTGGTGTTTCTCGATGCTTCTGGAATCACATGGTATCGAACTGACCGTAATGCATTTGCCACACTGACAAGTAGTCAACTCACAGTACTCTGTAGGACCTGTAGTGATCTCGAGTAGCTGGGTATGTTGCTCACTATGTATGCTGTATACTCCCAGAAACGGTGGCAATGCCATCGGCAGGGGAGGTAGGTCGCGTGAGAATCATAGGGTGTCATTTTCATTGTGACAGTCTAAGCTCGCCTCATAGTTCTGTAGTCTAGGCCTGCGGCATGGCTGTTCTGGTTGATCTTTCCTCGTGCGGTATAGCCTTGTTCATCACTTCTCATATATGAAGTCTCCCATGCTTGTCGCTTTCGTGCCCTCTGTTGGCCACCGTTTGGTCATTGTATGGCTCCAGCGACTGTGTATGCATATGATTGGGAGCGACTTCTATCCGCCAGGCCCCCATAACATGCAGCTGATTGTTGACGCAATAGGGGTAATTCTTGGTGGCAAAGGTTTGAAATGTTGCCAGGCCAGCGTTCGCTTTTCTTGCATTCGACGTCTCTCTATCAGCCACAAAAAAAAAAATTATTGTGGTCACCATTGAGCCGACCATAGGGGTCTGCTGGACTTGACTGCTCCGTATCTTTTATAGTTGCGGGCTGTATGGTGAGTTGGAAAAACAAAATACAAAAAAAGAATGGACGTCCCGGGAGAGGATCGAACTCTCAACCTCACGATTAACAGTCGTACGCGCTAACCTTTATATTGAATTAGTAACTGATTGATTGGATGAACATGATGAAGGGCAAGCTTACCAATTGCGCCACCGAGACGACTCGTTGGTGCCGGCGACGAGATCAGGCATCGTCAATGCTCGATTCCAGAGGGCGATGGAAATTGGACGACGCCCACCCATGCCCTACAGTCCAAAAATGGTCTGAATACAATGCAAGCTGCGTGTTAGTGTGGTACATACCTGCTCAGTTCTACACACAATAATTGATATGACACTATAATATTTCTGTACTTAGCTATATTCTGTGGCCGGCTTTTCTTAGGGCTATCAGACTCATACCGTATTGTGTTGATTCTATATATCCGTCGCTGCGGTGTGACAATATACAACAACCGCCCACAAGTACGAAAGCAATCTACCTAAGCCAGTGCACAGTCATGTAAACGGGCTAAGAAACGCAGACAACTGCAAACCGATACACACCGCCCTGATACCTAAGGGACCGTGACGTATACCAGTGATGATGTTCCAGATGTTCACAAAGGTGGAGTTAGCTACCTACGTACGTAGTCAACTCTTCCAATCAATTGGTTGGTTCAAACATTTCTGCTATACCTATATAACCCATCATGGTTTACTGAACAATGCTTTCCTAAAGCACAGAGTATGAAGTATTTTAGTGATTAATGGATTGAATGGCATTGTCTGGTACATATATGTGAATTAATATACAATACACGTGTGATGTTAGCAGCACTGCGATAATGCACATCAAGTTAGACAAGGAGGTGAAGGAGAAAAATATAGTCACAGTCTGAAAATCTGTAAAGTTGTATGAAAGTTGTATGAAAGTTGTATGAAACCTCGATTTTCGACACTCACACATTGTGCTTCTTGAGAAAGTCCTGAATGAAGTCAAAAGCACCTGGGGCCGCATAATGCAAGTTCAAGGCGTGACCTGCAACAGGAGCCACATAGGTAGCAGTATTTGCCTCTGACAATTCCGGATACAGCGCAGGCACAAGACCAGCCAGAATATTGGTCGGAGAACTGCAGTTTCCGTTACAGAAAGGCAAATCTTCATTTCCAGCAACGACCGCAACGGGACCTTGGAACTCGCTTGTTGCATTGACAACATGGGTTAATGTGAAGAGTTCACCCAGCGTGAAGCTTCCCTTGGTGGCATCGGCCAGCGATAGGATTTCAGGGTCAAAACCCGGGTCGTGGAAAAACGCAATCTGATTCGACACCGACGTCCCAGCGACAAGGTATCCAGCAGAAAGTCCACTGAAGCGGTACGGCTGGGTTTCCGAGGCAATTGCTGCATTAAGTCCCAGACCAAAACCAGGCAGACCGTTCGAATTGAGTGCAAATCCCGTCAGCACTGCGGCGTCGAGAGTCTTGGGGTAAGCCGCGGTGACACCCTGGGTCAGGATGCTCCCAAACGAGTGGCCTACACCAACAACAGTCGAAAAGGCGCGGTCACCAAGGGTACCTTGGCGAAGTTTGCTTGCCAGCGTCTTGAGAATCTCCAGCTCGAGTGGTGATTGCACGACATTCAATGGGTCTTCCTTTGACGATGCGCCAACGCCGAGACGGTTGTACAGGAATGTGGCATACCCTGCGGCCGCGGCGGTGTCGACGTAGCTGTATCCCGAGGCAAAGTCCCAGTAGTGGCGGTCCACGCCAATACCGTGCGTGAGGATTTGAACCTTGGTTGTCTTTGAGGTTTCGCCTGCAGGCAGACAATATGTCGCCTCGATATCGTAGCTGCCGCTGACCCGTTGGGTGCCGCTCGCGAGGGATTTCAGGTAGCCATCCCCGCCTGACGACCACAGGCTGACGAGTGTCTGGGTTACTTGCGACTGGTTAGAGGGCAAGTCGTACGCGAACTTGAGGTTTTTGTCGGTAGTCGCGTTGACTTTAACGGTGCCGGAGACGCAATGGGCTGATCCGCCGTTGGAAACGTGAACGGTAGGATTCGCCAACCCGGTCACATTGGGGAATTCAAGTCCAGCAGCACCCGAAAGAGGAGAGGAATTGACGTTCTGGGCCAATGCAGCAGCACCGAGCAAGGCAGAAGTAAGGGTCTTCATGGTTGTTGTTGGGCTAATCGATAAAGGCGAGGAGCGAGGATACGAGCTGATTTGGATTCCTTCAGAATTGTCTTTCATAGAATATGTTTTCAATCTTCTTATATACTACCCAATCCACATAATTGTGAGCACATAATTATGGCATCCAACCTCGCAAGAAACCCCCATTCGGGACAATTCCAAATATCAAAAACATGGGCAGCCGAGGGCCGCATGTCCGGGTATTTGCCGGCCTGACAGGAGTTGCATGCTAATATTGATCTAACAGGCCACTGGGACGAGTGTAATGATGCTTTGTCATTAGAAACTTTCGGCAGCCTTCAACTCCCAACTGTTTCAAAGCATGTTCCCCACATATTCAGCCCCAAATTAGAAAAGATAGCGAGGCGGTAGAACATCGATCGTATATTTGTCATGAGCCTAGAACACCTGAACGAATTGACTATCAAAACTGATTAATCTCTATAGCGATCTGATTAGCGGACTCTCAGATAAATCATGAAAGATGGTACTATAGGAATCAGCAATTCGCAACGCTTTGAACACTCCACGATTGAATGAGTCCATCACAGATTTGGCAGGGTTATTGCACGAAAAAAACCAACAAGATTTGACGTTCTTGAAAGGGCAAAATCGACAAAGGTTTGGAAGCACGTCATTAGGTATAGCGAGAGACTGAGACTGTTCTATGCGCTGTTCCTGTATAGGGCTAATCTAACCCAATTAGGTATGTGGTTTGACTGTAGGTTGCAAGTTGGAACCGTTCCAGAAGCTCCATATTACCAATTGCCCGCGTTTCCGCATTATCAGCGCTGGGGTATGCGCGAAATGACAAATCTTGGTTACCAGTAAGGAAAAGTGTGCTTTGTTGGCGGGGCCCGGAGGGACCCGGAGTGTACGGAGAAGCGGAAGTTTAAGCAGTATGCGATTGCGACGACATCTGGCTGCTTGATGTCCATACTGTTGGGAGTTGTGGCGGCGGACTGGTCGTAGCTGGTCTTGAAAGACCTTAGAGAAGGCTACTTCGCCACCAACATAGACCAGTCTGCGGTTTAAGAGTGCTATGGCCTCACTTTCCTTCGCCAGATAGACCGCCATTGACGCGAGATTTTACTAAAAGTCGCACTTCTCGTTTCCCAGACCATCAAACATGCCGGTTTTCCGGACTGCATCCATTCAGATAGGATACCATTGTTCTCGCTGAAGCTTCACTCCTGGGTGAGCCTGCAGTGATCCTGTTCGTTCCCGGAGTAGCTTCGGTTTTGATCTCGCTCCACAATAGCTTTGACGAAAGTTGCGCGGTGCTGTTTTATCTGCTTTAATTCGGATGTTCTCCGTCTCGCCCTGGAGCCCCAGGCAGTTGTTGACGATTTGCTGGAGCTGGACTGGTTGTTGCAGAAGTTTGAGAGCATTTGGGGACGCTAGGTTGGTGTCTAGACTTATCCCTGATAGACCCGGCTCCGCCCGGGTTGCCCTCGTTGAAGAAGATACCATCGATGATGATGTTGCAAGTGATGCCCAACTTCTTCCTGCGCAGGTGTTAACCTGTGACGTCTGGCTTGTAGACATGCCGTTGCGAAGATCGCGTCCTATCGCGGTGAGTTCTGATATTTCCTTTCGTAGTTCCTGGATTCCGAGGATTGAGGGATTCTGTCGGTTGTGTTTCTGAACTTCTAGTGCAAGTATACCCAGTAAGGGTACACATTTCTAATACAAATACGTACTTTCAGTGTGGACGCTGTATACAATTTGTCCGCCGCATTTGCGGATAGCGAACTACGTTACAATCACGAAGTATACCATACAATGAGGCCATGCCCGGAAAGCAGACGCCCAATAATACTGAGGAGCTCCATGTCCAAGTTTGATATAGAGTTGGTAACGACTCTTTGTCCATATATGTAGGACAAAAAGAACAAAAAGAAAGAGCAGGATGAGCCACGGTTCCACTGGACTTTGCGCCGGCTATGCCTGTCCAAGGCAAAAGGGAAAAAGAGAAAAAAGATGCGTCCCGGGAGAGGATCGAACTCTCAACCTCACGATTAACAGTCGTACGCGCTAACCTTTAATGCTGAATTAGTGACTGATTGGGTCTGATGTAGTGATGAAAGGTAAGCTTACCAATTGCGCCACCGAGACCGGTTGTTGAGAGAAAGCCACTATTAGAGCTAAATAAGCTAAAGTGACTTTCTGACTGACAACCATACCTATTATCACGTGTAACCCCTCCATGATTACATTATCACGATAGCGCGCACCAACCCCGAAAGAGCAAACCGTAAACAGCGCTGGGCCCCGACGGCAAAACACCGCCCGCAAAATCGCTCCCCAGACGTCAATCAATCCCGCAACTGTTCTCTCGGTCCCCCCTCCCATGCACCTGATCGTCTAGTTCATGGGGCTGGATCAGAGTCGCAACAATGAGGATTACGGAGATTATTATTGACGTAAGTTCATGTTCTCCGCTGCCCGGAGAATGTGCGATCGCTGACTGTCAACACACAGGGCTTCAAATCGTACGCCGTGCGTACGGTGATCTCAGGATGGTATGCGCGGATTGAGACGCCTTCCACTGTGCAATTTGCTTGATGATGGCAGACCTAACATTTCTTACATAGGGACGAATCCTTCAACTCCATCACCGGTCTCAACGGTAGTGGTAAATCGAACATTCTCGATGCCATCTGTTTCGTCCTCGGTATCACGAACATGTCCACTGTTCGCGCGCAGAACTTGCAGGATCTCATCTACAAACGTGGTCAAGCCGGTGTGACCAAGGCCAGTGTGACGATTGTCTTCGATAACCGCGACACCGCGAAATCGCCGATCGGATTCGAGGAATATGCGACCATCTCGGTGACACGGCAGATTGTTCTTGGAGGCACGAGCAAGTACCTCATCAATGGACACCGCGCGCAGCAACAGACCGTGCAAAACCTCTTCCAGAGTGTGCAGCTGAACATCAACAATCCCAATTTCTTGATTATGCAAGGTCGTATCACCAAAGTCTTGAATATGAAACCCGTTGAAATTCTGTCCATGATTGAGGAAGCGGCCGGTACACGGATGTTTGAGGATAGGAGGGAAAAGGCTGTGAAGACAATGGGCAAGAAAGAGCTCAAGTTGCGCGAAATTGAAGAGCTTCTTAAGGAAGAAATCGAGCCCAAGCTGGAGAAGCTGCGATCCGAAAAGCGCGCTTTCCTCGATTTCCAACAGACCCAGAATGACTTGGAGCGCTTGACTCGCTTGGTGGTTGCCCACGACTACCTTAGGGGCAACGAGAGGTTACGGGTTTCCGGAGAAGAATGCGAGCAAAAGAGGAACAAGGTGCAGGCACTGGAAGACAATGCGGCCAAGCTGAAGAGTGAAATTGCTCACCTTGAGGAGGATATGAAGCGGGTCCGAGCAGCCCGCGATAAGGAACTACGGAAGGGTGGTAAATTTCAGGCTCTGGAGGATGAGGTCAAGTCCCACTCGCATGAACTTGTTCGTTTGACCACCGTTTTCGATCTCAAGAACGCCAGCATTGCTGAAGAGAAAGAAAAGAGGAAGGAAGTCCAGAGAACCGTGACGGACCTGGAGAAGGTCCTCAAGGAGAAGCAGAAGGTCTATGATAAGCTTCAGGCGCAGTATGATGCCGCTAAAGCAGAGCTTGACGCCCAGACAGCTGAAGTGGAGCAGAAGGAAGAATTGCTCCAGACCCTGCAGACTGGTGTCGCTTCAAAGGAAGGCCAGGAGAGTGGTTACCAGGGCCAGCTTCAGGACGCTCGTAACCGTGCAAACACGGCTGCCACTGAACAAGAGCAGGCTAAACTCAAGATCGCTAACTTGGAGAAGAGGATCAAGGAAGAGGAGCCGCGCGCGAAGAAGGCCAAGGAACAGAACTCCGGTCTCCTGAAAGAATTGGAGGGACTGAAGTCGCAAGCTAAGAAGCTTGATTCAGAACTTTCTAGGCTAGGATTTGAGCCGGGTCGCGAGGAGGAGCTTTACCAGCAGCAGACTGAACTTCAAAAAGAGATCCGTGAGTTGCGTCAGAGAGCAGACGGCCTCCAGAGGAAGGTTGCGAATGTCGATTTCAACTACAGTGACCCCCATCCTCACTTCGATCGTTCTAAAGTCAAGGGTCTGGTTGCGCAGCTCTTTAGCCTTGACAAAGAGAAGCTTCAAGCTGCTACAGCACTGGAGATCTGCGCGGGTGGCCGTCTGTACAACGTTGTTGTCGACACCGCCGAAACCGGTACCCAGCTGCTTCAGAACGGAAGACTGAAGAAGCGCGTGACCATCATCCCCTTGAATAAGATATCCTCATTTGTTGCCTCGGCAGAGAAGATTGGGGCGGCGCAGAGGATTGCTCCCGGGAAGGTTGATCTTGCCTTGTCGCTCATTGGCTACGACGAGGAAGTCACTTCGGCGATGAACTACGTCTTCGGTAACACCCTGATTTGCAATGATGCCGATACAGCTAAGCGGGTCACTTTTGACCCATCCGTTCGGATTAAGAGTGTGACGCTCGAGGGTGATGTCTATGACCCATCCGGTACTCTGTCCGGAGGTAGTGCTCCCAACACGAGCGGTGTGCTTGTCACCCTGCAGAAGTTCAACGAAATTACCCGGGAGATCCGGAGTAAGGAACGACAGCTGGCTACTGTGGAGGAAACAATGAGGAAGGAGAAGAAGAAGCTGGATGCTGCTCGTACAATCAAGCAAGAGCTGGACCTTAAGACCCACGAGATTAAGCTTACGGAGGAGCAAATTAGCAGCAACTCGTCTTCCTCGGTAAGTCCCACTTCGATGCTTCCTTTAGACGTATAACTGACGAAAACAGATCATCCACGCCGTAGAAGAGATGAAAGCGAACATCGAGCAGTTGAAGAAGGACATCTCTGACGCAAAGACTCGCCAGAGCGAAGCATCCAAGGATATCAAGCGGATCGAGAAGGATATGAGTGAGTTCAACGACAACAAGGACAGCAAACTTGCGGAACTGCAGTCTTCTCTGGATTCCCTGAAGAAGAGTTTGGCCAAAAACTCCAACTCGGTCAAGACCCTGCAGAAAGAGCTTCAGAACTCCCGGTTAGAGCTGGAGCAAGTTGGCGGTGATCTGTCGGCGGCCGAGGAACAAAACGCTGAGGCCGAAAATACCCTCAAGGCTCAGATGGAAGAAATCCAATCGCTGAAGAGAGAACAAGCTCGGATCAAGGTAGGAATGTCAAGTCACGACTTAAGACCATCTGCTAATGATCTATAGGACGCGCATGATATTGCCCAGGCTCACCTGGAGGACGAAAGGGCTAAGCTGACCGGTTTTGATGATGAGCTGCGTGAACTCGAGCGGACGAAGCAGTCGAAGAACTCCCAACTTACGGAAGAGGGCTTGGAAGTCCAAAAGCTGGGACATCAGCTCGAGAAACTGCAGAAGGAGCAACAAGCTGCGGCGCAGACGGTGGCTCATATGGAGGAGGAGCATGAATGGATCGCTGATGAGAAGGATAACTTCGGACGGTCCAACACGGCATACGATTTCAAGAACCAGAATATCGCCGAGTGCAAGTCGACACTGCGCAACCTGACGGAGCGATTCCAGGGCATGAAGAAGAAGATCAACCCCAAGGTGATGAACATGATCGACAGCGTCGAGAAGAAGGAGGCTGCCCTGAAGAACATGATGAAGACCGTCATTCGTGACAAGAGCAAGATCGAGGAGACCATCATCAACTTGAACGAGTACAAGAAGGAGGCCCTCCACAAAACATGGACTAAGGTCACAGCCGACTTCGGACAGATCTTCAACGACCTGCTGCCCGGCAGTTTTGCCAAGCTAGAGCCCCCTGAGGGCAAGGATATCACTGAAGGTCTGGAAGTCAAGGTGTCTCTGGGCAAGGTCTGGAAGCAGAGTTTAACTGAGTTGAGTGGTGGACAACGGTACGTGAATTTTCGATGGATTACTCTTTCCTGGCTACGAGCTAACATTTGTCTAGGTCTCTCATTGCGCTTTCGCTAATTATGGCGCTACTACAATTCAAGCCGGCGCCAATGTACATTCTGGACGAGGTTGATGCCGCTCTGGATCTGTCGCATACCCAGAACATTGGTCGGTTGATCAAGACGCGATTCAAGGGATCGCAGTTCATCGTTGTGTCGCTGAAGGACGGCATGTTCCAGAATGCCAACCGGATCTTCCGCACAAGGTTCAGCGAGGGAACCAGTGTGGTCCAGGCCTTGACTCCTGCCGACATGAAGTAGACCTCAAGCTGGGATTGTTATTCTTCATTTGTCGATATTGCGTTGGTGCATATGGGTCTTTTGGTTTGGACATTGGACATGGCGCGTTACGTGACAGGCCAGGAGGTTGGGACGGGGTGTTTTCGGATGATGTATATGATTCTGGATGATTCTGCAGTTCTACACCGTACTCTTATGAGATATGTTAATGACGGACGCAAGGAGATCTCCGTAGAGACAGCGGTAGGATGCAATAAGTTGTTGGAGGCTGGAGGCTGGAGTGCTGGTAACTTACTATAAAGGGCGACCAACTGCTGGCATCATCTGCCACAACATTAGTTGAATGCCAGCAAGACACGGCCTTACTCGGTGCTCAGCCACCCTATCCAGTTGAGTCAATCGGCCTTCTTCTTCTCCTTTTCTTGGTGGGGGGAGTTTATTTGCTTTTTCCTCACCTTTTTCCCCTGGCCAAATCGCCCCGAAACTCAAGCACCGCCGCAGTCGGTCAACGTGCCCGCCCCGATCCGGCCGGGATCCGATTGTCCCACCGCCACCTCGCCGCTTTCCCCCCAAACGAACTGCCGCGGCATCACTCCTCCTCCATCCCCAGCATTCTATTCAACGCCGCCTTGTTTTGGGCTTCGAGCTAAAACTCTCCTACTCCGTTGACTCCAAGGCGGTCGCATACGCCAGTTTCGAGCTGCGACTCCCCAATCTGACCCAACCAACAGTCCACGTTTCGTCCTATACCCGCTACCTCGTCCAGAGAGATCCTCACAACAATGCCAGAAGAAGAGCCGTCCCTGAATATCCCCTCTCTCCTCACCCTCGCCGTGGTGTCATTCTTCGTGCTTCGATGGTTCCTTAACCGCGATGGGGGAGAGGCCGGGCCAGGTAGCAGTCGCAGTCGGCCGCGAGGCACCGTCGACCCAGCTCAAGTCGAGCAAATATCCCAGATGTTCCCTCAGCTCAGCGCCCGTGAGATCATGTGGGATTTGCAGCGCAACGGGGGTAGTGTTGCGGCGACGACGGAGAGAATCCTGACCGGTCGGGGGCTGGAAGTGGTGAGTCTTTCCCCTCATTCCTATCTTACTTTTATGCATGAAGACCCGCGCCGCTGGTCGTTCATCACCTTCTCTTCTCTCTTCCCCTTTCTCGTTCCCCGCATTGTGTCAGATGCATGGCCAGCTAACCGAACCTACCTTGTAGCCGCCCCCATCCTTCCAACCTCAGATTGCGATCCCCAATACAGCCCCGGTTCAGTCACAACCTACCCAAACGCCGACCTCCAAGGCCGATGCCCAGGATCTGATCTCCCGATACAACCTTCGCGCGAAACTCGAGGCCGAGAACAGCGCCGCTGAGTCCGCGCCGTCGCAGGCTTCTTCCACGACGGGCTGGTCGCAGAGCAAGGAGGAGCGCCAGCGCTTGCTGCAGAAGCGCAGAGACGAGATGATTCTGGCGGCGCGGAGGAAGATGATGCAGAAGGATCAGGCTGCTCAATGAAGTTAGCCATGCTATATCGTTCGTGGGGACTGGAAATTTGGAACTAACCCTTTGGGGCCCCGGTATTGCGCGTCATAGGGGCAGGCAGATTGACGGCTTACTCGACGAGGGTTTTTCTTTATGCCGTTCATTCTGTATTGAGTTGGATTACTTTTGTGTGCTTCTTCGATCTCCTTCGGGTTGTTATATACCTCTTGTTGCCGGCGTTGGGGATGTGTAAGATTCAATCCATTGTTATTGGCATATCTGTTGTTGATTTCATTTGTCTTTCGGAGATTGACTTGTCATGTCTTTTTTCTACTTTCTTCCCTCTCTCCTCTCACTCTCATCTTAAGCTGAGCGTCGCATGCATCTGGTGTTTTTGATAGGGGGATATGATCCGGACTACTTACTACCTATCTACTATTTGCTTACTAGCATGACACCCGGCCCATCAACCAAGTAACTTTCAATCAATGATTTAGGGTATATATACATACATGTGTCTGATGTATGTGCGATGCCAATATGATCATGTCCTGCCATGTCCCATACATATATAGACTTGACCCCGATAACTCCCGTCACGAAATAAACACTGAACACTGAACCAACCCACGCATTGCAAATATAAAAACGAGAGAAAAGAAGGAGAAGAAACATCTAAAACTCCATTTCATCATCATCGTCTTGCGTCCCATCATACCCTCCATTCGCCATTTCCTCCGCCATCTCTTCTCTCCTCGCCTGTTCCTTCGACGCCCCGATGCGCCTATCAACATGACTCGTTAGCAATCCACGCACGACTCAACAACACAAGTAAAGAATGTGGAGGAAGCGCTAAGAACGTACCTCAGTTCATCCACCACCCCCGCAATGAACCTCCTCCCCTCTCCCAACTCCATAGCTCCCACACCCGTCAACGCAACACCCCCACCACCCATAGCCGCCGCATCCAGAACATCCACACCAGCCCTCACCTTCGCCATCCGCACCTCCCTCAGCTCCTTCAACAGTCGCCTCGTCTGATCCGGATCCACTAGATCATCGCTCGCCGCCTCCAGCAACATCGTCCCTACCTCCAACCAATGGAACGGTAGTGCCGGCGGCTCCCCCGGCGGGATGTGATCGCGTGCTGTATTCTGAGGCAGAAACGGCGGTGCAGGGTAGTATTTCTCGCCGGAGGGGGTGTAGCGCGGTGTCGCGAGCGGAGCGCGACGGTGATCTCCTGGGGCAGGCTGGCCGGGCAGTGGAGGCGGCGGGGAGAAGGCGTGCTGGTATTCGTCGTTTTTTGTCTCGATTTCGAGGATGAGTTCGAGAGATTCGGGGTGGAGCCAGGGCGGGGGGAGGATGTTGGCGCGGCGTTGGCGTTTGAGGAGGAGGGCAAGCCAGAGGGGGAGGGAGGTGCGTCGGGGCGGGAGGAGGGGGGATACGGGGCCCTATTTGAGGAGGAGTTATTAGTTGTGATTAATAGCATAGGGTGATTGTATAAGACGTACTCCTAGTAATTCAAGCCCCTCGAGTCGCTGACGAGGCAAGATGGTGACCATCTCCATCTCCGCGAGGAAGGAGATCTCCGGGGGCGTGATGCCCCGCGGGAGGGGAAAGGCCATTGACCCTCACGTTTGCGCGTGGATTGGCCGGGGAAAAGGAGTTAGGGACGTGTCGGGGCAGTCGAAGAAGAGTATTCCATGCCCCGGAGTTACTTTGCGGACCGAATGAAAGAAGGGGAGCTTGAAGTTGTTCATTCAAATTCAATCGCGATGGGCGTCGATTGCCCGATGCGGTGTGTTTGTTCGGTTTGCATTGCAAGCTTGCATTTCCGTTTGTGTCTTTTAGATTAATTGATCTATTCTTCTTCTCCTGTTTCACACTTCAATTGTCAAGAGCATGGTTGAACTCCTGCTTAAGCATTGACCGACATGAATGCGCAACCCAAGTCGGGCGTGGCTTTGGCCGCCCGCTACGCCATTCCTTTTGTTCTGCTGTTGATCCCCTTTTGGATGATGAGGATCAATGCCGTCGTTCCCGAACCGTATCTGGATGAGGCCTTCCATGTCCCCCAGGCTCAGGCCTACTGGGACCATAAGTGGACGCATTGGGATCCCAAGATCACTACTCCCCCGGGTATTTACCTTTGGTCGTACGTGCTGTGCGCGATCGCGCTCTTCCTGCGCGGTTCCCCCACACAGCTTACCCCGGAAGCTTTGCGTGCGACCAACGTGGCAGCCACCGCCGTAGCTCTACCGTTGCGATTGCAGACATTGTTGGATCGGCTGCGCAGGGTGCGCAACACTCGTCCCTCTGGAGCATGGCTGAGCCATACTGTTCTGAACATCTGCCTCTTCCCGCCGCTGTTCTTCTTCTCCGGCCTATACTACACCGATATCCTTGCGCTGCTGGTGGTCATTGAGGCGTACAACTGGGACCTGAAACGCTCGTCGGAGGGTGGATTTGCGCCGCTCTCGACGTTGGTGTTTGTCGTGCTGGGGCTGGTAGCGCTGGCCTTCAGACAGACCAACATCTTCTGGGTGGCGATCTTCCTGGGTGGACTGCAGGTCGTCCGGCGGTTGAGGTTGTCTTCTAAGAGATGCGAGGCGTCGGGATTCGCGGATATTGCTCGGGCGGGGTGGAAAAATGAGCTGTATGATCCGTTTGTTTCGGACGCTTCGATTGAAGGTTAGTATTGTGTTTTTGGTGTGTTGATGGCATTGCTGACTGGGATAGACTACTTCAAGGCGTCTGTTTCGCTGGTGGTTGTTGCCCTGAACAACCTCGGCTCGGTGATTAGCTCTGCTATTCCGTACTTGCTTATACTTGCCGGGTTTGGTGGCTTCGTGCTGTGGAATGATGGTGTCGTTCTCGGTAGGTCTATTGGTCGTATTGTGAGTGCTAGGCTGACAGCTGCAGGACACAAGGAGTACCATACAGCTGGGCTGCATCTGCCCCAGATGCTCTACATCTGGCCCTACTTTGTCTTCTTTTCGTGGCCTCTTCTGCTCTCGCCGGTCGTCAACTTGGTTCTCCCGAAGTCGTATTTGCCCAAGTTTATCGACTTTGGTTTCCCGAAGAAGCAAAAGGGCCTTCCTAAGCTGTTGACGGCTCTTGTTGTGATCCCTATTATGCTGGCTGTTGTTCACTTCAACACCATCGTCCATCCGTTCACTCTGGCCGACAACCGTCACTACGTCTTTTACGTCTTCCGTATCCTGCTGCGCATTCACCCTGCTATCAAGTATGCTGCTGTCGCGGTGTACTTCCTCTGTGCGTGGATGGTCATCTCCGCCTTTGGATTCACGACGATTTCTACGCCTCCCCAGTTGATGCGTGTCCCGCAGACAGCAGCCCGCCAGCCGGAGCCAGTGCCAGTACCTCAGAAAGAGCCGAGCCAGAAGAAGGCCGAACGTCGGAAGGCAGCAAAGAAGCCCGCACAGTCGCCCAAGCCGGAGCCGATGTCGTTCGATGCGTACGCCAAGATCCAGGAGCACATTGCGCACCGGCAGAAGCAGCATCAGGGTACGCCGCAGGTGAGCTTTGTGCTTGTCTGGCTGGCGGCCACGGCGCTGTCGCTCATTACGGCGCCGCTCGTCGAGCCGCGCTACTTTATCATTCCGTGGGTGATGTGGCGGCTGCATCTGCCACCGCAGCCGACGCCTCTTGTGCACCGACAGCGGGCGCGCGATGCAACTGAGGAGCTGAACGCGAAGGTTGCCACGAACATGGCGCTGTTCCTGGAGACGTATTGGTTCTTGGTGATCAACGCGGTGACGGGATACATCTTCCTGTACTGCGGGTTTGAATGGCCCCAGGAACCGGGAAAGATTCAGCGGTTCATGTGGTAGACTTGTAAAAGCGTATAGTGTATAATAGTGTAGTAATAGTTATATATAGATCTGAATATTTTCGTGGTTGTGAAGCAAGCATTCTACGTATGATGTTAGCGATATCCAGATGTAACCGGTATGCTATCCGCCATCACCACATCTTCCTCACCACCTTCTCACCACACCTCAACCGCAACATGGAAGAACCAGACCGGCCAGCCAAAAGGGCAAAGATATCCGCCAATCAAGACAATACATATGATTCTAGCAACCAGAGAACCAACAGCAGCAGCAATGATAGTAACAACCACCCCCTAGCATCCCTGCACCGCTCCATAACACCCCCATTACTCTCCCGCTCCAAGGGACCAAAAACACCGCCACAACCACAACACAATGCTACCCACCCAGCATCACCCAGCACACAGACACCGACAAAAGAGAAAGATAGTAATACAAAGAAAGATAACACAATCCCCTCTCCCATCCAACTAACCCACATCCGGGACCTCCCCGCCTCTTCAGGTCACAACACCGACACTGTCCGACTGCGCGACATTCTCGGCGATCCATTAATCCGCGAGTGCTGGCAGTTCAATTACCTCTTTGATGTGGACTTTTTGATGAGCCAGTTCGATGAGGATGTGAGGCGGCTCGTCAAGGTGAAGGTTGTGCATGGCTCATGGAAGAGAGATGCCCCGAATCGTCAGAGGATTGATGTATGTCCACTGTCTTCATTGTTTTCCTTCCATATTGGCTATATTGGAAAATGTGATATATGGTGACGAGACTAATGACATGAATAGGAAGCATGTACGCGCCACCCCAACGTCGAGGCAATAACCGCCTACATGCCCGAAGCATTCGGGACGCATCATTCCAAAATGATGATCTTGTTGAGACATGATGATTTGGCTCAGTATGTATTTCCAATCCCCACCTATGAGTATAACCCAGCTAATGAATGAATACAGAGTGGTCATCCATACGGCAAACATGATCGCAGGCGACTGGGCAAATATGTGCCAGGCCGTGTGGCGATCTCCTCTTCTCCCATTATGTTCCAATGGAAGTGGGAGTGAGAGTATAGCTACCCCCGGGACACGATTCAAACGTGACCTTCTCTCTTATCTAAGAGAATACGGACCGAAGAAGACCGGTCCGCTTGTCGCGCAGCTAGAGAAACACGACTTCAGCGCTGTCCGTGCAGCATTGGTCGCTAGTGTGCCCTCGAAGCAGAAGATCCGGGAGTCGACTGATTCGACCCGGAAGACGCTGTGGGGATGGCTAGCTTTGAGGGATGTATTGCGGTCGGTGCCTGTTCCTCCTTCAGAGGATAGACCGCATATTGTAACTCAGGTAGGTTGAGTACCATCACTGGCACTGCCTACGGAATATCTACTAACGAGGTATAGATATCCTCCGTCGCCTCTCTCGGCCAAACAGACAAATGGCTCAAAGACGTCTTTTTCGCGTCCCTCTCACCATCATCAAATACCCCCAAACCCAAATTCTCGATCATATTCCCTACACCCGACGAAATCCGCCGCTCCTTGAACGGCTACGGCTCCGGCGGTTCCATCCACATGAAGCTGCAGAGCGCAGCGCAACAGAAACAGCTACAGTACATGCGGCCGTATCTGTGCCATTGGGCGGGGGATGTTGCCGAGGACGAGGTGAAGGTGAAAAGAGAAGCAGGGCGTCGTCGCGCGGCACCGCATATCAAAACGTATATCCGGTACTCGTCGTCGGAGATGGACCGGATTGATTGGGCGATGGTGACGTCGGCAAATTTGTCAACGCAGGCATGGGGAGCGGCGGTGAATGCTAACGGGGAGGTGAGAATATGTAGTTGGGAGATAGGGGTTGTGGTTTGGCCGGAGTTAGTCGCCGGTGCTGAGGGGAGGAGTGTGATGGTGCCTTGCTTCCGGAGGGATGTGCCCGATGCAGAAGCGGTTGCGGCTGCAGGTGCGGCTGCAAAGGAAATACCTACTACGACTACAGTTGGCTTTCGAATGCCCTACGACCTACCGTTGACGAGGTACAGCGAGACGGATATACCCTGGTGCGCGACGGCCAGTCATAGCGAGCCGGACTGGCTGGGACAGACGTGGGAGGGTTGACCTTTCCATATAGTACCAGTCATACCAATATAAACACCCAAAGAATGAATAATGACTATGCAAGCAGCTCAATAGCCAGTAAGTTAATTGAGTAGTAAATAGCTCATAACTCATCTCATCTTGCTAATAGACAATGCATCCACCACATGATACCCCCTTTCATATATGATCTTGTAGGTTTATTATAACAATCTACTCCCTCGTTCCGATCGTTCCAATCAGGGTGTCAACCTGCTTGATGTACTCGGCCTGGGCCTTGGCCTCGCTGATATCCTTGATTTCCTTCCATGCGTTGTACTTGTACTTGCCCTATACCATCATACAAGACATATTAGTCTCATGCTTATACAGAGAAAGGGAGAGATAGAGAGATGATAGAAGTAAATAAAGACATACCTGGATATCGAACATGCCAGGAGAAGCAGGAGTCTGGTTGTTGGCGCGCTTGAAGTACTTGTAGAGCTACACAGAGAACAAAGACATTAGCATCATCTTTCTCTGATTCATTCCCCTTCCTCAAAGGGTAAATCAATCGATAGATGAAGGGAGCGGGGGATGTACTCACCGCCAACTTATCCTCATTACCAGGCTCCGAGTTCAGCATCTTAACGACAGCAACAGCGAACTCGAAAGCGTTCTTCAGGGCAACAGCCAGCTCGCCATCAACGGAGGCGGTGTCATCACCACCCAGGACGGTCTCGATGGCGGCGAAGAAGGCGGAGCTGTCGACCTTGGCAGCGGCGGCCTGGACCTCGGGGGTGAACTTCTCCTTCTTGATGGAGGCGTCGAGGGCGGCGGAGAAGTTGGGGACGGACATTTTGGCTGTGTGGGTTTGTTTGGTGGGTAGTGTTGATGGAGTTTGGGTTTGGAGGAAAGTTGGAGTTGGGGTTGGAGGGGTAGTAGGTAAATATGGCGGATGAAGAGGGGAAGAAGAATGAGTGAGTTGAGGGAAAGTGGGGGGGGATTTGTTGATTTGGTGGGGGGAGCTGTGCTCGGCGGGTTATTGGTTGGGTTTAGTTATGGATACTCCTCAGGTGACTACTAACTTATACTACTGAGTATTATTTGACTATTTGCTGATCATTGAAATAGTATGGGATTTTGTTTTTATGTGTTTATTGTCTGATTTGTTGCATTTGTTTTGGTGGTTACATGATGGGATGTTGTTGGCTCAACTGTTGAGTGCCAGGGTTTCTGGATATGTTATGGATGTGAGCTTTGGTGTATAACAATTACATAGCTTAGCATTGAAGGTCTTTTTTGCTGGTAGCAGAGATTCATGCTACTTAATAACAGAATATCTAGCTCTATACAACTTCCCCTATTCTTATTCTGTTCGTCTTCATGCTTAAATGCCATCTCTCAATGCACTCCAGCAAGGTCACTACGAGCGATGGATCATCTATGCCAACTGCTCTGCGGGCTAGGTAAGGGATCCTCCATTCATTGCTCTGAACTTCACTCAGTATTAACTAGATGCCCTTGGAAAGTCCCGGACAATGCTCACTAAATACCTCCGCGGACTCGCCTTGTCTGGATGCAACGTCACCCTCGATAAACCCCAGCTGTTTATGGATGACTTTATGAATCAGCGAACTCGGACATATGCTCGACATGGTCGAAGGAACAGCTCCCAGTTAATGAGAAAAGTACATTCCAAAGTCTGCTGTCGATTCCATGAACCAAATCACTCGTACTTACGAGGTATGCCGTCTGCCATTACTATGTCATTTACTGCTTCTAACCTCGCAGCAGGATTGCCTCAGTCTCCTGGAAACACGCAGACGTCGTGACCGACCAAGGACAAATCCTTCTGTACAAACAGAGAAAAGCCCAGCAAATGTCACTACAACTGTGCGAGGTATTCCATGTCTGTATGGAATGAGCGAGTGGCTACAGACTCTCGGACATCCGGTAGGTTCTCTACTTGTTACAGAGAGAATGGGCTTACTTACAAGATACAGGAAGCCGATATATCCCGTCTAAACATAATCCACGTCACCGGAACCAAAGGCAAAGGCAGCACATGCGAGTTCACCCGTTCTATTCTCCATGCACATGGTTCGAGGACAGGCTTCCCCAGTAAAATCGGTCTCTACACATCACCTCATATACAATGCATCCGAGAAAGAATCCAAATTAACAACAATCCCGTGACCGAGAACCTCTTCTCAAAATATTTCTTCGAAGTCTGGGATACGCTTATGAATACCAACATCCAAAACGCAGACACAACACAGCGACCACCTCGCTACCTGCAATTTCTCGCCCTGCTCGCTTTCCATACCTTCATCCGAGAGAACGTCGACGCTGCAATAATCGAAGTCCACCATGGTGGTGAATTTGACGCTACGAACGTCATCCAGAACCCCGTGGTCACCGGTATCACTTCCCTAGGACTGGACCACCTTGATCAGCTCGGCCCTACAGTCGAATCCATTGCATGGCATAAATCGGGGATTTTCAAACCAGGTGCACCTGCATTTTCTCTTCCACAGGAAGATAGTCCTTCTAGGGTCCTGCACGCTCGTGCCGCGGAGAAGAATACTTCATTGACTATCGTCCCGCTGAACCCTAATCTCCCCACTGAGAGTAGTGTATTGGGGATTCCTGTCCAGCAACTAAACTGCTCCCTCGCCCTCGAGCTAGCCAGGACATCCTTGAAAGCCAAAGCACCCGACCATGTCATCGAGTCCGCGGACATATCCACTGCCCTGAGAGATATCTCCCTAATCGGAAGATTCGAGATCATCGATGACCCAGACGGACAATCGCAGTGGTTCGTGGACGGCGCACACAACACGCTTAGCCTTGAGAAAACGGCGGAGTGGTTCTCAGATATTACCAAGAGTCCTGCGGAGCAAACGTCAGTATATTCCCTATCCAGTAAAGCAAAGGAACCAATAAACTTACACCAAGTGAATTATCAGAAACCGAATCCTAATATTCAGCCACTTCTCCAAAGACCGAGACGGCCTAGCTCTTCTAGAATGCTTAGCAGAATCTCTCTCCGAGCGAGATGCACTGCCGGACCATGTTATCTTCACTACTTACATTGAACGAGCAGACAAATCTCAAACTGAAAAGATGGATAAAGGTGAGGATTATTTTATCTTCTCTACCTCAATACTCACTAACCAGAGATATAATAAAATGAAAGATATACTCCCCACAACCCTCCCAGATCTCAGCGTGCTATCTTTATTCGCTGAGAAATGGAAAGCTACTGTTCCCCGAGGCACGAATTCAGTCTCGACTAAGGAGACCATTCAAGAGGCAATTGAGACAGCAAGGAGTATCGGTGCACAACAGGATGGTAAAGCGCAGGTCTTGATTACGGGGTGTTTCTTGTTGGTTGGCGGGGCGCTGAATATATTGCGTCGTTCGTGAGACATATTTATCGGTGTCAGTACTACCGAAGCATCATACTACTAGTTACTAGATTCCACAATGTGGCTATTAATAACCTGAGATAGTGAATTGTCACTTTTAGGCATGTAGTCCCTCAGTGGATACATTGACCTTGAATGAAGCTCCTAAGTATTGACTATTGTCCGTTTGTCTGTCTGGCGTTGACACAGCATGTTAGGCTTGGAACAGACGAAGACTGGCAGTCAATAATGGATATATGAAAGGTGACCTTCCAACTAGGAAGACTAGGCATACAGACACGTACAGTAATTCATCATCTGTCAAATGGAATATGGAATAACTAGTATACACTGTATTACTCTAAAGCGTAGTATACAAGCATATGTCCTGTTAATGGTATCAAGTAGTCTATTACCAACGCCATGCTAATCATACTATTTGTGCAATCAATCACCAATCCACCGCCCACCCATTCTTATCCAAGAACTCCTCACACGCGGCCTTCAACGCATAATTCGGCCGAAGATCGTTCACCGTCATCGGCACCCGCGTGATGGGATCAACCTTGGCCTGCTCCACGTACTTGGTGATGCCAACCCGGTCAAAGCTGGTCCCCGAAGGTGTAATAACAGGGTCATGCATAATCTCAAATGTAATTCCATCCACCAGATAATCAGGCACAACCTACACCATATCATCAGCACAACCCACCAGCAACTCACAGAAGGAACTTCAAAAAAACTTACCCTCTCAGCCACCTTCCCCTCCGACGCAATCCCAAACACCTCCCTCACCCTCTGCACCTTCCGTTCAGCATCCTCTCTAATCTCCCTCTCATCCTCCCTAAATCCAATATTCCCAATCTCCCCCTTCTCCAACCGCGCCTTCAACTCCGACACCCCTCTCTCCACCTCCGCCTCAATCAGCCCCTCCACACTCGCCAACGTCTCATCCAACTCCCTTATCCGCGCCGTCTCCTTGGCCGCCCAAATCGCCTGCTTAGCGCGCAACACTGTCCGCGACAAATTCTCCGTCTGAATGTTCTTCGCCGCCAGACTCGCCTTATACGCCTCAATGGCTACGTCGTATGCTTCCTGAGGCCGTTGCAGGCCTAACAGCGCTTGTGCCAGGTACCAGGAGGATTTCAAACTGGTGGGGGATTTGGCACCGTAGAGATCGATGGCGGCGCGGGCGTCGTGCTCGACTCCGGCCCAGTTTTCGAGTCGGATGCGGGTCAGGGCGCGGTTGGAGAAGAAGGTGGGTTCTTTGGGATTTTTGAGGATTCTATTTGTTGTAGATATCCATTGGTTTTTAGTAGGAGTTCTTAGATTTATTGCGTTGAGGGGTGGATGTGTATAGCGGGGTAAGTGGGATTTATGCTCACGCTTGTGAATACATCTCCTCCGCGCCATTGTAATCGCCTTCTTTAAAGAGCTGGTTGCCCTTTTCTTTTAGTTCGAGAGCCATGTTCGCTGTGATGTGAGGTGTGGTGTTGTGTGCGCTGATGTGTTGTGTGCGCACACTGATTGGTGCTGTAAATGACAACGGGGTTCTCCCCTTTTTTGTTTCCGTGACGATTGTGTTTTGTCAGCTGGAAAGAACGAACGAAGGAACGAACGAAGAAACAACGCCTCGGATGTCGGATGTGTGGGGCTGCGCAGTGATCTCCACTGTTGTTGGTGAAGTAGATGGTGACTGGATGTGCTAGGGATTCTATCCGTTCTGTCTAGCGGATAGTGGATGTGGAGTGGATTTCAATGCAGTGGGATGATTGATGATAGTAGCAATGGAGGTTTGATGCTGTGAGAGCATGGAAATTCTGGCCAATTCCACGAGTATAAGTATCCAGGTAAGTAGTACTATTGTTCAGCTACCCCTCTTGGGACCTGAGATCCTTGCGGGGAATTCAGTCAGGAATGAAATTGATGAGCTCGGGTGAGCTTTCAGTCGTGATCCACACAGCCCTGGTGTCGGGACGGCACGTTGGGTTCTCCATCTTCATCAATTGAATGTTCGATTTTATGCCTGTTCCTGTGCAGTGGAAAAAGACGTGGGTTGAGCAATCGAAGGTGATCGATCCCCGCAGAATCCAGATGAGTCAGCAATTGTGTGTGGGCAGCAAATGTTGGGGAGAGAGAGTTAGCAATTGCATTGCATTGCCATACTGGGTATGTGGTAGAGTTACTCGATTGACTACAATGAATCTTGTGGTATAGACAACAGTCTACAAATAGAAGACATTTGGAGCAATGTAGTATATTCTCTACCTACTGCTCTAATGAAAGATTGGCCGGCCAAATCATTCCGTACACTCGTGGTATCGTTGACTCGTCGGATATTAGAAGGGAAAGGCCCGGATCCAGCCGTACCAGATCGCTTCGCTCGAAAATAAGTGGTGAAAGGAAGCTATAGTTTATAGTAACACGCCGGAGATTATGGCGCTGCCGCTGCCACTTCGGTGTGGCTGGTGCTCATGTCATGCCGCACGGACAAGGAACATCGTAGTACTGATGGATTGACTGGGTTGACTGACTGACAGACAGATCCAAATTAAGCAGTACCAGCGAGTTCCTTCTCGTAGTCGGAGATGGCCTGCACCTTGGCGGCGGAGGCACTCTTGGGGTCGAAGCGGTAGGTCACCCACTCGTTGGCGAGCTTCTTCGCAAGCTCAATGCCAATGACCCGCTGGCCAAAGCAGAGCACCTGAGCGTCGTTGCTGAGGATGGAGCGCTCGACGGAGAAGGAGTCGTGTGCTGTCACGGCGCGAATGCCGGGCACCTTGTTGGCGGAGATAGCGACACCGAGACCAGTACCGCAGATGAAGAGACCACGGTCTGCCTTGCCCTCCTTGATGAGTTTGGCACCAGCGACAGCCGGGTGAGGGTAAGCAGTCTTGTCGGAGGTGGAGTTGACGCCCACGTCTTGGATGGACTCAACCAGAGGGTTCTTCTCAAGAGCAGCCTTCAGGGTCTCCTTGTAGGGCTGGCCGGCCTCATCGCAGGCCATGACGATGCGGAGGGGCTTCAGATCGGCAGACATGGTGAAGAGTGTGGTAAGGAGGTAGAGGAATTCAAGGAAGTATTGGTATGAGTGGAGCGTGATGTCCTAGACAAGTGACTGTGGCTTGGAGTGGATAGAAATGATGATGGAATAGTGATGAAAGAGAGGGTTGAAGATGGTAGACAAGGACCTTTTTATACCTTTTTGTCCAGCTCACCTTCTGCCTCTCCCCTCCTATTGTCCCCCTCCATTCTCCGAAGTACTTTCCGATCGAAAGGTCCGATGCAGTGGGGAGAGAAAGGCCGTGCCGTGCCTCCTGGACCCAAAGTTCGGTGGTAGACGCCAATTCGGTTTGGCGACACGCATGTCCCAATGGCCGTTACGAACCAGCACTGATTATCCCTCATGCTTTTTTCTCATGCTTCATGCGCGACAGCAGCGATAGACACTAGTTTCGCACCCCCCACAGCTAGAGGCGATCCAGAGAAGCCGGTTTTGGGCCGGACCATGTTTGGTTCTGGCAGCTCCACTCATGGCGTCATGCATTCTTACATTTCTCAAAGGTTGTTTTGCTGCGACTGCCTGCAAGCGGAACCAATAGCATTGAGTCCGGATTGGCGAACCCTTTCGGACAGATTAGGAGGATATTCAGCCAGTGACAGCCATACTGGTATGACTGTCTACAGTACCGACTATCACATACTGAATACTGTTACTGTGATATCTTCTCTTCCGATTTAATCTCTACGGTGAAGTTCACCGGGAATAGTTCCATCCCGCTCAGCCGAATGATGTCAGCCCGCCCTTTGTTCTCCTCCTTTTTCTTCTTCCCTTTCGGTTCTGTTGCATCGCCATTCGGAACCGACTCCAGATTGCCCCGGGATTCTCCTCCATCCTTCCCCCTTGTTGGATGTCTTGGAAGTCTGGTAACTGGTCAGGTCCGCGGCCAAGCTAACCGGGTTGGGGGAGAGGGGGAACTGCACGCCCGCGCACTATTATCGGCCTACTTGGCCTATTCAGGAAGCCTATACAGGCATTCTTTGGCGCGGATTCAGATTTCTCTGGGCAACTGCCCAATACATAGAAGTATACCGAGATGAAGAAGAGGGGGCGGGAATGAGTGTGGGCTCATCCGGGATAGCATCGGTGTCGTATTAGTTCCGAGGCACCTTAGCTCGGAGTGAGTTGCAATCGATTCTGTGATAAACTTGGGATTGACAGTAGACTATCTTAGACGAAGATAGGATACTGAACTCACAGCAACAGCAACGGCATGTATACTTCCCTTGTCACTGGGGTAACAAGTCGAAGGAATTCTCCATTGATCTGAGCATGGCTCATGTGGCATACACATAGGAGGCTCAATCTCAGCCTTTCTATCATCTTGTATACTAATTATGCCGTTGTTGTCGCAGGATTATTCTGGGGTTGACGGGCCACAGCAGACAGCGAACAGCAAGTGGAGGATCCCGTCCGTATCAAAGCGCATGGCTATTAGCCTGTTACAGATAGTCTAATCCAAACCAGTCAGTTCACGGGAAGAAAATAGAACTAATTTTCCTCCCAAGTAAGTAAGCGCAATTAGCTGGTTGACTTTCAAATGGTGGCAGTTCAGTTTGCGCCATTGACGCGTTCCAACGTCCAAACTTGAGAAGCACCAATTTTTGGCTGTTGCTCTGCCTTGTTCTCTCACCATCCACGCACCGCAATCAACTCTCAAATGTTGTCTCTTTTGAGCGATTAATACAGACCATACATACCTCGAGTAATGTTGTTCTTTGCAAGATACTCAAAACAGTCCAGGCTGGGCTCTCGGAATTCCAAACGAGGTTACAACTGCACGCCCCACCACTTCCCACCATCCCCACTCGACTAGTGTTTTACTGGCTTCTGATAGGACTTTGGCTACTATTGGTGGCCCGCTGACGTCCGATCGATGGAAAGTGACAAGTCATACCGTTTCCAGGGGATCCAGAAACCCCCGGGTAACTTACTGTATCACGGAAACCGATGAGGTCTAAGCGGACCAGTCGGAAGCTGTCTTTGGGGACAACTTCATTTCCGGTCGATTCTGTATCTTTCCATTCTATGTCTCAATCAGGCAGGCTCTGCTGTCCTGCAAGCCGAGATTCTTGCGTGTGTTTTGGTTTCCCTCGCCCGACTCGCGTTATTCCCACCTCATTCAAGCCTCTCTCTAATGTGCAGAGTGGCTTGCACCCCTCGTACTTTCTTCCTCCCCTACTGTTAATTACCCCTTTCCGACAACATCTGATAGAGTATCAAGGTTCTTAAAATACCACACTAATCACCCGCCATTCCCCAGGTTTCCCACGCCTGTGCTGACCTCAGCGGATGGAGATGGCAGATGCACCTCGCGTGGGCCGATCATCGTGTCTCCTCTTTTTCCCTCCTAACACTAAACTGTGAAGGGGATACCGGTTGCATGCTAAACTAGGCCCCAATGAAATTGTCCGCGGCACAGCATGGCTACTAATTCCGTGGTCGACTGATTGGCACCGCCCCTCATCACCTCCGTTGTCTCCTCCTGAGCTATTTCTGTTACGCTAATCCAGCCTCTCTCGATTCTAACGCTTTCTATCGAATCTCAGACCCAGCAGCCATCACACAATATCCTTCCCCATCAAGTTCATCATCACACTACTCTACGCTCGAGTGGGTGCCCTCATTATCATAGTGGAGCTTAGTAGTCTCAGGTTTCAGACAACTAACCTCGTTGGCCAGTCTATACCAGTGGAGACCGGTTGATCGTGTTCTGATTGCTACGGAAATCACTTTCGAGGACCGTCATTCATCGGTCCCATTCCATCATTACACCGGTGCATCAAGTCACCCAACATGGCGTCCCAGCAAGCCTATCCGGTTCTTCCAAAGAACCTGCTCATCATCTCGTTGAAGATGTACTTCACACCAACCCGTACGCTGGACTACTGCCGTGCTCTGCTCGACCCCAAGAATGATATCGTCCGCCCGGAGAACCGTTCGAAGCTGTTGCTGGCCCTCATCCCCGACTTCCTGACTGTCTACCCCTGTGCGGAGATTATCAAGGCGTGGGAATCCACTCTACCGAAGGATGACACCCCTTCACTGCCGGCTCCATTCCTGCTTGGGGCTCAGGATTGCTTCTGGGAGCCCCTCGGCGCCTACACCGGAGAAGTTTCGCCGCTGGCGCTCCGCTCGATGGGGGTGTCCATCGTCGAACTTGGTCACGCAGAACGCCGCGCCATCTTTGGCGAGACAGATAACCAGACTGGCCTCAAAGCTGCTGCTGCATGCGCACAAGGTATGGTTCCGCTGGTCTGCATTGGAGAGGTCACTGCTCCCGGTCCCATTGCCTCGCAAGCCATCGGGCAGGCCGTCAGCGAATGCGAGGTCCAGATCCGGGCTGTCCTCCAGGCCATCCCGGCGGAGGCACCAGTCATCTTTGCCTACGAACCAGTGTGGGCAATTGGGAAGCCCGCTCCGGCGGGTGTAGATCACATATCGGCGGTGGTCGAGGGCATCAAGGCGGTGATTGGCACCCGCGTGGGGGACGTCCGGATCTTGTACGGGGGGAGTGCCGGACCGGGGCTGTGGGGCCCGGGCGGTCTGGGGAAGGCCGTCGACGGCATGTTCCTGGGCCGATTCGCCCACGAAGTCGACGGGGTCCGCAAGGTGGTCAGGGAGGTTGAGGAGACGTTGGCTTGATCATCGGTCTGCTGCTCCGGCAGATGCAGGCTCGGGTTACGCTCTCGGACGAGACCAAAACACAAAACCAAACATAGTACATCATGAACCACACTACTAGTGTCTACTACTGCTAGATGTGGGGGAAGAATGGGCATCACGCGGAAGAACAGAGAATTTTAGACTGCTAGCAGCCCCTTTCCAAGACCTTGTGTGATATCCACCATCGTCGGGTATCCTGTTCAGGCAAACCCGAGCAGTATCCATCGTTTAAGCCATCGTTTCCTTCCATGGAGGAATGGGATCTCGAAACAGGCAATGCCGACTTGATCCATCTCCCGAGTGGGATGGATTCATGGATGATTGTGGATCACAACCGAGTCGGTGAAGAGCTTCTCGAAGCTTGCGGGATCTCCGCTCCCAGCGATCTAGGCCCAGATGGATTCCTGCCCGCTCGAGTCCGCGTGAGGTTGAAGAAAATTTCGGCGGGCTGCATGACCAGCTTGTCTTCCCCTCCATTCCGCTGCACGTGTGACATTTGCGGCCACCTGACCCGACCAGGGGGCCCACTTTATCTGATCGCTTAATGCCAACCCGGTCGGTAGTTTAAATCTAATTTTATTTGGGGAAGCTTGAACTGGCAAGCCCCGTGTGCCAGCTTGGTCTAGATCCTGGAAGGGGCTGAAGATGGTCTATTTTCGGTGAGGGTTTAGGGGTCAGGGGCTTGGTGTGCTGTTCATGGCTGCTGTATGAGAATGAACAGAATGATGATGATGTGGCATTCATGCGCCTCAGGGTAGAGGCACTAATTGCTGCCAGATTATCGAGGCACAGGGTCGTTCACGTCATCCGCTGCATAGCTACCTAGTCAACTAGTTAGCTTATGCAGCAGCAGCAGCAGCAGCAGCAGCAGCAGCAGTAGCTAGGTATTTGCTCAGAAATACTAACTATAGTGACTAACCCTTATCGACAGTTGAAGCTATCGTTCGTCTGGAGGATTTACCCTACCTCTACTGACTTGCAACATTGACGTACTAACAGGAACAGTCACAGCAAACCACTTTACCTGCCTTCAGCTAACCTGTGTCAAACTTACCTCTTGACAGTATATGTCGATATTCTGCCATAATTACTCAATACAAAATAGGCTCTGTGAAACTCCCAGATGTTACTAGCAATGAAAAGATAGAAATACTCTTATTCTTCTATTTACAATATCACGTCCTCCCTAATCTACGCCTACCTACTGAACCACCACCCATCCCAACCAACCCGGTCGCTCCTTTTAAAATTCACACATCTAGTACTTAGCTACCAGCTTACCTCCTCTCTACTTCTTCTCCTTCATCTCCTCCTTCACCCTCGTCACCGTCCCCAACCCTCCATACGTAATAGCCGTATACATCATCGCAACCGAAGCCCCCGCATCAAGGACCTTCCTCGCCTGCTCACCATTCGTCACACCCCCCGATGCAAAGATAACCTTCCTAGCAGGCAATCCCTCGACAGCTTCACTCACAGTAGGAGGCACATTCTCCACATCCGGCTCCGCCGCCTCGATCGCCTTAGGCGCAGCAGCAGCAGCAGCAGCAGCAGAAGCAGGAGCACTAGCATCCAACAAACTCTTATACTTCGCCACCAGCTTCACCGTACGATCAAACAACTGCGGACCAGAGAACCCACCCGTCTCCTTCAGAACATCCTGCTCCTTGCTGGGCAGAGTAAATCCCTTCGGCAACGGCTCCGGACGCCGATTCGTGGTGTTACCCACGATCACACCATCAACACCGGACCCCCACACTGCGTCACAGATACCAGAGACTTGCTCGTCCGCGTCCTCGTCGGGACTAACCTTGACCATGACGAAGGGCTTGGTCTTGCGATCGATGCTCTTCGCTGCGCCGACAACGGCCTTCAGAATGGCAGTGAGAGGCGCCGTGGCTTGCAAGTCGCGGAGACCAGGGGTGTTAGGGCTGGAGACGTTGACGACCAGGATATCGGCGTACTTGGCGAGACGGTCAACGCAGTAGACGTAGTCGCGCTTGATGGCTTCGATGTCGTTATCCGGCGTGAGCTTGTTCTTGGCGACTTGCACGGCCAGCAGCTTGCCTTCGCGGAGACTTCCTGGGGGCACGCCGGCTTCGCCGTTCAGGACCCGTTGTTCGGCCAGTTCGTGCTCGCCGAAGCCGTGCGCGTAGGCGTAGTCGCGCACGCGCTGTTCAAGAACTGCCGCCATGTGGTCGGCGCCCTTGGAGTTGAGGCCGTAGCGGTTGATCATGGCGTTCTGGGACGGGAGGCGGAAGACTCGTGGGCGGGGGTTGCCTTCTTGGGGGAGGGGGGTAGTGCCGCCAACTTCGACGATGGCGGGGCCGAGTTCGAATAGAGGGTCGGGGATGTCGGCGTGCTTGTCGAGGCCGCCAGAGATGCCGATCGGGTTGGAGAGGGTGTAGCCGAAGACCTGCGGTGGTGGGTGAGTATGGGGGTGAGGTTGGGAGGGATGGGGGAGGGGGAGTATACCTCAGTTAGGAGAGCACCATCGCTGTCGGGGTCGCCACGCTCGCGCGGGTTCAGACCGTACTTGTAGAGGGTCTTCAGGATGTCCACGCCGAAGTGGTGCGCGTCTTCGGCGTCGGGGAAGAGCAGGCGGACGAGAGGGACCACGCCGTACCGGTGCACGCTGGCGCGGGTGTCCGTTCCGTAAATGAATCCGGCGAGGAGAGTCAGGGCCAGGGAGGTACCCCAGATGGTGCGCTTGAGCTTGCGGCCGGTCTTCTTGGGGGCTTCCTTCACGGTTTCTGTGACCTGTGCGGTGGTCTCCTTGGCTGCTTCTTTGGTCTGGGATGCTGCGTCCGAGGAGTAGCGAACTTGACGGAGGAGAGACTCCCGGTGGAGGATTGAGGGACGCTGAGTAGCGCGGAGAGAGTGGAGTGCAGGTGCTCTGCGGCCTGCGGATCTCCAGGCCAGAGCCACTGCGTTGGTAGCCATTGTGGTGGGGTGGAGTCTAGTGATGGTGACTGTGAGGGGTAGGGCGATTGACCTGGAAATTTGTCAGTTTAGGTGTGTTCGAAAGCATGAAAAGTATGTAGGTAGTCAATCGCAATTGGGTCTTGAAGCACTAGCATATGCTGGTCAAGACTATGTCTTGATATAATTGCTATGCCGAAGAACAGCCGATTCGATGGATCAGGGCAGCGACTCACCATTCAATGTCAGTCAATTGCAGGTCAATTCCACCAAACTAGCGAAACAGCAGCCACAGATGCCGCAATTACGCCGCCAGGTCGAGCAAAGACAAAGCTGCCGGAGTGGATGGACGTTGCTGCGAGCGTCTTGGATATCCGGTTCTTTTGCGTCAACGTCCCGAGGCGGTCAAGTGTTTAGCCGGCAGAACTAACAAGGCGGGCGGTGTAGCATGAGAACTAAGACAAACGGAGCATGTTCTTCGTGCAGGATCATAGATTGTTGACTAGTATTTACGGGATGTACATCAATCGCCGGGGCAGCCTGTTTCTGTGCATTTGCACGGCCGCAACAATGAAAAAGAACCAAACTCTCGCTACGTAACTCCAGATGATCATGCCACACAACGCCTTTTGCTGCCTCGACTCCGATACCTGCCAACCAGCCCATCAATGCGACTGGCAGCGCGGACCCCTTTCGGAGACGGCCATGCAATGTGAACAAGTCCAAGGAACATTAGCATAATGACAAATGAAAGGGTATGTAAACTGTAATGCATAGGCAAAAGTTACACTCAGGAAGGCATGCCTGCCGCCGTCATTGCGCCCAGAGGATGCAATATGATAGAAGGCCGAGCCAGTTACTCGTCGCTATCATTGCCAGCATCGTCATGCGCGTCTTCAGGCGAGGCCTGACGGTCGACGTCGTGCTCGCCTTCATCTTCCTCATGCTTGGCTGGTTCGGCATCGTTCTCCGGGTTCTCAGGGGGTGGAGGCATCGACTCGGCAAACTTCGGGTCAATGGCGGCCCTGTGCAGAGAGCGCTTGTAGACTTCTGCCTCGTCGGGATCGCGCACCACCACTTGGATCTGATCGACCTGATCCTCCTTGGTCTTCGGACGGGTAGGTGCCAGACCAGCCTGGGCGATGGTGCGGGCTCTCTCAGGCTTGAGACGGGTCTTTCCGAGAATGGGATAGTAGTACGCAGCCCTTTGCCTCGAGTCGAGACCGTCGCGCTTTCCATCCTTCACTTCCTCCGGGTCAAAGAGCGTCAACGCGATGTCCTTTTGCTTCTGATCGTTGCCCAAAGTCTGAGCGCTCGTAGCGTAGGTGCGGACACGGTCGAAGCGGTGGAACTTGGTATTGTCGGCTCCATCATGAGTGTACAGCGCCTCATTATCGCGGTCCGGGTTGGTGATCCGCAGACTTGCCGAAACATTCTTGGCCGCATCCTTCTTCTCAGGCAAATACAGATCGTAATCCCAGGGGATAGGACCTGGGTCAGGGTACAGGTTGGGGTTCGTCTTATACAAGGCCGCCTTCGTGTTGTGCTCTTGGCAAACGCGTTCCTCTGGTGCCGATGGAAGCAATATGGCCACATCCATGCGCTTGTCTCTCTTCCCTGAAACATCCTGAACAGGCGCCTTGTCAAACTTGAATTGGACAAAACCACCAGGGTCCGGGAATCCTTCCAGATCGGGGAGGAGCGGATAGAATCCGACAGGCTTCAGCTTAGGGTTATCAGGGTGCACTGGGTGGGCCCATGCATCGTGTTCAAGCTTCGTAGGAGTGTGGCCTTTAATCTTGCTAGCTGTATCTTCACCGACGTGCTTGCTGTGAGGATACGCAATATCGAAACCTTTCTGGAGGTATTTCTTGATGTAGGTAGGGTCATCCTGCGACTTGGTTTTGTCCATCCCGCGCTTCGTCCGGATGGGAGCGACCTTAGGGCCATCAGGCGCCCGAAGACCGGCGGAAATATATTGCGTACGGCGAAGGAAACTGACGTTGGTATTCTTCGGTGCCGGGTTCTTCAGCTGCTCCGGCGTCATCAGAAGCGCCAAATCAGCCTGGTCAATGGGTTCCGGGTTCTCAGGAGCCATAATCGCTGGATTTCCAACGATTGTTAGCCGCCAATTTGAAAAAATTCAGTTCATACAAGCCGAAATACATACCGCTCTCATCACCCAGGTGAAGCCCGGGAATACCGACCAAGTCAATTGGCATACCACCTTCCGCGTCAACATCAATGTTAGGTTCCTCGCGGCGAGCCAGATTGGAGGCAAAACCCGGAGTCAAAAAACGGTCCAAGCCCTCATGTGGAATATCGAGGAACTTCGGGGGCATATCCGGAGGCGGCAGGTCATTTCGGTAGCGGAGAGAAGCAATGTACTCCTGGTGAAAGCCCCCGGAGGAGCTGCTGTCCTTGGATTTCGACATGCTCGCTCGGAACTCAGAGAGCACCAATTCCTTTGGTTCAGCGTCGTCAGAGGAAGGTGAACTGTACACTGTAACACACTTTAGTGGAGCTCCCAACTTGCGCGCGCGGCGACAGCTCGTTGAAACTTACGTGGCTCTGGGAGGGTAAGCGGGGGAATCTCAGAGGTAGGCACAAGATAACCAGGAGTTCTCCGGGGCCGACGAGTCACTATAAACTCCCTGGGAGCTTAAGGAGGCGATAACGCAGTCAGTGAGCACCGACAAACAGTATGCACGGTTGCGAGCATCGAGATGCAGGATAAACTTACATGGGGGTGGCCGGCTCATTTCTGCAGTATTTTACCGCCTGACTAGCAAAGTTAGCGTGAGTCAACGTGAATGAAGGTTCGGAGAAAGGATGCTCCGAGCATGCAGGCAGTTAGTAGTTCGATTGCAGTCTTAAAGGAGGAGGTGTGAATCTTGTATCATACTACAGAACGTTCCATTCACTTGTCATTATTCGTATTTGATGCCTGTAACTCTAGGCTGCAGGACATGTGTGGATCAAACAGAAAGCTAGCTTGAAATTCAATAGAGTTACAAATTTGTGTCAGTGTTCCCGTGTCATACCAACACCACCTTTCAGATCAGGGATAGCCATAGCCCTCTGGGAACGACAGCTGATCAGTAAGCCCACATGCACTTGTATGCCATGAGCCTATGTCCCAATCGGTCGTACTCCAGCTGTCCGATCCAACTATCATTCGTTCCGCTCAGCTTGCCGAAGACACTCGCTCCCTTCCAGACAACAACTTGCGGATCAAGGTCTCGCGGCGGTGTACCAATCATGATCTCCTTAGCGAAAGCTGGTCGCAGAGCCTGTAGACGCTCCTCTAGGAACGAGTGGAATCCATTGACCAAGCTTCCGCCTCCAACCACCATGATACCGCCGAGGAAATCTCGCATTTTACGCTCATCCGATCGAGCTGCCTGAGCGATAGAGGTCAAGATCGCATTGTCCAGAGGGTATACGGGAAGAATGTCGTCCCTCTCTTCAACAGTGGGTCCACGGGGCTGCGACGTGCTCTGGCCTTGTCCGCTCGGGGCAGGGGTAGCAGCGCCGGCCTGAGGTGTACCGACTGCTTCCGGCGCAGGGGAGCCAGCGACTGAAGATCGTGGAGTTGCTTCAAGCTCTTGCACGCGACTAAGGGCATTGAACTGCTGGGCCCGGCTGGGGGTAGCCTGAACGTCCACGTTGTTCGACTGCGCATCACCGTTCACCTGGCCATTAGTGGGAGGGGGAGCGATGCTGGAAAGAATGAGTGATTGGGTGGCTGATGTCGGGTCATTAGGCTGTCCGTCGTAGATATCCACCGAGCGGGCGATCAGCTTTCTGCGTCCCTTGAGCTTCTGTGAGTGATCGAAAATGGTCGGCTGGAAGTAGCCCATCGGCGCCAGATGAACCTCATCGTAAGCCTTGAAAGAGTACTTCCGGGTATCATGACCAGCAACGCGGAGATGGAAATCAAAAACTTGCACCGATACACTCGCTTCGTTCATGGTGCAAACGTTCCTTTTCAGCTCTTCTGCCAACAGGTAGTCGTATCGGCGCCAGAGGTTGATATCGGAGTAGGGGAAGTTGTCGTAAAGCATCATTTTTATGAACACTTCAGTGATATCCAACCCGCCATACTTCAGATTCACGCGAGAGTTCTCAACGCACATGCCTTCTTCGACGCAGCATATGGATGTCTTTTGGGCGCCAATGTCGACGACGCAAGCCGAGGTGAATCCGGCGCCGAACGTAGCAGCTAGACTTTCTTGGATGAAGCAGACTCGGGCAAAGGCGAACTCTCTCATGAGCAACTCGAGTACTTGGGTGACATAAGACTTTTCGTAAATATCAGGGATAACGAAGACGCAGGAGTACTGAGGCCAATCCTTCTTGCTGGTAAGTCCCAGTTGGGTCTTGAAAGCATCCTCCAAGATGAGGGAGATGTCAAGGAAGAGAAGCCGCTTATTATCATAATCTCGCTCATTGCACCAGCCATGCCTTATTGGCCAGTAAAGCTTGTAGCGAGGCTTCGAATCATCAGGTATCCTCAGGGCCGCTTGTCCCACGATGTATTCGGGTGCCGGGTCAGCGATCTCAGTCCATTCCACGCGCATGGGGTCGTTGTGTTCTGAGATAGTCTCTGGCACGGTCCTCCGGTTGAAGTTGACGACCATTTCCTTGGAGTTTGGCAGTGTTCGACGCTTGTTCTGTCGCATGTGGGTTTTGAGCTCCGCTGACATCGTCGTATACTGGGAAGCAAACTGTGACGGGTTAGAAGCCAAGACAATGAGCTAGAGTAGGCGAGAAACAGACCTCAGGGCCAAACATCTTCTCCGGGTCCATGGTTGAGCCATCGTCCAGTTTCAGCCGCTTGGGACAAGGTTCCTCTTGGTCTTCGGACTCGCTGGTAGCAGCCTTTCGCGCAATCACCATAGGCACAGTCTTGGGCAAAGCATCACTGGCCAGTCCAATTCGCAGGTTTTGACTACCCACGTGGATAACAATAACTTTTGAGCCTACTGTTTCCGTAGTAGTGTCCTCCGCATCTTCCATGTTGGTATCGCCATCTTCCGCATCTGCTTCTGGCAGTCCTAGGTCGTTGGCCTTTGCCATGGCTAGGGCACGATCGCGGTCCTTGGCCGTTTTTGCCATCCGATTTCGATTCTCCTCATTCTGTAGTCTGAACGCCAGATACTGGTCATCGCGCTTCAAATAGTCTCTATGAAGGGAATATTGTCAGCGTTGAAGGTGGGCTGATAGAGGGCGCAAGCAAAGTAGTAACACAACTGCGTATCGAAGATGGAGATATAGCGACGTACGTGTAGTAGTTCTTCTGATTGATAGGAGGAACCTGCGGCCAGCTCGAGAGTTCCATATTGTTATCGGTCCGCTCCAGGCCTGAGCAGGTGTGTTAGCAGAGAAGGCATAATCGCTTATTGGACCGCTGAACACGTACCTTCATCCCGAAGGAGAGCCTTTCCCGACTTCTTGCCGACCATGATGTGTTGCTAGACCGGCAGCCGGTAATCTCTGAGTAGGGTGTGAGTGAGAAAGTTGACCGGGTCAAATCGCGAGCGGATCGCGAAGGATGTCGGAAGGAGTAGATTCGGATTCAGATCAGGTGCATCCCAACGGTGAGGTGGCGCGTGGGGAAGAGGTGAAGAGGGATGATGGAGCGAAAGGTATCGTGGCTGGGGAGGGAGGGAAGGAAAGGTAGGAATCCGACGACAATTGAATGATGGGAAACCAACACCGGAGAGCGAGCGGTAGTGAACCGCATCCCCATCCAAGCCATCCTTAGTTGATTTGAGCTTGGGCCAGGCCGATCGGCAGGAGACCGCGGGCCAATGATGGCCACCAACCATCCCTCCATGCCATTTAGTCAGCTCTTGATCGTGGCCTTGTCTCGTGTCAAGCTGTGTTTTATTCAGTTCCGTTAAATCGACTCTTCGTTGACCTGCTACACCTCCTCGCATCCCCTTAGCTGGTGCCCTCAGTTTGGAGCGAGTCCTTTTCGTGTTCGCCGCATCCTCTCCGCCACCGCTCGACGCCCGACCCTCCCTCCGCAATATCTCTCGCTAGTCCGTCATTCTCTTGTCCAACTCCGCGGCCCCCCCTCTGTCCCAGTGTTACTCTGCTCCTGTCGCTGTTAAGAGTTGTCAACATGGGAGGCTCCTTGTCTCGTATGTGGTCCTTCCTCTGGACGAAGAAGGAGATTCGCATCCTCATCCTCGGTCTGGTAGGTATATCCATGTTTTGGCACTAGGCATCCAGCTACTAGCGAGTTTCATACTAACCCGCGCTCCCATCTCTAGGATAACGCCGGAAAAACAACCCTTCTATACAGACTCAAGGTGCGTATAGTCTTGCGGAGCTGCTCGACTGTCAGCTAGAGGCCGTTATTGATGTGCCAGGAATAGATTGGTGAAGTCGTTACTACGATACCAACCATTGGTTTTAACGTCGAATCGGTGACGTATCGCAACCTGAATTTCAATGTCTGGGTGAGTAAACGCTGCAACCTCATAAAGGACGCCCTTTGGCAAGGAGAGAGTAACTGAGTTTACTGACGTACCGCTGTCGTGCAGGATCTCGGAGGTCAAACGTCCATTCGGCCCTACTGGCGCTGCTACTATGCGAACACCGCTGCTGTCATATTCGTCATTGATTCCACAGATATTGAACGTCTCAGTACGGCTGCCGACGAACTAGCGGCCATGCTGAATGAGGAGGAGCTTAGTGATGCGGCGCTGTTGGTATTTGCCAATAAGCAGGACCAGCCTGGCGCCAAAGGTGCCGGCGAGATATCAGAGGCTCTCAAGCTGGGAGAGCTACGGGATAGAAATTGGAGCATTGTCGCATGCTCTGCTATCGACGGCAAAGGTCTTAACGAAGGCATGGATTGGCTGGTGGTATGTGCAACCTCAAGGCTCCTTTGCTTCGCTTTGGATAAATGCTGACCAGTTACCCACAGCAAACTCTACAGTCTGAAAATGCATGAGCGACGGTGTTATTGTACCATCTTATAGATTTCTTCGGATATATGTTCTCGCTTCCAGGTGGTAGGGATCGGCTGCTTCCTGAACGCTTTCTCGTTCTTCCTTGGTGTCTTCCACTTATCCCCACTTTTACATCCTCTTTTCTCTTGCAACTCTGTTCAGGGCTCATGTCGTTTATACAGTATACCTTTTTGATATCGAAACCTTCACACTTAGTATAATATCATAATTATTTGAAATGACTGGATGTATTCTACAGCAATGATTTACGCCGCTCTTATGTTATGATTAGGTTGAAGTTGCAGGATTCCTCCAACTTTGATGCAGAGATGTGAAGACTTTAGCCAGAGGATATTAAGAGATGCTCCCAGGTGTATATCGAAAGTATCATTTAAGCGGAATTTAAAAAAGAAGGAGTTTAAATATATTTTGGTCTTTTCAATCATATGGGCACTCTGATCTGTCTCCATACTTAGCTCGCAGACATGATTTTCACGACTAACCCGTTTGAACAGAAGAATGAACCATGAAGAACGCTCAGCAAAGCAGGGTTTGATCATATCGCAAAGCGATTGGCGGAGAGTAGATAGCAACACTTCAATCTCCAATCCCTAATCTACTTATCAACTCCGAGCCTATCGTTCACCAGGCGCGTATCAGTCCCGATAGTAGTTAACTAGAGGTTCGGATTAGCCTCCGGATAGATAATCTTGCACGATGAGGAAATAAACATTCATACCTGTGAGTCCTATCTGATTTGCACAAGAGGTAAGTCAGACTCCTCGGATGCGAACCAGCACCTTCAGTGTCTTGGTCTCTAACGGTCACTTGAGGTTAATCTTGTGTATCCAAAGCAGTATATTTACCCCGCAACATCCCACTACCCTTCCTCCGCATCTCCGCAACCACTTCACTTACTACTACATACGACATGGCGATTCCTCAAACCCAAACCGCAGCTGTTCTCCCACCTTCTGGGGCAAATGCCACTTCCAGATTACAGATTATACATGACCGTTCGATCCCTGTACCCACTGAGGGAGAGGTCCTAGTCAAGCTCGAGTACTCCGGAGTATGCCATTCGGATGTCCACAGCGTGCGCGGGGAAACTCCCATGTTGACGGATGTAGCTGGTCATGAAGGAGTGGGAAAGGTGGTGAAAGGTAAATGTCTCATGCCATTGCCTTGATAGCATTTGTTCATACCTGACCTGTTATGCGTATAGTGGGCAGTGGTCTCGACGAGCAAACGTGGATGGGACGAAGAGTTGGGATACGGTTCGTACGGCTGTTGATATACAGAAACAGAAATTGATTGAGTGGTTTTGCAGATGGCTGTATAGCTCCTGTTTGGAGTGTGAGATTTGCGCTATCAATAATACGGCGTGTCCGTATCAGAAGAATGCTGGAGCGGTAGGAAGATACTGTTAGGCCTTGTTAGTGTGGTTATGCTAATTAGGTGCAGAATGTCCCAGGGACATTTCAACGTGAGTGTCGTTAATCTTTCGGCTCTGGACCTGCTTACTGACCAGTGTTTGGATTTCAGAATACGTCGTCAGTCCTGCGATTCATGCAACTGTAATCCCTCCTGAGCTAGCACCGGACGTAGCTGCACCACTCTTGTGCGGTATGTACAACTGGTCGCCTGGTATCTCGAAATATCTAAGCTAATCTCACCGCAGCGGGCATCGCCATGTACTCCTCGATCATGAAGACCAAAACTCGACCCGGAGATTGGATTGTGCTTCCTGGAGCAGGTGGAGGCCTAGGACATATGTATGTGCATCTGCAGCTGTTTATTTCTGGGAGATAAAGCTGACAGCATACAAGGGGTGTTCAAATTGCTGCTAAGAAAGGACTCAAAGTCATTGCAATTGACAGGTATGGCGCTACTATTATTGAATTATCTTGTAGCTTACCCATCATAGCGGCGAGAAGAAAAGGCAGCTGTGCCTCTCCTTAGGAGCCCACGCCTTCCTAGACTACAAAACAGACGACGTAGAGCGTGAAGTGAAGGCTCTGACCTCAGGGCTAGGTGCGCATGCTGTCATCTGCACAGCCAATAATGAGCCAGCATACACACAGAGTATGAAAATGCTTCGCAGCTTGGGTGTTTTGGTATGCGTGGGTATACCAAGTGTGCCGTTTAGGTTACCGGCGACGCCGTTTGAGATGATTGTGAAAGGTGATTCAACTTCGTCACTGCCTTAAATTGAACCCAACCGATAGACATTAAATGCTGACATGAAGCAGGACTAACAATTGTTGGCAACTCTGCCGGAACCGCCAAGGAGATGGAAGAGTTGATGGACATGGCTGTAAGAGGCGATGTGACAGCACATATCGAGTGCTTTGAATTCGACTGCATCGATGATGTCCTGCAGCGACTGGGGCGATCTGAGATCGAGGGACGGGCTGTTGTGCGCATTCCCGAGTAAACCCGAGTCTTTGCTCATTATCATCACAGGCAGATAATATGGTTTGCCTTGATGATAAGCCACGTTCAGTAAGACGTACAGTACAGTACATAGATATATATATATATAACATTGAAAGTGACTGAAGTCGTCAGGATATTAGCGTAATCCAGAGTGCTCCTAATGAAGAGGTAATGTACCTGAACCGTTATATACACCTGCTAATTAAGACAGCCTGACAAGGAGTCTTCGGTATGGTCAAGTCCTAGTGACAATTATTACCCGCAGCATGAGAATACGATTATGGATATGGTTCCGAGTCCTCAAAAGATTTCACAGCTTGCGATAAAAAATGCGGGTACTGTGGTCATTGCGACTATTGAGCATGGAATAATTACAGTTTATTTTCATCTGATGCAAAACATTGCCTTGAGATTGTGAGGGCGTTGAAGCAAGTATGGAAACTATTTGGGCGTACTAAAAAGGATCAGCTGGGACGGATTTGCAACCCTCGAAATTGGCAGATGCTTAACAATTGGACAGTTTGGTTGCAGAGAAACGTTTAATCATGGAGAATGCTACAGCCCAAAGGGCAACTATCGCTAATCTACTAATGCATTTGTCCTGGTATGTGCCTTGTCTCCTCAATTGAAGCCCATACATAGTTACTTTTAGTATATATCATCCCATCTGTCAATATCATAGCGGATTTTTTGGGTTAATAATTTGGTCAATAGGCTGGCTTGAAGTTGCTTCTTTAAGTAATCAGCATCCTAGCTTCAGCTATCAAAGCGCATTTACCGTGTGCGCCACGAGGTGTTTAGGTTGGGAAGAGTGGGTGATTGGTGTTCGTCTATATCTTACGCAGCATCAAGTCGGCCCGTGGCGAATACGAACTATATTGAACACATACTGCCTCTAAATGTTTGGAGTCCAGTATTGATCACCTAATAGAGTTTCTCAGAGAAAGATGGATATGTTGCTTCAGTGGGTGCTAGTGCATTGCAGCAGTTTCTGCCTGGTGATCGGTGCAGAAGATACTCTTTAGTAATACTCTTAATACCCTATAACATTAAATGACTTTTCAAGTTTTCTATGCCCATTTTATCAGACAGGAACCAGACTGATCTGATCAGGATACTTGCCGTATCAGGCAGGTGTGCATTTAGCGACGATAGCTGTGGCTTAATGTCCTACATTACGTACTTCACCCTCTTCTTCGCTGTCAGACATACCTTCCATGAACCATTGCATGTCGATGCCTCTAGCCTCACATTCCCGTCTCAATCTTTCTGTGTCCGCATATTCTCTGTCGGCTTCTTCTTTTACGAGAACCATATTTAATCCCGCTGCTCCCCCAACCACTGTCGTTCCGTCCGGTATCGTTTCATCATCTGATGCAGTCCATATCACAGACCTGTCCCTGAGTTCCAAACTCTTCAGGTCAGGAAATAAGCTCCGATCCTGAGCAACCATCAAGAGTTCCGCCAGCAGACCACTATTATCGCGGAGAACGTCTTGGACAGAAAGAGTTTGCAGGGAGCTCGGAAGCCTGTCAACAAGCCGACCAATGCTAGGTTTCTTGATAGCAGCGTGCGAAAAGATTGATACGAGGTGGGCATGCCGAACAGTCAAATGCTCAAGGGCAGAGAACTCTTGAAAAGACTCAAACGGGATGTTATCCTCGCAAACAGGGGTTCCCCCGCTCATGTCAAGCCAAGAATTGTACTGCTTATCATATGTCACGCTGAGAAATTTGAGGGTATCTTTGAATGGAAGAAGAGCCTGATAAAGTTCTCGAGTATCAAAGCGTCTTTCAATCACCTTTGCATCTGGGTGAAGTGAGGCTTCGATTGAGAAATGTTCCAGTTCTTTGCATACTTTGAGCCAGTCGAGCATCCCGGTGCACATCCGGACATCGCCCAACGAAATCTGTTTTATGGGACCAACTGAGAGGGGTGGTTCGTGAGAGTAGAGATGACACCCATCATCACTGCTATATTCAGCCGAGAACGAAGAACCTGTGATAGACTGGACATTTGGGAAATAGAGAAACGGAGTGAGGAAAGCTTCGGTTATTCCTTCATCAAGTTGGCAGTGAGCAATGACCTCTCGAAGGAAAGGAAATGGTGGGGTTTCATGAAAGGGTTGCTCTCGCTCTGCGGCTTTATATAGAATGGAGATGAAAAGAGGTGAGTCTTCATGTTCAAATTCAATGCGTTCCAGATGCGTCAAGCCAACAAACAAGACTCCTAACCAAGCCTCCATCTTGAATTCGAGCAGGCATTCCTCCCACTCGTCTGTGAACACTTCACCTGGCGTTAGTATCTTGTTTAGTGCTCTGGGCACGAACTTCGCAAATTCATCAATATCCTCGTCACTAGCGTCATGCACTGGTATATATTTGTCTAAGTACCAGAACAGTTTTACGCTGCGAACCCAGTCTGCCACTTCGGGGTGATTCCAGAGACGAATAACGAGATGGATGTGGGCGTCGGTCAGGGGGATGCCGTATCCCAGGTCAAGATGGTAATAGAGTAATGGTTCGAATATCTTGTGGAATTTCCGACAGCACAGAGTCAAAGCAAGCAAGGTCGATCTCCGTATCTTTTCGCAATTCCCATCTATGTCCAAGGCAATGAACTTCCCTATCATTCCGAGAATCTCAGTCGGTAGGTTCTGCATAGTGTTTCGATTGTAGCTGTTATCACTGCTGCCTCTAGTATATAGACTGACCCTGGTAGAAACTGAGACATCGCGTCTGTTTTATATCCGCGTTTAGCTATACAGGTGATACTGGTGCAAAAATTGCACATACCCGATGCACAGGGACGAATCCTGGTAATAACCCTCATTGCACTGTGACTCACGATGTGACAAGCAGCAGTGCGCTAATTCCCAGGCGCATTCACTTTGAATATCGGAATGACTCCAAGCCCCAAGTCCAAAAGTATATATCTCGTCTGCTTATTCCAGCCTTGACTGGTTGTTATGGCTTGGAAAGGCAAGTCAAAGAATATTATATATTGGATAATGGACAACTAACATCCTGAACATGGCATATAGCAGCAGAAATAACATTATAACGTACAGCGACTTCCCATATCTAGGCCATGGTCTTTCCGCTTTCTACCACGATTTCCGAGATGCCGTTGAGATCAATATCACCCATCTTCAACTCCATATCATCGTACTTGTCACTAGTGGGACTCAAAGTAGGGTCAAACAGAACGGGATCATCTGCTCTTGTCGACCCCACCAGCCACTCAAGTTGCGTCTTCCAGTCTGCCTTTGCCCGAATGGAGACATTGGCCTGGAACTTCCCTTCGTCCTTTCTTTTCAGCAATATGGCTGCCCTCATGGCAGCGGGAACTCCCGTCTTCGTCGCGGGATTCTCAATCAACGTCCACGAGGCACAATTGGCCTTCCCGTAATTCCGGCCTCGCAGATCAATCGACCCAACGACTGTCGCAGCATAGCTCAACTCGCGGCTAATGTCATGCCCATACTTCACCGTACTGCTTGCATCGACAAAGTTGCTGACGACAGTTCCCGCACCAAAGGTCAGTGAGCCCTCAGTGGAGGTTGTTTCAGTCTGAGTAGTGCGGGAAACACTGAGGTGCTCATTGGGAGCAATTGCGTAGACTTCTGGGTCTGCTGCACCGGGCTCAGAACCAGAGAATTGAAGCTCGACATCGACTTGGGAAATGCGACGGGCACGCTTGCGTGGGTCGAACCGGAACTGCAGAACGATGAGGGTTGCATAAGAACTACCGTCCGGGCTGAGTAGCCCATGGACAACGTCGACGCAGGAGCAACGAATGTCAACTGCGGTCTTGCGCTCGATGTAGTTTTCGCGCTGATAGGGGGCGGAGGGGTCGTTCTGGGTATGGAAGGCACTGCCAGCATCGCCGGTTGGGCTGAGGCCGATGTCGAAGGTCTCGGGGTGCGAAACCACGGTTGTAGTGACGTCTGGCTTCATTGTGGAGGTAGGGTTATGTTCTGCCTGCAGAAATATGGAAGTGTAGATGATAGTTGAGAAGACGGAGGTTTGAAGCTGTGTGAGTGCTAATGGATAACCCTCGAATCGGCCGGATGGTAGCTGACTTTAATAGCCTGATTCTGAGGACGATTTGCTTTCCCTTTCATGTTGTAGCGCCGTACGTACTGTTCGAAATCTGCATCCTCGAGAGGATATTGGCGCTGTGCCGCGTCAGCTCAACCACCCGTCAAGGCCAATGAAGCTGAAGACAAGGATGAATTCTGTACAGCACTCCAGCACGGCGCTTCAGCCCTGAGTCCAGCTCACGATGGTCCAGACTTAGAAGGAATATTTCGTTGGCTCATATCCATGCTCAGTTGCCGCCATAGGGCAGTGCATAGTCTGAACGAATCAACCGACGTGCGCATCGACTGATGCATACGCGCCGAGGCTAGCCATCGCCTGACATATTACCAGCTGAATTGACAGACCCTTCCAGAGCTTCTGCATTTTGCGACTAGCGACACCTGTCTACTGGCTCGTATCGTTTGCCAATATGCATCGTTGCTATACATAGTTGGAACTACCAAGAAAGGACACACTACTTAGTGGGCCGGATATTTTTACCGGCTGCTTCACTAGCCCAATAGCATTCTTGAAAATCATATCGAGCGCTTGTCTCAGCGGATCCGTATGACAAAAGTGGGAACCGGCGCTTGCGGTGGCCCACTATGAATGGAGCGGATCATCTGTAGGCGCTAACGGTGAGTATCCCAGAGCCTACCAGTACATGTTGTCGATCTCCAAGGTAGCAAGGTTAACAAGATAGTGGTTCTAAAATCTGTTTTCGCGGCGGCAACTGACACTCAGGTTCATCCAGGCCGGGAGAAAGCCCTACATTTCAGAAACTTAGGTATAGGTATGCAGTGCCTCTGCGCTAAGAGAAAATATTGATAGGATTCCAGCAAGTCGGCGCCGAGGATTATGAGCACTATGTGCTCTTAATGTTGATTCTTGCGATGACAATTTGATTCTTTGAAACATCATGCGCTGATAGGAGGCCAATAACAACAACAGCGATTATTAACCGCTCTCAGTGTTAGAAGTTTCAGTCTTAGTCTAGTGTCATTGAGCAGTACTATTAGCGCAGACTTCCAGGATACATTTCTTGACCAAACACTCAACGAATGGATCAGCTCTGAAAAAGACCACGTCTCCTACGTATGTTAGAGGTGCTTTATTGTTCGTTCACAAGGAACAGTACAGTGTCTTGGATAATGTTGTTCCCTCTTTTAGCTTCGATAGACCAATACGTATTCAGAAAGTACACTGTGAACAATACCTGGGCACCAAGTCCAGGACTAACTTACATCAAGACCATATCATTACATAAGTCGTTTACTTAGCCTTAGTCTTCGCACTCTCTCATCACATCTTGGTCTCTACCCATACCATTATGGCGATAATGCAGCGAATCTTCATACTTCCTCTGCTTTCGCACTGATATTATCAACTGCGAATCATTCTCTACTGATTGTTGATGAACCTCCACTCATGCAGCAAATAGCAGACTTGGACGGTGAATTTTCCTTTACCCAGGTATATATGGACGGTCAACGATCTTTATTGAAGTGAAGCAAGGTCTTATGGACTGTTTCCACCTCAGGCAATTGGGTGAAGAGAGTGAGATGGAAAGACACTGAGACAATATATCTGGATGTGATGAGGTCTCTTGAGATACGCGGACGATATGACACTAACAAGCTTTATCTTCTGATGGCTGGTTGTATACATTGTTCTCGAGGATGGGCTTCTTTCCTACAATCGATGATGCAATCGATGAAAGAACGACGAGTCCAAGGTTGAACACATATCCCTTCATGAATCTCACTCTGCTACGACTCAAGTATATCCTGGAGGACATAAAGTCCGAACATCCTCCGCGCGAGCGACGAACTGGGTCAACTAATCCGATACTACAGCAGTTTGTCTACATGTCTAAGCTGAAAGACATAAAGCACTCGGCTATCGCGGTTGCAAGGAGGGGTAACATGTACGCAGACTTCAGGTGGCGGCGAGGGGGCATGCGTACGTGCATGAAAAGGGTGAGTACGCAGCAGTGCGGAGAGTCGGAGACCAGCCTGTAAATCCTTTGTCAGGCCGGGTATTTTTGGAAAATTATACTTTCATGTTATACAGGAGTTCACTAGCTGACCGTGGGTGTACGAAGTATATCAGACATGTGCCTCTCCCAGAATCCGGGATCGCCCTAGTAGTACCTGACCAGCGACGAAAAGGATGGATGGAGGAATAAAGGGAGGGAGGAATTGACGGCAGTGCATCTGCATTGAGGATCTGCCCGCTACAACCTCTGATTATCACAGCTATTATTGGCAAGACGATGGATGAGTATTGACCGTTGATCGGGGCCTGTACCAATAAGTTGGAAGATCAGGGTGCCTGGGGCTGGCGTGCGGGATTCATTGGCGGCGAGTGGCTCGGGGAGCCCACGGCGTGCGGGCACATGCACCCTTGATTGGTCTACCCGAACTATACGCAGATGCATCCATACAACTGAAGCTCTGCAACTCTCCTCTTCATCCTCCGCTAACGATTGTCTCCTACTGCAATTCGGTGCCAGCTGGTCCCCAAGGACCACCCGGAGATCCTTCCTCCACCTCTTCCCGCGAGCCATTCACTCTTTTACCACGGACAGCCAATGCAGCTTATCATCCCCGGACCATGTGTCCCCCTGATAGGGCATCGCGCTGCGCTCATGTCTTTTTTAAATTCAACTCGGACCAGGAGGGGCTGTTGCAAGTGGGGCGTGCATCCCAAAGATGTGGCCAACCTCTCCCGTATTGCTCTGTTGCTGCTGCAGAGCAATTGATTCAAGAAGCCGCCCGTCCTCGCAATTCTTGAGGCAGGAGATCTGCCTCTCATCTGTCCTTCCTACGACAGGAGGCTTCAACTCTATCCCGTTACACCTCTTTGCGCCCTTATGTCTTCCAGCAGTATAACCGGTCCCTTTTGGGGCCAATTGAACTGGCTACATGTTTACATTGCCGGAACTGCGTTCGCGGTCTGCGCGTTCGTCGCAGTCGTCATGATGTTGTCGTCGCAGAAGCGCAAAATTGACTACAACAGCGGTGTTTTCACCTACCTCAAGTTCGCATACGCCACATTCCTCAAACCCCACGAGAAGCACGGAAATGGCCAACAGGATGCTCTCGAGAGCTTCTACAAGACGCAGGTATGCCACATGACCGCCAATTGACTGCCTAGTTCCATGTTCTGACAGAAACGTACATAGGCTGGCGTCTACGATGCCACTCGCAAGCGTTTGTTGCGCGGTCGAGAGGATATGCTGGGTCTAGTTGCAGCCCAATTGAAGCACAAGGTCGAGAACAAGCAGCTTCAGTCTGGCAAGGCTGTCTGGGTTGATGTAAGTATCACCTATGCAGTCTTACCGAGTGATGAGTATTGACTAACAATGTAGATTGGCGGAGGCACTGGGTGAGCACTTTCGAGGACACAAAATCCAACCGACCCCTAACCACTATTAGATACAACATTGAAGCCATGTCTGCTTTCCTACCCGTCAAGGATTTCTTCTCCCGCGTTTATCTGGTAGATCTATCACCCTCCCTCTGTGAGGTGGCCCGCCAGCGCTTCGAAAGGCTGGGATGGAAGAACGTCCACGTTGTCTGCCAGGATGCTCGCTCCTTCCGTTTACCGGAGGATGACAAGGTCGACCCCCGTAACGAGAGCAGCGCCGGTGCCGACTTGGCAACAATGAGCTATAGCCTGTCTATGATTCCAGGTTGGTGCACTTAGTGACATATCAGAGAGTGGTGCTTATTTGATGCAGACTACTACAGTGTCATCGACGCGCTACCTGCACTCTTGAAGCCTACTGGCGTTCTCGGAGTTTGTGACTTCTATGGTAAGTCTGGTAACATCTGTCGACGCAATTTTCCTAACCCCCGATAGTCCAAAGCATTGTTGATGTCTCGTCGCGTAATTACACTGGCGGTGCCTTCAACCGACATGTGAACTGGCTCGGTCGTGTCTTCTGGCGTGCCTGGTTTGACGTGGACCGAGTCAGTTTGGAGGCAGCCCGCCGTGACTACCTGGAGTACCGATTCGGAACCGTCATCTCTGCCAGCGAGAGAAACTACCTACTGGGCGGTATCCCATACTATATTTTTGTCGGTTGCCAGAAAGATTCGACCACACACTCAGGTCGCGAGGCCATCGAGAAGTTGAATGCTTCGTTCACAGAGTCGCCGTACCTCTCTCCCGCCAACCATCGCAAGGAGATGGAGACTGCTGTTGTGAACAGCACTCAGGAAATTAGATCCAAGGCTTATGAGTCGGCTGTGATCAATCTGAGCGCGAACCTGCCTCTCCCTTCGTCCTTTTACCAGAATCACCACCACCGTATCTTCTACAATGACCTCCTCCCAAAGCACACTCAGTTTGGAAACGAGTACATCTATGCTTTCAACTGGGAAGACCCCCGTGTTGACCACCGCCTGCTGGACATCAAGCGAGACGATGTCATTCTGGCCATCACCAGCGCCGGTGACAACATCCTCGACTACCTTCAGAAGAGCCCGCGTCGTGTCCATGCGGTTGACTTGAACCCAAATCAGAACCACCTTCTGGAACTCAAGGTGGCTAGCTTCATGGCTCTGGGCCACCGCGATGTGTGGAAGATCTTCGGTGAAGGAAAGCATCCCGATTTCCGCAACCTACTCATCTCCCGACTGAGCCCACACCTGTCTAGTCAAGCCTTCCAGTACTGGCTGGAGCATACCCATATCTTCACCTCCTCCTCCGGTAAGGGACTCTACGAGACGGGCGGATCGCGCCACGCTATCAAGATGGTCCGCTACCTCTTCAAGGTCTTTGGTCTGGAGAGTCAGGTGCGACAACTCTGTGAAGCCCAGACCTTGGCAGAACAGCGCAAGATCTGGCCCCGAATCCGCTCTGTCCTGATGAGCAAGCCTCTTCACTGGGCGGTGGTGGGAACAGAATGGTTTGCATGGAAGGCCGCAGGCGTGCCCCGCAACCAGCGTAACATGATTATCGATGACTACTTCAAGAGAAACGGCTTGAACAAGGACATGAAGCAGGCGAAGGATGTCAGCGGCAAGTCGATCTGGGAGTACGTGGTGGACACCTTGGATCCGGTGGTCCAGGACACTTTGATCAGCAACGACAACTACTTTTACTTCCTCTGCTTGCAGGGACAGTTCTCGCGGAGGTAAGCTCATCATGCCACTGAAGCATATGTTCCCTAACTAATGAATGGCAGATGTCATCCTGCATACCTCTCCCCCAAGGCCCACGTGAAGCTCTCCTCACCCGGCGCTTTCGACGGTCTCCGCATCCACACAGACGAAATCAACGAAGTGATCAAGCGGATCAAGCCACGCAGCCTGACTATCGCTGTGGTATGTCTCTACTCCAACCCTCGCAATACACTCAAACTGACAAGTCATATAGGTCATGGACTCCATGGACTGGTTCGACCCCGAAGGCGAAGAAGCCTCCACCCAAGCACAGAAACTCAACCACGCCCTGAAGATGGGTGGCCGGATATTACTCCGTTCCGCAAGCATCGAGCCATGGTATATCCAGCATTTTGAGCAGAACGGTTTCTCTGCACGTCGTGTTGGCGCCAGATTCCCGGGCACTTGCATTGATCGGTAAGCACCATCATATTGAAAGTTGTACCGCATGAACAATTAAACTGACAGAAAACAGAGTAAACATGTACGCCTCCACCTGGATCTGCACCAAGACGCAAGAACTCGAACGTCCCGCACCTAGTCGCGCCATGTCCGCTCTGTCACTGGACAATATCACCCCGAAGAGGAACAGCGTGGAGCATCTTGAGATATGATTTTGCTTTTCCCCTTGAATACTAATGTTGCTGTCTCTTACATACCGATGATGATTGATACTTATTGCCTTGATGGCATCTGAACGTTTCTTTGCTATTTCTCTTCTATTACTTCCCATTACTTCTCCACATTCACAACCTACATATTTGCCCTTTCTGTCCACATGCCATACTTCGCCTACCTGTTTTCTTTTGTTCGTGATGAGTATGATTTCGATACTATGCACATAGTCAAAAGTCTAGAATAGACAATGATATGCCTCCAACACAGGTTGACCTGTACCTGTATGCTACAATTAACTCAACTACTACTTCGTAGCAGCACACGCGTGACTGGAGTTGATGTATGTGCAAGGAGAACCTCGGGCTTTCTTTCCTCTGCTATATAAGTAGTACCCACTTCTCGACCAATCAAAACCGACTCATTACCAGTACTAAGTACTTGTAGATACTATCTGAAACCTACCTAGGACCGGACCGTAATATCTTTATAAACGAAATACCAGACTCCCAGCGGATTTTTATCTATTCACCCATCGTCATACTTCACCCACGTTATCATATCAGTAAATTACACGGATCACAACGCAACTGAAGATGAGCTAAAAATTCTAATAGCACAAGGGAAGTAGAAGCAGGCAAGAGCAGGAATAATCATATAAGGGATGCAAGGGAGCAATAAGCATAAACGGCATTGACTTAATTCTGTACACATTGAATAGTAGGAAGAATACTAGTATAACATCCCGGTAGTAAAGTTTCATAAAGTCAGTTCACACACAGACACACATACACACAAGGCCACACGAGGTCACACTCAAAGATCATCATGAAGAGAAGAGAAGGAAACAGTGGAGATTAAAGGGGTGGTTAGGTAGTTATTGTGCTTGTCCTGCCATTATCCCCATGTATCTACCAACAACCTATTCCGGTGTGAAGGAGAGTACATGGGGTAGGGCATAGACAGGAAGGGGAAAAAATCCCGGACGGTCACATCCAATCCATCGATATTATATAGATGTAGTAGAGTAGCCATCAGAGAAGAGCACAAAGCCAAGCATCGCATAGCATGACATGACGAGTTTCATCATCAAATCACACCACATCATCGTCTCGTCTCATCACATCTCATTGCAATCTGCCGTGACTCATTTATCCAGGCAAACGAAAAGATATATCTATTTTTCTTTTTGTGTTCGTGTCGCTTTATGACCGGCCGTACCGCGTCTTACCGAACGAGAACGGCACGTAGCGGTACTTGATCATGTGCTGGATCTGGCGGCGCACTAGTAGATTGATTCGGGTTAGCCTTCCACCAATTTCGCCTCCCACCAAAGATAAGCAGAATCTGGTATACTCACTGGTCAACACAAACAAGATGATCCAGTAAACCACCAAGACAGGCCAGAACACCGGGATATCGAAGACGGCGAACCACGAGCACACGAAGCCAATGGCAATGGCGCGAGTGGCCGAGTGCCAGAACTTGAATTCGGGGAGACGGCGGATGAAAGGACGGAACTCGTCGTCTTGCTTCATGGGCAGGCTGGGAGCGGCGGCGTCGCCGTCTTCCAGACCCTCATCCTGCGTCAGGGACGGGTCGAACTTGGGTTGCAGGAAGAGGAGGAAGAGGTTGAGCAGGTAGATGCCGAGGGTGTAGGCTACGATGTACCATCCCTGGGCGAGGACGATTCTCAGGAAGAAGATGAGGAGTAGGACGACGGTGCCGGTCCAGCGGTAGGCTGTGAATGGGGTAGAGGCGTCGAGGTAGGTTTGGTATTGCTGTGTGTGGTAGTTAGCTTATCGTGTCACTGTCATGGTCCGTGGGTAGGTGGTGTTTGTTGGGGTAGCGGATGGGCATGTCGTCTGCGCTAGGTGCAGGATTGCGACAGGTATTGCGAAAACCAGATCAGAGAGAGTGTATGTACATACCCTAGCCAGCTTCGAGGTTTGCGCCGTCACGGCCGTGAAAGGCGTCTGCTCAGGCTCAGGAACGTCCATGGTGGAAGTGTGGATGTGGCTATCTATCGCGTAGCAGGAAGAAGAGAGGAGAGTGGAGAGAGAGAAAGAAGATACGAAAAAGCGGACAAGAAGGCACCCAGCAGACTCAGCGCATAGGGCACAAAAACAGCACCGAGCACGGACAGAAAGCAATGGATTAGGAATGCGAAAGTGCTTCAGCTGATGAAGGTGAAGGACAGCCCAGCCAGCCAGCAGCTGCTCGCGGGAAAACTGGCCACTGCCCGGCCGCTCCCGCTAAGCCCGTTTTGGGTGACACCAGCCACTGTCATGACGACTGCGCCTCAGGGGCCGCTGACTCAGCTATAGCTATCACGTGCAAAAGCTGTCACGGCTATTGCCGGGGTTAACTCGGCGGGATTTGCGGGGAGCTGCTACTATCATCATCATATCCCCCTTCCCTTTCCCCGACTGTTTCTCTCGACCACATCTGCAATTGATCTCTTCACACATTTCTCTCCTCTCATATACTAGATAATCAATAATTGCTCTCAATATGTTCTCCCGCCAGTGCTCCCGTCTCGTCTCCTCCCGCACTGCCATCCCTCTGACTTCCTTTCTTGCCCGCGGCCGTCCGTTCTCCGCAACCGCAACCTCGGCATACGAGCACATCCTCACCTCGACTCCCAAGCCGGGCGTAGGACTGAGTATGCCCTTTCCCCGGTCCCCTTCAAACAATAGCAGTAGCAACAAGCATGAGTTTAATTCAATGCTAACCACAACCCCAACCAAAATGCAACAGTCACCCTCAACCGCCCCAAAGCCCTGAACGCGCTCTCCAGCCCACTCTTCGAAGAACTCAACGATGCCCTAACCACCTACGACACGGACAAAGACATCGGCGCGATCGTGATCACCGGCAGCGAGAAAGCCTTCGCAGGTGCGCCACTACCCTCCCCAATAACACAACCAACACACCACTAATCCATATATGATGTGATGATATAGCCGGCGCCGACATCAAAGAAATGGCCCCCCTAACATTCTCCTCCGCATACAGCAACAACTTCATCGCCCCCTGGTCCCACCTCGCCAACGCAATCCGCAAGCCCGTCATCGCCGCCGTCTCCGGCTACGCTCTGGGCGGCGGATGCGAACTCGCCCTCATGTGCGACATCATCTACTGCACGTCCACCGCGACTTTCGGACAGCCTGAGATCAAGCTGGGTGTTATCCCCGGTGCGGGTGGGTCGCAGCGGCTCACGAAGGCCGTCGGGAAGAGTAAAGCCATGGAGTTGATTCTGACGGGGAAGAACTTTAGTGGAAAGGAGGCGGGTGAGTGGGGGGTTGCGGCGAGGGTGGTGGAGGGAGGTAAGGATGAGGTGGTGAATGTTGCGGTTGAGACGGCGGAGACGATTGCGGGTTATTCGAGGGTTGCGGTGGTGGCGGGTAAGGAGGTGGTGAATAAAGGATATGAGGTTGGGTTGAGAGAGGGAGTGGAGTTTGAGAGGAGATTGTTCCATGGATTGTTTGGAAGTAAGGATCAGAAGATTGGTGAGTTTGCTTCTTTCTTTTCTTTGGAAAGTGGTTGATGCTGACGGTGGTAGGCATGACGGCGTTTGCGGAGAAGAAGAAGCCGGAGTGGTCGAATGAGTAGATTTCGAGATGATAGGGCTTGGGATAGTGGTCGAGTGAGGAACCTGTTGAATATCAATGTAGTAACATCAAGCCCACCTAACGACTCAGTAAGCATGAGAATGAATCATTAATCGTCTATGTTCATTATTAGCTGTCTCTATGTACATTATTATATTAATTGTTATTACAAAAGGAGCGTCATTCATCATTGCGGTGAAGTTCAAGTCGGATTCGAATTCGGATTCGAGTTCGAATTCTCCTTCCCAACGGCTGCCACATCGGCTGCCACTGTCTTCTCCGTCTGATAGTGATCGACCGTCCCATGCTCCATGGTCTCGTCAAACACATCAACCTGGGTCTGGGCGAACTTGCGCGCACTGACCCCCCGCTCGAAGAGGAGGTCGAGTTCGGCGAACGACCGTCCGTTAGGCTCCGGGACCCGGAAGAATGTGTATACGATGCAAAGGAAGCAGATGCCGCCCCAAAAGAAGCCGGCATAGTTGCCCCAGTCCCATGCGCCGGGGTTCAGCATGTACGGGGTCAGGACACCGCAGACGATGGCGACGATGTTGTACAGGTTGCGGCCGAGCACGACCGTCTTGATTTGAAGGCGGCGGGTGGAGAGCTCGGCGACAAGGGAGTAGGCGACCGTGCCGACGGTCAACTGGTAGAAGAGCGCCCATACGATCATCATGGAGCCGGTTGCCAGGGCGGCCTGGGTTTTGTGCTCCTCGGGTACTAGGCCAAGGAATCCCATGACAAGCAACATGACGCACAGCCCGCAGAGACCGTACAGGTAGAGTGTTCTCCGGCCCAGGCCGATAGACATGAGGAACCAGGCTCCGAAGACGCCGACCATGTTGATTCCGTACTGGCCCATGGCGAACGCATAGGCATTGTCGGTGCTCAAGCCTGCCTGCTCGAGGAAGTAAGTCGAGTAGTTGGAGAAAGAGTTGCCGCTCAGGTTCTGAATGGCCCAGACCATGCAGACGATCTCGGTCCGGCGCAGGTCGGTGCCTTTGAAGCAGTCCAGGTAGCTGGCCCCGGTGGTGATCTTGTTCTCCAGGGATGTGGTATGAACCATCATCGAGATGGTCTCGTCGGCGTCGAAGTTGGTCTCCCGCTTCACGCTCGTCAACCGCAGCAGGGCTTTCTTGGCTTGTTGGATCTTGCCCTTCCGGACCAACCACCATGGGGATTCTGGTGCGAGAGAAATCCCAATGAAGAGGGGCAATGGCCACATCCACTGCAGTCCATATGGAATCCGGTATGCCCATTGGTCATCCCGATTGATCATACCCTTGATCACACCGATACCGATCAATTGTCCCAATCCCCAGCAGAAATTGACGTAGGTCGTGAGGTATCCACGCAGCGCCACCGGACACACCTCCGACGCATAGGTGACGGTCAATGTCTGAAACACTCCCCAGGGAATACCGGCCAGTATTTCCGCAGCCAGCAGCGCCTGAACGTTCGGGGCGGTGAAGAAGATGGCAGTCCACGCCGTGATCAAAACGAGACAAGCCATGATAGTATAACGATATCCGAAGCGTTCCGAGGCCCAGCCATTGATGAAGAGGCCGATAATTTCTCCGACGTAGGCACCGTTACTCAAACCCGATTGCCACTGCATAGGAGACGATTTGTTAGCCAATTGTGTCACGCGAGCACTGCATGGCGTGCGGGATGATGGTGCAATTGCATGGATGTCCCAGGAAAACAAGAGGGGAGGAAGTCAATTACCCGTGCTGGCACCTGATATGTTCCATCCGCCGACAACTCGCCGTATTTTCGGTTGAATTGAGGGAAAGCGTAGAAGTTGTTGACAAGACTGATATCGTAGCCTTCCATGACGATGCAGGTGGAGATAAGGATACTCCAGGCAACGGCCTTGGGATAGAGCTTGACGCCCTGGAGCAGGGTCATCTTCTGCTCCTTGTCCGTGGCCGCTTTGGCATTCTGAATGATCTTGGCTGCGGAAGCCATGGAATCCTGGCGATCGGTGGAGGGCGATGGCGGCTGCTCTGCCGGGGCAATGGCATCCGGAACCTTGGGGGAAGCCATGCTGGCGAGCAATTGCAGGCAATCCCGGGGGAGGGAGAAAAGGGTGAAAGGGGGAGGGGAGGGAGAGAGGAGGTGAAGAGGAAAGAGGAGGGAGGGAGGGAGGGAGGAGACGGACAATCAATCACTGGAGGGCAGCAGGAAAATCAGGGACGATCCGGACCGGAGCGCATTAGCAGCGGGACGGCCATCGTTAGATTTTTATGCTGGCGGCGGGGCCGGCGGTGGTGAGCATACTCAGCATAGTGCGCCCCCCACCGACTGCAGGAACCGGTTTGGTGTCATTTGCTTGCGTGCAATCGTGTCTGACTCGTATTCTTGGGTTCCAATCGAATCATTTGGTCTGCAATAGATCTGGGTGACACAAATTCCCAGGCAAGAATTAAACTCCGACTAAAGCCAAGCCAAGTCTCATTTTACGCCGGGATCCGACACGAGGGGTTTGCGGGGAAAATAAGGGACGGCATGCCCCTCCACCAATTGGTGTCCACCAGAAGCAGAAAGATACACACAAAGTTAATAGGATATCATGGTTCAACCCAACTCAAACAGAAAGTCAACGTGTAGTTGATCACTGTACAAAAGTATAACACCGATCGAGTATGCACGCTAAGATGCATCATCTGCAGGTGCCTCGTGGCAGGAAATGCAAGCCAAAAATCTCCGATAAGCTTGATCCCGTAGGATCCGCCTCGATCTCCGATTCTTCCTGTCGATTATCGGTAAGTGGGTGAAAGCTTGGCCACGCTGACTTTCTTCTTAATCTATGCGTATATGCATGAAATCACGCCACGAAGGATCACTTCTTGGTCTAAACACCAATCTAATATTTATCCAATGGCCAACAGAATCAGCACCGTTGAGCACATGGCGTATATGCAAATAGTACCCGATCATGACCCTACAGGATCACATGTTACCTGTGTATCTTGATTAGTCCTCTTCCGGTTACCTACGCGTCCAATTGGTCGGGTTTAATTGGCCAATTCCATATACGCGGCTCCATCCAGGTTCAGTTAGGCATGAATGAAACTACCTACTTACTGTAGCTATTGCTTATACCAGAATAGGTTGTGCGAAGCAAGAAGCACTGCATTTGTCTGATAATGATAAAATATTTGGATTCCCATTGGTAGTTAATTTGTGGGAAATAATTCATGCTCTACCGGACATACTAAGCCTGTGCATAGGGTGTGTCTCCAGGGTCATCCCCAAATGACTTTGGGATGATGCGAGCTGAGTAATATGCTACACAGTAGCTCTTAGTTATTATTATGTTTAGTCTGACGTTGCCTTCATTTATTTTCTCATACTTATACTATACTGCAGCCATGTACTAGCTGATTTTAAGATCCGATGTCCGGTAGACTTAGTAGTAGATGGCTCATAAGACATGAGAGTATCCGCAATATATAGAGGAAATGAGTTTGTATATGTCTTTGGATAATATCAAGCGTTACCGGCAGCTTCAAGTACGCCTAGTTACTCAACTCAATAAATAACAGTGCCTGGCTCGTCTGGACATCATACATTCGAAACACCAGTAAGTACTTCGACCAGATATCCATGTTAACCTTTCATTTTTGACAGTGGCTGATCTCATGCCATGTCTGCTGATGGTAGAAATTAGTCGTCACAAAAGATGTGCCTCTCCGTGATTTGATTGAGTTTGCATCAAATTGAAATCCTCTATATTATGTCTATATATATTACACTTTGGTTGTCTTCTTGTCCGCAGTATTTGAGATAGGGAGGAATTGATAGTCTTGGGTGTCGATTGAAAGGAGAAAAATAAGCGACTAACTTGATAAGCTTAATATGAGAGCTGTATGACACTGGGGCACACATGGGCAGCTTTTACAGCATCACGTAGTAAGGAGTGCAGCGAGTAATGTATTAAAGTTACCTTCTATTTTGTCATTTGTTCACAGCAAAATCATCTCAGATGACTGGCTCATTGTTTCGTTTCGTTTGTTCCTGCCGAGAGGCGTGATATAGACCAAGCCAATTTTGATCGCTAGTACTTCCTGACTGACCCCTGATTTCCCAATTCTGACTGTCAAGGATTTGACCCACGGAAATATCTTCCATCCTATATGATACACCTGGTAAGATCTGTTTCCTTCCAGAATTTTACTGGTCATTGGAAAGATTCACAAATCTCCATTAGTAACCCTACGGCTAGCTGTCCGAAGGCTATTTCACTATAATCTTACTGTGGCTGTATATCCCGGAAGCCTGCATAACTAATAGTAAAATCTAATAATGATCTACAATCCCAAGACCCTGATTAACCAGATAGGGTTTGGATGACAAGAGCTCTCAGCCTTACCCCGCGTGTTAGCAGCCTTGTCGCGCCTATGAAATAGTGAGTTTCAGCACAAAGGATCGGGCCTACTCGGTGCCCTAAGTAGGCCACCTACTTTATCCTCTAGCACCAACATTCCTCGTGAGGCTACACGATTCAGATTGGACATTTGGGATGATCTACATGCGTGAGCTGACAGAAGTCCATTACCCAGTACCCTCCTTTATAGCCAGCCTCAGTGCTAGACATACGGTGTGTCGGTTGATTTTCCCAGCGCTAAGCACCTCGTAGCCAGCCTTTCACATTTTAAAACTGATTAATGCCAAACTCTCTGTAACTACACCTTGTTCTTCATTCTATAGCAGCAAAAAATTATACTCACCTGTGCGAATGGATTTACCAGAATAGCGTTTTGCGCCATGATCACAAATAATTCGTTTGTCCAGGTGAACAAAACAATTGTGATAGTTTCTCTTGCCCTTCTCACGCGAATATTATCACACTACTCATTCACACAATACGCTGAAATAGGCTCTGAAATGGTGGCATGGGCAACACTGCCCATGTTATTCAGATTGAGTTCTAGATATCACCAGTTCTCAATATACTCTGTTAAGCAGGACCCTAGTCAGCCGAGAGCTGGATCTCTGCGTCCCACACACTTATGGTTGATTGCTGTCGGTGTATGCATATCTTCTTGGTTCGAGTCGGAATTTGGGGCCCTACAAACTTTCGTGCGTCAGGCAAGCACTCTAAACAAGATATATTACTGATGTGACACCAGCCGATTTTATTTCCATTACTGCTGATATCAGGGAAAGTGTTCAACTTCCGCACACAAAGTTTGATAGGAAGGAGCTCTTTCTCCTTTCTGACGGAAACGTTCCACGGGCCCTGCATCATCTCATTGCTGGGAACGTTCAGCCTCGCATCTTCCGCGAACCTTTTTGAATGGGGTCTCTCATTGATCCCCTTGGCCTGTGTCCTGGGCATTTCCATCATTATCTTGTCTCAGCAAGGACGAGAACTGCCTGGTTGCATTAATGTCGAACTCACATCATTACACCTCGCTGCCAGAATTCTGCCAATGTTGGCAGCGACGGTCGTGGCGGAAATAATTATATTCGGTTATTCCTGGGGACATCCCCTTGGCATTCTTGCTTTAGGCGCATTGAAGACCTTTGCTTATTTCTTCACAATTCAGACAGTAAGCCTCAAAGCTCCACATATACGGTACTCTTCTGACCCCTATGAAGGTATACCATTCTTCTTGGAGTGCAGCTATATTGATCGAAATATTCAGCATTCTGGTCGCTAATAGCCCGTTCAACCAGTCGTCGGACCTCAAAGCGTTTTCAAACGTTGTCGCCTCATTACTAGTACTTGCACAACTTACCCAAGTGCTTCCAAGTTTAAAGGGTCGATGGATTGTGTGGACATTTAGTCTCGCAGCGATAATCCCGTATATCGCAAACATATGGACCATATATGTCTCAAACAACACAATAGTCGAAAATCACCCCATCGCAACATTGATGGATAAAGCCAGACTTGACTTCGAAGAAACTATCCATAAACAATCCCGCACATACGCAGCTGCATGCGAGGAGTATCGCCGACGTTACGAGATCGAGCCACCACCTGGATTCGAGGATTGGTTCCAATATGCGTCTGCTCATCAGTCGCCGATAATTGACGATTACGATGCTATATACGACAGTATACTACCGTTATTGAAGCTAAGCGGGAAAGAGATTAATGAGAACATTGTAAATGCGCGAAATCTGCCCAGTAACGACCTTTGGACCTGTACGTTTTCCGGCAGTTCACGCAAAACAAAATGCTCGCATGATTTCCGCGTGCTTGATCGGGATGTTCAACATACATTTGACACCTTACTCGAGAATATACCCGTTACTCTCCCTGACGTTACCTTTATGGTCAACCATCTCGATGAGCCAAGAGTGATACCCCCACCACCAAACAATATCCATACCAGTCCGAGCATAAAGGACCAGTCCAGGCAATCAACATGGGACACAATATCAGCTCCCTGCACCTACCAACCCAACAGTACCCAGACTCAAGACCACCAACCCCCAGCCCAAACCCCCAACCTCCCATTCATCACCGATCCAACACAATCGAAAAACCTCTGCCTCCACCCAGGATACAGCACAAAGCACGGCATATTCCTTAGCCCAACCTCCTTCCGCCCCATAACAGGCCTCCTCCCCATCCTCTCCACAGGCTCCCTCTCCACCATGACCGACATCCTCTACCCCAGTCCGGCCTACTTAGCACCGGACTTCCAATACACCTCCGAAAAGGACATACCATGGCATCAAAAACAAAACACCCTCTATTGGGCCGGTTCTACCACCGGCGCCTTCGCCACAACCACCAACGATTGGCACAACTTCCACCGCCAACGCTTCGTCAGCCTAGTCACAAACCCTTCACACCACCACAACAGCTACACCTACCTCCACCAAACCTCAACCTCAATCTCCACACAAAAATCCACTTTCCTCAACACCCGCCTCTACACCATCTCATTCACCCGCATCTTCAACTGCTCACCCGCCTCCTGCCGCGCCCAACGCCGCTTCTTCCACCCGCACGCCTGGGTCGATAAAGACCAGGGCCTACAATCGAAGCTGATATTCGACCTAGATGGGAATGGTATCAGCGGGAGGTTTTATAGTCTGTTAGCGTCGAATTCTGCACCCCTGAAACAGACCCTGTTTAGGGAGTGGCATGACAAGAGACTGTGGCCGTGGGTGCATTACATCCCGGTTAGTTTGGGGATGGAGGAGGTACCGGAGGTGGTGAGGTATTTTACGTCGAGTAGGGAGGGGAGGGAGAGGGCAGGGGAGATTGCGAGGAATGGGAAGGAGTGGTTTGGGAGGGCTTTTCGGGAGGTGGATATGGGGATTTGGGTTTGGAGGGTGTTGTTGGAGGTGGGGAGGCTGGGGGATCCGGGGAGGGATGCATTCATTCTTCGTGAGGAGGGAGTGTAAGGCTATCTGTTTATATAGACTGTTGTATAAGGTATTGCTGGATGGTATCTAGTCGCGTCTCGATTTCACCGACCGCCATTCTATCATCAAACTCCCCACCATCGTGGCACATGCGAGTCCAATCACCAGATACCACGTCTGTATAAGACTTCTATCAATCGCCACGAGAACATCCCTCGTCTTAGCCGGCGACATGTCTGCCACAAGCTGTGACAAACCACTGTTCTCGATACTCGCCCCATAAATGCCAGACACAAGACCACCTAGATTCACCGAGAGCTGATTCACGAACAAGACCTGCGCAATCGCAATCGCCACAGCCGGACCAAATGACTGAGCGAAAAGCATAATCGATGTACCCAGCGGCACGTCCTCCACGGGCAACACCGTCTGGACAGCGTTCTGCGGACCGGAGAAACCAATACCGTAGGCCAAGCCAGAGAAGGCAGTGTATATGATCAGTTCGGCGAAGCTAGTATTGATTTTAAAAGTGGTGATGAGGCCCGCGGCAACGGGCATCATGAGCGACGCGAAAAGCATGAACGGGGCGTAGTAGCCGATAGCGCTGGTCCCGAAGCCGTGGATGAGTGCGCCAACGGTGCCGGCGATGATGATAGGGAGCATCATGTAGCCGCTCTTGGCGGGGGTGTATCCGCGTACGACTTGGTAGTAAGTGGGCAGGTAGTATTCGAGGACGTTGCCGGTGCTGTTACCGCACATGATGAAGATGCAGCCGGCGATGACGCTGCGGCGTTTCAAGATGCGGAGGGGGAGGGCGGCGGCGTCTCCGAGGCGTTTTTGGTTGTAGATGAAGGCGGCCGTGAGGATGGTGAAGGTGGTTAGAGGGGCTATTACTGCGCCGCTGGTCCAGGGGTACTTGGTGCCGGCCCAGGAAAAGGCTAGGAAGAGGGATGTTAGTGCTGGGATGAATAGGAGGTTGCTTGTTAGGTCGAGTTGTATGATCTTTTGTTTGAGGCCCATGCGGGCGATGGCGCTCGGTTTTGGCGGGTCTGAGAAACAACATATGGTCAGTGCTAGGGTAGCGGCACCGAGGGGTGCGTTGATGTAGAAACACCATCGCCAGCCAATGGACTGCACGATGGCTCCGCCGAGAAGTGGTGCGGATAGTGTAGCCAGACCTTCGATGGCGCCCAATATGCCGGTGAACATGGGTCGTTTGTGTAAGGGCGTTGATTGTACGAGGATAACGAAGCACCCGGAGAGAAGGCTTGCGGATCCTAGGCCTGCTATAGCCCGACCTACGACCAGCATGGTTGATGTACTGGCTGCACCGCAGAGCAGTGAACCTGCTATGGAGATGGCATTGGCAAGTAGGAAGACGGTCTTGATAGAGAAGAGCTTGTACGCCTTGCCAAAAACAAACTGGAAGGAACACTGGCAGAGTCTGAAGGCAGAGGAATACCATCCGACGTCTGCAACAGTGTGGAAGTAGTCTGTTATGCTAGGTACGGCTGTAGCGACGATGTTCATGTCTATACTGCTTAAGATTAGGACGGCAGCTAGGGTAAGCATGAGGAGCCCGAATTTGGTGCCGCTGGGATACTCGGCTTCTCCATGCAGGCTGGCACTATCGGCTATGGCGTCGAAGGTGGCTGCCGGTCTGCTTGTAGGACCGGACAATTCATTATTGTCTGTATTGCCTGAAACGCTTGTCGCGTGTTGTTGGTCGGTACTGCCTCCTGTCACTGTCGATGTCATTGTTGTTAGCAAGTTCTCCTAGACTAGAATGGCGTTCCAATTCATGGAAGTTGGAGATAATTGCTACAACCCCTGCTGACTGGACCGGCGCTTGGATTGGCCATAGATAAATCACGTGCGTAAGGATTGAAGTACCCTCTTGAGAATATAAGTATGCACTTATACAGACCCAACCTGACATTTTTGTTGACCAATCGCCACTCAATATCGCCACTCAATATTCAGGAGTCAGGAATTCAATTGAACATGGGGTGCCGAAGCAGGAACATGTGATGGGCACAATGAGGGATCTATCTATGGGCATCAACGGTCAACACTGGCGGCACTCTAAAGAAGGCTGGTTGAGCATTCAGTGATGGACTGTGGACATTGGATTTATTGGCCAAATGTAACAGGATTCTCCACCAAAGCCCTTCAGCACGTGTTTTCCTAATATCCTGGCACTGCCCAGGTTTCATCGCAATATCCGTGCCCTCAGATCGAAGTCTCTGGTGACTCTCTGGGCCTCAGCTGAAAGTGGATCCACGTCATGGGTTTTCACGCCGCGTATTCGAACCCGGATTGTCCAGATGCAATATATGATAACCTATATTCCCTTTGCTCTACACGGATTCTCTCTTCGCCGTCGCACCTGACAAGTTGATACATATCTTTCTTGCGATCAGCCTAGAGCACTTTGCGGCTCGAAACTCGAAAAATGACTCGACTCCGATTCCTTTCCTTCTTGCCCCTCTTTGGCCACCTGGCGTTGGGAGACTATCTCACCTACGACAGCCTCTGTCCGGATAAGGACACCGAAACCGTCACCTTGAGAGGAGGTGACTATACTGTTTCCTGTGGTAGATACTTCCCGTTCTAGGTGGATGGTGACCGAGTCGACAGCGGTACCGCTTCGCCCGAGGCATGTTTCGAGCTGTGCAGCCTGAGCTCGGACTGTGATGCCATATTGCCAGCTGTAGCACAAACTGATCGAGACTTGTGTTCTGGCACCAGCATGAGATCCAATGTGTGAGAACACCGTTGGCATGTAGCTGAAAGCTTCTCAACGAGTCCGTGTACAATTCGCTTGGTAGGATTATGAATGGGAGATCGACTACCGTCTGACCTGAAAGCCGACTGGTGATGGACAGTCTAGTGTTCAGCCAACTCACGGGTTCGCCGGGAAAAAGGTAGTGAAGGAAACTAAACACATCCTCACTGCACGTATACGAAGAAAATAGATCAGGGCCTCCCCACTCAAGAAAGCAGTAATGGTCGCGAGTTGGAAAGAGAAGACAATGTATACTCAATGGCAAGCTGGTCGGGCCGCAGTATAATAGCGATGATCGAAATGATAGCGTCGGAGGGGATTGCTCCTGCTGTTCACGGGAATTCCCAGCATTCAGCGCCAAATGGCCGGGGATTGAAAGATCTGTAAGACCCAAAATAAGATCTTCGGAACAAACTGAGTCTTCCGACTCAAAGATGCGCATTCCTGGATCATTCCCTACGACGGATCAGCTCCTTGCTTGTACTACGTTATACTGCTCCTACCTACAGAATGGCGTTTCTCTGGCTTTGTCACGAGGCAGTAAAAGCTATTCCACCCTATCAACTAACTGGAGCCGCGACCACTGTTTTGCATCGTCGCCATACTTGTATGCTGCTAGATGTTGTAGATGAGAAATACAAAGACTAGACCAGGACACACTCTGAGTCCATTTGAGTAGGGCTATAGAGAGTTCTTGTGTCATTGTAGGCATACCCACGGACATCAGCATCACCAAAGGAAGACATATGGGCGAGCAATCACAGTTTTCTGGTCCCGTCTGGGTTTCTAAATCATAATCAAGGCTCATAGCATCGCTAGGATCTCTCGTGACACTTGGAATTGGGTTTTGAGTGGGGCAGATTGAACTTGGCTCCGTTTCAGGTGAAGATTGAGAGTGGGCGTGGCTGCGAACTCTGCTTTCCCTTGGACCTGACGACCCTAAACATGTCAGTAAAAATGCCATGCTTGGATCAAGCTCCCTTACTATATATTCTGTCTCTTTTATACTTAACAGTAGAAGGCTTTTCAAGAATACGCTGCACGTCACTCGCAATCAAATGGCTTGAATGACGCGATTTATGAGGTCTTCGGTCGATGCTGGCTTCAAGTAGCGCTACTGCTTCCTCCCTTTATTTCTCTTTGCTTAATGTGGCGAGGAGAGAAAGCATATGATTACTCCATGATTGAGGGGCAATATGTGACGGTATGACCTCTGTCACCGGCGCATTCCAGTTGCTTTCAATCAGATCCATATTTGAGAACTTCTCTCTGTCGGATCGTTTGAATCGACGAATGATAGGCCTGATGATGTCATAGTACCCAATGACTCTTCTATATTGCTCTAGGTTGTCGTACTGAATGGACCAGAGATCCTTCTCGCATAGGTGGCACCAGGCGGCATATATCACTTCGGCCATCCTTTCATCGGCCTCATGACCAATTGTGAGCAACTCTGTTAGCGGATCTAACTGCTTAACCTCTGAAAGTCCATCCAATTGCTGCTCAAGAATTTCACTGGCGCTGGATAGGGGCTTTTCGATTATGGTTTGGCGAAGGGTTTCCATATTTGGAGATAATTTTCTCGTGTGATCTCACAAGAAGGAGTGGTCAGAGAAATTGAATTTAGGATTATTACGGGTTAGAATTAGAACTTCCTGAGCAACGTTGATTAAAATTTGGACAAGACCCAAAATCTTCTACTCTGGTTGACCCCAGTGAGTTGTTGGTACGGTGGAGAGTTGCAGGGATTTGAATTCTTGAAGCGGTAGGTCTCCCATACGGCACCGCCCTCTTTAGATCGCCATGGTGAAGCCTTGAATGCAAACGCTGAATGGCCATCTGAGGTATTGTTAATCATATGAACAGCAGAAAACAAAGGATTCAGATCCCTGCACCTTCCCACTGTACTAACAAAAGTACTGGGGTCAATTGTAGTAAGTCAACTTCATTGACGTAGGTCCCCTGACAGACTGATTTCCACAAATCCGTCACATGGTAGTGTCGTCTGAATGATGCAGCGTCTTGCACTTGCGGAATGAGTATGTGTACATATGTTGTGTTACCCTCTTATCAATTACATCGGAGCTGGTCAGGGTGCTAGTTACGTAAAATGAAAGAGATTACGCAGGCTCCTTAAAGATTGTGTAACACAGTACATGGACTATTGGAGACAAGTCGCACTCGAAGTTGCACAAAGATCAATTATCTACTAGCGCGCTTTATCAGAGCTAGGCGGTTAGGTAATTGGGAAATGGGAAAATTGTAGGACTAGTAGCTTTCATTCCATCCGAAATCTAGTGGTAAGTCCATAGGCATCATGATTGCTTCGAGCGATGAACGTCAACTGACAGGAAGTCTGCAAAGCTCGTGCTTGAACTAGCATCGCAAGGAGACCAATCCGTAAGTGCCTCGGGTTGTTGCTTTTTTTGTGAAGGGAACTAGCGGTGAAGGGAACTGGCGGTGAAGATTGCTTTATCGTTTCCTGTCCCCTCATTGGGCTTCATAATGCTAATCGATTAACCTTGGGTCAGTCATTGTTGGAAGAATTACACATATAACGGAAGCAGCTTAACTTATGGACTCTCACTCGCCTTGACAGGAACTATGAAGTTGTACATAATGGAGAGATATTAGCAGCTTTGTATCTGGCAGGGATCAGCTTATGAACATTTTATTTCTATCTGGACCCATCATCTGCGATATCAAACCACTATTTTATTTATACTTGTCCGGCAATCATATGAACTTGGAGGCACATAAAAAATGTGTGACACTTCTCTTTATCCATGCACACTGAGGCATACTCGTCTCTCTCCCAGTATCTATATATTCTCCTATTCGTACCTCTGGATAGGGACATTTGTCCGATGAAAGAGATGAAATGAAGGCCGAGGGGCAGTACGTTTTTGTGCCTGGAACGGGATGGTATCTGGACTCCCAAGACTATTTTTATCGAGGGTCTACTCAAGGATTGAGCACTAAATTTGTCAGCTTTCTACAAAATCAGGTATAGTACTTTCTCTTTGACTTAGAAGTCGGTTCGCTTCTGGAGACTTATTGACTCCTCCGGGGGCTCCAAGAAACAGACTTCTCTTATGTCTATTTACTTACCGCTCCTAAAATTTTGGGATATTCATTCAGCCCTGCAACCTACTGGTATACGTATTCTGCGGAACGGACATTGACGGGTCTTGTACTTGAAGTGAACAATACCTTTCAAGCATGTCTTGCATATCACGTAAAACTATCAGAAAAATCAACCATTGAGCGCGATGCACTAACAATGGTGGCCTCGAAATGCATCAAGGAGCTCTATGTCTCCCCATTCAACTCTCTGGAAGGAGAGTACTCCATTTCTATAATAGATCCCCTGGCCACCATATCCGGGGAAATCCCCTTAATAGCGGGATTGCATTGATGACCCCCGAAGGTAAGATTAAAATGGTAGCGAGCATTCGTTCCAAGGGGCCAGGGATCATCTGTCTGCTCTCTGCTAAAGAGAGAAGTATCGAATCGCTCTCTCATGGCGATGGGTCGGTTTCCTTATTGGCCCGCGCATTGTTTTTGAAGCGATGAAACTACGGTTACGGAGAAGACTCCTGATGCAGCCCCAGCCTCTAGCCCCAAAGGAGGGCATAGGTTGAATGGCCACTAACATAGAACAAGGGTTAGAATGTCGTTTCCGTCAATATCTACGACACCTTGTCGAAAGTACTACTATGCCCATTACGGTGCGGTATGGATCCACAGGAATAGCAGGGGGCCTTGCCGCAGACCCCGCAGAAAGTATGCAGCCTTCTTCGGCTTGAAACAAATCATCTGATGATGTGCAGTTTCTGGATTTTCATGTGCTATCGCCGGAGTTTAACACCAGTTTTGCCCGTAACAGAGCTTCCGATCCAGAGGCAGTCGTTCAGGTGATCATCGGCTGCTCGTTGGTAACGGTGTCACACCAGGAACTACTTCACAAATTCATTTGCCAGGAAGGGGACCACCTTCACAATTAGTGCATTATGCAGATGCAATGAAAAAGATCTGCTATCGGTAGTACCAAGGAATGGCATCCTTTTCTCCGTAGGCAGCGATGAGATGTGGCCATACCTTCTCTTTGACTGAATAAACCTCGTCAACCAGACTTGCTTGGCTCACATCTTAGCCAGTCGAGTAAGTACTCACCGTATATTGACCTAAATATTATACTTGTCTCTGCACAACACATCCGGGGATCCACATTTCCCGGATGTTAGGCATAATGGGATATACATCGGTCACTCTATTGTCGTTGGACGTATCCATTAAAAAAGGAACGAAAACTAAAACAGAAAGGACAACCAGACAGCCTTGGAAATATCGAGATTTAAGTTTAGAGGTGACGTTGCCTGCATGCCTCGACCTAAGCATCCCATAAATTGGATTTATTTAGCTACAGGCGTCTTCCACCAGAACGTGTCCAGCGAACTGCTTCTAGCTTCCCAGTTTATTCCTGTTTCCAGAGATTCCTCCGAACTCCAGATACCGTCACAATGGGCGAAAGAAAGATGAATCTTAAGGTGACAGAAGGGTTACACGACACCCAGCCTGAGAAATTACCAACAGCAGGCCAATCACACCAGGGCGATTTTTTAACGACCCTTTGGTCCTGGTGTAACAAGATCCGTTGGTTCAACTTTACCATGCTGATAACCATTCCTCTTATTGCCTTCCTACAAGTTCCCTGGGTTCCTATTCATCGGAGAACACTAGTACTGTCGATTATATACTACGTTACAACTATAATATCCGTGACCGCAGGTGAGTCCTCGAGTAGCGGGTAGAGTGCAGTCGACGTATGGGTATATGTAGCATTCAGACCAACAATATCGTACTGATATGTCAATAACTCTCAGGATACCACCGTTTATGGGCCCATCGATCCTACTCCGCCTCCCCAACACTCAAGTGGCTGCTAGCAGCATTTGGTGCAGGAGCGGTGCAAGGTTCTATCAAATTCTGGGTTCGAGAACATAGAGCCCACCATCGATATACTGACACAGATCAGGACCCATATAATGTCAAGAAGGGTCTGCTGCATGCACATATTCTCTGGGTGATCACGAAACAGCCCCGGAAAAACAACAGGGTGGATATATCCGATCTCCAGAATGACTGTGTGGTGGTGCTGCAGCATAGGTACTACTTCCTTGCTGCTTTCTTCATGGGATGGGGATTCCCAACCCTAGTCGCTGGCCTGGGCTGGAACGACTGGTACGGAGGCTTCCTCTATGCAGGCATCCTTCGGTCTTTTTTTGTTAACCAGGCGACGTTCTGTGTGAATTCATTGGCTCATTGGATTGGGGCACAGCCCTACGATGACCGCCGCTCATCCCGGGATCATCTCATCACTGCTCTCATCACGATGGGAGAGGGATATCACAATTTCCACCATGAGTTTCCCTCCGACTACCGCAATGGGATTGAATGGTATCAGCCTGATATTACCAAGTGGGCTATCAGGCTCTGCGAACAACTGGGACTAGCCTACGATTTGAAACGTTTCCGGCAAAATGAGATTGGTAAGAGCCGGCTACAGCAAGTCTTCAAGAAAATGAATGTTGAGAGAGAATCCCTTGACTGGGGGCCGCCACTCAGTAAGCTACCTGTTATGGAGTGGGATGAGTATCATGATAAGGTTACGCAGGGTCATCTTTTAATACTAATCGGTGGAGTCGTTCACGATGTGTCGAAGTTTATTCATGAACACCCTGGAGGCGAGTCGATGATGCGCTTGGCACTAGGGAAGGATGCTACCACCTTGTTCAATGGTGCCGTCTATCACCATTCAAACGCCGCAAATAATATCCTGGCAACTTTACGAGTGGCCATCCTTCGAGGTGGATGTGAAGTGGAGATCTTCAAGCAACAGAACAACAGCATTGATATGTTAGCCAAGGAAACTCCGGTACATGTCCAGAATCAACAAAAATCCATCGCTGGCCACTTGTGATGATTATTCCTTGTTGATATCATCTTGAAAGGATAGATAGGTAGGAAGTATTAGAACCAACGTGCTTGCACACGCGAAGAGCAGGATCCAAGATGTGTTTTGGAGCGAATTGTTTTTCGAACCCTAAGCTTGGAGATCTAATATAATTATTCATACTAATTGCTCTTGTGGATTGGCTCTTTTTGTCATAAGCAGCCTATACCGGCAAAGTCCCTGACTTGCTCCCGCAACTGGGGTTTGATAACTAGTCTCTCTACAACAGGACATGGAATGCAGTTTCAGACGGGTCTGTAAGAGTAGGACATGGTATCACGGTTCCCAAATAGGCTGATGATCCACCACCACTCGCGAGATTGTCAAGCTGGAGTGAATCGCGCCAGGGAATTCGCCGTTCTGCGAGCGATGCATGTCTCTGCTTGTATCGGAGAAGGGACTAGTGAGGTTACTAGAGAGGGCGTGTGAGGGGGGTGTTTTCCGGACTCCTGGGAGAGGGACGGCGGCAGCGGATGTGAATGGTATTTGAGATCGCATCTTTCCTTGTCTTAATTCATCTCTTTTCTCAACCTCTCTTTCTTGTTGCCAACTGTGTGACTGTTGGTGGACTCTACGCTATCATTCCCTACGTACTTATTATCATGCACCATGGCGAGCTTTGGGCCTGAAGAAGTGTATCTGCTCGGCCGCAGTCCAGACGAAACTGTGAGGTATGATACATTTGAACCATCATGTCACGCTAAACTACATACAAAGTATAGACAGAACATCAACGACAGGACAGACTGAACAACCAGCAGGAACTTTTCGTCGAGCTCATGGGGGACACTCCCATCCACCCCTCCATCCCCACCGAGAACATCCATGCCGTTGCGGATGTCGCTACCGGCACGGGGTACGCCTATTCCCCACTATACGCTGGAGAACCACAAACCCTGAACGTTATAAAAAAGGCAAGAAAGACGAGGTCTAACAAGATGAAAGAATAAGGATCTGGCTCGCCTCCGTAACAGACACCCTCCACCCCACCCCCTCCAACCGCCTCTACCTCCACGGCTTCGACATCTCGCCCGTGCAATACCCGTTCACGAAGGACGTCAACCCCTCCCATGAAACCTATTTCTCGGTACATGACATGCGTGGCCGGTTTCTCGAGGAACAACGTGGACGGTACGATCTTGTGCACCTGCGATTGTTAGCCGTGGCATTAAAAGAGGAAGATTATCCTGCTGTGATTCGGAATGTGGTCATGTTACTGAGTACGTCCTCCTCGCCATGCATAACCTCGGCCTACCCCATTCGCCCCCGGCCGTGATCGAGTCGGTGGCCAAACAGACTGACCTGCAAGGTGTCTCCCGCTATACGTACAGCACCCTCGACAAGCCGCATTTGCATGCCACCGCCAGCGCATGCATCCTCCGGCTCCTGCATGCGTTGTTTCCCAAATTGATTGTGAGTACGAGTGATGGAGTGGAGAGGGAGAAGGCGCTCGAACAGGTGCAACGGTTGTTGAAGTTTGAGGGACATGTTGGGCGGGTTTCGCCGTTAGCGAATTTACAGGTTATTGTTGGGAGAAACCCCATGTCTTCCTGAGCTTTCTTATGAAGGGGTTTATGTGTTTTTCTTGTTTATTTTGTTTGAATTTTTTGGGGGGTGGGTTTCTGGGGTGGAGTAGCGCTCCCAAAAGAACATGTTGAGCATCGCGCTGGTCAAGGCTTATGATGGGACTAGATGCTAAAATAGATGGTGTTCCCACTATTATAGTTAACTAAGAACTTAACACAACCCTTTTATCTCAAAGGGCCTTATTCACATCCAAATTATTTATGAATATCCACGAATAATCACATTCTTTTCGAAGCCCTTTTTTAGACCAACACATCCCAAATAATACCATGCAACGGTCTCATTGTCTTATTCTAGTATTAGTGCATATCGCGTAACTTGGATCCGACACCATAAATATATGATGGGCATCATTCCTCCAGCCAGGTAATCGCGAATGGGCTACTGCGATCGAATCGATCTGCGCTGACGGCTATTCGCTGCCGCCCTGTATTATACTTAGGGGCGAGGTTTATATCGCTGGTTGGTTTAAAACCAAATCTCCCTGGGGATTGCCAAATCGAAGTATCGTATAATGGCTGGACTACCAATGAAATAGGCCCTGCGCTGGCTTCAAAAGATCTTCATTCTATATACCAATTCGCATATACGAGGGCGATTTCGGCTATTGATCCTTAATGGGCACGGTAGCCATCTTACACCTCAATTTAATCGAAAACCTGTGCTGAAAATGATATTATACCGCTTTGTATGCCTTTACATTTGTCTTACTACAACCGCTCCGTGGCTAAGCTGTTTCAGAGGGTGATGGCGAGTAACTAGCCCTAGCCGTCTGGCTATAGATTCTTGTTTCCGCTAGAGAAAACGCCTGTATGGTCATAGTCTACTAGGTTGATTGCAACAGGCTAATTGAACTTTGATTGATTGATTGATTGGCTGATTGAGCATCAAATCTGTCATCACCGTCTTGGCCTATCTGAATGGAGCGAGCACCAAATGCACGTTGATCGCTTCACGTAAGGCCTCGAAGGAGGCGTAAGTGAGCAATGTCACAAGGAAAACATTGGAGTTTTCTGGTGCGTAAAAAAATTCTGGCTGGTTATAGATTATGTGGTGGAAAGAAGGAATAGGACACAGGATTTATATAAATATTGAATGACACAGTTGGGTCAAGGTGGTCAGAAAGCGATGATCCAGGTGAAGAGAATGAGGGTGCCCAAAAACATGCTTGTTGAACATAGGCTGGGTAACTTGGAGAATGTCTCAAGTTGGAACAGGCTTTGGAGGGTGGTGTTGAAGTTGGGGTTGGGTGATGAATAGGGGGGTTCATTTATGAGCAACTAGTACCAGGTGTTATTTGATTCAACTTGATAATGGGGCCTTTTTCTGTTTGTCTGTGAGTTGCAAGTGGTTGACGGCTATGTTGTGCAATGTGAATTTAGGCGGATTGTACTAGAACATAAGCCCGTTCCTATCGACGAGCTGACGGGCCCCTTCTCTACTGGTAGTCACTGGTCATTAGTACTAGCCATCCCGACCGGCGTGGAACAGTGGGCCAGAGTGAAAGGATGAGTCTCAATACTGCAACTGCCCAGATCAATCCGCTTGGTCGATAGTTGTTGCGCAAAATGAGTCTAACAGTGTAGGTTGCTTAGGAAGATGGTTCCCATCGCTGCCTAAACCCTATATCTGGTTAGAAAGATATGGTCTCGTGCTGCTATAGTACCATATTTACTCGCATATTCCCTACGTATGCGGATGTTCGTGGGAACCAATGAGCACCATAACCAGTATCGCAGGTAGGGGTCGTCGCGCCACTGTCATAACGGCCAGGGCCTTATTTCATCATTTTGCGGACGAGCGTCATCAGGCGCTGCCATCAGATTTTCGATTGCCCGAATTCATTGGCTGCGGGTTGTGGTACCATCTTGGTTTCAGAACACGATGATATCATAGGGGGATGGAGCGTCCCGTGGCGACTTTCGATATTGGATACATGTGCTATGTACCCTGGTATTTAAAAAGAACAGTTATCACAACATTTGGCAATGGATTCGATCTGTACTGCATCATAAGTCTGGTTAAGAATCATACCTTCCATTCAAAATATAAGTTTCTTTCCTCCAAAAACTTCCTCACTGAAATAGCTTTGCTGCCGCGATACCGACGTCATGTCTTCTGGCAACGATAACAACAACAACCGTAAGTGATCACCGACCCTCGCACCTACTGTTCTTATGTTATAATCTCCCTTGTTTGTGCTTTGACTTAACTAGTCGGTCGCGTTATGAAGTTCTCGCACCCCTGGGTACCACATCCCATAATACCTCGATACCTTTACACACCCGTTGCTAATGCGTAAGTATATAGCGAACCTCCTTGGAGGCGTCGGCGATACCCTAGGAAAGACCGTGGGCGGACTCGGAGACACCGTCGGAAGCACTGTAGGAGGACTCGGAGACACTGTGGGAAACACTGTGGGAGGACTCGGTCAGACTGCCGGCGGTGCGACTCAGGGTCTCGGAAAGACTGTTGGCGGTGCCACTGAAGGCCTGGGCAACACAACCCGGGGCGTCGGACAGTCGACTGGAGACATCCTTAGCAGCATCAATGGCGAGAGGTCCGGTGCGAATACTGAGCGGAAGTAAGGATGACGGCGAGGTCCGGTTGAATATGACATGACTTGATGAATCTGCTATGTAATGGGCTTGACGGATGTGAACTTTTTTCTCGCTCAAACGGGTATGGTTTAATGACTGATTTGACTGTATCTATATGAATTGCGTGTTTGCAGGACAAATTGACTCTTTGTGGATGAGTAAAATGCAAAAGCATGAAGTGTAAACTACTAGAAACTCGCAAGAACGCGATCGGAACCGAGCGGGAGGGTGTTCCGAGGCATCTGCTGCTCGGGTTCCTATTCCACTAGTAGAATCTCGCTCCGCTTCGGAGGGCGGAGCTTTCCGCGGGGAACTCCCCGTTGAATCTGACGTAGCTGTCGGTAGAGAAATAACTTTCGCAATAATGTCAAGAAATCGGGTGATCATCATGTTGACTTGACAAGCCGACAATCATAGCCGCAATTGGTGCTGGAGACAGACAAATGGTTACCTCGGCCAATTGTATTTATGAATATCGCACAGTAAACAGGGAAACTTGTGTTCCGGAGAATGTGGGGGGTATCTTTATCGCGATTGAAACATCATCACTTTACTCCCCTTGATTATATACCGTTCATCCAGCTAGCTATCTTTATCATGAATATCTCATTCAATAACTATTTTAGGTAACAGCGAACGAACAACAGCTCGAAGTATCACATCACCTGATTAGGAAGGTCAAACAGGATTGCCTTCCTCTTGTAGAGAATCAGCAAAGACAGCCGCTTTCCCAATCAGGCAAGAAATACGCCCGGATAGGATTTCTAGGATGGGGATCGCGGAAGGTCCAGACGGCCAACCAGTAGTACTGAGTATTAGTGCCTGCAGGGCTGGCGGTCTGCAGAAAGGTAGAGAACTTCTGGCCAGGTCCATTGACTAAGATTGATTATCACTTTATCAGACCACAACAGCTAACTAAATCACTAGCGGATAAACTAACCTCGATTCTTAGCGCATTCTGTAGACTCCCGGGAGCTTTGCATGCCCACCTCCGGGCCGTTTCAGTGCTCGTCTAGGTGGTTACGTGTTAAGGATCTCCGTCCACACCACACCACTTATATTAGTGAACTATCTAGAACATCCTCATCCTCCACATCGTCCTCAACATAGATAATAGTCAATTCCCCTTCAGTGAAAATAACGCGGGGAAATCTAGACTTGGTCGACATTCTGACATCGAGATGGTGCTGATTGGTGGACACCCCTGGCGGAATTGGCTGCAACTGTGCGGGGTAAATTAGCGTATCGGAAAGCTCCTTTTGGGCGATTTTCTTTGTTTCGTGTTTCCGAGAAAAAGTCAATGTTCGAATATCTCTCTGTGTTCCTTTCGTTGCGGCCAGAAGCATTGAGATAGCTTCAGGTCAACATAGGGTTCTATAAGTTGAGCTCAACTATCAATTGATCAGGTCAATGGCATAAGTCATAGTTCCTGAACCGGCGGGAAATCGGACGGGCAGCGGGACTGATCGAGGCAGGCGATTCCGTGGAACCACCGCGTTGACCTTCCCCGGCATCATCATTGGCTGTTGCTGCACGGGGTTCCCCATCTGCCTTCCTCGGCGACGAGCCACCCGCCTTCAAATCTTTCAATGGATCGTCTGCTCTTTTCCTTATAATCTCTTATTCCCTTGCCGCTGCTGCTTCAGTTCTTGCAATTACTTCTTCCTTCACTGGGACCTCGCTCCGTGGCTTTTATTAACTCCCCGCATTCCTCCCAAGGACCTCCTTGTCCCCATCAACGAACCACTGCTAGCTCTCCAATCTACTAAAACCCCGCATTCAGCTATCTTAGTCCGCCGGACAACGCCTTTCTCTCCCCGCCTCGTCTCCATCTTCAATTTATCACTCTTGCAACATTTTCAATTAGCTCTTATCACAAACCGTCACCATGGGCAAGGACGACCAACCCAGTACGTCTCATTAGTCCGGATCTCATCTTTTATGAAAGTGAATTGAAAACTAACTCTGCTGCCCTGTCTTCTAGAGACTTACCGCTACAATGAGAAGCCCATCTACACTACCTCCAATGGCTGCCCAGTATGCTGCGCCGACATCATATGGTCCACTTATGGATAACATACTGACACATCTCAGGTTATGGACCCCCAGGCTGCCCAGCGCGTTGGCCGCAACGGGCCCCTTCTGCTCCAGGACTTCCACCTGATCGACCTCCTCGCACACTTCGACAGAGAGAGAATCCCAGAGCGTGTGGTCCATGCCAAGGGTGCTGGCGCCTTTGGTGAGTTCGAGGTCACCGATGACATTAGCGACATTACCGTCATCGACATGCTCAAGGGCATTGGCAAGAAGACCAAGCTGTTCACTCGCTTCTCCACCGTCGGTGGTGAGAAGGGCTCTGCGGACAGCGCGCGTGATCCCCGTGGCTTCGCTATCAAGTTCTATACTGAAGAGGGCAATTGGGACTGGGTCTTCAACAACACCCCTGTCTTCTTCCTCCGTGATCCCGCCAAGTTCCCCATCTTCATTCACACCCAGAAGCGCAACCCCCAGACCAACCTCAAGGATGCCACCATGTTCTGGGACTACCTTTCCACCCACCAAGAAGCTGTTCACCAGGTCATGCACCTCTTCAGTGACCGTGGTACGCCTTACTCTTACCGCCACATGAACGGCTACTCCGGCCACACTTACAAGTGGATCAAGCCTGACGGCACCTTCAACTACGTCCAGATCCACCTGAAGACCGACCAGGGCAACAAGACCTTCAACAACGAGGAGGCCACTCGCCTGGCGGCTGAAAACCCCGACTGGCACACCCAGGACCTGTTCGACGCTATCTCGCGTGGCGAGAACCCCTCATGGACTTGCTACGTCCAGGTCCTGAGCCCCGAGCAGGCCGAGAAGTTCCGCTGGAGCGTCTTTGACCTGACTAAGGTCTGGCCTCAGAGTGAGGTTCCTCTGCGCCGCTTCGGCAAGCTCACTCTGAACAAGAACCCCGAAAACTACTTCGCCGAGGTTGAGCAGGCCGCCTTCTCCCCCTCGCATATGGTCCCGGGCGTGGAGCCCTCTGCCGACCCTGTCTTGCAGTCCCGCCTCTTCTCCTACCCTGACACCCAGCGCCACCGTCTGAGCGGCAACTACGAGCAGATCCCCGTCAACTGCCCGCTCCGCTCGTTCAGCCCCTGGCACCGTGATGGTTACATGAACGTCCACGGCAACTACGGAGCCAACCCCAATTATCCCTCCACCTTCCGTCCTTACAACTACCAGCCCGTGAAGGCTAGTCAGGAGCACGAGAAATGGGCCGGTTCCGTCGTTGTTGAGCAGCTGCCCGTCACCGATGAGGACTACGTGCAGGCCAACGGCCTTTGGCAGGTCTTGGGTCGCCAGCCCGGCCAGCAGGACAACTTTGTCCACAACGTTTCCTCTCACTTGTGCGCCGCCCACGAGCGTGTTCGCAAGGCCACCTACGGCATGTTCCATCGTGTGAACCCCGATCTGGGTGCCCGCATTGAGAAGGCTACCGAGGCCAAGGCTGACCACTCCAAGTCTTCCCGTCTGTAAAATATAGTATCTTACCCTTGTTCTTATTTAGCCTTGTTCTTTAGTCCACGCGCATAGTCATCATATAACGATGAATGTTAGATAGATATGATACCTATTTACTCAATTGACGCTTCATTTAGTCATGCTTGTTTGACATAGCCACGAATGTAAACGAATAGTAAGATAGTTGCGCAATTGATAACCTTTCTATTTGAACTGAACTTGAACTCCTTCGCATGTTCACTCGGTAGGAATGCAGCAATAACAGACTCCAAGCTAGGCGAAGATCATTTATCGTGACAGGCCGCATCGGGAATCCCGATTGCGGAGAAAGTGTGACTGCCACACGTGATTGGCGCGTGACGTCCGCCGCTTTTGGGTTTCGCCGACGCTTACTCCGCCGCGCAATCATGAGCCACTATTGATTGTTGACTTTCCTCTCCTCTTCTTGGAGTTCTGACGTCTTTTGATACCTGGCCTGCGAGGTAGTTTGCTCATGATGTGTGGTTTGGACAACTAATCCCACCCAGATCTAGTTCTTGCCCTCTCCCCCTGACCCGTCCGTTCGGTTGGGGTTGTCAGATTAAAGTTCCAGGTGTCATCTATACGCACCGGCCCCAACTGCTGCATTCGTATGAGCCGATCATATGAGCAGCTGAAAGCCCAACACTTGTCGGACTGATACCCCATTGTCACTCTTTCTAAGATAACCATGTCTGCCAATGCTGCCGACGCTGGCGCTGCAAAGCCGCGCCTACACACGGCCCGCTCGTTCCCAAGGATGGACACTCCCGAGACGAGCCCTTTCGTTCGTTCCAGAGCCAAGACCGTTCAGTCCGTGGCAATACCAGAGTCGGTAGACGCCGAGGCACTCCCGTTACCCTTGTCCACGGCCGAGGAGGACCGGAATAGCAGCCCTGACGTGTTCGAGAAATCAGGCTCTGCCGACTTAGGCTACGGCGACGATGCGCAGCAGAGTGAGGAGACCTCGGTGCTCTCTCGAGGTAGCTTGGGTCACACGGAGGAACTACCAATAGAGCTCGCAAGTATGACAGACAGGTACAGTCGGGCCTCCACTCTCCCTACATGTTGATGTGATGCTGATGTTATTACTGGCAGATTTGTCCACTCTCTTACTGCCAAGGTACACTCCTCTCCTCCCACAATCGAGAAAGTATCGAGCCGGTTCCAAGAATTCTACGTCCGAGCCGAATCACACATAGCTACTCATATCTCTACTCTTGCTTCCCGGATAAACCGTGACCCTTCTCCGTACCGTGCCGCGCAGGGCAAGTCTAGTAATACAGGTTCAGATGGCCGCCAGATGTTGACAGCATCAGAAGTCACTGAAAGGAGGATTGCGCGAAAGCATCTTGCAACCAAGCGTGTTGCCTTGGAAGAAGCCGTGGAACGGAGAGCTTGTGAGACTATCTACGACAAGCTATGGAGACATAAAAGTACATTGGATGAAATCAGAGACGAGAAACTGCGCTCAAAGACAGCGGCTCTCTCTGTAGTTGGCATTAATCTGAAGGATCTCGGTGTCGAGATCGACCTGAGTGCTATCGATGAAGACAAGCAAAAAGAAGCGGATGAATGTCTTTCTGCTGCGCGAGACTGCTTGGCAAAGATGAACGATGACAAGTATCCTTTGGGCAAACTTCAACAGCTTGCCGCCGCGCACAAGGCCATAGTTGATGCCTTGACTAAGCTCCTGCCATCATCCTCTTCCGCTGACGAGATCTTACCTACCCTGATCTATTCCTTGATCACTTGCCCTCCAGAGGGAATCAACGTTATAAGCAACCTACAATTCATCCAGCGGTTTAGGTCGTCCAATAAGATAGACGGTGAAACCGCATATTGCTTGACTAACCTGGAAGCGGCTATTAGCTTTCTTGAGAATGTAGATCTGTCCGAATTGCGCGGCGAGGAAGCCTTCGAAGGCCAGACCAAGGCATCCAATGATGATTCAACTGCGGCCGGAAAGGTCGACTCTCTCCCGTCTCCTACTGCCACCAAGGAAGCAGCAGTATCGTCGGTTACACCAGTGACAGCCTCACCTGAACTCTCCAAGCCAGTTGGACAAGAAGCGTCCGATAGCTTGCCCAGACCTCAGTCATCGGCAAGCACCCAACAACGGCGGCTGAACAACCTCTTCCAGCCCCCTGCCAAGGTGCTCGGCGCTGCGAACGATGCTGTTCGTAACACTGCCGACCAAGGGCTCAAGAACATTGGAGCATCCTTAGACAGCAGCTTCAACTTCCTGTTTGGCCGCCTCAAAGAGTTGCAGTCCAATCAGTTCCCTGTCAAAGATGGGAATCCGGTACTGCCCAAGACCTTGGCAGATGCTCGACGTCTGGTCACCAACCCTATATCTACGGAACCTAGCCTGAACCAGGACGAGAATGTCGGAAGAGAGTCTCGTCCCGTTGATCGCCCGCAATTAAGGCGCATCGGTTCGAAGGCGGAGGACACATTCCTAGGGCTGGTCAGCGGTCAGCGAACACCACGTGACCGGAGTGTCGAGAGTGTTCGGACTCAGGGAAGCTCCAGGAAAACAACTGTCTCCCAAGGCCCGCAGAAGGAAGAGTCCCAGGCTTCCCCAGCAAGCGCAACTACGCAGCCGCCTACACCGCTTGAATCGGTGCGGAACTTTGGAAACACCCTCAACCCACTCAACCACATTCCCGGTATGATCCGCAGCTTCGGACGTGGTGCCCCTGGAACTCCTGACACTCCTGGATCAATGCCATCGCCCAACACTCCCACCGAAAGAATCAGAGCCTCTATCCTCTCCCGCGAGACTTCCTCATCGAGCGTGCCCAGCGCTCCATCTCGTGTAGAGCGGGTGGACCCACCTATTCAACGTTTCCTCCAGATGCAAAATGCCAACGAGCTTACCATCGCTGATGTATCTGTTTTGCTGGATGACTACAAGCGCCTTGCAGCAGCGCTATCGAAACAGAACCACTGAACTTGACTGAATTTCTTCCTCTCCGATTTCTTTTCCTAAAGCATATGATTCCCACATGGTTGTTCATACTATCTTCCTCTTCGTTGTATCCTTTTTTTTTCTTCATGGCGATTTCGCGTTCCGTGTTTCTGTGTGTGTTATATCATTGAGATTGTAGACCACTGCTGGTGTTCAGTGTTTTCAAGTGTCCAGGTTCAGTCAGGTCTTGCATTTGCAGCCATTTGGGTCAAAGGCATAGCTAGCAGTGCTAGTGTTAATCAAATGCAGATTTTACTTCAAGCTATGAGCTGGGAGAGTATAGGTGTGGGGTATAATGATTTTGCTAATTGATGATGGTGATATGAGAATTGTTCAGAAAAGACCATACATAACGAAGCAGTAATTGAAACATGGTATAGTAAGAAAGGCGGTCATCCTCACGTAAGCTCTATCATAAAACCTTGAATATCCCGAGAAACAACAACAAACAAATACAGTCTGAGTGAGCCCTATAACAATAAATGAAAGCTTTAATGTTGGTGATAAAGTGCATATTCCAGCCCATGCAAGCACATGCTACAACCCCATTAGAAATATAAAAAAAATAAAAAAGAATCAAGACAAGCGAGTACATCATTCGCCGAAGAAGGCTATTAAATATATGCAAGTCAACCAATATCACCTATATCAAATCATAATAAATCAAGGCGTCCTCCCCCTCAACACCTCCGCCCCTCCACTCCTCATATCCTCCAATTTCTGCGTCAAATCAGCAGACTGCTCCTCAACTACCTCATTCCTCCTTGCAATTTCCGCCTCAAACAACGCCGCCGTTTTCCGTCTTGCGTGGCGGAGATCTTTCATCTTGGAAAGTGCGTTGCTGAATTGATCGATTAGGAGATCGCCGTAATCTTCCCATTCGTTCATCGTGAGCGTGGAGAAGAAGTCGCGGCGGTCTTTGTCTTCGGAGTTTAGTAGGAAGTCAATTTTCTCGTCCGAGGTGGCGTTGGGGCCTGGGTTGGGGGCGGGCGTGGTGGTGGTGGGGGTGGATTTGGCGGGTGCGGTTGGGGTGTGGTCGAAGGGTTCGGATTGGAGGTCCTTGAAGGATTTTTGGCGCAGGATTGCGGGTGGGTAGTCGGATTCGAGGTTTCGTTTTTTGTTTTTGCTGCTGGTGGTGATGGTGATGGTGCTCTTGGTGGGTTGGAAGTCGGGGTCGTCTGAGACGATGCGTTGGACGGAGTTGCGGCGGGCGAAGGGGTCGTTGATTGGGTCGTGGTCATCGTCGTCGACATCTAGGTCGTCGATGTTGGTCATGTCAAAGGTGGTTAGGGGTGGTAGGCTGTCGCGGCTGGTGTTGAAGAGGTGATTGTCGTCGGAGTTGTGGCGCTGGTGGTGGTTTGTGGTGCTGGCAAATCCTGGTTCTTTGCCGGGTTGGGGTCGAGGTCCTGAGGTTCGACGAGTAGGGGTTATGTCCAGTTGTTCTAGGAGAGATGGCTTGGGTGGACTGAATCGTGTCCGTGGCGTTGCTGTCATACTGCGTGGCAGTGTGACTTTCCTGTTGGGTAGAGCCTGTTTTGATAATCTAGCGTCGGATGTGGATTGCCGCAGAGGAGGAGGAGCAGCAGTCTTTGATGGTTCAGGGTATGCTTGTGGTTCTGGATTCTGATATGATCTCCTGCTGGCGGTCCAGAAGCTCTGTAGTCGTTTGCTTAATGGTTCCTCGGTGGAGGATCTGTATCTGCGGGCGTAGTTCCCGTCCTCAGTTGTATCAGATCGTTCATCGTCTCCAGCCATGGAGGTCAATTGACTTGCATCATCGGCGTCTTCTGAATCGAAACCAGCCGATTTCATGGCCTTGTCTCCAAGGTTTTCGTACCATTTGCCATCAAAAGCACGGCGTGGCAATCGAGACGGATGCAGTGGTCTCTCATCCGCTACTGGCGCTGCCTCCTGATATTGAGGAACTGTGGCGGGTCGTAATTGGAATTGAAGTGGAGCATCCTCTGCACCCATGACACTTGTCGCAGCAATAGTCGAGTCGTCGATGCCTTCGACATCGGTGTCAAACATGTCTCTATGCATGCCATTTTCCGCGGGCGCCTGAGGCATCTGCTCGCTAAATGCCGGTGTTGAATAATGCTCCAGGGGAATTGATTTGTTGATTGGCAGGGGCACTGGCGCCACCAGATTTGTTGGAGGGATATCAACCCTTGCTTGTGCGGCTAGAGCCTGTCGTGACTGGTTTGATGCTTCAGTTGTGCGTGGTCGAGGCTGGCCAGCCTCTTTTGAGTGCACATAATCGCCCACTCCCATGGTTACCCGAGTCTGAGCGGGGTGAGGAGATGGAAGGGTAGTATTCAACAAAGTGCAAGTGGAGAAGGGGCTGATCAATATGCCGGGATGATTGTGGATGACTTGCAATTTACAATTGTTATCTAGAATGTGTGGGTCCGGTCATGGTTGTGAGGTTATTGAATTGATGGCTCTGAGAAGAGGTCGAAATTGGCTAACGCGTTGATTCTTCAGGCACGCGCGAGGCATCCACACGAGGTCACGTGTGACAGATTGGCATCAATACTGCCAATTTCATCCACTTCTGAACATTGAGCTGACAGATGAGAGAATTTACTAATTATGAATACTGGGTGAAGTGAAAGATCATTGTTTAGCTTTACAATTATTTTTGTGTGGTAAAATACATCCATGCATCTGTTTGATCGTGTCTCGTTAATCCGCATACCCAAATGAAGCATCATCATCGTCAATATGCAGGTCTCCAAAGGTAGAGGTGACCCCTTTGCCACGCTGTTTGGCTTTAAAAAAGTAATCCTGCGACTTTTGTACCTCGTATTCCTTCCTCTCGACTGCAAGCCGGCGCTCTCGCCGCTCCTGGAGCGAGTCTTGAAGATCTTCAACGGATGATGAACCGGTCTCATCGGAATCATAATCGTCCATATCTCCCTCTGCCCGGCCGTATGGTAGTGATGAGACAAAGAGATCAGCAATCCAGAGAGAGATCATTCCGCGGAGCTCCAGCAACTCAGGAGAGTCGGAGTATGGGGGAGAACCGAGAATCTCGTCCATCCTGGCTGCAATCTTCTGAGCCTGTTCCAGCTCACTCTTCCTAACACCGGCAATCAGCGCATGCGTCTTCTGTCGGGTGCCAGCCTGGTGTTGCACATCGAGCGCAGAATCTTCTTCTTCCGAGTCGTCAGGGGATGCACCATGGGCGTCCCAGATTTTCTGTCGAGAAACATTGCTCTCCTCTTGTGTGACATACACCCAAAGTCCAAACATGGCAGGATAAAAGTGGAGTGAGCTTATAGCATCAGGTGCCGCTTTTCGGTATGGGTGCTGAATGATGAGGGTTTCGTAATACTGCTTGGCCTTTTCAAACCCCTGCCTTGTGAATAATAGTTTGGAAGGCGGTGCCTCAGACGGCTCAAAATCACTTCCCTGTGCATTATCAGGAGACATGTCCGAGACCTGACAGTCACGTCGGAGCAGGATTTCTGCACCAATGCCCCATCTCCCTTCAGTGCGGACGTCAATTGGGATGCCCCCTATTTCTTCACGGAGGATTAACCCCCACGCCCTGCCCGCTCGAACGAAGTCTTTCTGCAGGAGACAACGGTGCAAAATGGAAGATAGCACGGCCAGGTGCTGAAGACGTAGATTCCCTTGATGAGCTGCAGACTGAGGAGGATAGATTGGAGATGGCAACGAAGTCAACTCTTTCAAGACTTGGTTTCGTGTCTGCCGACGGCTCGGTTGATCCTTAACCGGGGCATGTGGGAAATTGCCCCCGGGTAGTTCTTGGTCGAAGGATAGGCCAGCAATGCGATATTGGTGGGCTTCATCCGGTGAGAGGGTGAGTGATGGACCAGGAGCTGCCTCTGATGCCGCATCTGTTGTGTCGCCATCAACATCGTCATCATCGTCCCCCCAGTCGTTGAGATCCTTCTTGCGCTTCCTAGGCTCGTACTGAGCCACGCGCACACTGGCAGGTTGTTGCCATGGGGCGAGAGGCAAAGAAAAGACCGCTGCTGCAGGAACAGATGCCATAGAGGCACTGATGATAATAATGCCGACGGCCTAATTCCAGAAGAGGAGGACTATTGAGGTACGGGGAGGTCCCGTGGGCCTTGACAGCAAGGATCACCGCATGAAAAGTGATGGGGACGAGTGGCTTGAGCGTATTTAATGTCTTGTTTATGGGAATGACGTCCACAAATACTCCATCACTACTCTGTATCACCGACGATCATCGATCGAAAAGAATGGATAGAATCGGAAGTAAAGAAGGTCCGCAGTACATGTTCACAGAAGTCCAAAATGGGAGCAGATGCAGAAAGACACCTGAGGCAATTAATCTCAGACTTCTTGTCCAATCAGCAGTGCCACATATCATGCCGCCTTGAACACGTTGAGCGCTAGTCCATTAGTAGATAGTAACACTAGATCGGATCCAGGAGGGCGAAACCGCCGAAACCGCCGGGCCACTAAACCGTTTCAGGGACAGTCGGAGTCACGGGCGAGATCGCCTCAAAGAATAAGACCAATCAGAAGCTACTATGTAAGACCTCCCATGGAGGGACTAGGCCGAGATGGGACGGACTGTAGGTCAAGTAAGCAAAACGAAGCCAAGCCGAAACCAAAACCAAAACCGCCCGACCAGCAGCCAAACCGAAACCAACTGTTATCATTCATCATCTCCTCTTCATCATCGTCATCCTCCTCATCCTCGGGGCGCTCCCTTCGTGCTCCATCATCTCTCAGAGGCCCCCAGGGCTTCTCGCACCTCTTAATCTCTCTTTCACCCTGGCATTCATGTTCACTGCTGGACAACTGTCTCGCCAGCAACTTCCATACCTACCCGTCTCTAAGCTGCAATAACTACGGTAGCCTCCGGTTAAGTCGTGGGGTCGCTCCCCCCGAATGTCGTACGGCGTTTAATCCCACCACACGTCCTTCCCTTTGTGGCTCCCTTTAAAAGGGAATCGGCACCTGCTGGCTGGCCTTCAGATAGTTTTCTACGCCCTTTAAGATCTTCTTAGCCGGGGAAATTGTTTCTCTTCACCCTGCCGACCTCCCAGTTTCCGCCTTTTGCCCAACGCTCGTTCGCAGCCGCCTGGACTCCGAACGGCCTACCACACGGTGCGATCAGGCACGTTCACTTCCCAACGTCCGCCTGCAGTAATCCATCTGGACCCAGAATTGCAAATCGAGAATAACAACACCATCCAAGAATTGAATTTATGTCCTTTCACTGAAGACTGCCCAATGGTACGTACCGCCTGAATCCGTCAGGACCAATTTCAGGGTCCTCAGGAGTCGGGACCCTTCTTAGTGGCGTTGCCTGAGTGTATTGCCTGCAAGAGCTGTCTTATCGGCCACCACTTCACCATCTGTTCTTGGTCGCGATTTCCCTGTCTTCACTTCTGCCCATCGGACCGTGCCTGAAGTGAGTCACTGCTGTGCCTGCCATCTTACTAATGCTGGTTGCACCTTTAGTCATCCACCTTTCGATGGCAATAGGCGGCTTATAGACTCCCATCGCCACGTCCTTGCGTTATTGTTACTATGGGACAGTCTTCCTCTACACAACGAAATCGTCGTCACAGTACCCCTCCAGAACACTTTCCCACTTTCCACGCGATCCGTGTCCGCAGAAATAGGGATGAAGCAATGAATAACAGCTACAACACGGAGCAGACTGGGGACTACCAGCCCCGGTCGGGAACAGAGACAGACCATGACAGCACTGCAACAGCTTCAGGAGCCCCCGCTCATCTGGATTCTTCTGCCGAGATATGGCATCCCAACATTTCAAGTGACGAACAACGACATATGAGAACAATACAAGAGGAGAACGACTCGCAATATGAACCAGGCCAGCGGGAATATCGATCGGATATCTTTGCCCGAATGGCTGCAAGAAGACAGTCAACCATGTCGCGATTGGGCTCTAGGATCCTTCCTAATTCGGTGATCCGTGGATTGCTGAGCAGTGAAGAAGAAACACCGGCAGAAGGTCATGCCCATCGACACGGTATCGTGTCAAGGACGATTCCAAGATCGGAAGCCACGCATAGCAGCGCTCGTTTTAGCCCGTTCAACTCCCTTAGCTCGAGAAGCGTTTCTAGGCGACGCTCCTTACGTGGGCCGTACTTCATCCCCCGCAATGAACCAACTCTCTCGTCAGATCCCGCTCGTTCCGGCTCATTCCTCGACCCTACCACAGAGATCACTCCAGAACCCACGCGAAGCTCATGGCGCCGCAGTGCTCGGCTGCATCGTGTCCGAAACTCACTGTCAGGACCTATTGGCCACATGTTCGGCCAATCTTTTCCGAACGCATCGGCCCAAGAATCAGGACCACTCCCACAAACACCCCTGGACCCAGTCTCTAGTGAGGACGCCGACGGATTTCTTCCTTATACAAGGTCAATGGATAGCCAGATGGACTTCGATGAGCCCCATGAGCTTGATTCGGTAGAGCCTGCTGTAGGCAGTACCCGTCCTACCTCGCCCATGTCATCGCAGTCTGCACAAGGCCCACCTGGCTTACGGCAACTCCCGGGATTGCTGCGAGCAAGACCGTCTCGAGCCATGCGTCGAGAGGAACAGACTCCTCTGTCGCGTGTTCTTCAGCTGGCTGCTGCCGCCATTGCCGCTCAACTCTCTGGCACAGCTGGTCCGGTCATGCCCAACATCCAGGCTCTGGGTAATGACGGCCTTGATGGTTCGTTGGATAATTTCATACAGAGCTTACAGCACGCCACGTCCACCCAGACGGCACCCAACGAAGGAGAGAGTGCGGCAGGCGACAACGGCCCTCCGACCCCGGTTAATTTTCTCAGAGTCTTCCGCTTTGCCAATTCAGATGGTAGTCGACCCGGCGGTCCATTGAATCGTCCAACGGCAAACGCTGAGAACACCGATAGCAACGGCGGCGGAATGGATGTGGACAACCCTACTGATGGACCTGAAGGACGTACTGTTACTCTCGTAGTGGTTGGGGTACGATCGGTCCCGTCTGGGAATGGGCCTAGCGGCGATCAGCCAGGTACTCCAGGAACTGGACTGGATGCCTTGCTTCGCTTGCCGTTCCTAACACCTGGGAATCTAGCACGCAATCACGAAAACGGCTCTGGATTTCCACCACGTTCAGACGGGCGGCCAAGGCTTCCACCTATCCGGCTCCAGGGCGAGCAGCATCCTACGGGGCTTCCCACGGGTAGTGACATTTCTTCACAAGGAGGACCAGCTCCACTGCGACGGCTGTCTGACGCGGGCACCCGGGTCCCATTAGGCTCACTGTCTGCAGCCCCTTCGGTGCTTTCGGAAAGCCCTCCAGGTCCCCATCCTCCTCCTTCGACGCCAGCTGATCCGGGATTATCCGCCGTGTCATCCAGCGCGTCCACTCCTAGTCGGAGACCTTCCACTGCTTCGGCCATGTCACCAGGTACTTTACCTCCGATCGACACCAACCGACCGATGCAACCCACCGTTGAGCCTGCTGAAGACGGTATCCCGCTAAATACGCGCCAGCGACGTCGAAGTGACTCCGAATATGCACGCCATCGTGACCTAGGGTCTGGTGCTGTCCGTCGTAACGGCGTCGTAGAACCCGACAATGCTACGCCACCCACAGGAAGAAGCTGGCTGATCTACGTTGTCGGGACCAATCTTTCAGAGAATCATCCTGCTTTTGCAACGCCAAGTCTGTTTACTGATGTAAGAAACCCCAAGTCTAACCCTATTCGCTCGACCTTTTTCTTCCCTGGTTGTTACGTTTTGTGGCTAACACGTGTGTAGAATCCAACCTACGAAGACATGATCTTGCTTTCGTCTTTGCTTGGGCCTGTTAAGCCACCTGTTGCGACCCAGGAGGATCTCTCTACGGCCGGTGGACTGTTCCGCCTTGTGGAATATGCCGGCTCGCTGGTTGCAGAAGGCTTGGAAGGTGCTGGCGCCATCCAACTTCCAGAAGGCGAGCGGTGCTTGATCTGTCTCAGTGACTACGAGGCGGCAGAGGAGCTTCGGCAACTGACCAAATGCAAACACCTTTTCCACCGGGATTGCATTGATCAGGTTCGTTCATATCTTTCCCCGGAGGTTTTGGTGACTGACTGACTTTCTACTAGTGGTTGACCACAGGCCGTAATTCATGTCCACTCTGCCGAGGCCAGGGTGTAGCCGAGACGTCGAATAATCAACCCACTCCAGATGCACCTAGCGCAGCAGCAGCGTAAAACATGCGCTGCGCTCGTCATTCTCTTTCGATTCATCATCTTTCTACATAAACTTGACTTATTTGAAGCTTAGCATGAAGCGTCTTATCTCATACCCTAACGAACGTCTTTTACTGGTTTATTTTTCACTTCACGGGTGGCAGGCACGGCGAATACTGATCTCCTTTTATTGAGCAAGTGGTCTTTTCTGGTCATGGGCCGTGGGAGAGGGGTTCTCAAGGAAGTGTGGCAGCTGACGCGTGAGGCATGCTAGAGTGGTTGCATCACTGTGGCCCGCCGCAATCTGCCATAAATACGGGACCTACATGAGTGCATGATATCTGGCTCTTGTGGCATAATTCAGTCTTTGAATTCTTGTTTACTGATCTCTTCCCATTTGTATTATTCCCCTCTCTGGTTGAGCTACGGCTCTTGGACGATTGCGCATTGGTAGCAGGGGTTTCTGGCCTGGCAGTCACGGCAATAGCAGTCGACTTTGGTACATATTAGTTGCATACAGCCTGTTATTTGAGATTGAAAAGCTATCTGTTGTTGTCCTCTTGTGTAGAGACCAAGCCATAAGCTTGGGCCAACAGCACACACTGACCTGTAGTAGCGGAGCGGAGCCCAACCCCGGCGAGAGTCCCGCATCTCCGCCCCTCGGCTGACTCAGCCCACCGCAGTTCACCACCCCGCGTCTGCTGCCATCCACTGGCTCATTACGCAGTTGGATTGTGCCTTGAAGTCCGACTCTCGTAGGCCTAAACTCCGCGCCATTGCTAAGACTTTGCCGCGTGCCTGGTGCGCAAACTCTACCCCTCACCGTGGGATCAATTGAGTGAAAGTTGCTGATCCTCTACAGCCAGGGAAAAACCAAGAAAAGAACCCACTCCAGAAAATTTCCGACCTACCCCGCTACGAAACCAAAACACCACCGATCCTAGTCCCTCGATCCTTTCCAAAACCACGCCTCCCTCTCCCAATCAACAGAAAGGACAAATCTATTAGAAAATGGCCAATATGGACACACCTGTGCGCCTTACCGTTCTCATATCCGGCAATGGCTCCAACCTTCAAGCAGTGATAGACAAGACACAGCAAGGACAACTTTCGACGCAGATCGTGCGCGTCATCTCCAACCGCAAGGATGCCTATGGTCTCGAGCGGGCTCGACAGGCCAACATCCCCACGCAATACCACAACCTGGTGAAATACAAGAAACAGCACCCTGCTACACCGGAGGGTATCCAGGCGGCGCGGGAAGAGTATGACGCCGAATTGGCCCGATTGGTACTGGCTGATAAGCCGGAAATGGTGGCTTGTTTGGGATTCATGCATGTTCTGTCGCCGAGGTTCTTGGAGCCGTTGGAGGAAGCTAAGATTAATATCATTAATCTGCACCCGGCTCTGCCCGGGGCGTTTAATGGGGCGGTATGTTTATCCTTTTTTTTTTGCCCCCCTCTTCTTCATTGTTCCCCCTTATCTTGTGCTTCTAAAATTTATCCGTGGGAAGAAGAAATCATGCTGACGTAATTCTGGGATGGGTGGGTGGAATAGAACGCTATTGAGCGTGCGCATGCTGCTTGGTTGGAAGGGAAAATCGATAAGACGGGTGTTATGATCCATAGAGTCATTTCGGAGGTGGATATGGGGCAGCCCATTCTGGTCAGAGAAATTCCGTTTGTGAAGGGGGAGGATGAGGATCTGCACAAGTTTGAGCAGAAGGTGCATGAGGTTGAGTGGGGAGTGGTCATTGAGGGGGTGAAGCTTACGATCCAGGAGGTCAAGGAGAGCAGGTAGACTTTATTGCTCTTACGTGAGAGGGTGTGGCTGGTGGAGCAGTGTTTCTTTGGCTATGAGTGATGATTGTTACTAACTATTGGGGTCTAAGATACCATATACTACTACGAAATGGACTGAGGCATGTATAATGTCCGTTGGGTTAATAAGTCGACTGTTAAACGCTATTTCAGCGATGAACGCGCGCTCTTCATACGAGGGCGTTTGATAGTCCTCATATGGTTGTTGGGACGGAGTTTAACCTCTCTGGGAACCACCTTGGATGGAGAGACGATGAATGGCTAGACCATCCGACGCCGTCTCTTCTTTGAATATAATGGCACTATAGTCACCGGATACTAGAGAATTGTAGTACGTATTGCACGCGCAGATACGAGATCAAGTGGCTCCAACATGGACCGGACTTCAGAATCTACTTCCCCTCTTGCCAAGTGACTGCTGGCTGGTACATCCCAGTCTAAACCGGTGGAGAGCACGGTCACAGCAATTTGCTAGGGTTGATTAGCGTGTTTGCTCCCTGGCCAGTCACGCTACCCAGTAGTACTTCTGCTGGGCCGGCATGGCTCCCTGCTAGTGCACCAAGGGCTTAAGGAAGGAGCACGTTCGTACTTTCCTTACTGAAAAAGGCAGCTCAACTGGGCAGGGATTGCTTGCTTTCCCAAGGCACTCGGGCAGAAGGGACAGACAAGGCCTCAGGCTGCACACACAAAAGCATGCGCTTGGACCCAGCAAGAAAACACACAGGCAGCTCCAATGCACCAAACCCAGAGTTCTCCTGTCTGGTCATCATCGAGATTGGCCCAACAAGTTGAAGATCGTCTGGTTGACGCCCCCAGAAGAGATTAAATCCTTACTCTAAGGAAGGTCATGCCATGCCTGGTCTCCGCCTGGTTGCTCACTCCCCACTTTCCGATCCCTTCCCCTTCTCCTTCCTCACATTCCAGCGCCTACTACTGATGCTAGTTTCAGAGCTCAATTTCTTGTTTCACAGGGATGCTTACTTGGCATGGCTGCTACCGTCCATGTCTGGATGTCTTGCAAAGTTGACCCTCTGGCCTGGACGACTCAGCAATCCGGAGCTTCGACAGATTTCAGTGACTCTGAATGAACGCTCTGGTCCACAGTTTCTACCCTCAACATGAATTTATCACCTCCAATGGCACGTCACGACGGAGGCCTCCGACGGATGAAACCTTCCCCTCCCCTAATGCACATCTCAGCTAATTCGACGCGTTGATAGGCCAGCGTGAGGATCCAACGGCTGATGTGCATCACGGCTTTTCCGTCCCCCGAAGACAAAGTGCTTTTGCTGTGGCCCTTGCTAGTTTGTACCCACGTACACTATCTATGCTAGGGTAACATCATAAGTGGGCTCGAAGAATAACGTCTAGTATCCTGCGTTGGGAAACTATGCGCGCCGGCTCCACTCGGACGACAATGATATGGTGATGGAACAACGCTGGACGGATCGTGGCTCGGCACTTCTACTGGTTGCCACCGTACTAACAACACGGAACTCTTTCCCTTGCCCTTACTCGCCCCATTCGCAGCATAGCTTCACCGGAAACAGAATTAACTAGCGGCCCAATCCAGCTGGGTACTTGGTTGACTTCCGGCCTGCGGCCCGGATCATAGCACGTACTCGTATTCTTTTGGTGGCTCTTGCGTTTCTCGTTGTGCTGCCATGACTCTTGACCACTGGAAGAGCAAGAATGGGGATTACGGGAAGAATAACATAAATGTGATGATCTGCAAAATCTAGATCTACTCCCCCAGTAGCAATCATCGAGTGGAAGCAATCGCATCTTGAGGCCTTTCCGCGTGATCTGATATCCGCCGTGCCCCGTTAGAGACCCCGTTCGAAAACGTTCTCTGATCGATAAGTTGTGCGTGAGTACTATATTCTAGGTCCAGAAATTATTCAGCGGAAATCCCGAGGGTCACTTGGGGTGGAGCTGTCTGCTATTACGAAGTACTGGCTGATTGGGTCCCTGGGTGACTGGAGATCCCCGACTATGTTCCCCGAACACTAGTGAACCCGCGGCACATGCCATTCGCCATGCCCGGGTTTTCCTGCACAACTTTACTCTCGAAGACTCGTGTAGTCAGATAAATGCAGGTCCGGACTGGCCAATAGCTGCATATCATTCATGCATACAAGACCGGATGGAAAGGGATACACAATAGGAAGGAAGATCACTCTATTCATAGTTTAATGATCAACGAGAGCATCCCAAATTATCCCAGGATGGAGAAAGAGCATATTATTGCCTACTCTCCGTTTCAAAGAACTGCAAGGATCGTCCTGATGGACCAGGTAGCCCAGAGATTACCTAGTTTGCGCAGCCTATGAGCAGTCACCACATGGGCCTCATTTCCTAAATCCCAAGTTGCTAATTGACTAGCCACAGCTCCCCTCCACGGACGGAGCAGTTGGTCCTCCGCATATCCGTTGTCCCAGCCGCCTGAGGCTCCGGCTCTTCCAGAAAGGTACGGTTAATTTCCATAGTCTCCGTGATTGGTGGTGAAAGAAGAAAGATCAGGGCCAGATGCCTCATGCCGGGTCCGCATGGGAAGGGGAACCGTCCGCTTTTGGCACACTTTAAGAAGAAGCAAACATACTGTCCACATGGAGGCACCCACATCTTCTCCGGACGCCTGCCTTCTTTGAGAGGGGTGCAATATTACCTCTTGGTCCACAGTTCGTGGTGGTTACCTGTTTAATCATGGATATGGTGGATGGGGACAACGTGCGACCGTCGGCACCAGTTCTCAGCAAACCTTACTTTTCTCTGCCACGTTTCCAGCGGCGAACCAAATTCAGGTGCCGACCGGCCGATGGTAGGTAAGCTCCTCTTCTCTCTCTGTCTCTCTCCGAATATATTTTAGATTCTTCTCGTTCTCGTCGCAGACAAGAAATGCATGTAAAGAGTGCCGTGGATTAGGGCAAATGTGGGCCGCAGCGATGCGTCGAAGTACGAGGCGATAAATTTGTTAGGGGACCTACGGCTGAGACTAGGGCCGTCAAGAGTCGCCCAGTGCCGGTTAGATTGGTGGCCCCAGCTAGATCTGGGTGGACGGCGACCAGTCACCAGCGGAGGCCACAGCCTACTCAGCTGTCAAACCCTCAGTGTCGATCAGGAACATCCGACTGACCCGAATCCAATTTGCCTCCCTGAGAGGCCACGCCGTCGTGGTGGCCATTTCTTACGGCCGACGACGACGTCGCAAATGTGGCACATCAAATCGCCTTGGCGCAGTTTAAGTTCAATGTTTCCCAGCTTGCCTTGCTGGCTGAGCGACACCATCATGAATATCGTCCAGTCGTCCCTGCTATAGTTCACAGCGGGTGCTATAACCCCATTTCCGGTGACAGACGGGGACCCCAGAGCTGGTTCAGAGCTTTTCCGAGTGCGTGGGCGAACGAACGTCTCGGCAAATGTTTCCCAGATCGGGTGGTGTCATTGGATAGGGGCAGTTTCAGATTAGCCGAGGAGCATTCTGGCGGCTTCAAGTGGATCCCAGCTGGGGCTGGCGGAGTCGCCCGTGGCAATGGGACGGCGTTAGTGGTTGCTGGCCCTTCAAAGAAGGTTTGACCGCATCCACTGTAATTGCCATGACTCTTAAAGGAGCAAGCATGCAATGTTATGAACACTAATACTTTACGAGTCCGTATAAGTCTAGGTTAGCTACAATGCCGTGGTTGTCGGCGTCTTCACGAGTCAAACACCACAGAACATTCGGGATTTGCGCAGGGATCTCCTTAGCAGCGTCCGCAGGCACCATATCCATGGATTGAACGATTTGCAGCGCACTTACTTGGCGTGGTCTGACTCTACACCGTACACTAGTGGTCAATTACCAGAATGTAATTTGGATGGTGATGGCCATTGAAGAGCCTGATGTTTAGGGGTGTAGAACACCGGCCCTCTGGGCATAAGGCAACCAATTGTGTAAGCATTACATGCAGATTGCTTGTGTAACATTCTCAGTTGGATGCCCAATTACCCCAATGTTTGGCACTACCGTCTGAACCAGTTGTGGATTATTCAAATCAATTACAGACAGAGGGCATCATCACATACCGAAATGGGATAAAGGGAGAACAAAGAAAGTTATGTAAGCCATGAGTGGGTTGTTCTCCAGTTTTAGTATGTTTATCTTCAGGGTCCGAACGTCATTGACGCTTGTCTCAACTCTCTGCCAGATCGGAGAGAGAGAGACAGAGAGAACTTGCAGGGCAAAACTCTGCCCGTGCATCAGCCTTACAAAATAAAATATCTTGGTATTTAGAATTTCCAGTTCCACCGCCAATCAAGGCCTGCTTGCCTCGTCCGAAAACTTACGATTCCGCTAACGATGGACTTATCTTAGCCAACAGCCACCGCTCCTTGCGCTAGCAATCGTGTCTCGCAAATCGCTCAACCACAACTGTGCTTCCTTATTTCCCCCGTCTTTCCTCGCTGCTGAAGTCGTCATTCCTTATGGCGTTTTCTGCGACATTATAGCGTGCATTCTCTGCTTGATTCGATCGTGCTTTTCACCCCGGGTTTCTCCGAATCAAACATGACGGATCCCAATCCGCAGAGCGGAAGCCTTGAACACCGCTCTTTGCGGGACTGGCTTGCGGGCTTCTTCCGAGCACCTGTGTCAAACAGCTCTGCAGATCCTCCGCCTGAGCGAATTCCCGAGACTTTAGAACCGAACGATAGAACTCGCTTGTTGAAGTTAGACGATGGTCAAGGTCCCGCATACGGTACCAGAGATGGTTTATCGACGCCGCAGGTTGACGGTGGACCTGAAGGACATATACGGAACGGGAATGGAAACCCAACCTTTGTACAAGGACCGGAGAACTTGCCTCCCAGGACTGGGTCAGGTCTGGCATGGCCTGTGAAGAACCATAAGACGATGTAGGCTTGGACTATACAATCTCTCGGCTTTGGATTCAGGACGAAACACTGATCGAGATACAGGTACCTCTCATACTACATCCCGTTCTTCAACTGGATCACACAATATCGCTGGTCTTTCCTCCGAGGCGACTTGATCGCAGCCTTGACGATCGCGTCAATCTACATTCCCATGGCACTATCTTTGGCTTCAAACCTCGCCCACGCGCCAGCAATCAACGGCCTATACTCATTCGTGTTCATGCCACTGCTCTATGCAATTCTGGGAAGCAGTCCTCTACTCGTTGTTGGTCCGGAAGCAGCTGGGTCGCTGTTGACAGGAACAATCGTTAAAACTAGCGTTAAACAAGGCCACTCGCAGGAGGACGATGAGGCCGCAAGCGCAATGGTCGTAGGCATAGCCACTGCCATGGCAGGAGCCATGATACTAGTCGCTGGACTGACCAGGCTGGGCTTCCTGGATAATGTACTCAGTCGGCCTTTTCTGAGAGGTTTTATAACTGCCATTGGCTTTGTCATCTTTGTTGACCAGCTCATCCCGGAGGTCGGATTGGCGGATTTGGCCAAAGAGGCCGGTGTCAGCCATGGCAGCACAGTGCAAAAGCTTGTCTTCCTCGCTCAGAATATCAAGAATTGTCATGGTCTTACAGCTGCTGTATCCTTCGGTAGCTTTGCAATAATCATGCTATTTCGGTATGTACCAAGACCCCATCAAGCCCATAAAGGAGATACATCATTGCTGACACTGTGCCCATAGAACAATCAAAAAAGGACTCGAACCACGATACCCTCAGGTCGTCTACTTTCCTGACCGTATCCTCGTTGTGATCCTCTCGGCCATCCTGACCTGGCGTCTTGGATGGTACGAGCAGGGGCTGGAAGTTCTGGGCTCAGTTCAGAACACTGCCACTGGGCTCTTCGCGTTCAGGTGGCCCTTCCAACTCAAACATCTGAAGCACGTACGCACCGCGATGAGCACCTCCTTCATCATTGCTATTCTTGGCTTCTTCGAGTCCTCAGTTGCTGCCAAGGGCCTCGGGGAGAGACGAGACGGAGTCCAAGGCATGTCTGTCAGTGCGAACAGGGAGATGGTTGCTCTAGGCGTTGCCAATGTGGTTGGGGGCTGCTTCATGGCTCTCCCTGCCTTTGGCGGATACGGACGGAGCAAAGTCAACGCTTCCACGGGAGCACGCTCCCCTATGAGCAGTATTTTTCTCAGTGTTATCACCTTCATTGTTATTATGGTGCTCTTGCCATATTTATATTATCTTCCTGTGGGTTCTTCCCCAATCCTTGAGAACTATTGGGTAAGACATGTGCTGATATCCACCACAGAAAGCCGTACTATGCTCTACGATATCGGTCGTCGCATACAGTCTTATAGAGGAATGTCCCCACGACGTCGCCTTCTTCATCCGGCTGCGTGGTTGGACAGAGCTTGCATTGATGCTTCTCATCTTCGTCTCCACTATATTTTACTCGCTGGAGTTAGGTATCGCGCTTGGCATCGGCCTTTCAATCCTAATTCTGATCCGCCACTCCACCCAGCCTCGCATTCAAATTCTCGGGAAGATAGCCGGGACGTCTGACCAATACGACAACGCCGAAATGCACGCAGAAAATGTGGAGCTCATTGACGGCGCCCTTGTTGTTAAGATCCCCGAGCCGCTCACCTTCGCCAACACTGGCGATCTCAAGAATCGCTTGCGCCGTCTAGAGTTCTACGGCTCCAATCGCGCACATCCGTCCCTCCCACGGTTGCGGCCCCCAGAGTCGAACAAGAACGTCATCTTCGACGTTCACGGTGTCACGAGCATCGATGGCTCCGGTACGCAGGTCCTCTCCGAGATTGTGAATGATTACATCAATCTCGGAGTAAGCGTTTACTTCTGTCGCCTTTCAAACCGCAGCGTTTTCCGCATGTTCGAAAGAAGCGGCATAGTCGACCGATGCGGAGGGATGTCCCATTTTGTCCCTGGAGTTGATGAGGCGCTTCGGCTCGCTGAATCTGAAGGCCGTGCATCGGAACCTTGAAGGTTCAACCACAAGTGAAGCCCGGCGCTTCTCTCATATAGGTGTGCTACCTGGTCATGATCTGAACCTGTAAACGATTCACGACATTGCACGATACAAGACAGACGTTTAGAATGTATAGTCCCAGCATCCGTTAGATATGTTGTTGGTAGCATTGGAAATCAGAATCATCAGCGGTTTTCTTCGATATTCGCTTGACCATGCAGTTTCTCGTAGTTCGGATGTATGTATCAGGGTTTCTGGTTCTCATCCTCGCTCATCTCAGCTCTGCGCAGTATATCGGAAAGCAACACCTCACAAGCCCGTAATGCAAGATGATTATTCCGACCAGCAATGGCATCCGAATCGCCATTGTCGCCAGCTGGTGTCGACGCAACTAGCTTTAGCTTCCCATCTCCACCGAGCACGAAACCCCCGCAGGCGATTCGCGCAAGACGCACATGATCTTGTCCCTTGAGGGTGGGCTCCGCATTCCCACCGGTCAAATCAAACTTCATCGCCAAATGCTCCTCCAGGTATGCACTAAGCACAGCCAGAACGTCCGAGTCACTTCCATCACCGTTATTTCCAGCACCAAGGAACCCGCCCAGCGACTCTCGTGGTACCGTGATGTTCAAAGTACGCAAATCCGGCGCAGCAAAGGCAGGGAACGATAGTGTGAGGTGAAGCTCTTTGACAATCTCGACTGCGTTTATAGACCCAGATCCATCTTTGGAGGTCAATGTGTTTATATATGTGTTCAAGGCTGTGCCTATGAATCGCGAGGGGAGGCGAAGCGGAGAACAGTACGTGTCGAAGGTCGAAGAGAGAAAGGAGACGAAGGTCTGTCGGAGAGGAGCAGGAAAGCGGGTTAGAAGGAGCGGTAGGTGCGTAGCATGTGTTTGAGTCTGAGAGCGAGTTCGGGTGCGAGGTTTGTGAGTGGTTTCGTTTTGGATTGTAGGAAGAGAGGACAGTGTGAGAAGAGCTGCTTTGTACGTTGTGTTCTCGTAGTCTAATTTTACGAGGATTCCACTTCCCTCTTGGGAGGGCGTATGTGAGACTGGTGCTGAGCGTTGAGTCCGCGCTCGAGATTGACGTCCGTTTGGCGCTTGAGACCCATTTTCAGGGTCGCGGTCGTGTTCAATGTCGGAGAATGACAGACTGGGTATGGGTTCCCAGGTGCAGGATTGCAGCGCGCCGGTTCGGGGGAGGGTATCGTCGTCTGTGGTGGGCAGTGGACCGGTGGATTGGAGGGCAATGGGGAAGGAGGCTGCGGTTAATTGATCGCGTAGTCGGGTCGCGTAGAAATTCAGAGCCGCGGGGTTGTTGACAAGGCTGTCAAAGTCTCTTCCGTGGTGGAGAGGGGAGAGACGGTGGAGTGTCCATGAGGTGTTGAGTAGGCTTGTTTGCGTCATTGTGGTATCTTGGGGCTGGTTGAGAGTGTTCGATGCATGCGAAGGGATGGTATATCACATTTATCACATATGGTGTTAGTATAGCACAATTGGAAGAGATGCTTCCTTGGAGCTTGTCGATCAGTAAATGATGCGGCAGCTGTTTACTTAGTCGGGAGAGCAGAATGCCCGCGGCGCGACTATCTCTCTATCGATGCATCTTATCAAACAAACAATACAAACAAATTTCTCCCAGAAAGGAACTTAGGGCATAGGGCTAGCTTACATTGGACTGAGGAATGCATTCTTGTTACGGTTTGATGGACCAATACCAAGATAATAGAAATATCCATTCATTTGTAGTAGCCGCTGCTTAAAATTGTTATGTCAAAAGAGTAACACCCAGACGAGCAAAGAGCTCATGCCATGAAGATGGATATATTCTTCGCCATGGAGTACACCAAAACCCCTATGAAACGCCTCGCCTTGTGAATGCAAATAATGCAATGCTTGCTAAACCGACAGAATGCATTATGCACGCCATCCATCTGGAATACGACAGTCTTGGCAGCAGAATAGGACAGGCAACCCTGTCCAAACCATGACGCGCTCTGCATGATGCGGCGCCGCCTTTCTTAAAGCCAATTCCTCCTTCACAACATCGAACCAGACATCTTCCACGGAACCATGCAGATGCACGTTCGGGGCATTCTGGAAGACCAACATGTTGATGTCGTCCTTTTCATTTAGGGTGATATCGTTATGAAAATTGTGCATGAAATCCTTTCGCTGCATCCGCTGATTGCCGCCATCTCCGATTTCAGCGGAGAAGTACTCCACTATTCGGAGGAATGGCGACACTGTGAGCAACGATCCAATCCAACTGTCATCCGAAACCGTAGGCTCATCTGGTGGTACAGTATACCGCAAGTATGAGACTAGGAGTTGCATGCAGTGATGCGTGGCTATGAGGGTAGGGGTGTCAGTAAAAGGAGGTGATCTGATTATCTTTACTTGCAAGTCCCGGTACATGGCTCTACGGATGTGTGGGGGTACGGGAACTGGCAAGCGTCCAGCTTCCCAGTCACGCAGAAGAACATTAGTCTGCTCTCGCCTGGCAAGAGCATAGGTCTCAAGGAAGTATAGAGTGTAATACCTGCACGAAGAGGAATGCGTTAGAGATATACTGAAGAGGACGATTGGGAGGCCAGTACTTACATGAGCGGAGCGAGATGAAACCATAAGCGCGCAGTTGTCCTTTGCACGAAGACGCAACGCTCGGCTTTGGAGGCAAACATGGATTTCATGAACGCCGGTTCGCTGTGCACAAACCGATCCATAACACGGTCCGCGAGGTAGCAGCAAAGTCTTGAACAAAGTGTCTGCCGGCGACGCAGGCCGGATATATACTTGAAGGTGTATATGTGGCCACCCTTAGCGCTCTTCGCGGGTGGAAACAAATCTGATAGCAACACTGCATCATCCTCCGGATTCCGAGTATATGTCCTTTCGCTATCTATCGGGGAAGGAAGTGTTCCATGGCGACGTTGACGGAGGTATTGCCGGGTGATCCATTGTTCCTGCGAGTTAAGCAGTAGATAGAATGATTTGCAGACAAGCTTTAATGGCAGAAAGTCCGTGACACCGCAGTGGGCGAATATCTTGATCTGAATCTCGACTGGGAGGAGATCCCAGGGGGAAGACGTCGGGACTAGCTCCACACTATAAATGTACAACACGTAGGTCAGCGATGGACATGCCTTAAGCTTGGAGCATAGGACACGGGATGCGATGAGGGGCACACGACGTACACTGACGAGGACACTGATGATGAGCCTGCAGCATGCTTGGACAGATTATTCTTCTTGGCATCCGATTTCCTTCCTCTGTAATTGATGACAGCGCGCGCCTTCTTTGCCTGTAGCACCAAGTTGTGGAACGAACTCATCGTCAATCTCCAAAAGGCATGGGGAGACCAGCTCCGGCTTCAGGAACAGGAGGGAAATGCTTGTCACCATGCAAATCCCCTGGTCAGTCTTCTCGTCGATCGATTTTAAGGGATTCTCCGCTTGCGCCTTTTCGGGTTCAGGGTAGATGACTAAGCAGGGCTGAGCAGTTGTTGCTATTTTAGAAGAAACTCCAAGCATTGAAAGGTCAGATGCGGGGTTCCTGAAATGCCCAGGATAATTGGTTGTGTACAATGGCAAGGACAAAGGGGCGGGCGTCAAAAATGGAGCAATAGTAGTGGAAGGAAGGAGGAGTGTGCTCATCTGAAACCGAATCGGGGCTATCAGTCTGCTAATTTGCGGCTGGCTTTGCTTTCATTCTGTTAAGTTGACATCGAGCTTTCTGACTTATTACACAAGGTACGAAATCTCCTAAAGCTTCCATACTTCAAGGACGCGCCAGTCTACTACGGGATGAAGTAGAATCATTAAAATATCTGGTGAAAGTTGTGTCACGCCAATTTTGATACATTCGTTTCAATAGGGTCTGCAGAACTCGACCTTACGTCATCTTGGAACAGGGGTACTCCATTCTGTGACTGCTGGATTGGTTGAAGTGCGTACCCCGGGGCCCAGGCCATAGTGGCCTTAGGCCTGGATTCGGGACATTTTGCGACATGTCACTAATCGAAACGCCCCAGAAGGCTTTGAGTATTGACGCCAAATGACTGGCGAGACCATTGACCTGAAACCGCAAAGGGCGACCTTTGCAAATTACCCCTTCCTCTACTGCAATAGTAAAGATTCCATTGTATCTTATGAAATCCGAATGAGATACGACGTCAACCCAATTCAGCCGAGCGCCCCTGTCCCTCTTTGGAACAGATGTTGAGTCTAGGAACAGAAATTATTTGATAGACCAATTAAGAAAAATGAGACAAACAAGGCTAAAGATAAATAGAAAGAAAGCGGCGGGGTGAAGAAAACGGATGGAAAAAAAAAAGATGTGCATCATCCGTGAATCGAACACGGGCCTCATCGATGGCAACGATGAATTCTACCACTAGACCAATGATGCTATTGTATGAAAGTAGCTTCATATTTTGAATCTATCAGCGGCTTTAGTAATTTCATGTGTAGATGCAACCTTGACTCCACGACTTCGATCACGAAGCATAGTCTAGTTGACCCTTTAGTACACCATACTAAGACGTTGAAAATCTCGCCTTTGTCCTAACAATCAATAGCTACCTTTGTCCAAGCTACACAGTGTAAGCAAGAGCATGCATTATGCATGATCTGGTGCAAGCCATCGGGGCTTCCTATCTTCCGAAGAAGCGCCAACATTCAAGGACCCGCTCTTACCAATGGGCAATTACATTCATTGTAGGTTGAACTATTATCACTGACGCAATATGTCAATCTTGTAGGAGAGAAGGATGAGGCCGCATACTGGACCTTGAGCCGAAACTCGGACTCAGCGTGTCTACACCAATTTCCTGTTGTAGTAATGATAACACTCCAACGGAAGTATGCGCGCCGACGGAGGTATGCAAATGACCCACCGGCTAATTTGAGGGTCCCTGGCGGAATTGCCTGATTTGTCTGGTTGTGATTGACAGACATACTTACTGTGTAGATAGTAGGACGTACTCACCACGTTTGAAGTTGTTGTTGTCCGTTACATAATGACAACAGCCTGGGAATGAATTACTCTGATCCGGACCCTGTTCCAGTAGTTCCTATGAACTACTTGCGGGCGGCCGGGTTGGTGTAGTGGTAATCAGGCTGCATGACACCCCAATAAAGTATCTGACAGAGGTTTCTGGTTGATGCCACCTTAGCATCCACCAGAGAAACCTCAAGTAAATATTGTAGTAGGTATGATTCCCATGACTGCTGAATGCTGGCCATGTCAATGAAGAGATTTATTAGCTAGTTAAAGCTAGTTAAATGCCCAGTGCTCGGAATGAGGGTTAAAATAAATTTAGGGAGACTACAATGAACGCATGATCCTTATATATATCACCTCTCTTCTTCTGCTTGTTAGCAACTCGGCAAGAGCACCCTGGCCGTGCTGAATTCGCGTATAAGTTCCTCCGTCTCTCTATGGGCTACTTAACTTATGAATCAGGTGTAAGAGATGATTCTCGGAAGTATGGTAACATGGTGATTGGCCTACCTATCGATCGCCCAGTGCCGGGTCAGTTGAGCCTTGGCCCACAATATGCAAAGGAAGCACTGCCTCAGTGCGCCCGATTACTTGGCGCTAATTACGTTGTGGGGGGCCGTGAGCCCTTATTCTGCCCATAAGAGCCTCACTGTAGATCGACGGAGGTGCGAATTAGTAGCAAAATTGTCACAAGCTCTTTGTCTATCGGATCTTTCATGCCGAGCAGAACTATAGCACAACTAGGGCGCATACTATATTTTGCGGGTTAAGAGTGATGTTGTCATCCCCTGTGTAACGGTAAGCATCAGATTGCACAGCACGAACCTAATCCTTCGCCCGCTGATCTCAACACGAGATCGCCGACCGTGTCGGAGAGGGCTGTGAGCTTTAGAGCCATGGGTCAACTCGGCGGGATATTGGTCACTAGAAAACAGATGGAAAGACCGAAGAGCTCACGCGGCTGTTGACAGGACGGTACTACGATGCCGGGGCAACGACAGGGAGAGAAAGGTATGCTTGCCAGTAGATCAAGGAACAGTGATTTTGATTGAGTGGTCCCATCCATATGCTGCCCTATCGTGCTAGTAACCCCAATCCTCAGTATGGTTGGTGGAAGGAACCTGTGTGGTTCGCCTGCTTGCCGCATAGCCATCTTCGTCTTCTAGAATGATGTAATTTGCATGATTAGCATCGTAGCGTCGAAATATCAGAGGTGAGTTCTAATTCTTAGCGTGTTTAGTACTTCCTCTCTGGCACGCGCCTTTCGGCCTCGGGCACAGTCTAAGACATTGGCGCAGGTTGGTCAGTCGTTGACCGTAAGCGTGGCAGAGTCTGGGAAAAGTGAGAGAATTAGGAGTATCCTCAACGACAAGACGGCACTATACGGACGGATTGGGGCCTTCTAAGTTGCTCAGCCATGGGAGGCGGAGTAAGAGCTCCTGAATGGGTTCCAACAACAAGTGGTAGATTTACAGCTGGCGGGCGGGAAGCCTCAGGGAACAAGGACACGAGGCGTCCAGAAGGAATGGGCTAAGAAGAGGGTCCAACTTAGGAACCAAGCAGCCAAGACGCCCCCAAAAAGGTCCCATAGGACCAAAACTAGCGACCCACAGCCACCGCTGCGGAGAACATGTGAGTTGAGTTTACAGTAAATGTAGGATGTGAGTCGTTCATTGTGCTAGCTACCCTACGGGAAGCCTACCGTCGAGTGGTTGAGTGGTGAAGCTAAGGTTGCAGCTGGTCAACAGTTATTTAATTCCCCTCACCCCCCTCATCCGATGTCATATTTCTAAATCCCTCTCTATCAGTTTATCATCCTGACTGCTACTTTCTATCAACCTTTGCCATTGCATTTGCGAACCCTTCTCAGCGCACCCTGTTTATCACTCTCATTGGCTTCAAATAATCGCTATTCCGTCCCCTACGAGCTTAGGTTACCGTTCTAGTCCGATCACCGCTACACACAGTACACTGCTCTACGACCTGCGATTTCTCCTACCAGTAACTGAAGATGTCGGCCGAAAGAAGCGCAGATGTCAACGGCAAGGCGCCAGTCCAGCAACCTACTAACCCTGCCCGCGCACCTGGTGCAGGTCTGGTTAATGTGCAACCAGCTCGCTTGGACGATCTGCAACCCAAGTATGCGCAGCAAATCCAGCACGGTGAAGATAACCCTGATGCGCACGGATGGTACGCTTCATTCAGTAAGTTTCGGCCTTGACCTGTATTACACCGTCAAAGCTCTTTTGATCTAACGGACCTTTGTCGCTATTAGTTCACGGACTTGGTGAATGTCTTGGTTGCCTGGGTGCCATTCCATGCTGTTTCTGCTGCCCCAACCCCTTCAAACCAGTCGCGCAGGGTGAAGTCGGCCTGATCACGAGATTCGGAAGGTTCGTGAACCCCACGACGATCACTCTAGAATATATGTCCTGATTGATGTTCTTCCAGATTCGAACGTTCCGTCGATCCCGGTCTGGTCAAAGTGAACCCACTGAGCGAGCATCTCACAGCGGTGGATGTTAAGATCCAGATCGTCGAAGTGCCCCGTCAGAGCTGCATGACCAAGGACAATGTCAACCTGAACCTCAGTTCGGTGATCTACTACCAGATCGTTTCTCCCCACAAAGCCGCATTTGGTATTTCCAATGTCCGCCAGGCACTGGTGGAGCGTACTCAGACTACACTGCGTCATGTCATCGGCGCAAGAGTTCTGCAGGACGTTATTGAACGCCGTGAAGAGATCGCTCAGTCGACTTCAGAGATAATCGAGGACGTTGCCGGTGGATGGGGTGTCCAGGTTGAGTCCATGCTCATCAAAGACATTATCTTTAGCGAAGACTTGCAGGACTCTCTTTCTATGGCTGCGCAGTCAAAGCGTATCGGTGAAAGTAAGGTTATTGCTGCTCGTGCTGAAGTCGAGTCGGCCAAATTGATGCGTCAGGTACATATTCCATCTCATCAAAGTACTCGATATGAGCTAACTCTTTATGTTTAGGCCGCTGATATCTTGTCTTCTGCACCTGCGATGCAAATCCGCTATCTCGAGGCGATGCAAGCCATGGCCAAGACAGCCAACAGCAAAGTCATCTTTTTGCCGGCAATGAACCAGACTGTGCAGCAACAAATGGCTGCGGCAGAAAATGCTGGCGAAGGTCCTAGTCGATACCAACAGCCTGATGATGGATTCCAGCGTGCAATGAATGCGCGCGTGGTCGAAAACATCTAGGCGCGATGTGCCATATGATTTGATGGCTGGAGAGGACCATTGCCCTGGTTTCTGATGAGGATATGCTAATGACACTGAACAATATCTATGTATTTGGAGACACCACAAGGCCGAATAGCCTTGTGTCTTTCCACTCGCTTGTTCCCCATTTTTGCTTGGGGTCCTATCTGGCTTTGACGATACCCACATTCTTTTGTTACATGTTTGTGTATTAAACGGGACGATTCTGCCTATAATTCAATAATAACATTACCTTATGATTTCCCTTCGTAATTAAAAGAGACTAATGCGAAGGTATTGGTTTTGTTTTTGACCATCAATAGCTGTGTGTTTCTGCTCAGTCGCTTCGAGCAATATATGTATTTATCGCGGCAGATAAGCAGTAGATACTGCCGAGGGCGGTGTGTCTGGCTTCATGTCAGCAGCAGTGGCCGAAAGTCGTAGACAAGCATGACCTTGTTGCTAGCTATCTGACGAATCACTGCATTGTGCCTTGACCTTTACGGCGGGCTGTCGATTTATGAAATAGCGCTGAAACAGGGCGTAGTTGCCCATCTGTCCTCCCGACTAAGAAGACTGTTGTCGAAACAATGGCTCCTTCGCCGACTCCCAGCCCGGCTCCTACAGCCGCGAAAGTACCAAGCTCACGCCCGTCGCTCGAGATGACACCCGACTTCACTGACCAGTCCTTTGATCCCGCCGAGTACCTCAACAATGCCCTTCCTGCGCTGACGCTGGCGTCATCTCAAACGAACCTCTCGCGGGGTCCTGCGGGGGCCTCTTCCCTGCCCGAATTGTCCACACAAGTCCAGTCCGTCCTTTCACAAATAAACGCGCAGAATGCTCGACATTCCACAGCCCTTACACAACTCACCGATGAGATCTTACGAAGCGGAGGTCGATTAGCTTACGAGGTTGAATTGCTGCGTGGAGAGACTATTGGACTTTCGGACACGTTGACGGACGCACTACGGAGTGATATTGAGAGATTTGTCCCGGGCGCTGCGGACAATGATAAGATCGCCGGAGCAGAGGATTCTGAAGATACTGGAGAACAGGGAGAGCGAGCGGAGACAATCACAGTGCAGGACCCTGAATATATTACCAAGCTACGGACGTTGAACCAAGTCCGGGCACGACTGGAAGAAGTGGTGCAGACCTTCGGAGATGCCATGGAATGGCCCCTCCCGCCATCGGAGACGTCTATAACATCATCTTTTATTTCGGTGTCGGCGCCGGAACCGGGGCCTGAGAGCCACAGTCGTGAGGAGAAGGGCCAAGAGGTGGCTAAGAAGCTGCGAAAGGAAGTAACGGAGCTTTTAGATAGCAACGGTGGCGGGCAAGAGGGGGTTGAAGCTGCCTCGCGACGTGTTGAGTCGCTACGTTCATTGGCACTTGTCTGGAAGGGCACTGCGGAGGAGAAGGCCCGAACTCGGTTCGTAGACAGCCTGGCTAAGATCGTGGAGGACCGTCGCAAGGCCCTAGACAATCAGGGCCGATCCGACCAGTCCCAGCAGCCGTCCGGATCGTCTACGAAGGGACCAACAACGGGTCATCGGCGGCAAGAAAGCGAAGGCCCGGGGGGTGGCATCTTCCGCAATTTGCAACGGCTGCGAGAAGAGATATACCTGGAATGAGTTGGTGGTCTTCGAAATGTCGTATATTGTTGTATTGTTGATTTGTTCTGGGCCATTGATTGCATTTTGGCGGCGTTGGCATTGTACATAAGGATTGCCAGTGTGCTTCTGTGTGTCTACCATAGTACCGTGTGCTTTTCCTCAGCCCCGGAAAATTATGTGATAGGCGGGCTTTTCCCATAAAGATTCGGTAGTAGCTAACCGGCTCAACGGGCCTGGGGTTCATGCAGTTCATACTACCGCCTAGACTATCAGGCGCCCTCGGAACTACCAAGTGGCTAGTCGAAGCGCCTGCTTCGTAATCGTCTGTTCTATTCATGCAATCCAAAGCCGTAGATGGAACACGAGTCGAGACGGCAATCGTCCGGGCTTGCATGGCTTGTTATGGACGGGGGAATCTAGGTCCAAAGTAGAATGGGCAATGTGGAGTCATGCATAGGGAGACGTCAGTTCCCAACGTAGGCCGAACATAGGGCCGGCGATGGACTAATGAGCAAGCAATCTGAAACCACCATTCGATTCGTGCCAAGAACTGGGAGGGCACGGGCAGTATGGGATGTGCAGTCTCGATGACGCGGCAGATCCAACGATGGCGTTTCCCGCTGAGTAACCGACCTTCGTGGGCTGAGGCGAACAACTTCACGGATGCAGATGCACTTGAGGATGGATCTACTGATCCCACAAGGAGATAAGCTTTCGTGGCCCGGCTAGAGACCGACAAAGTACTGCAGAGCAGGGGGAGAAAATAAAAAGGAAAAAGAAATAAAGATGCGGTGGGACATTAACGGGTGCAGGGAGCGATACTCGCACATCGCAATACCGACGGAGGCCAGGGCCGGGAACCAAAGGGGAAAAGCGAGGAGTCCATAATTCATGATCCATCCAGTCGATTGAAATCCGCAGAAAGAAAAGAGGAGGGCAGACCAATGATCGGACAGCTACCTTCCCCCAGTCCCTGGCCCGGTTCCACACGCCGACGTAAATCCTCACCCAAATCGGTCACTTTTCTGCTGCTGAAGTGGTCTCCCGCCCGAGTCGACCTTGAACTACTTTCCCTCCTCCTCTTCGCGTTTTGTGTCCGCGTGGCATGGATCTCTTCCCCGACACTGGCTTCTTCTTCTTCATCTCGTTGCTGTCGTCACCATTGACTGTTGTCCTTTCTGCCTCAGCATGGCGCCTAGCAACCCCATTGATTTCTCTTAATCCGATATCCCCCCGTCAGCTTCGCTGCTCTTCCTGATCGCATGTCCCGCTTGCAGGAATGCTTATCGTTGGGAAGACCCTCTTCTACATTTGGCTTAACCCAGCGGTTCCTATCTAGTGACCACGATCTGACGTTCAGTCGGATCGTCCGTCCACCGCTGCTGAGCAGCGGTACTCTAATCTAGTGTCCAAGCAAAGTTTCCACTTCCACTGCTATCAGGATGTCATTCCAGGGCATCCTAGACGGCCCATGGGCCGATCATTATCATACGGCGCGCTCGTCAATGACGATGCTATGGCAGCAACAATTCCATCCTCGCCGTCTCAGAGCTCGTCCCGTTAGAACGCTCATGATCCTGGCCGCCACATGCTTCTTCACGCTGCTGTTGCTGTCGCGATCTAGTCAAGTATGTCTACAATGCAATTACTTTCTCAAGAAAGTGGTACTGACGAAGCGCTTCTTCTTCTAGCCACATGTTAGCTACTGGTTGAGATATCCATCATATCCCCCCTCCCGTGAGCGCCCTGAAGACTTGCCGATGGTCTTCACTTCCCCCGGTCATGTTTTGCACCGAAATGATAGTCTTCCGCTTAATCTGCAAAAGTCAACACCATCTTTCCACCTTCTTATACCTGCATCGCAAAAGTCCGCCTCACTTTGTCGCACGTTGACATCGTCAATGATACTGAACTACCCGCCGCCCACGTTGATTAGCTATGGCAAGTCGCCTCCAACGGGGTACACAGAGTACGCTGCCATGGTGGACCGCATAGCCGGCATATACAATTATCTGGCCTATAACCCACAAATAAAGGATGAAGATCTCGTCCTTATTGTTGATTCCCAGGACGTGTTTTTCCAGTTACCCCCTGAGGTCCTGATCCAGAGGTTCCAAAACCTCCTCAGGGAGAACAATGAGAAATTGCTCCGAAAATATGGTACCGTGACCGTAGACAGGCCGTACCGTACAGGCTCGCAAGAAACGATACAAAAATACTCTCAGAGAGTTTTGTTTGCAGCGAGCAAAGAATGTTTCCCCGGGCTCACCCTAGATGCAGGGTGTGTGACAGTCCCAGAATCTAGCCTCCCCCCGGACGCTTATGGGTGGAAGACGGATATCCACCCACAAGGACATCTGAATCGGCCGCGCTGGCTTAAGCCTGGCGCGGTAGTTGGTCAGGCAGCTGATCTCAAGTTAATATACGCCGAGGTTCTGCGGTTCGTGCATCAACACCGCAACGCACGGGGAGATTACCTAGCTATGACGCAAATGTTTGGCCGACAGGAATATGTGCGGGAGCTTGAGAGGCGGGATTCTGCGAATGGATTCATGGAATGGCTCTACACACTCATAGGCATCTCTGATGCTTCCAATATCACAGGAGCTGCCCAACCGCGCCTCGAGTCTGGCACCCGCTATGAATATGGCATTGGAGTCGACTATGAATCCCGTCTGTTTTTCAACATGCGCAACGCCAAGATGGATGTCGAGTGGCTTCACTACAATAATGTCACCAAGACTTCGGCAGTGCAGATGCAACATGGCGTCCCTAGAGAAAAACGCCTCTTGATCCCCTCGGATATCACACCTGAGAGCATCGGTAACCCATTCATCCAGCCCAAATTTGGCAAGGATGATTGGTTGAACCCGCCTTTCAATGAGACACTCGACAAACTTCCGAACCCGCGCAATCATACCTGGCACAACCTCCCCTTGATGACCAACATTCACTCGGCATCTGTACCGGCCCTGTTGCATGTGGATGGGGATCACTCTGTCCTTGACAAGTGGTGGTCAGAGATGTGGTATCAACCATGGGCTCGTGCCCTTCTCCGCAAGTACATGCGCACCCCGAATGGGTTCGACGCCGCCCAATCTTCCCTCTTGGGAGGACAAGAATGGTGGGACATGCGCGGGGGCAAGGGGGGTCTCTGGACCGACAAAGGTGAATGGCTGGCCTACACTGAGGTTTGTGGAAGCTATGACAAAGAGCTGTTCGATGATGATTTCGGTCCCTTTGGCAAAGAAAGTGGTGAAGACGCTGACGAGCCGGTTTACAATCGATTCGGAAATGTCATCAAGGGTAAAGAAAAGCCAGGCATCTGGTGATCTATCTCCGAGACTGGCTCTTGAGAGATGATTACCGCCTGCCGATTCACCTTTGGTGAAATGGCAGGCGTGGGCCTACTTTTTATCCACGATTGTGGCCCGTTTGTTCATTCTGCATATTTCCTTATACTGTGAAGCTGCAAACCGCAGCAAGAAGTTGCCATCAGTTATGGCCGTGCATATCTACATGGTGTTTGGGGTTCATGAATTATCGATTTTGAGCGAAGTGGATCTGATGTGATGCTTTTGCATATGTGCTTGGCCTTACCCTCTTTGCTTTGCTGGTTTCATCGCAGTCAGGCGTAAAGGCTAATCGTTCTATTGTATGATATTTCTTCTTGAGTCGGGATGCCGGAGAGTATCTACGGGATACTTCATTATATACCAGGGTCTGTATAGAATAGATAGAATATGCTACACTTCGTTAGTACTATGACATGCAACGTAATAATCCACATAAAAGAACTACCAAGTTTAGTAGTCAGTAGCCATAGAATCATGGTATATATAGTAGTAGTACGGTCCGCACAAAAAAAAAAATCTATCCCTCCTCATCCATCCCCTCCCCCTCCGATCCCTTCATCCCCGACCCCAACGTCTCCCGAATAATCGCCAAAACATTGTTCACATCCTCATTACTCAATCTCTCCTCGCGCTCCTCAATCACCGTATCCAACAGCGCCAACGCCCCGTAATCCTCTTCTGGTATTTCCCCCTCACCTGCCTGTCCTTCCTCGGCCCCATCCACCTCCATCATCCCATTCGTATCCTCTCCACCATTAACTTGCTGTTCCGCATTCTCATCATATTCTTCTTCTTCCCCTCCCTCACCCGCCTCTTCACCATCCTCGCCTTCCGTCGCCGGTGCATGTAACCCCACCCCCAGGTTCACGATCATCAGCACCTCACCCTTGGTCAGCCCGTAGGGTTGTAACCTGGTGACGAGCTCCCGGAGCGCATGGTCGAGCGGCGTGGGGGCGTTGATCTGGGATGGTGGGATGGCTGTTGTTGTGGTCGACTGTGCCTGAGCTTGTATTTGGGCGGGGGTGAGGTTCGTGTATTTGGGGTAGTTGAGGAGATGGGGGGAGAGTCGGGTGACGTAGTTGTGGATCTGAAGTTTTCGTCAAGAGTCAGCTTTTCCGGTTTGTGCATGTATGTATATTTGCTGCAAGAAAGAGTGTGTACTCCGCAGCTGGGTGGTGCGTAGCTCGGGAACCGTCTAACTAGCCAGGCAATGTATCCAGCACCGCATAGCTAGCCGACAGAGAAACACATAACTTGTGGATTGTAATTCTATAAGGGAATGCGCACCTCCTTAACAACGGTATTGTGGTCTCGTAGATCCGGACTGGGAACCCAGTTTCTGGAGTTCGGCGGTGGGTTCGGTGGTCGCCGTGGTGGGTTGGCCGTTAGATAGGCCAGGACCTCTATGTTGGTGAGGGTGGCGGATTGGGGATCGACGATCTGTATTTCGCTACTTAGTATGGTATTCTATAACAAGGGCCATTGGATCAAGTTTTACCCTCATTGTGATAGTCTAATTGTGCAAATTTGGGGGAATATTGGCTGATTGATAGGTGGATAATGCGACGCGGGAAAAAAAGTGCTGGAATGCGGGGCGGAGAGGGAAATGGGCTGATTCTGCCGGGCATTGATGGTAGAGCGGTGAGAGGAGTTGGCATACTGTAAATAGTGATATTGGTGCAATGAATTAAGTCTCTCGAATGAAATAAGGATTAGAATAGAACTAAGTAAACGAATGCCTCACGACATGTACATGCTCTTCCCCACTGGTCTTGGTTGGACGTTTTGGCAGGCCTCATATGCGTAGTGATTGCCCCAGTCCATCGCTTCTTTCTCTAGTGATTTGATGTCAACTCCGTTTAGCACACCCATCTGCTCCTGTAGATCCCTTAACACATCCAGTAGCCACGTCCGGCATGTCCTGTTCTCGTTGTCGTTCAGATGTCCGTCGTAGCTTCGACAGACTCGGTCTAAAGTCTCCTGCGCTGAAGTAGTGGACGGTATGGTCGCGATCTGAATCAGACCCACAAGGAGGAAGGCTTTCAGGATGCCGGTGCCCGATTCAGGGCCATGTCCGGGAATGCAGCCGTTGCCTTCATTGGTGATATGGTACTTGATGCCGCTGTTGATGCGGTGGTGGTAGAGCGCCCAGTGGTAATCGTTGGGTTTAGGAGGATCATCACGAATGAAGAGCGCAATGTAGAGCGCATTGGGATCCATTATGGGATTTAGAGCAGCACAGAAACCACTGCGGAGATCAAACTAGATTGGGATAGGATGGATTACACCGGATCCATGATGATGCTATAGCGGACATACCATCATATGCAGGGGGTTAGCGGCTGGCTTGCTGCAGACACCTGCACGTGCTTGCAGGCAGTAAATGCAATGCAACCACTTCATCTCTTATCTACATTCATCAACATGCTCAGATGGCACCACCACTATCTCGAATTGAGGTGTTGGATTCACATGATAGTTGATTGCATTCTCGACTATGGTCTATCGAATATTGGCGATTGAACCATCACATCAGATTAAGTTGAAACTAGGCTAGGTGAGAGTATGCATGAGATAAGGGGGGAAAGCTTAGCCAGACCAGCATTTGTTCTTGCAGGATCCAGGCTACTGGCTAGCTTGTTTAACATAAAGTCGCCGGCACTAATGCTAGGGCTGACTGCGTCGACACAACAGAGCTGACTGCAGACGTCGAGATAAGCTACACAGGGAAAAAGTCAATCGACAGACTTGAATCATGAGTTCTGTGTCTGTCCACCATCCGTGTCGTCCGGCCTTTTTCGCGAGCCCGACAACCACTGCGATTAATCAACTCCGTACGGCCCGGTGCAAGCGAGACGTGAACCCTGAACCAAGTTCCAGAGCAGAGATGCCTACCGAGTTGGCGAGTGGGACAGCGAGACGCGGACTGGACGGTGAATAATCATTTGTCAACCCTCACTCATCTGTTTTCGCCTATTCAACCGCCAAGATTTCGACCGAATTTGACTAAGATATCCACTTCCAAATTGTGCACCAAAGGCTCTCATATCCACTCTCCCCTAGAAACCTGGCTTTGTCAGGCTTTTGAAATCCGTCTTCTTCGCGCTAGAAGCGGCTGGCGCTTTCACGGGATCCACTGAACCCAAAGTTCGCTTGCCAATGATAAGGCAATGTCGCCGCTGGTTGTCTTCGCCTACCCACCTCATCGGTTCACCTGTGCAATAATGGCATCTACAACGATCAGATAACGGCGAATGAGGAAACGATCGTCATCGGGAGGCGGTCCACTGAAACGAGAATATTCTTCGACATACAGACTCAGGCCACAGGATCCGAGTAATTGAGGGACCTGGGTAGTGGGACTTGCGAGTACATCGGAGGGATTTGGTACGGAGCTAGCGGAAAAGAGTCAATTTGGCTACTCTTATGACATGATCGGGTTCATTTTCCTGAGGAGCTAGCAAGTAATTGACTAAGTGGAAACGAAGAAGGCAAATTGGCGCGTGCCCAAAAAGCGCTTTTCCGGGACCTTCGCGGGCCCTATGGAAATATAAAGGGACCTGCCCATTTCACCATGGCTGGATGAGAATCTCTATCCTCACCCAAAAACATTCTCACCATGAAATCCTTCCTGCTTGCAGGCCTCCTTGCCACTGGCTCCGCTATCGGGGCCGTGGCCTCTCCCCGTGTCCACGCCTCGCCGAAGGGTAGTTCGTATGACTATATCATCGTGGGTGGTGGACCGTCTGGTATCATCACTGCCGAACGCTTGATCGAGGCCAACAAGACCGTGTTGCTGTTGGAGAGAGGCTATGGACCTACCGTGGCTACTGGATCCAACGAAACCCTCGTCTGGAACAATACCTTGACTGCGGTTGACCTGCCTGGTCTGTCTGCCGACATTGGTGCCCTGCATCAGTGGGAGGAATACCTCTGCTCTGATGTCGCCGGTTATGCCGGTTGCGTGCTGGGTGGTGGTGTGACCCTGAACTACATGGTCTTCGTTCACCCGCCGGACCATGACTTCAACGATAAGTGGCCCAAAGGATGGAAATGGGACGACGTGAAGTCTGCTGCAGACAGGCTCTATGAGCGCAACCCCGGAACCATCTTGCCCTCCGCCGATGGCAAACGCTACGATCAGGGTCTCTACACCGTCCTCTCCAACTTCTTCAACAAGATTGGCTGGAAGTCCGTCGACATGATTGCCGAGCCCAACGAGAAGCACGAGGTCTACAGCTACCCTGCCTGGAACATCAAGGACCAGATGCGTGCTGGTCCCGTTCGCACGTACCTGCCCTTGGCTGAGAAGAGCAAGAACTTCAACCTCCGTCTCGGCACCAAGGTGCTTCGCCTCTTGCGCGCCGGCAGCCAGGTGACTGGTGTGGAGGTCGAGAACTCTTTCGGCCGTCGCGAGAACATCACTCTGGGCTCCAACGGAAGAGTCGTCCTCTCTGCCGGTGCTCTCTCCACTCCTCGTATCCTCTTCAACTCCGGCATCGGACCCAGCTCTCAGATTGAGATCGCCCAGCAGAGCGGCGTGATCGTCCCCCCCAAGAAGGACTGGATCAACCTTCCCGTCGGTATCGGTGCTAAGGACCACCCTATCTTCTCTATCATCGTGAAGACCAACGGCACCAGCTATGGCCTTCCCGACTACGACGCCATCGTGAACGGCTCCGATGTCTCTGACATCAGCCTCTACGCCCAGGGCAGCGGTCTCCTCACCGAAGGAAAGCACCGCATGATCTTCTTCACCTCCAACGTCGTCGACGGCCAGAAGCGCTACTACCAGGGCTCCTGTGCTCCCTCCGACACCAACGAAGTCACCATCACCGCTTACATGACCCACGGTCTCACCTCTTCCGGTGTGCTCGGCCTGGACACTGATGGCTCCACCGTCTGGGACAAGTCTCCCTACCTCACCACCGCTGGTGATCGCGCTGCCGCCACTGCTTTCCTCCAGCAGATCGTCGGAGAATTGACTGCCCCCTCTACCGGATTCCAGCTGGAGACTTACACCAACGTCTCCGCCATCCTCGGCAGCGTTAGCCCTGGTATGCACTACACTACCTCGGCCAAGATGGGCACGGACGATGGCCGCTACAACAACGGCTCCTCGGTCGTTGACCTCAACACCAAGGTCTATGGCACTGACAACCTGGTATGTACATCCCCATCCCCACTGCTGCCCTGCTCCTCACTGTTGAGACCCATCATGCTAACTTGTATCTTGTACAGTTCATCGTCGATGGCAGTATCCACCCTGACCTTCCTACCGGTAACATCCAGGCCACTATCATGGTTGTTGCCGAGGCTGCTGTTGCTAAGATCCTTGCTCTGCACTGATCTTGCCATCGTTACCATGTTTTATAGAGCCTAGCCCCTGCGAGCTGTGGCATAAAGATTTTTTACATTGTATTTCTATGTTCATGAGATAGAATAACCTTAATGTGATCGATAATGATGATGATCAGTCAATGGAGCATTGTCATTCTTGTATCTTGTCTTTCTTTATTTATTTACGCCTAATAGCCGCTAGAGTAGAATAGATAGACAGTAGTAGTTAGTGTCTTTAGCACTCAATTGGCTCTGCATAAGACGAAATGGAGTAGAGAGATGAGGTAAATGCGTCCAACGGGGGGAATCAGAGATAGGAATTAGTATTTGTAGCGTCACCTACTCCGCTTGCTGTGCAAAAGTTTTTGGACAATTGTCTTTGATGTTCAAAGCCGAATCATTGCATACTAAAGATGAGGAAAAAGGGATTTTAAACCATGCTGGCCTCGAATTACAGAAGCTAATACAATGGCACGTTCACTCTGTGTAGCTGAAACGAACCTCTAATGGAGTTGATTGTGTTGCAGTTAATATGGGCCAGTAGTCATGGTCATTTATCAGCCAAGAGTACAAGTCTAGCTGCAATAGACTGGTCTAGATAACATCAACCATTGCAACTACAAACATTACTATACTACCATGGGAAAAATCCAATTCAGAAAGAACATTATTTCTGGAACTTGAACTGCCTTATACCAACAAGCACCTCTGCGCCAGGGGATGATAGTAAGATCCATCCATCAAATGCCACCCAAACATATAATCTTCAAGCAAAATAGCAACAGAGATAGAGAGTAAAAGAGGAAAGAAAGAGAAGAAATTCGGCCCACATGGTGTGATATCATACAGAAATTTGAAGCATTCCCATCAGGTGTGTGATTGTGAAACTTTTTTGTTTGAGGACTTCATTCGAATTTACTCCTCACCCTTCTTCTTCTTCTTCTTTTTCTTCTCGGAGTTGTCGACTTCACCGTCGTCTGACCGCTTGCGCTTCTTCTCCTCACCCTTGGCCGACTTCTTGGACTCCTTCTTGGCCTTCTTGATGTCCTTCTTGCTGACTGCGCTGGGGTTGCCCTCAGCGTCGAACTGGATTTCTCCACGCTCAAGCTTGCGCTTGTACCGCTTGAGGCTCAGACCGGCCTTCTCGGCCATCTTCTCGAGCTCAGAGTCCTTGCTCTTCTTGGACTTCTTGTCGGTCTCCTCGTCGGACGAGTCAGACTCCTCATCGGAGTCAGCATCGGCCATCTCCTCGTCCTGAACCTCCTCTACGAGCTTCTTGCCCTTGCTCTTCTTGGCGGAAGCGGGCTCGTCGCCCGTAACAGCATCAGCATCGGCGTTGTATTTGCGGGCTTCGTTGATCTCGAACTTCTGGGCCTGAGGAGCGCCGTTGGGGGCAATGGCAGTACCACGAGGCTTGAGGGGCTTGCCCTCCATGGCGGCAAGCTTGCGCTCGAGGTTGTAGCGGGCTTCCGTACCGAGAGCAGCCTTGTCCTCCTCAGTGGCATCGTCGTCCCACTCAGCGAGAGCATCCACACGCAGACCAAGGGAGGCCTTGGCAGCCAGAACTCTGGCCATCTTACCCTTGTTCTTGCCGGTGGCCTGGCCGATCAGGGAAGCGTGGTAGATCAGACCGTACTTGGGAGTGTCGTGCTTGGTCTTAAGAGCACGGAACAGGGCCTTCTCGGCACCCAGAATCTGGATAGTACTGGCGGGGCTCTTGGACAGGTTGGTCAAGCTACCAGCGTGGGCGATAAGACGGGCACCGACCAGATCACCGACGAGGGCAGTCAGGTTGGGGGCGATGGCGTTCATACGGGCGGTAAGGTAGCCAGCCAGTTGTTGACGGTACTCAGCGAAGCCAACGACCTGCTCGGCCAGGGCTTGAATGTGTTCCAGATCCTCCTGGCTGATCTCGGTACCCATGGAGCGGTCCGCAGCAGCCTTGACGGCACCCTCAATCTCCTCGGGGAGGATCTCAGCGAGATCGGAAGACTCCCAGTTGGTGCGCATGCCCATCTTAAGGACGAGTCTGGCGTAGGCAATGTTGTCGTTCAGGATCTTCGCCAGCTCAGGGAAGTGCCATCCGTACCATTCCTTCACACGCATGGCGTAGTTGTTGAGCTCCTTGTCCAGGTCGTCAAGCAGACCAATGGCCTGAACAATCATGGTGTCGATCTTGTCGGGGGAGAACTTGAGCTTGTGTCTAGCGAGAGAGTGCGACAGACCAAGGGACATGGTGGACATGTCCTGAGGAAGAAGGCCGGGAATGAGGGTGGGCAGGTGTTCACGAATGGCACGGAAGACATCGGTGGTGGAAGAGTCGGCCACCAGCTCGATGGAGAGACCGGGGAGCTTGCCAATGGCATTGCCTTTACCAATTCCAGTCAGTCACACGAAAATTTCATCCTGAGGTTCTGCACAAGTTTGCGCCACATACCGAGCTTGGGGTCGGCGACAGCCAGAGAAACCTTCTTCTCATCCTTGACTTCGTCCAAAAGGCTGGCCAGGCGAGGAGTGACCTTTCCTTCGACGAGGGAAGCGACCTCCTCCAGGGCGGTAGCAGCGCTGTCGAACTTCTGGAAGCTCTTCAACTTCAGACTACAATTGCGGCGGTTAGCCGGGGTCCAGACGCGGTGGGGGAAAATTTTTGCTTTTGAGACACCACGCGCAGATAATGGACAATCGGGGGCGAATGAAGTAGACAATGCATGAGAATGCACTTACAGGTTAGAAACACCCTCTGCGGTGGAAGCCTCAGTAGCCAGATCATCTCTCTTCAACAGCTTCTTGTCCTTGGCCTTGAGCAGGGCATAACCCGCACTGGTTTCCGTAAGGATAAAGAGCGTCATGGTGCACGGCCTCGACTTCTAGCTGCAAGAAAAAAGACAGAGGAACAGCTAGAGGTGAGAAGGGAAAAGAAAAGGCCGGGGGGTGGGAGGGAATTGGCGTGCTGGACGGGATGGACTGAAATCCGCTGGGAATATTTTTTAACCTCAAGAAACTAAAAAGTGAAAAAAGCGAAAAGCGCCATCCGAGTGTGGCTGGTGGTGCCGCCGCCCGTGGCTGGTGCAACGCTCAGATTATGTAAGCCCCACGGGATGCCGATGCGTCGACGAGTGGTCGTCAGTCTATCAACTGCGGAGAGCTTGTAAGTGGACATCTGGACTTCTGCCCATCTGCTAGCCCACCATGGAGGGTCTTTTTTTCAACGTCAACAGCGGGTATGTCTGTTTCACTGTCGCATTTTGCAAGTTCGCCCCTTCAGGTCGCTGATTGAACGTTCACAGTTATATTGAGGGTATTGTCCGTGGTTATCGGAACAGCCTCCTAACCGGCCAACACTACTCCAACCTGACCCAATGCGAGACGATTGATGGTCCGTCGATCTGCAACTGCTCTCTTACTCCCTTGATAATTCTAACATTACCTTGCTTCTATCAGATGTCAAACTGCAGCTCGCCCCCGCCTATGGCGACTTCCTCGCCTCCCTCCCTCCCAACCCTTCTACCTCTGCCCTTGCGGGCAAGATGACGGATAAGCTGGTCGCTGAGTTCCGCTACCTCCTCGCGCAGGCCACGGGGTCGACCGCCAAATTCTTGCAATACCTTACGTACGGGTACATGATCGACAACATCGCACTGCTCATCACCGGTACTCTGCACGAACGTGACACTCGCGAGCTCCTCGAGCGATGCCACCCCCTAGGCTGGTTCGAGACGCTGCCTGTTCTTTGCGTCGCCACGAACATCGAAGAACTCTACAACTCTGTGCTGGTTGAGACGCCGCTGGCCGGTTACTTCAAGAGCAGTCTGAGCCATCAGGATCTGGATGAACTGAACATTGAAATCGTGCGCAACACGCTCTACAAGAACTACTTGGAGGACTTCCACCAGTTCGTCACCACACACCCTGACTTCAAGGGCACTCCCACACAAGAGGTCATGTCCGAGATCCTGCAGTTCGAGGCAGACCGCCGTGCCATCAACATCACTTTGAACTCCTTTGGAACGGAGCTGTCGAAGCAAGAGCGGAAGAAGCTGTACCCGGAATTTGGCAAGCTGTATCCAGAGGGATCGCTGATGCTCTCGCGCGCTGATGATATTGAATCTGTGGCCCTGGCTGTGAGCATTTCTGCGGACTACAAGGCGTTCTTTGATGCTGTTGGTCTCACTCAGGGTGGTGGTGGTCTAGGTGGCATGGGTGGGTCGGATGGAAAGAGTCTGGAGGACCTGTTCTACCAGAAGGAGATGGAGCTGAGCAAGGTTGTCTTCACACGGCAGTTCACCCCGGCCGTGGTATACGCGTGGATGAGACTGAAGGAGCAGGTGAGTTACCGTTTCACCCAGACCAATTTGACATCTACTAACAATGTATCGCAGGAAATCCGCAACGTCACATGGATTGCCGAGTGCATTGCCCAAAACCAGAAGGAGAGAATTGGAAACTTCATTTCCGTTTTCTAGATACCATCTCTTTGTTGTTACCCCGTCATTGTCCTTTCTCTCTCTTGAACTATCCGCCAAAATATGTACTTCTTTCCCCGCACCCGTTGCACGTGTGACTCTAGGGCGCCTTTGTCTCCTCCCATTTCCGCTGTGTCTAGTTAGTACCCAGTCCATGTAATGAGCGCATAAATCGGCCCAGCATGTCCATGCTAGTTGTTTTGGCTCTTCGATCTTTTCTATCCTTGACCCCACGGCGTTTTGGGATTTTCGCTTCTTGTGATATATTATATAGATAACGCCGACATTATCTACTCTGAGATTGTGGTTGTTATTGTTGTGGTATTATGAGTAGAATAAGAACAGACGACATTGATGCTAGAGTAGCCAGCATTTCTCGAATGTATGTGTTCATGATCATGGACATGTGCTAAGCTCTGAGCCAATCTGTCTACAGAAAACGTCCAGACAGTCGCGATCCAAAGTGGAAAACCCAAAATTAAGGGCGACACACAAGGTGTCAGAACAACGAAGCCCCGAGATTCTCATACAGCATTAAACGTGTGAAACATGAGCGAAGTCACGAGAAGATGGATCCAGGGAGTCATAACTGTGCATTGGGAACACATTGGGGTGTGTCTTTATCCGTTCCTCTCAGGCTCCGTTGAGTAGGTTTCAGAAAAAGTGATAGATGGTATGCGATGGTATGCTTATGGAAACCAAAGTAGTATAGCAAATGTCAAAGACAATATAAAGAAAATTCATCAAGATATAACCTCAATTCGTCACTCCTTTTTCAAAAGGTGTCATCTATCCCTGCCATGGGAAAGAAAAATCGCATGCAAATGATTTGTTTAGTCGTACTGGAAAAGAGTACTGATACTCTCACCGTGGTGGACACGGCGGATAGCCTACAGTTCGTTAGCTATGCCTTTAAGGCTGGAGCTCCGACACAACTTACCTCAGCGAAAACGTGACCGACTTCCAAAACCTCCAACTTGGGGCATCTGCGCAAGTGGTCTGCCTGGTCAACGCTGTTTGTAACCACCACCTTATCGAGAGCGCTAGCATTGATCCGATCAATGGCATCTCCACTCAAGATTCCGTGGGTGACCAGAGCATAAACCTGTGCAGCTCCTTCCTTCTTGAGGAGCTTCGCCGCTCGGGTAATGGTGTTCGACGTGTCCGCCAGGTCGTCAATCAGGATCGCCGTCCGATCCTTAACATCTCCCACCAGCATCATGGTAGCGTTCTGTCGATCCGTTATACGGGTAGGACGACGTTCCTGAAAGTGGTTAGGATTTCCATGTAAAAAAGTCAGTAGGCCGAATACTAACCTTGTGGATAAGGGCGAATTCAACACCCATGCCATCGGCAATCGCCGTAGCACGCTTCGCGCCACCAGCATCGGGACTGACGATCACAGCCTGCTTGTAGTTGGGGATGTTCCGCTGGATGTAGCTCTTGAGGAGTGGGCGGCCGTACAGGTTGTCAACCGGAATGTCGAAGAAACCCTGGTACTGAGGGTCATGGAGATCCATGGTGATAATGTGGTCTGCACCAGCGCAGGTGAGCAGGTCCGCGACCAAGGTACCGGCCTGAGCCACCCACTGCTTGTAGCCGGGGCGGGGTTGGAAGTTGTTGATCTTCTCGTCGGCACCGTTGAGTGCGAACCTGTTACCTTCAGACTGCAGGGACTCCATGGTATCGCTGCGGGGAAGACCATTGACCGGGCGTTGCTTCTTCACAGGGCTGCCATTGCTGATATCTTCCAATTGAGCCTTGGCCAGGCTCTTCTGCAGGTTATCGACGCCGTTCAGACCGTTCAAAAGACCTCCAGTTTCGGACTTCCCCGGAAGTGGGGTAGGCGGGGTACTCTCAAAGGTGTAGTTATTGCCTTGCCTCCCCGCAAGGGATGACTTGACCAAAGGAGCTCCGGTCTTGTTGTAGGGAATGTCACTCTGACGCGAGTACGGGAAAAGCGGGAGGACCGCAGTGACTCTCTTGGCGGAGGCGGTCTTGCAAGCCGAGATGGTAATCAGAAGCTCCATAAGGAGATCATTTACCTTTCCACCACCGGACTGAATGATATAGACATCCTTTCCACGGACGGATTCCTTGATCTCCACCCGGGTCTCACCCACGGAGAATTTCGACAGCAGAACATCTGCCGGCGGGATGCCCAGCACGTTGCAGATGGTCTGAGTCAATTGCGGGTGGGAAGTGCCCCCGATAACAACGATGTTCCGGACCATATTGGACTGTTCTTCAGACTTGGAAGGCTGTGGGAAGCTGGGAGGATAAAGAGTCACAGGAGAAGATGACCGATTCGGAAGCGGGGACAAAGGAGGAAAATCTGGTAAAACGGCGGATCTGGAGGGGCGGGAGGAATGGTGAGATTAGCACGATAAAAGACGAGCTTGGAGATAGCAAAAGAAGAATAAGTAATCTCGTGGCGAGGACAGACAGGCAACTACCTCATGGCGGGGATTCAGGAACGGGGTCCAAGCGAATGTATGGGGAAGACATTGAAACGGAGAGATCGAAGTCGTGTGAGTCCGCCATAGAGACGACCGAAAAAAAAAATGCCTCTCCCGCGAGTGGAACCGGCGTTGCTGCAGCCTCGGGTGTCTGCCGTTATGAGCCTCAGGCTGCAACTTGCCCTATCGGGCTAGGAATGTCTGGTCGCCATCGACGCATTCAACGGCCCCGCAGCCACACTAAAAATGACCCGGACTTGTTCTCCAGCCTTGTCCTTCCTGGAACCTGGGGATGCTCAAGTAATAGTCGATCGAGGGAATGAAGGGGTGATGCACACCACCATTCAAGCAATCAACATTTGGTAAGCCAAGAAATAGTGCAGTCGTTAATTCCCTGTCTGCACCAAACTGGAAAGATAGCAAGAAAAGAAAGTAAAAAAAGGAAGGTATTCAACTTTCGCCTTGTCCGTTACAGATGGCAGCTGGCGCATTACACCAAGATGAGTAGTCTCCATTTGCCGGTAGGTACATGGAAACTAAATATGATAGGAAAAAAAATATCCCAGAAGCAACAAGGAAACAGAAAAGGCTGGATTTCCATTCAGTCCTCCGTATTCCCATCGCTCAGGCCGAGATACCCAGATGTAGGCAACCCGGAAGCCTGGAGTCTCATATAACAACAGAAGCCGTTTATTGGCTTGCTTAAGCTACCTATTGATTTTCTGGTCAGCAACACATCTCCTTATGAGGTGCTTCGAGCTCGGTATGTGATTGAGCTTCATTTGAAGGTTTGGGGGGAATTGGCTCACAGATCTACTTGTTTGGGATGGCCATACTCACATGTTCCGGATGAACAGCCGCAAGAGTATTCAGCTAACTGTAAAAACTGGTAGTTAGCTAGTTTATATTTTCAAGTCAGTCGTAGTGTGTAAGTTGGTTGTTGAAGTGCAGATGAAGACCGAGAGCAAGAGTTTGTAGTTTCTTCGTGGGCCAGCTGTCACTGTTCTGCTGAGCACTGTTTAGTTTTGTTGCTACCCCTTAAAACCCCACTCTCTTCATCAAAGACATCTCTGAAGCGGAGAGAGACTAACCTGTTTTTGACCCATGGACTGTGATCCCTGCTCATCTATACCAAGATTTTCATGTTTCACTTCTTTTGGAGGGCCGGCCATGGGACTCCGGCTCTTGTCACCAAAGCACACCCCTGGGAGCCTGGTCCCGAAACGTTACAACGGCCACTGATAAGGCAACGAAGTTGGGCAATGCGTAGGACAAGCGTCTAAGATTAGGAGATGCAACAATAAACACGTGACGCCGTATCGCAGAGGCCCGACGATGGAGGTGAGACACCTAAGCCGTAAGGGGACTAGACTGAAGAACGCCGATATCCCGCGGAGAGAGTCCCGAAGCTACATGCCAGACATTATGGCTTCAATGACTGGAAGCTTCTGCGTGTTTCTCAATTAGCGCGCATCAATGGGATATTTCTACGAAAATTGAACATTGATATTGCCTCAAATGCCGAGTCGCCTTATTTTACGGCGTCCATCGCCGACGACCGTCTCCTTCACAGTTTCCAATGCCCCCAGGCGCACGAGCACGCCAGCAAAGGCCTTCTTCTACCTACAAATATTGTTGCGCGCAGTGACCTTTTTCTGTGTGCTCCTCCTTGATGCTGCGAAGTTCCGCCGTACATTCTTTATGGAAGATGGCTCATGGATACGTTGGACAACAATCTGGTCAAGTGCGCTGGGGATATCCGTTTGTCGCATCGCCGATGCGTACAGTTCTGCGGTGGTAGTTTTGGCCAGCGCAATAGTTTTCTACGGTGTTTTCAGGAAGGGTTACACAGGTTCGCCCAGACGATCTTCAGGGAAATGGATAGGTTTGGTACTGACTGCGCTTTGCTCCGAAACAGAAGAGTCGCTCCTGGTTATACGCGGCCTCGGTATTCAGACGTCTACCTCCTCCCAGACCTACCTATCAAAGGCTTCGACGAGGTTCATACCTACTACACAGATTCAGGATATCGTGATACATGAAGCTTTCAAGGGATTTGAGGTTAGGTTCTACCTGGCAGTAATCGTCGAAGGTGAAAGCGAAGTGGTTGTGGTGTTCCCTGTGAGTACCTACCGATACCTATTCAGCACCTACCCGTAGGACCTGCCATGTCGGTTTTCTAATGCGAGCCAGAAATTGTTACCAAATCGGCAAATACTAGAGGAGGTCTGGAGGGGTTCACGGAGCTGTTTGTATGATTCGAAGTCATAATGGAGCCCAGCTTCACGTCTTTTGAGGAATCAATAGCTTTCTGCTTGAGAGGTGGGCCATCTTGCACATATATTCGAGAAGTGAGTATATACAGTCTTCTGTCTACTGTTCCATCTTGGTGGCCTTTGCGCCATTCTCTATCTTGCGCTGCTTTGCCGCCAGCCACCTCGCATTCTGGACTTCCACGAGCTCCGTCTTTCGTTTCTGCATGACTGGAACATAGTACCCGCCGGTTCTGGCTTCATTAGACCCCACAAAGATCTTCTTACCCCGGTTCTTTCTCTCCCAGATTGGCTCGACTCCATCGCCAATGGTGAGACTCTTGTCGCCCTGACTGACGGCCAAGTCTAGTAATGCGCCAGCCAAGATTTCCTCCATCTTGCGCTGCCTCCAAACGGACCAGAGCTCCTCTACGATTCCTCCAAGACCAAACTTGCCACCTCCCTTGCCGAGGTGAGACTTGATCTGTCGAACGTCACCCGCATAAACCCAATCCAAGCTATCAGCACGGCTGCCGCTCTTCTTATCGGGGTAGATGCAGTCCCAAAGCACCAAGGGGGCATCGGAAGCCATCTCGTAGGTTGGCTTTCGCGGGTTCTTAGTCACGTCAAGGAGATCCTGTACGATGGAGGGTTCCTCGAGCCCCTGACCGACAAGGAAAAGGACATTGACCATGTGTCGGACCTGATGCCACAGGAAAGCAGAACCCTCCAGATGGAAGACATATACCTGCGCTGCTGTTGGCAGAGGTGCCGCTGAAGACTCTGCGCTTTCATCCGCACCCGAGGCTGGTCTAGCCTGGAATTCTGGCTGCGTCACATAGCCCAGGGGATTGGTGCGAGCATCGAGAAGCTCGATATCAGCACGGAAGATGTCTCGGTAGAAAGACTCAATCTGTTTCGTCACGTCCAATTTACAGAAGTTCCGGAAGTCGTGTGTACCTTCGAAATACTTCGCAGCTTTGCGCATCGCTTCAATGTCCAACCAACCCTCTCTCAGCTTCGGAGGCTTGCCTGATCCATCTCGCGGCACAAAGCCCGAAGCACCCGGCGTAGGAGAAAAGGCCGGCTGCGTGAAGAAGTACTTGTAATGGCGTTCCCCGCAAGAAAAGCGGGCATCGAACCCCTCAGGAGGACGTGGGCACCATGCCAATACACGAATATCTTCAGGAAGCACCTTGTTCAACATGCTCACGTAGGGTAGCTCATCTTTAACGTCATCCCAGCCATCGTCGGCCGCCGCATTGGCCTCGTCCGTATTCTGCATGGTGGTATCGGCGTTCTCGTCCGACTGAACGACCTCGTTGCGCTTTGGCCGTGCACTCCGCACTCTAATACCGATTACCTGCCCAAAGGCACTGACTCCTCGATCCGTACGCCCGGCTTTGGAATATTCACATCCATCCCAATTGATATAGTACGGCTTCGTCTCTCTCGGCGCATAGCTCTCCACAAACTCATCACCAGTTGTATCGGTCGGGAAAATCAACCGCGTCTTCCGTAAAGCCTTGTACATCTCCTCCTCAATCGTAGGTAGCGGCGTAGCATTCCCGTTCGCATGCTCAAGCCCATTGTACCGCTGTCCAAGATAGGCGAACTTCAACGCGATGAAGCGTGTATTATATCTCGAAGGATCGATCTCCCTGCGCGGTTTCGGGGGCTTCGGGGGCTTCACCTGCTTCTTCTTCTCCGCTCCCGCCGCAGGAGATGAAGGCTCCTTCTGGTTCACTTTCCCATCACTCGGTGCACTCTTGGCTGCGTCTTTGGCCGCGTCCTCGGGCTGCTTCGCAGGAGGTGTAGCATACTCCGCGGTGCGGGAGTGTAACTGGCGTTCCAGTTCAGTAATTCGGGCGACAAGTCTCGACGTCGTCCATGTCGAGTAGTCGGCTTCGTTGGTAGGGACTTGTTGGTCCTCGGCCATGTTCCCGGACATGGTACTTGAAGGTTGGGAATCGACTTGGGCGTGCGAGCGGGACAGGGACTGGAATGTGCGCCTCGTTGTTGAGGGTGTACGCTGTGCTGATGTGCGACTCAAGAAAGAACAAAGGTTTCCTTGGAACCTTCGCATCCCTATGAGCACGTTGTGTGTAAGTCCCACGCTGCTGGGTTGCCGCGGAGGGGAGATTTTTGCGGCAAAAATTTAGACTTCTGATAGTAACTATTGGTGGTGATTGTGTAATGGGTGCGTATGGTATTGTTACATTGGTGGTTGTGGCAAGCCTTTGGGGGTATCTTTTGTATTGCATGGTAAGATGGCAGGTAGCATGGCTTTCATATTTTGCTTATCCGTCATTTGCATGATAAAAAGTCGATGTTTCTGTTTTTATGGAAGTCGCCTTCCTTCTAAAGGAGATTTGGGGGATCTTAATTGTAAAAAGCGTGAGCTGCAGCACATGGCTGCGGTCAGGTTCCGCTTTATATCCGCAGATTATCATGAACGTTGCGTACTTGGCAATCGAACCCTGCTTTCATACCACTAAGCGTATTATGCGACACACTAGATGTGTCTGAAACGAAGCCAATATATATCTCCTCGTCTGATATAAAGTCCAGACTGTGCCAGAAAATCGTGTCCAATGGCAGGAAACAACCTCCCTCAGGATGAACAGACAGTGACTATTCTACTCCTCGGAGACCCAGGATGTGGTAAAACAACATTTCTATCGTAAGTGCAACAGTTTCTTAGCATGTGCTGGCTTCTATGACATAGTCCCCATCTTCATACCACTGTCATTTACTGACAACATATTAGGAGCCTGAAATCCAATCTTCGTAGACACCAAGGACAGACACCTAGTCAAGGGAATATTGAGGAAACCCTTCTACGGGACAGTGACCAGCCATTTATCTACGAAATCCGCTTCTCAAAGAAGTCATTCAAACTTGAAGTATATGACACCGCAAGTCCCAACCAACATTGGTCTACCTTACAGCCCGATGTTATACTTCTGGCATTCGACATCTCGAATAGAGATACACTGAACAATCTTCGTAATGTAGGACATACCCCATGTCTTGCATGCTGTGGTGGCTATCAGTACTAACGTATATGCTATAGTGGCGAAATGATATCACCAGGTACTTCCAGAATGGCTATGGTGAACGCATACCCATCATGTTGATTGGATTGAAGAGGGATCTTAGAGTGGAATGTGAGGGGATTATATATCCTCAAGAGGTAAGTGGGCCCTCCCAATCATCGGGATCGATTGTTCAAGTCTATCTGTGCTGTGTTGCGTACGCAGGATCGGAGCTAACTGATATCATATATAGTCGTATCGGATTGCGCAGGAACTCCGATGTGATCGGTATGCGGAGTGCTCTGCTGTCACTGGGGAACTCTTACGAGAGACGTTTGAAGATATTGCGCGGCTTGCTGGAATGACGACTACGGCGGCTGGAGGCCAAACTGCTGGCGCTTGTGCTATTCTTTAGTATATTTGATACCCTTATTGAGATTGTGGATCCATCGTGTCTAGATTTGTGATATGTTTAGTACTACTAGTTGGCTTAGAATAATGGTACATAATGCCTATCCCTTGCTGTCATCCTGGGTGATGCGTGACGAGATTGGCACCACAGCTATCAGCATGGGCTTCTACGCATTCTTTCTGACCTACGTCTACTGTTGACTACTAGAGACCACACTTATACATGGAGAACAATGGTAGCTAGCATCACTTTTCGATTACGGCTATGATAAACATACAGGGAGAAACCAAGGTAACGATTAAGTCCACCTTGTGAAATTGACAGCACAGGGCTTTCCCCCAGAAGCTCACTGAGGCAAGAGAACAACTGGATATCTTTCCCTCATAAGCGCCAGTCAATCATTGACAATGCAATTCCTCCCCGATGCACCATAAGCGGAACGTGAAAACGGACTGCAGAAGGAGACTTCGCTGTAGCATACCACGAAAGAAGAAGTAGGAAGATGATGTTTTGAAGTAGTGAAGCTCCCGTTGATTCTTTTCCTCTTTTTTCTTCTTTGTCTTTTTTGGAAATACCTGAACTGAGACTAGGATAGACACGACAAGGGATTTTTTGTTCTTTCATTGCAAGGAACCGCCGGAATGACGTTCCTTGATGATTAAGGGGTCCTCGTCACCCTCAACCAATCGCCATTGTTTCGTCAATCCTCGTTGCGAAGTCCAGATGTTTACCACTTAGCCTCGGTGGGCTGGGCCTCAGCCCAGCTCTCACCAGCAGGAGCGGCAGAGCTGGCAGCCCAGTCGCCACCCTCGGCCTCCCAGCTGGCAGCACCAGCAGCAGCGCTAGCAGCAGCGAAAGCAGTGCCAGGAACACCGGCACCGGCACCGGCAACATCCCAGTTGTCACCAGCGAAGCCGGACTCGATGGCACCAGCACCGACCTCCTCAGCGCTGGCAACCTTCTCCTCGACGACCTCCTTGTTCTCCTCAGCCTCGGGGTCACGGTAGAAGTACAGGTCGACAACGACGTCCCAGTCAACCTCACGGGAAGCGAGGGTACCACGGAGGCGGAGGACCTCACGGGCAAGGAGCCACCAGACGAGACCGATGGCGTGGCGACCCTTGTTGTTGGTGGGGATGGCAACGTCGACGAAGTCGGTGGGGGAGTCAGTGTCGCAAAGGGCAATGACGGGGATGTTGACGTAGCTGGCCTCCTTGATGGCCTGGGCGTCGGTGCGAGGGTCGGTGACGATGATCAGGCGGGGCTCCTTGAAAGAGCGGGTGATGTAGTTGGTGAAGTTACCGGGGGTGAAACGACCAGCAATGGCGGTAGCACCGGTGTGGGAGGCGAACTTCAGGACAGCACGCTGGCCGTAGGGACGAGCGGAGATGACACAGATGTCGGCCGGGTTGTCGATGGCGGCGATGATACGGGCAGCGAGGAGGATCTTCTCCCTATAAGTTCGCGCGGCGTTAGGCAACGATTCTGGATAACATGCGCGTATTAGATTGCCTGATAAACATACCAGGTCTTGCCAATGTTGATGACATTGACACCGTCGGGGCGAGTCTTCCAGAGGTAAGGCTCCATGTGAGACTGGAGGTTCTTGGACCCGAGGTGGCACTGAGCTGCGAGGAGCATCTCAATGTCCTGGGAGGTGGGGTTGAAGATCGGGGGGAGCTGAGAGGGGGCCATGGTGGGCGATTGATATTGCAAAGATCGATTTGAGTATATCAATCGTCTGGCACTTGTCGTGGTGGTGGTGACGGGGAGACGAACGCGAAGCTGAACTTTTGGCACCGCGCTTGAGATGGTCGATGAATTTCGCTTGCCCTTTGTGAATTTTAGGGCTAGGGTTACCTTGGAAGAGCCTCCGATCCGCCCGGGATATCACGTGCAACTCCAGGTCCCGATGCGGACTAGCGCAATTCGGGGCCTCGAGATTTTGGAGACTTCCAATCTGAGTCCGCGGCCTTTGATGCGAAGGCGCCCGGAAGTGCTATTTGTTAATCGTTGCGGTCACTCCCTCCCCAGCTCGTGAGAATGCCTCCCCGCATTCTACTTCAGCCCTCCCTGAGGGCCCTCACTGGTAAGCACTGTCTTGCTGCCTCCCCCTTCTGATCCGCGCCGAGTAACTGACCGGGTTGTCGTTATCCCAGGCCCTTCCTCCGTGCAGCTTCCCTTTGCCGCACTGTCGCTCAACCCGGCCAAAACCTCCGTGAGAGCTGGGTCTACAGAGTCCCGAGAGCGCAGACGCCATGACCCTTTCCTAATGGCGCAGTCTCGCCAACGCAAGGCCGCCAACATCTCTCGCCAGAAAGCCCTCACCAAAGAGCGCGAAGGGTCTGTCGGCGACCCCGTCCAAAGTGAACCGACGCCCTTCATCCAGGAACTTAGAAAGACGCAAGCAACCTTGCAGGACACAGACCTCAATTACTTCGTCACATCGGATGGCCTCAATGAGGCGTTGGAATACTCGAAGAACCTGACATCACCGATTCGGAACCCGGATCGCGACACTGCTGATCCTCAGCTCGAGAAAGAAGCCACCGAAAAGCACCTTCAGGAACATCGGAATGCACAGGAAGCCATCCGTCGTATTGTCAGTGTCGCCAACGGAAACACAAAGGACCACATGCGTCTTCATATTCAGAAATGCATTGAGACCTTTGGCCGGCATAAGACCGACAGCGAATTGCCTCCCAAGCCATCTGGCGTATCACATGACTCTGCGACTGTTCATCTTGAGAAAACCCCCCGGGTTGGTCCGGATACTGGCTCTCCAGAAGTGCAGGTTGCTATTCTCACGGCAAAGATCATGAACTTGTCTAGACATCTCCAGACGACGAAAAAGGACCGACACAACAAGCGTAACCTGCGTCTACTTGTCCACAAGAGACAGAAGTTGCTTCGCTACTTGCGGAGGAAGGAGAGGGGTGGCCCCAGGTGGCAGAATCTGATGGAGAAGCTGGGTCTCTCGGAAGCTGCCTGGAAGGGTGAGATCTCCATGTAAATTAGCTCTTTGGCGCTTGTATTCTACATATCTTCTTTTCTTTGTATTTCCCCTGCTCAAGCTTAATCTCAGCGTGTAACCTTATGTATCGATCAATGGGCCCTTCCTGCCATAGTGTCTATGACATAGAACCGGTGGGCATTATGTGCCCATTATTCATACTTCGCCACTTCTGTGTTGTGATCCGCTGTAAAAACGTCTGTTGTATGTCTTTTGTTACCCTTTTTGCGCCAGACCCTGAAGTGCCTCACCGGACTTTTCTACTCGTTTAATATCAATCGTATTGTTTCCATTCAGACAATACAAGTAGCTGTAGGAGTAGCAGGGTGTTACTACAGGCTCCTAGTAGTACTACTTTCTCTTGAAGTTGGCCAAGGGCGGCAACAGCAGTCATTGGGTGAAATCCCCACCGCCTGGTGTTCTGCCGAGACGTCACCCCCCGAGTCGCAAAATTCCCGCGCAAAAGTTCCCCCAAACTTCATCTTTCTATATCACGACCTTGCTCGCCGAGGCAAGTGAATATCGTCGACTGCCTCCGGGCGCTGATTTGACGCGTCATAACCAACTTTACCCAGCAACACGAGGTAACATTCACTGTAAGCCAGTGTTGTGTTTATCAACAAGTCAGTATTGTTTTTATCAACCTGCCTCTTCCCCCCCTCTCACTCTCTTTCCCTTCATCATTCCCATCCTTCCGTATCTTCGTCGATATCGCACTTGCGCTACTGATTAACATTACTTCGATCTCTCCTTTGCACGATTCTTCAATCCATCGGATTATCTTCTCTCGCAGGTACTAACTTGCCTTACAAGTTAGATTTAACTATCCTCCATAACGTCCCTTTGCTCCGCGTTTTCCAAGATCTCAAATCGCGTTTAAGCGAGACGATCTTTCTCCTCATACCTTCTGATTAAGGTACCGCGTCGCCTTAAGATTACGGCAACCTCTAGGGTAGCTGCATCGCCTTTTGTCAACCTGTCCTCACACCTTTTTGTAAAGGTTTCTTCCATTACGTTCCTGTCTTACCTCTTCTCATATCCCGCACCCTTCTAGTCACTCAGTTTGTTGGTGGCTTTGTCTCAGATTGCTGGTTTTTACCAGCCTGAACTGAAGACTTTCTGCTTTTACCTTCATCACAGTCAAGATGCGCACTCGTTCACAGCAAGCTTCGCCCGGTGGCTTTGTGTCACTCGAGGAGAATGCCCCCCGTCGAACCAGGTCTGCGAGGAATGCTGCGCACCAGGAACCTGCAACGTCAGAGCAACCCCCGACCCGTGCAAAGTCTCAGCGCGCACCTAAGAAGACTACTACTACTACTACCGCCAAGAAGCCCACAGTCAAGACCCAGACACGGAAAGCTACTACAACGAAGCGCACGACGCGCCAGTCAACACGTAAAACCGACAAGCCCGTTTCAGACGAAGATAAGCAGCCCGCCCATACAGAGGAAGATCTCGCCACGGATACTACAGCTGCAGAGATGACTACCCCCACGGAGGACCCGAAAATTGTCGACCCAACACCCGCACTATCTGAGAACGATACCCCTGATCGTGAGTACATTCCCTGTGTTTCTCACCCCCCTATGGTCCCCCAATCCCCAAAGAAGTCCCAGGAGATCGATTGTTTTGATGGCCCGGATTCCCGGGGTATCAGGGCTGCCTCGTGTCTCGAATCCTTCATCGACGAGCTTAGTAGTGTCGGCTCGCCTCTCTCTGAGAGGTCGAAGACGCCATCCTGGACGTCGAAGGATGAGACCGAGGCAGCCCTGGCACCGCGTCCCGCGCAGGAGTCGGGCGCCACCAACATTGAGACATCGGCAACCACAGAGAGAGTCTCGCTCCCGACTCCTGCCGCGGAAGAGCGCACCTTTGAGCCACCTGCGGAACCAACCGTGGCGGAGCCAAGGGGAGTCACCGTCGTGACATCCCCTGAGCAGTTCAACACTGCCTCATTGGCTTCCGCTGCGGGCTCCGGAGGAGTGGTGGTCGTCGAGGACGAGCGGGTGGGCGCACTTATTGCGTCCTTTGCCAGATTGTCCTTGGATGATCTCGCGCCTCGCTCGTCCAATGAAGCGGCTGCCATTCTGATGGAGTCGACTACCGCGTCGTTCGGAGAGCCTGTTGAGCCCGCCCGCGTCACTCGCCGAAGCCTTCGCGCTTCTCGACAAGAGTGGATTCGGGACTGGGCTCAACAGGTCCCTTCCACGGGCTTCTTTCATCCCATCACAGGGCAGCTCGTGGAAGGGCCGTCGGCGTCGGTTGAGTTGGCGGGTGATCTCGCGTCCAACCGTGAGCCCCCGACCCGTTGGTTTGGGGTCCTGGACTACATACTGCGAAGGCGACGGCGTGAGGTTCAAGTGATGTCGCCGCTGCAGGAAGAATCGCAGAGTAGTCCCGGCCCCGGCTCAGGGGTTGTTGCTCTCAACGCGGTGGCTCCCCGGGGAATCCGGGCAAAAAGGCCACAAAAGAACAAGGGGCTAACAAACCCGCCAGTGACCCGGAAGCGTGCCCGGGCAGATTCAAGCGACGAAGAGACCCAAGGCCCGCAGACGCCTGCCGCAAACAAGCGGCGTAACCTTGGCCCCCCCGGCAGCACGCCGTATCGACCCGCAACCCGGCCACGCTCCCTAACTGCGAACATTACTCCGTATTCTGAGAGACTTCGGAGACGGCAAGCCGAAAGAGATGGCCGTATCCACTCCACCTCGCTTCGCGTATCTCAATTGCTGGCCCAGCAAGAAGCTGACCGGCGCCGCCAGGCAGCAGAGTCTTCTGCGCCCCCATGCTCTGAGCTGCCGCGTACCACCTTTGATTTCTCGCTTGATAACGCTCACGAAACCAGTCATGATCAAGAGCAGTCGCAAAGCTTACAGGAACAGTCTTCTACGCCCGAGCCGCCGGCCACTCCGGAGCGCCAGAGTGGTTGGAACCTCCGTGGTCTGCTCAACTCCGTACCTCGCACCTTCACAAGGATCCTACCCTCTTTCAGGAGGACCCCCGAACCTACTCAAGTGCAAGGTATGTTCTCTTTTGATCTGCATTGGGCCATATAATTGATGAGAATTTAGCGCCTCCCCAACCATCTTCCGAGCGTATTGATCGGACGCAAACCTCTCAGGCGTCCTCTAGTGTTTCTCAGAGCCAAGCACAGAGTAGCCGGAGATCCAGCGAGGAGCCACCTCAAAAGCGCCGTCGCAAGTCTTGGTCTCTCTTTGCGCAACCCTTTGATAGGTCCCTCTACCTTGGGGACATCCCTAAGAAGGATTCAGCAGCTCCGTCTTCTGCTCCGTTACTGTCTCGCCCCGCTTCCAAGCCATCAACAGAAGAAACAACACCGCAAGAATCAGCCACGCCAAACGCCCAGAAAGATGTAGGCGTAGAAGGTCAAGATTCTCGGGAGCGCGAGGCAGAAGAACAGAAGCAAAAGAAGCGGAAGCGCTCCCCGTCGCCTGACGTGATTCCCAACCCTCCGGGGTGCAGTTATGGGCTGGACTTGGATTACTTCTGCTATAGCTCTGAAAGCGAGGATGAGCAAGAAATACCGCTGCCACGAACTGAGCCAAACAAATCTGGTCGTTTAGCTAAGACAGCTGTCCGCGGCGCCTTGCGCTCAGAGCGGCATTCGTCGAAGAAAGTCCGCTTCGATGCGAGTCCAGAAGATACACCCTCCAAACTCCGATTGCGTGCTCGTGCAACCGACCCATACCGTGGAAGACACTTCATTGGAATGGGTAACGATTCTGAGAATGCTGCCCCAGAGTCTCCCACCCCCGCTCCCCATGCCGCTGATGAGTCTTCAAGCCGCCGTCCTGGATTCGTCCCAAACGTTCAGGGAACTTTCCAGTTAGATTACGACGCCTTCTCAGACGAATCCGAATCCAGCGGGGCCTCTGCTTCAGCAAATGTCTCTGCCTCCGCACCTACCCCTGCACCTAGCTCACCTACCGTCACTCGGGCTAGTATCTCCGAAAGGTATGACATAATGTTCCTTGTTTCTCAAGACAAAGATTGGCTAACCAGCAATTCTCTTTAGTGTGCCATCTACAGAGTCCCGCCAGACTCCACGTCAAGCGGCTCCAGCCCCGTCAACTCCTGCGAAGATTGACGAAGAGGCTCTCGCCAGAGCTCGCTCACAGGCTGAGAAATACAAGCCTAAAACCCCTAGTGGCCTTCGTACTGCAAGCAGATACTCGAGTCCTATGACTGCTACACCCGACACAATCTCTGCAACTGCCATCGCACCCGCAGTCACATCAACACCATCCACGTCCGAAACGGCACTCGCACCTGCGCCTGAGCCCGAGCAGCAGACTATTGAAGATTTTGGAGACGATGAATTTGCCCGTGAGGCTCAGTGGCTCTATGAGAATTGCCCATCTGGAGACCTCAATGACCTTGTGTGGCCTCAGCCTGTAACATACGAAGAGCAAGGTTTCAGTCCCGAGGTGATCGATCTTGTCAATGAGATTTGGGATCCCTCAACAGTCGACTATGCTTATACCAACATCTGGAAGCCTGGCCTTGACGCGTTCAGGCGCGAACTAGAATCCGGCGCATCCGAAGCTGCACAAGCATAAATGCAATTACGGGCACAGGTTGAAGCAATAAATGCTCTTAGCCTTTCAAGATGAGTACGCTTTTTCTATGGATTAAGCTGCACAAAATTATCCCTGAGAAACGATCATTGCCGGCAGCAGACTGTCCCAGAGATGGTTGTCATGGAATGAGCGTATTACTGACCAACTGCAATATGAGCAGTTGCAGTCTTTTTCTTCCAAAAGTAGTGTCATTTACTACCCTTTTCTAACTCCAATGTCTTGTCATGGGCATCGTTCAATGAGCGGTTTGAAAGTTCAGTATTCGGGGGAGTTTGTTTCGCCACGTTTATCTAGTGGTCTTACAATGCATGGGCATTTGTGTATTTGAAAGTTGCGTTGCTTTTTGTATCATTAGCATCTTAGCGGTTGAAGGCAACGAGGTTGCATTTATGTTATTAGTTACACTGTCCACATTGCAAATGTACCAGTTGAAATGAATTTTCCATTAACATCATCGTAGCAGAATCAATTAAACTGCATTATGTCCGATGCTATCTGTAGCAATACGAGCTACTGATCCTCAATTAAAAGCAAGCAGGCCACACCCTATCGTCCAGCATTCGGCGAACTCTACTACCCTGCGAGGCAGCAGCGTTGAGTATCACGAAAGGAGATCGATGCTCTAGTAACTCTTTGCATTCGAAAGAATCTTGAGATACAGACGTGGTATCAGAGACAAGATGCCAAAAAATATAATGTATATACTACATGCCAATGCACTCGGACATATCAATCGATCAATCAAACCCCTCGAACTCATCATCATCGCCACCAGTAGCTTTATTTTCCTTATCTTTAGCCGCACGCCTGAGCAATCGTTCCTCTTCATTCTTCACCCGAATCTGCTCAAGCATCTTCTCCGTCTCGAGCACCTTTTGACGCTCTTCCTCCGTCATCTTCTCCCATTTGTCCTTCTGCTGACGCGCCTGCTTAGCCTCCCGACGCTTCAGCTTCTTATTCCGGTTGTCGAGATTCCTGCTCCACGCGACACTCTCGCTGGAGCGCTTCTTGCCTGCAGCCTGGTCGTCCGCGACACCGTTCTCGGCATTCTCCTGTACTTGTTCCTTTCGGCGCTTCTCGCGCTGTTTGTCCTTGTATGCGTAGTTTTCCCAGTCTAGTTTCACGCCAAGTGTCCGGTCGCCTTGGAAGTTTCTCAACTCGGGCATCTTGGGAAGCTTCAGCAGACCCCATGCATTACCTAGTCCTTCCCAGTCTAGGTCTGCGACGCGGAATATACTGCTGGCTTGGTGCTTGCTGTAGCTTCGGAACCAGCTGACGAAGGCCTTTTGGCCGCGGTCGTGTAGTGCGCGGTCTGCGAGGACGGCTTTACGAGCTGTTTCGGTTGCCGCGGCGGCGTCGGCGTCGGTTATGGTGAGGGTGTGAGGGTACGGTGCGACGGGGGTCTTGCGGACTTCGAGGAAGTTGACGTAGTCTTCCTCGCGGCCGGGGTGGAGGAGGACCACACTTAGACCCTTCCGGCCTGCACGTCCGGCACGGCCGCATCGGTGGATGAAGGTCTTTGGGTCCGAAGGGGGGTCGATCTGTATTACGACGTCGACTGAGGGGATATCTAGTCCACGAGAAGCAACGTCGGTGGTGAGGAGAATGGCGGGGGTGTGGGAGTTGACGAAGCGGTTGAAGTTCTTTTCGCGGACGTTTGCTTGGTGTTTACCGTGCAGGGGGATCAGCTGGAAGTCATCGCCGATGATTGAAGGAAGGATTGCGGAGAGGTAGTCGACACCCGAGCATGTTGAGACGAACATGATGGTCTTTTGAGGGGCGGGCTCGAGCGAGTAGAGGATGTGTTTGATGGCAGGGAATTTGTGAGTTGGGGGAGCTGTGAGGTACGTCATTTGCAAACTAGTATGGTTGTCAGTCTAAGGACGCTTTGATAAGGTAGAAATAATGGTACGAACCTGGCCGGTGTGCGTTTATCCTGAACACCTGACGTGCCCTTTACCTTGACCATGACTTTGACGGGGTTGCGCAGACCAACCCGAACAATCTGATCAACAGCCTCACTGACACTGGCACTGAACAACCCCGTGCGCCGTTGCTTGGGGAGGCGGCGCAAGATGTTCTGTAGTGTATCCTTGAATCCCAGATCCAGAAGTCTGTCCGCTTCGTCCATGACAAGCATTTCGAAAGACGATTGAGGGCAGTGGACATGGGGCGAAGAGAGCAACTCCAACAGTCGTCCCGGTGTAGACACCAACAGATTGGGAGACCGCTTCAAGAAGGTACTCAAATCCTCAGCTGGGGTGGTAGAACCGCCGAGAAGGAGCTGCGGGACAACTTTGAGGGTTGATGAGGGGAATTTCTGACGAGGCGCATCGTCGTCTTCATCGGAGGGTTTGAGACCGGCAGCGGATGGAGGATGGAAGGCGAGCAACGATGTCAGGACGTTGTAGATCTGCGATGCGAGTTCTCTTGAGCGCAACTGTCAGTACTGTACCGCGATCTCTTCACAAGACGACCAACCTGGTTGGAGAGATGATGATGGCTCCGACATGGTGTTTCTTGAGTGGTTCTTCCAGGCGCAAAAGCTTCTCGACAACTGGAATCAAGAAGGACAAGGTCTTTCCACTTCCCGTGACTGCTTCAACCACAACATCCTTATGCGCCATGAACAAGGGAATCGCAGAAGCCTGGACGGGGGTCATGCGGGTGAAGCCCATAGAAGCAACGGCATCCAGTACCCATTCCGACAGGGCGGGCGTCACTCCATCCCATGCTCTGGCAGAGGTGCCCGGGGGTGGTTTGGGGGCCATTGTGAGTGTAGGCTGTATTCTGTGGTCCTTCCGAGTCACAGCCTGGTCCCAGATCAATGCCAAATTGGGTAGAAGATGTTGCGCAGATCCGCCGTGGAATCTCGATCTTTTTTTGCTGATAATTTTTCCTTATCAGAAACGCGGCGATTAGATACCGGAGGCGGTGAGATCATTCTGCAGGTGCACACGTGATGGACCGCGGATTCGGCGGAAGGAAATCCAGTCAGCTGAAAGTTCAGCTGAGCGTCAACAAGCATCAACTGTCAATCTGCACGCATCGGTCGCCGGTGCACCTAAAGATAGGAGCGCCGACTACGGTTCAATTCTCTTGACTCTATAACTTGCGCTTTTTTTGGTGGTTATGCCGATCCTCTGCTAAGCGTGGCGCATCATCCGAGGCGGTGTTTCTGCCTGGTGCTACCATCATCATAGAGCCTTACACTCATAATCTACCGTATATTGTCAGGAACATCCTCTGTCGCAATAATTGCCCAAGATTTCGTCGTCAACAGTGTTCAGTCTGCCCATACTCGGCGCCTGCTCCTCCAACCCCACCCTTATCTCTCCGCGACCGCTATCCGGGCTGATCCACGGCCCAATCCTCCCACCTTTCTCCATACCTGCAGCCGATATGCCTTCTGAACCCGGTTCCATACCGGAGACTCCTCGAGTCATTCCTCCTTCTCCCGCTTCGTCTGAGCGTCGATCAAGCTCGGGCGATTACTTTGGACCTACAACACGCTCCGCAGCACGACGGCAGCGACTTGGGGAGGTAACGGAAGAAACACCTGATACTTCAAACTCGGATTCGAAGCGTTCACGAGCGCGGTCTCGCAGCCCAAAATCTCCTGAGTCTACAAGGCGCCGTACCCGAAAATCTAACCCGAAGTTGCCCGCTGGAAAGCCCAAGAAACAGACGAATGGTCATGCGGAGTCCAACGGGTATCTATCACCTATCGCGAAACCCGGCGGCAGCTGGCACGACATCTCTCGATCACCTTCTCCTCTCGGTCTCATACCTCTCCACAGCCGTTATCGCTCCTTTATACACCGTCATGAGATCCCGCGCAAACTTCTCCATGTATCGATCGGCTTCCTAACCCTCAACTTGTACAGTCGCGGCATTCAAACCCTCCAGATTACACCATGGCTCTTCGGAGCTCTCGTACCGATAGCTACGGTAGATATCGTCCGTCACCATTCCACCAAGGTCAACAATATATATATCCGCTGCGTGGGGGCTTTGATGCGCGAGACAGAGGTTTCCGGCTACAACGGTGTGATCTGGTATCTTGTGGGCACATATGCAGTGCTGCGCTTCCTCCCCAAAGACGTCGGAGTCATGAGCGTACTGCTCCTCAGTTGGTGTGATACTGCAGCCTCCACATTCGGTCGTCTCTACGGCCGTTACACATTCCAGCTGCGCAAGGGCAAGAGCTTCGCTGGGACACTGGGAGCCTGGTTTGTGGGTGTCCTGACCGCAGCCGCATTCTGGGGATACTTCGTACCTTATATCGGAACCTTCCCCAATGACCCGGAGGGATCGTTCATGTTCACCGGTCAGCTTAACCTTCTTCCCAGCTCGATCAAGAACCTCATCGGCTGGACTGCGGACACCCCCAGCGCTGTCATTTCGGGCCCGTTGGCCCTCGGCGTTATGAGCGTCGTCTCGGGCTTAGTCGCCGCTGGAAGCGAGTTCGTGGACATCTTCGGCTGGGATGATAACCTTACTATTCCGATCTTGAGTGGTATCGGATTGTGGGGTTTCTTGAAGGTCTTTGGTTGAGCGAACTACTGCAGCTCATGCCGTTATACCTCCCCTTTTTTGTTCATTATCACAGCTCTGCCATGGCTTGGATAGTCGCTGAAGCGCGCGACAAGCCGCGAGCCGCAGCGTCGACTCATCATTCATTTCAACCCTCTTTTCCTTTTCCTCTGTTCAATTACCTACCTATCCTGTCTATTTCTTATACATACACCCGATTACCCCATGACCAACTACATCACCACTCCTCTTCTCTTTGAGCTCTCACTCGATTACCCCCCTGTTTTGCACTACTCTGAAGGGGAAAGACTTTGGAAATAATTACTTTGGCCCGCAGAAGGACTTTTGTTTAATGATCACTTAGATAGATATCCTGGATCGGCGTGGCTTTGGCGCTTGCAAATCTACACAAACACACGGGCTACTATTTACTTTTAATATCCTGTATAGATGTTGTAATGACGTGCAGTGACTACTTTCCTCATGAAATCTGATATGTCCAGACTTTGATGTATACCATGACTTACATGCCAGTGTAAGAAGAACATTATTCGACTCGGGATTGGGTCCCGAAAGCGATGCGCCTATAATGCATGTCCAAGAGATTAGAGTAAGGCAAGACTTGGATCAAGTATAGTATAAGACCAATGCACGATTTTCTCATTGCTGCTCAAGTCAAGTCCAAGATGCTCACACGGGCGATCCGCTTCTTCTTGCCGCGACTGGTTTGAGTGTCGGTCGTACTTGCAGCTTCTGCAGATCCAGTTTTTGAGCTAGTGTCTGTCGTCCAGAACCCGTCGTGTACGACAACAGATTCAATGTGTGAGACTGTCGACGGACAGTCGTCTGGTTTTCCAGAAGATTTGCCTTTCCGAGGCTTGAGCTCCGTGGGCTCGCTCACTGAGGACAATGTTTGTGTTCGACTCCAGGGATTCTCACGATCCCGGCGCTTTCTTGTATCTACAGCATTATCTTCTTCTGATATCAAAACAGGCTCGCCGTTCTCCACAGAAGGCGAAGGGCGGGCAATGCGCTCAGCGGCCCCAGCAGGGCCCGACCTGGTGTTACACACCTTCTTCTGGCGCGAGCTTCTTCGAGGCATGGGCCCAATGTCGTCTAGGCATATGGGTTCTGTGGCGGTTTTGCGCGCTTGCGCGTCATCCAATGCTATGGAAGATATCGCTCGTTGTAGTTCGTCAACCTCGCAAGAAGACTTCAGTTTGTCTCCTTTGCGCCGGGGTTTCGATGCATTTTGGCGGCCTGCATGGTTAGGAGATATCGAACGAAGTGCAGGCTTCTTGTCGTCTGTCGCATCCCCCTTCCGCGTACAACGTTTTGAACTTGATTGAGCATTCTTCTTGGTCGGCGAAAGAGCTGGAGAACTCTCTGCGGAAGACAATTTCTTTGTCTTTCCGGTGGCATCTGTCAAAGCAGGTTGTCTTCCAGCTCTGCCGCGTGCTCGGGTGGTTCTGGGTGACTGCTGTTCGATAGTTGTGTAGGACGGTGCATGACTCAATGAAGAAAATTGGTCGATTAGATCATCAAGGCTCGGCGAATCGTCACTTGAGTCAGTCGATGGCTGCTGCTGTATAGATATGTCAGACGGTGATAGCTTCCTTGACAGATTAGGAGAATCTTGAGACTGACGGGAACTCGACAGGCTGGGTACAGCAGTTGCTTTGGCCGAGACTGCTGCCTCTAAGAGCTGCGCACTTTTGTGGCGGGATATTTCGGTTCGCTCCTTCGTGAGGGTTCCATATTTCAAGATGCTACCTCGCTTCATGTTCGGGTCTATAGGCCCTTTTTTCCTAGGCCCTGTCTTTCGCGTCGCTGTTTTCTTCGGTGCCGACTTCTCAGCTTGCTCTCGTTCCCAGTTCTTCACGACTTCTGGGAGACCTATCGTGGCTATGGTTTCGAATACCCACACCTTTTCAGAGGCATAAGGATCATAGCGCTTTATGACACGTTTCTTTACCGGGGATTGAGGCACAGATACCGCATTATCCTCCAGTTCCTCTTCCTCGTCCCCTGAGGCCGTCGACTCTTGAGAAGGAAGTGGAGGATTTGGCTCATCCGCAAGAATGTCCAAGCCAACAATGTCGACAGGAATCATATCCAGCTGAAACTCCGTCAAGCCGTCGGTACTATAGCTCGATCTGCTTTTATAGATCTTTTGCAGCATCGGCGTGTTGCTGTTCGACAACGTAGGGCAGTTCGCGGGAAATGCTGATGCTTGTCTTCCAAGGCGTAGTCGGTAGGACAGAAGCGGCTCAGAAAGTAATCTGGTCACTTTTCTAGCCCCAGAGCGGTAATTCCACTCAAAGGCGTCGGCAGCAAATCTCCTCAGTTCAACAACGTCTATGTCCTTGTCCCAAGCATTTGAGAGGTTATGTTGAAGGGTTCTGATGTCGCCTGTCGAAGAAACCACAGGATTTGCATAATATGACAAAATCGTCCGATCAGGAAAAGTGTCGGGAATTCGGACAGCCTTGTGCTTGGTCTGGAAGTAACCACTTTCGTTTTCTTCCAACTCATACTGGAGTCGTTCTCTCCAATCGCTTAGTCTGGCATCGAGCTCGGCGCCATCTGACTCAAGAATTTCAAGAAGATCTGCGCCAAAGCCAGCTTTGGCAATCTCGCCAGCGAGCTTGCTACCGCATTTAGGGACCCCCGACGGCAAGTAATCACCTCCACTCAACATGGCAAACAAGATCATGCCTGCACGATCAAGCTTCACACTTGAAGCATCACCAGCGGTGTTCATGCGGTAGCAGGTAACATGGGTTGCAGCCCCGGTGCTGCTGCCACTTTCCTTGGAAAAGCCCATGACGGTAAATGTTGAGCCAAACATAAGAGCGTCAACGTCATTGGTCATGACTGCATCAACAACTCCTGCTCTTTGCAGTCTTGCACACTCTGCTTCTGCCTCTCCTGGCGCCTCGTGACGCGGAAATCTGAACAGATCGACTAAGATCTTGGAGAGCCGAATGATTGGTGCACTTCCGTAACTGCGACTTGACACGGCTTTGCCTCTCTTGAAAGGCGGCTTGTTTTTGCCATCATATACAAAAAGGGGATGGATTGGAAGCGCTAAAATCTTCAACAGTCTGTAAAACAATGTTCGTAGCTCGGGGTTTCGACCACCCCGGCCAGCTTGCACTTGGAACAGCCATATCGAGATGTCCACAGCAATACGAATAGGCCTTGCTGTGCGCTCCAAATGGGTTATGGCCAATCTTGACAAGGAGATACGTTCACCAGCGCCGATGGCATGGATCAGCCTTTGTGGTCAGTGGATTAGCCGTTGAACTACTTGAATGAGTACTGTTTGCGCACTGGAAAGGGATAATATATTTCTCTCCCAAGTAAAGTTTCACAAAACAGCACCTACAAAACTGGCTGACTTACCCCGGAATCCCCATTCGGACAGCCTCCCTTCTTCCCAACTGTCAAAACCCAAAATACCAATAGAAACAAAATTGCACTGCAGCTCAGGTTCTCTCTGATGGCGAATACTTAATGCAGCGATGAGAGTTGTTTGTTGACGGCGGCAACTGGGCGACGCGGCCCGATGTAGATCCGCCCGCCCAGAGCCTCCGCAGATTGTCGCGGCTTCCTTTTCGAGCTCGCCAATCGCCAATCGCCAATTGCCCCCAATTCGGGAGTCTTTTGCTTAAGTGGAAAATCTGCTGGCAGAAGGTATGATCTAAGCCTTCTCATTTCAAGCGCATCGGTTGAGAGGAAGTATGATCTGCGCGGGGCCCCTGAAGCAAGTTGACTTCTATCTCCGATCCTTCCCCGCGATTTCCATAGAGCAGCGACCTTTGCGACTGTCTCAGCAACTCATTCGGACGACGACATGACAAGTACATCCTCCACCTCCGCTTTCGACGATAGGCGACCCATATCCATGAACTTCCGGCACAGCCAATCTGGGAGACCTGATTCGCCCCATACGCCCCAACATCACCTCCGTTCCAATAATTCTTCCTTTGCAAGCACCTCCTCCGCAAGCACATCATTTCGCGGAGAAGAAGATGCTATCATATTCGAATTTGGAGCAAGATGGCTTCGGGCAGGGTTTGAGGGAGAAAGTACTCCAATGTGTGTGGTTGGATGCGGTCCGGAGGAGTCGAGAAGGGTTGGCGATTACAGAGGGTGGTTGAGAAGCAACGAGACGGACTCATCACGCTCGCAACCGGTCAAAGCTGATGAATGGGCTGGTGCATATGAACTCTGGAAGATGGATGTACGCGATATGGATATGGCACTCATTGACGACAAGATCGAGCGCATGTTTCGCGAGACCTACAATAAATACCTGTTGACGGATGCGGGAACATCACGACTGGTTCTGGTTCTTCCGTCTATCATGCCACACCCTCTCCTATCATCGCTTTTGTCAACCCTGTTTAGCCGTTGGCGGTTTCCAAGCATCACCCTTTTGACCAGTGCTCCTATGGCCGTGGTCGCAGCTGGGCTGCGTTCAGGCTTGGTAGTGGATATTGGATGGGCGGAAACCGTTGTCAGCGGTATCTACGAATACAGAGAGATGGCTGTCAAGCGCAGCACGAGGGCTATGAAGTCCCTACTGCAGGAAACTGGACGGTTCCTGACACGACTCTCCGATGATAGCGGGGCCGCGCAATCGGCGGACGAAATTTCCGTTCATTATGAGCTCTGCGAAGAAATTGCTAGTCGGTTCCTGTGGTGTAAGCCTAAGGCGGCTTCTCAAGGCTCCGCGGCGACACCGCAGCAACAGCCTGCCGAGGCACGAGAGGAGGATGCTGGAGTGGCTGACCAACACCCTATTTCACACTCAGATGCAACGGTGTCGCTTCCCTCCCCGTCAGGTTCAGGATCAACCTACATCGACCTTCCTTTCTCCAAGCTCGCGGAACCGGTGGAAAAGGTTCTCTTTGCGGAGGGCTTAGCCGATTGCGAGTTGGACGACGAGGAAAAACCGTTGCCGTTGTTGGTGTATCATGCCCTGCTTAGCCTGCCTCCCGATGTCCGCGGCACGTGCATGTCGCGTATTGTTTTCATTGGTGGAGGCTCCAATATCCCTGGTGTCCGACAGCGCATCCTCCAGGACGTGGCGTTCCTGGTGGAAAAGTATGGCTGGTCACCTGTCCGCGGCAAGGTTATCGAGCAGCAACGCCAAAAGCTTGAGAGCCTAAGACTCTCTCAACCAACCAAGCCGACTGTCACAAAGCAGGAGGGTGAAAACGATACCCCCGATACTGCTGCTGAGCGATCAATCCCAGATGCACAAGCAGAAGAAGAGATCGACCCCATCGAGCAAAAGATCCGCCGTAATAATAAAGACAAGGACGCCCACCCGCCCGTCCAAGGTGTCCTGCGGGAGGTCGAATCCCTTGGACCCTGGGCAGGAGCCAGCCTTCTCACGAGTCTCAAGATCCGGGGCTTAGTCGAGATTGAGCGGGAAAAATACCTCCAACATGGCCTCGCAGGAGCTAGTCGGGATCTGGAGCATGGGCATGCTCCTGATAGGCGCTCGGGGTTACGCACGGGAGGCGACCGGTCTAGTTGGACTTTGGCTGGCTGGGGTTGAATCTAGTCTCATTTCCCCCGCATGGCCACGCTAATTCATGCGGCCTGGTCAGACAAGCATCAGATATTGGGGATTCGAAAATTTTTTCCATCGTTGTCTATTTTCCCCCCTCCCCCTACGGAGTAGTGCTGACCGCACCACCCTGAACTCACTCTGATTTTGTTCTCACTGAGATTGTCGAAGCAGTTAGCAGTAGATACGATACCCGTTAGAGTCTTACAGCAAATTTATTAGCAATGTCTTTTCTTCCTATTATTATTCTTTGAGCATTCTTAAACACTCAATAAACTTTCTTTGTACGTGCCATTGCTAGTCCGCATAAAGACAAGATGGCGCATCAGATTATGTACACACGGTCGTGGATTTCTAGAGCACGTAATCAGGTCCCCCTCAATCCTTCCTCAAATCTTCTCCCCCACTTACACCGTACCAAACTGGTAAGTAGCCCAGTTAACAGCAGGACCCGTCTCAGGAGAATAGATCTGGTCCGACAATTGACCCCACTGAGGGTTGTTAATACCATCAATCCAGCCCTCAGTCTCAATGACAATGCAACCATGCTGGTTGACGTATTCAGCGCCATCGACACCCTCGGCCTTGTTGCGCTGGACTTGCGATTGCTTGACGGGGATGGTGCCGTTCTGGCCGTTGCAAGAGTAGATCTGGAGAGCTTGCTGGTTGGTAGCGACGTCGAGGCTGATTCCGGTGGTGCTGGAGTTCATGTGGACGATCGGGACGATGGAGTTACGAGCTGCGTATTGAGGAGGCCGATCTACGATGAAGCAGTTGTCGTAGCCGGTGCAGTCATCGCCGCAGAGTCCGTCGGCTTTCGCGATGTCTTGGCCGACGAGTTTGCCGGAGACGAAGTCCGGGGCGCTGTCGTAGACGTTGACGTCGAGGATGGTGCCGTTGGGAATTAGGATGCCGTCTGTGCCGATCAGGCGCTTGGAGAGTGGCAGCTGGAGCCAGGTGTCTTTGAGGACGGTCTCGTCCTTGAAGGCGTTCAGGTTCCAGTAGATGTGGTTGGCAAGCATGATTGGGGTTGTCTCAGTCAAGGCAAGGGAGACGAGTTTGGTGGTCAATTGAGGGAGACCTTGGGGGTTCTCGGGGGTGACTTTGGTTTGCACACTGAATGTGGCATGGGTGATGACGTCTCCGGGGAAGTCTTCGAAGGCACGGTCAACCAGGGTGAATGTGATGGAGGAATTGCTGTACGCGGTCACGGTCCAGTTGCGCTGGTCGTAGCCTACGGTACCTCCGTGGAGCGTGTCTTCACCGTCATTTTCGTTCTCGGGGATATGGTACACATCTGAACCGATCGAGAACGTGCCGTTCTTGATGCGGTTGGCGTATCGGCCGACGACGGCACCGAAGTAGGTGTGGTTGGTCTCGGAGTCCTTAAGATACTGCTTTGGGTCGTCGTAGCCGACGACGACATCCTGGAAGTTGCCGTCGCGGTCAGGGACGAGGAGAGAAGTCAAGCGTGCTCCGTAGGGGATGAGCTTGGCCGTGATGTTCTCTGCGCTGATAGTGTAGAGTTGGAACGGGTCCCCTGTGGACTTGGCAGCAGCAACTTGGGTCAGTGCTGGCAGGCCGTACAGAACGGCAGACAGGTAGCTTCTAACGTGCATTCTGACGCCTAGGAGAATGGTAACGAGGAGGAAGAAGCAGCAGTATATGACCAAGATACGAGGGGTGATCCGGGCAGGGCAGAGCAGAGAGCGGCAGCAGCCAAGAAGCTGGAGAGGTCCCTGGCCGGATCTGGTGGAAGGTCTCATAGTATTTATTTACAGTGAAAGTGTATTTTTTTTTACCTCATGATGGCGCGCCTGACCAGCGGGCGGGGGAAACCAATGCGCAGGGACCGAGAAACTGGGGTAGGAATGCAGCTAATTCCTGGATTGATGTTTAGCTCATTCACAAAATACCCGAGCAAAGGCGTCATCTTACCAAGACGTAAACTAAGGTAAGTGTGCCAGGGGTCTGGAGCCAAAAAGCATGGGTGACTGTGCTTCGTACTCCCTATAGTGTACTAGTAGCTGTCAATTGCTCCTGGGGCTGGGCCAATGGTGTAGGGCGGGAGAAATTGGTCCGGGTCTGACCACAGTCTGAGCGCAAATGAAAAGATCGGATAAAGTGAGTGAATTGGGCCGAAGAAGCTAGGATCAACAGGTTTCTGGCCGAACGAGGGCGAGCGTGGTGGTGAGATGTGATCCCCTTAGTCTGGAGGCTAAACTATCAATCTGGTAGTAGCGCAAAATGAAGCCACGGAAGACATTCCAAGCCCCAGGAATGGTGCTAGTCTTCTTCGGGAAAGTCCCGGCGGGGGAAGAGCTAGAGGTTGCGGGGAAGGCAACCGGCCTGTCGATCATCGGTTTCTCTCTCTTTGCCTTTGCTCACTCTTACGAGGTGACATCCTGCTATGACTGGAGGTGCCATTCAGACGTGGTTCAGTACATTATGGACAAAGCTAGAATAAACGTATCACTGACAGCAGCATCACCAGCATTCAGGCGGGGAGGAAACAAGGTATGGACAATAAAGATTACTCTATAGGGTTTATTGTTAGGGATGGCAGTTATGGGTCCAGATTGCTGTTTGGGTACTTCTGCCGCTCCGTACTCACTCGGCAAGGAACAACAATCCTGCCGGATAACCTAAGCATCTTCCCTGCCGGTCGCTGGGGCTGCCTGATCGGGAGACTTGTTTATGTTATGCGACGATTTTATCAGATCTCCTACAGATTAAGAAACTGTTTTTGGTGGCCGAAACCGTGTCTGGGTAATCTGCTTCCAGACGCGACGACTAACCTTACCTTCAAGGACCGAATATGAAAGTGTCCGACTAGCAAAGCCGATTGAAGTGTTTGAATCCGGTGTCGTCCCTATGAGACGCGACGGGGGGTCACAAATCACCCCTCACATGCGTCGCATCGTTGTTTCCCTATCGATATGTCCTCCCGCACCTCCAGTTCTTCTCCGGACATTCTTGGGCCACCTGGCGACGCTGATTATTTGATCTCCTCCCCGTTTGTCCCCTTCTCGGGTCGCCAAAGCTTCATGTCGCCCGCCAACTTCCGCCTCCTGCAAAGCCCGCGGACGGCGAAGGGCAAAAGGCGGTCGCGTGTGAGTTTGAGCCCTTCGAAAAACGCCCACTCCATAAAGTTCAATGACGTTGTGCTACCTGCCTCCCCGACGACGAAACTGAACGGCCAGCGCGGTGGAATGTCTCCCGATAAGGGTCCGGCCGACGGGAATGTCAGTCCGTGGAGGATTCGGGTAACGCTCGAAGCGACACAAGATGAAGAGACCAACCAAGGCAGCCCTTCGCGAAAACGTTTGAAGCCATCAACGACAACGATGAAAGTACCCCTCAAAGACGATACAGAACAGACCCCCCGCAGACGCAGAGGTCGCCCAAGGAAGTCCGACATTTGGCTGCAGGATGCGACTCCACGCGGAGGTAGTCCAGGACATACACCAGGCCCTGGACATACCCCGGGTCCAGGGCATACTCCTGGTCCTGGGGGGACAGGTCAAAAGAGAAAACGAGGCCGGCCGAGGAAAAGCGCACCGGCGCTCGATGTGGTAGAACCAAGCGAACAGCAGGTGGAAAGTCAAGAGGTTGAACAAGAGGCGCTGATAGAGCCCGAGCAGAGATGGAGTCCGTTGAATCTGGCAGCAGACCCGGGATCTGATGATGACATTGGGGGGGATCAAGGACTCGAGGTCAATGACGATTTTGGTTATGGCGACCGATTGGAACTACCTGATTCCGCTATCCGCGATGGGACTGCTCCCCGAGTGACATTCGAGCAAACTTTTGAGACTCCAAATGTTGACCATGTCGACCAAGGATTTACGGAGAACGACGAGTATAACCTACATTCAACACCTTCCAAGATGCCATCCCCAACCCGCGATACCTCGATAATCTCGCCAGCGAACACATTGCATGCCGGCCGCACCCCGAGACCATCACGCCTTTATCCCACACCAACCTCATCATCTGCAGCAGAAGAAGATAAGACAGAGCAGGCTCAGAAAACTAGTGCTACCTATGATAGGGATCACCTTGAGAGCGGGGCACGCCTCAGCGCAGATCCGACCGAGGAACACAGGGAGTTTGACTCTATAATGGAAAGTGAAGGGTTCAGCATGGTCTCACTGGATACATTGCCGTCCGCTAAACAACATGAGATTAAGAGCGCGAGCCACTCCCAAGCCGCCAAGAGTTCTCTAAAGCCTTTCTTAGAACGGGAATCAAATGGCGTCTTGAAGCGAAGAACCTCGGCGGTCCAGAATCAACAAGAGAACAATTCTGTCCGGAAGGCCCGGTCGGACTCCAAGCAACGGAAACAGTCACCAGCCCAGCTGTTCACCCAGTCAAGCGAGGCCAATGCCCACTTAGACCGTCCATCATCCCAAGACAGGCTCGAACCTTCCAGAGACATGCCCGGATCAACGGCGATGTCATCTGAGTCGACTTTTACTGGACAAAAGCGGGGGCCGTTGACTAGGTTCGTCAGAATAGTTCGTGCAGGCTTAGCTCTCGAAGGGCCTCTAAGAAACTCAGAAGAGGGGCAATCTTCGTACCAGTCAAACTCAAGAAGGCTTAGCTCCTCGGGTGATCCAGATTCTATGCTGGACACGTCTAGGAAAAGGCTGGAACATGTTTTTGGGGACTTGACCCCACAAGTACAACAAGAGCTGCAGGCAGGCTTGGCATTTGGGCAGGCACTCGCAAAGAGGCGAATCGAGAGAGAAATGGAACAACGCAGACAAATGGAGTTGGAGGAGGTGACTGCAAGAAACACTGCTCGGGAAAGCAGGGAATGGAGTGGCTCCAGTTCACCACAGCAAACACCGCCTAAGACCACCGACTATGGCACGCCGGGCACGTTTATGAGACGGCGAATGGAAGAATGGCAACGGGAAAGGGAAGCTATCAGTCGAGAGATCCAGATGGCAAATTCTAGCCAGGTCATCGTCATTGACAGCGACGATAATGATCAGTCGAATATGCAAGATGGCATGTATGAAGACGGCGATGAGATTGAGTATGCGGCGGAACCCGTTCAAGACGATCAAGATGACGACACCCACGTAGAGGCCGAGCGCCTAGATGGGGAAGACGAGGATGATGGCTACGAAGATATTTGGCAGCAAGAAGCTCGCAGTCAAGGCAACCAATCAGATCATTCTTCACTACTTGAGGATGACCAGGATGGTGAGCACCTTAGACAGGATGAGTCTAGCCCGTGGAAGAGTGGCTGGACTCCTGCTCGGAATCAGAATGACAAGATCTTATCGCCGGCTCATTGGACAAACGAGCGGGAGACTGTGCCATTCTTGGGCCGGTCGAGGGTCAAACAGTTACAGGAGCAAGAAGTTGATTTGACGGCTCTGTACCGTGCCCAGGACACACCAAAGCGTCGCCACTACTACTATGGGAAAAGCAGTCCGCCGAGCAGTGCAATACGAGGCTCTGTAGGCCGTTCGCCAGCGTCTGTGGTACAAGAGGAGCACTATGAGCATGATTTCAACCAGGATCAACAGTCAGAGGGCTACGTGGAGTCCAGCCCTCGCCGGGACTCGGAGGATGAAACATTCCAGATCGATCCGACAACCAGATTGGAGATGGCTAGACAACGCCAAGACCCTGGGATGGAAGTCAACAAGATTGGGGGGGTGTCAGATGCCGTTACATCCGAGAGACAAACTGCTCCAGAGGTGGGAGACATCACGCCGGAACGTCCACAGCATGCAAGCCCTGGCAGTCAAGCATCATCCTGGTTCCAGAAAATCACTAATTTCACGCCTGGTTGGCTCAGAGCACCGAAGTTTGAACAGCAAGGGCGGGGTCTGGAAGATCCTTCGGGCGACGAAGATGATGAACCGCCCGCCGTTGAGTCAGCGCATGATAGATATGATAATGAGGATTATGGCGATGATGAAGTCAACTGGGGAGACTTGGGGGAAACCCCGCGACCTACTCGATTTGAAGAGGCAGAAGATGGGAAACAGAGTTTCGCTCGTTCCGAGTCTTTCCATGCGGACGACGATGCGCACGCTTCACTGGACGAGAAGGGTGACAGAGAAGAAGTAGTGGAGGGGCAGGCTTCACGAGAGCAATCGCCTTCGTCCTTTCCCTTGTACTTTTCCGATGATCACTACCGCTTGCTGCATCGCCTCTATCGCTCGGCCAAACTGTATCCTGAGCGCTTCCCTTACCATCCGGCGCCTGGCCGCTCCGATATGATTGGCGACTGGATCTGGACCTCGGATGGAGTCTACGGAGTGCCAGTCACAGAGCTTCAGTTTGGCATAGTTGATAGATTTGCGCAGCAGCTATCCCAAGCCGATTCAAAGGCCGGCGGAACGGGTCAGATTCCTTGGACGGAAGCTGACGTTCACAGACGATTGATCAGTATCATTATCGGGGAACAGATCAGACAAGACCAGAGGGAGAGGAGGCTCCACGAGGATCAACTGAGGGAAGAGTATTCGCGAAGCAGGGACACAGCGTACGGGACGTGGCGCATATGACTTCTCAAACCTGCACGTCGCTTGGCTCCTGCCGCCTGAACTCGGCACACTACATCTATTTTTTGAGTACAGACTTTGTTGGCACACAAAGTTAGCACACGTTGTAACGACTTATATTCTTGCTTTTCTTGTTGAGAGGATACGTTGTTTCGGGTCTTCACGGGTGGCGAACCAGCGGAATTGATCTTGAGGGTCATTGGGTGGCAGGCTCACTTTACGTTTTGGCCTTATGTTCTTGTACAGCATGTATTTTGTCTACGTACTATTCCCCCTCTGTTTCATTTGTCTTGGACTCTCCACACCCGATTGGATCTCCATGAGTCAGCTGCCAAACAATTTTTTCATTTCTTACTCGTTTATATGTTGGAATGGAACGCAACAACACCATTGGTGTATGCAGCACATATGGTTCCCTACTTTGGCAAAAGAGCGCACCTGTCAGCCAGGTTCGGAAGACAATTGTTTGGCCTGGAACCTGATTCGCAGAATTGACTTTCTAGTGCCCCTGTATAGACCAATGAATGCGGCACAGTTGACCGATCTCCATGGAACGTGTCGTGCTGCGGGCATCGGTGTTTGCTCTGTGACGTCCGCAACGTCCTGTCAACTTGGTGAGTTTCTCAACCTTTCGACCCTATTCCTTTCTGGGTCGTGGTCGAGTAACGCTCCTACTGCCACGTTTACTTCTCCACGGGGTGGCTACATAGTAGTTTCACGGAAATAGTAGCAGTCACAAAAACGGGGTTGACCTGCCACCTGCCAACTACTACTTACTTCATGGTCTGACGAACTCGAGGTACATCATCGTCGCTCATTGGTCCCAACATTGTAGTTCTGACTGCACAGTGCAGACATCCTGGAGCGCCAGCCAAGCGGAAGCAGGCGACATACGAGCCTAGCCCCATTTTAGAAGCCTGATGTCGGGTTGTGTTTCCTATGGCGCCTAAAACCGGATTACCTGGCCGCCTCGGGTAAGGAAAGTATGCAGGGCGAGAAACGAAGGTATCGTAGTAGTAAACCGATCCCCGAAGTGATAGATGCATCGGGTGCCGTTGGTAGTAAGTAGTTAGTAGTTGTAGTAGTAGTTGACCGGGTCGATATGATGTATATAAAAAGGGGGATTTCCAAATGGCCTGTAGTATATACACAATCTATTGTGTGTGTCTGTGTCTGTCTGTGTGTGTGCCTGAGTTCAGTTACAACTGTTCAAACAGTTCTGTCAGCTTAGCCAAAGTGAACTGCAACGGTCAAGTCCACCACCATACTACTGCCGTCCAGTCCCTTTGGATCGATAAGCAAAGAACAGATCAGCAGGAAGATCAGGCAGACAGAATTTACATTTTGTATATGTACGGAAAAGAAAAAGAAAAAGGGAAAATGGGGGTCAGCAATCCAGTCAAGTATGTCTTGCGCCTGTCCCTGTTCACCAACAAGCGAACCGAGCAACAACAACGACAGCATCGACAAAATCACTCCCCTTCCTCCATCTCCCCGATTTCTCCCATCTCCCCCTCCTCTACCTGGAAAGGGAAAGAAATTGACTCTGACCCGCCCATCGAGGTTCGCTGGGGCGCTGTGCAGTACCCAGATGACTATGCAGCATTGACCGATGGTCATGCCCACATGGCGGTGAGCGCAATCGACTCGCATCTGGGCAGCAGCAACAGCAGCAGCAGCAGTAGCCGCAGCAGAAGCAGCGGTAGCAGTAGTCGGACGGGGTTGGTGCGCATCGCCAGCTGGGCCAGTCTGGCTGGAGATCGATGTCGGTGGACGATGGAACAGGAACGGAAATTGGCGATTGCGAGAAGCGAACTGGCTCGATGTCAGAAAGCTTGGAGTTCGGAGCAGGAATTGTGGATTGCTCAAGTATGTTTCATCCCCTTTCTCTTTCAGCATTGTTTCAATAAATCTCTTGTTGGGATTTTCATTCTTTCTGTGTGTGTGCTTTGCTCTTGCTTGTTCACTGTTGTGAGACAAACAAATCTATACCCCTGTCTGTCTGACTTTCACCGATCGAATGAGCACCACCCCCCCTCCACACCTCCCCATCTCACACATTCACGGGACATGACATACAGCAGACCCTGCTGTACCTGCATATGACTAACCTTTTCACGTATCTACGTAAACCAGATCGAAAAGTTGCACGAGGAGAAAGAAGCCCACGAACAGTTCATCCACCACCGAGCGAAACAACAGGACGAAGAGCAGCAGCATTTTCGCAAATCCTGGATTCGACGGAAGTCTTACGAAGAGCAGCAGCAACAACAGCAGCAGCAACAGGTTGCCCCTACTACGCAAAGGACTAATAGTCGATTGCGGCGGATACGGCGCATGGGATCATAGTTATGTTAGGGTCGTCGGAAGTATAGTGCCTCGCTAGGCTCAAAAGTAAGTAGATAGTCTATGGAGCTTTCGACGTCATGATTGGCAAAGACGTGAAACGATAACCATTTCTGACAGGTGATTTTCTGTTGATCGATCCTTTTTCTCGCTGGTCAGGAATTAGGTGTTTAACGTCATTTTTCCGACTTCGTCTGTGTGTCTGAATGTGTCTTTTTCTAATTGCGATCAGCTCTGCAAGGCAACCCATTTTGGACAAAAAATGAGGAAGGCAGGAAAAGATAATGAAGAAAAGCACAGAAGGATGAAAAGGAAAAAGGGGGAAGAGACGAGAATTTTGTCCATGATGACCTCCTGCATGAATGGCTTGAACTAGTTCTGAGGCTTGGGCTTGTGGGTTTTATTTTCGTCTCTCTCTCTCTCTCTCCCTCCCCCCTTATACCGTCCATCTTACTCTTTTCTTCGCTGTCGATCCAGCTGGCTGCGCATCTTGATCTTCCCGTTGGCTCCGGAAAAGGATTTTTTTCTGTTGAGCAGGGAATCGAACAAGGAAGGAGGAAGAAAAAGAAAACAATAAATGCAATACTTCGCACAAGCATGGCTTTTTTTCCCGGACTTAGGGGCGATCCTGCTGCATGGAATGATCATCTGGCTGCACATCGATCATTCTTTAGAGTAGAGCATGGTATTGAAGGCGGATGGCATGCCTTCTCTGCTTCATCGAGAGCGAGGTCACTGGGTATAGAGGGTTTCTCCATAGATACTTACCTCTGTCATAGTATGGTCTATAGACTCTACATCAGGCAGGGGTGGTATTTCCTGGAGGCTCTGGTTAATTAGATATAGTCTGCTTACTACAACTGAAGAAGGCTCGCAAGATAAGTCCGCAAATTCCGCGGCAAAATACTACTATAACCGCGCCACGCCATATCAAAATCAATGGCTTAGTTCCTGTCACCCTGCAACAACCTAGCCATGTCAAGTGAAGACACTAACTTAGTAGAACCGAAGCTACCCCGGCGGACCGGCGAGTACCGCGCGAGCCCCCGAGATAAGCAGGAAGGAGGGCGGCGAAGATCGAAAATTTGGGGCTTGTCTACTTGAGACGTGCGGACCGGCGAACTACTGTACGTACCTTTTTATCTCCCTCTAACCTCATGATAGTCTCCATTTTGCGAACATAAGTACAAAGTAGGCTACTGTAAGCCTTATCATAAGGTTGAGCGAGGTTCAAGTATGGATACAGAGCGCGGGCCACTTTTGCCCCAGCCACTTGTTCAGGCTGTGTATGTGTGTTGTTGGCTATGTGGTTCTGCACTATTTGCACAGAGGACCAGAAAACACCTATTGAAAGCATTCATATGATGGATCATATTCAAGCCCTCCTTTTCCGTTCCCATGGATGAATAACTGGACAATGGCAATGCAAGTAAGCAATGGGCTTATCTCGGGAGTCGTGACTAATGGCGGGATTTTCATGAGTAAACTTTGCCTGTCCAACTGTCAACTGATAAGCTTGCATCCCGAACCCTCCAGGGATGACGCATAGTCTGCCCGATCCGGGAACCCTGCCTCGGACTTTTTCACATAGTATCTATCTTCCTTTTCCCTATCTTTAGGGAGCTTTTTTTTCTTTGTTTTAATTTTTATTTTTCCGTATCCCCCTCATAGTGTCTCCGAATGTCGTGTATCGTACCCTCTTTAGCTTTGATTTTTTGTGCGCAGTGGCTGTTGTTGGTCTTGTGGTACTAGCTATGTATGGTACTTGTTGAGTAGTAAGTTATTGCAGGCGCCTAAGAGTCGGGATAGATAGGTAGGTAGTTAGTTGTCTTGCCTCTTTCTCTCGATCAACGCCACGTCACATTGCTTTTTATTTATCAAGAAGGATGCGCCTGACGATCGGCTCGATGGATGCAAGACAGATTCTAGTAGAAGAATGATGGCTCACAATGGGCTTGTTACTTATCAATTCGATAGGTGTCGGTGGCCATGGTGAGGCGATGGTAGACTTACAGACAGTATTTACTATAGACAGTAAACAATGATGATGATTCCCAAAAAGAGAAAAAAAAAAGAAGTAGTAGTTCGGCATGACTCGAGACCCGTGATCCGGGAATTCGAGTCACGCTTTGGTCGGTGCTGTTTATCGCGTGGGTTTTATTCCTTTTCTGCATTGAAACTTCCTTCATTGGAAGGAGAGGATCGAGTCCACGCACGCCTTGTATTCCATTCATTCCCCTAATTGTTTCTTTTCCTCTCGGGTCATCACTACTCTATCATTATTCTGCCCCAGCTAAGTATCGACTAAAGAGTTAGCTTCCCTCCTTCCGAACTCTAAGGACTATACTAGATAGATTCCGCTCTCCTCACTTTGGAGGAAACCCCCACTCCTTAACGGCTTTGAGAATCTCTTTCGCCAGGTTCCTCACTGTCGGAGCCGGCCTACGGGGCCGTTGCCACTCTCTTGGAGAACCCCCGGCCATTCATCCATCCTCTCAAGCATCTCCGTTCGGGGCACTGGGACCCTCTACTAGGCTGGTACTTCGTACCCATGGTCGAGCTTGGTTCCTCGGGTGCACTTTCTTTTTCGTATGCTCGTTCCTTTTGCCTGGATGGCCGCTAGGAGCATGTGGTCCCATGTTCGGAATTGATTGTTATCATCACTGTGGAACTGGCACCATGTCCACAGGAAAAGTACCACCCCTCCTTTAGGTTTCTGATTTTCTTTTCCCCGTTCTACAATCCCGGAATATACTACTATCGAATGGATCCTTTCAATAATACCGTGAATATCCCTTGCTGGGCGCTTGATAAGCCTCGTGTCCACCAGTGAGGTCCGCCACACTCCGCGCGACACTGTATCCCCCCCGATATTGAGGTATCCCCTTTGGGTTTGATGTTTATTGATCTAATGACAATTTTTCTTGATTACCCTGGAGTATTCTATTTCCTTTCAATCGATTTGCAATATTGGTTTCAGGGCTTACGCTGTCCTTCCATTTATACCCACCATCCGTCTGTGGCCCGGACATTCTTTGTGACAGCCGCTTGCTGAAGCCCCGTAAAGAGACATGTCTGTCCTACTCGAGTCTGGCCAGGTGTAGGTACCTTGTGACTTTCGATTCCTTCCTTTCGCCGATATATTAGATGTCTGGTCCCGCCTGCGGGGAAGCGCCTGATCTTGGCCCGGATCGCCATGAGTTCGAAATGTCGGCGGCCATCACCTCACTCTGGTGGCCCGAGGATCGCGTGAAGGCCACCCTTTGTTCCGAATACGTCTTTAACCACCTACCTTCGAACATCTTGCACCGTCTCGTCAATCCCTTGCCTTGGGGAGAGGGTTTGACCAGCGAGTCTTACTTAGACTGGATCCTTGCCAAGGCCGGTAGAATCTTCCTGATCCTCGTGGACATCGGCATACCGGAGCGCATCTTTGCCCTGGTTGATGAATCGTTAGATGACACGGATTTACCTTTGTCGGCACCAAGTACCACGCGACTTCCTTTCGCACCGGAAGGGGACAATGCAACTGTCGCCCACAAGTTCTTCCTCGCTCAATGGCGGTTCACGGTACGCGGTATCAATGAAGGCGACCATATCAAGTATACTCAGAACGAGGGGGTCCCGGTGGAGCTTCTTCGTACCGGAACATCTCTAGTGAGAGAGGGCGTGGAGAAGGTTGTTCTAGCTGGCTCCAAGTGTCGTGTGCTGTTGCGAACGCAAGTCTCCATTGGCGGTGCACCGCATTTCTTCGAGGAGAACGAGGTGTTGGAAGAAATCCGCTCTCTGAGAAGACTAGCCCACGATCACGTCTACTCAATCTACGCCTCCTACTTTGTGGATACCACCGTTTGCATCCTTTTCTCGGGCGTTTACGAGCGAACACTCATGTCATTCCTTACCGACGTGCCTCAATCTTTCAAGCGCCTCGCCAAGAACAAGCGTCGAGAGATATTAGTCAATTGGCCACATTGTCTGGCTAATGGACTGTCATGGTTGCATGCACATAGCCAGGCCCATAGCCTGATTTCTCCGTCGAACATCCTGGTTGACGCAGACTTTCGGATTTTCTTGGGCCAGTTTGAGGCTCTCGACACTCTTCTATCCCCACTCAAGCCGGACGACGTTGAAACCTACCAGTATGGTGCGCCCGAGCGATGGGTGCGCTCAGTCAGTATTCAGGACACAAGTGCACCAAGCCCAAACATCGCGCTCCCATCAGGGGGGCGTTCGGCCCGCAAACAGTCGTCCCGTCCAGCAATGCTGAGCCTATCTAGATTCAGGGGCTCTCAACCGTCGGATCAAGATACAGAAATACACGCAGAGTCTGTTACGTCGCAGGGAACTGCCATACGTATCGGCCTACGAGGCTCACCTTCTCGGATATCTTTCACCAACTCCTCTTCCTCTGGATCAAGCGTTGGGAGCGCCCGCAAGCGCGTGGTATCCTCCATAAAACGACCGATGTTCTACACACCGTCCATCACTTCGTCCAACTCCAATTCTTCGAGATCATCAACCACTCCTTCTACTACCTATGGCCAGTTTGGCTACCCGATCATCGGTTCCAACGCTGCAATTGTTCATACTTGGCAAACACGCCAGTCAGATCCAGAAGCCTCGGACATATTCTCTCTTGGGGCAGTGTTTCTAGACATCTTCACTCATTTATGCAAGCGCAAGCTCTCTGCTTTTTCACACCACCGAGGGGCTAAGAACCGGACCGCTGGCCGCGGTGGCGGCGTCGCCGACTGCTCATTCCACCTCGACCGAAACGCCGGCCAAGTGAGCTCCTGGATCGCCCTGCTGGACAACGATGCGAAGAAACACAAAGATCCCATCTTCCAGGCTGTTCGACCGATGCTCACCGTCGTGCGAAGCATGCTAAACAGAGAACCCATGAGCCGCCCATCTGCTTATCAGGTGGAGCAGCTTCTGGCCCACTCACTCCAGAAACTGGACGGAAGCTGTAGCCTCCACTGTACTTCCGACCTGCAAGTCCACGCCCCCAGGTCCAAGAACCCACTCCGTCTAGGTGCACAAGCAGCCTCGTCATCAGACAGACTCGTCGTCCCGCGAGCAAAGCCACTAGGGGCTAGATCCCCGTCTCCAAGTAGTCCAATGACTGCCGAATTCTCATCTACTAGCTCTGGAGGACCCGTGAGCCTCCGTCCCTCTCCTTCTGCCTCTGCCTCGAGTTTCAGCTTGCCTGATCAGCAATACACGGACAACTATATATATAGCAGCGACACAGACCAAGAGTACGACAAATACAGTACCTCTTCGTCGCCCGTGCCTTGGCGTGACCCAGATCATGGTCTAAGTCCGGCAGCACATAACGATCCGACATGGAATTACAGCATCGCTCTGGGAAAGCGTTAGCCTTTATTTATATATACCCGTCCCAAAGCGATAACCACTTGGCACTTGGCTCCTTCTCTTTGTATCATTGACATCATACTACCCTCTCGACCAAAGACCAGTCATTTCATCGCCTCATTACTGGTATACTACTACACTTTCCCTTCTACTTCTCTATTCTCATGCACTCCGCACATACTACTTGTACACAACGTCATGCCTTGTACATTCTGGGCTTTTCGGGTTCTTCATCCTCTCTGATACTACTATATACCTTTACACTTCATTTCTTTCTCAGGAGACTTGGCTTTTTATTTTTCTTTCTCATCATTATACTAATATGCCAGTTCTCCTAACGATTGATGATGAATGACCGCTTGTGCTTGCTTTGGGTGATATCCTTATCTATTTCACTTATTACCTTTCCGTTCCACTTGTACTTAGCTTAGTCATTTAATCAAATTCTACTTTTTATGCACACTGCTTCTGATTTATTCCTGTAGTAAATGTAGATACGCGTCAAAAAAGAGGACATCACAAAGACAATATATCTATTTCATAATCCCACTATGACTACCCAGTAGTAAGTAACCCCCCATCCACGCCAATCCCTATCCCACAAAACACCGTCATATCCTCCCGAATCAAATATAAAATTCATCATCAGATCAGTCATAAATAGTAACCCACATACCAAAGACCAAATATGGATAAAGTAATAAGAAGTAGACTTAGAACGTAAATAACTAGACCCCCAATGGTGGATAAAAATACCCGACGACTCGCATGCTACTTACTTACTTAGTACATCTCACATGCATCTAACCAATCACCTACAACCACCACGCCACGCCCCCAATAACCACACAAAAGAGAGCAGACACATCAAGACGGAACAGAAAGCCACCACTATTTCCAGCATGCATGGACGAAGCCCCGCTTGATGGGCTGTAAGCGGCTACTCCGCTTGGGTTTGTACCTGAAGGAGAAGACTGCTTGTTTGATACCGATTTCGAAAAATCTGCTCCTGAATCGGACGCAGTACCTGTGGTAGTTGCGGTGGCGGAAGCGGGAGAGGTAGCACCATCACCATCATCAGAGTTGCTATCATCATCATCATCATCATCATCAGCGTGGACGAAGGCCTGACCTATAGTTGGGAGCGGGGCGGATGGATCCACGGCCCATCCACCGTCCGTCGAGGCAGGGCATTCTGGAGGGGAGATAGCCGCGGTGGATTTGACATAGTCGGATAGAGCGACGCCGGTAGGGTCGAGCGTAGCCCACTGGTTCTTGAGGTTATCAAAGTCGGGTTGGATCGGGGTGGGTTCACCCTGGCGAGTGAAGCCGTCCTGGACGACGATATCCTTGGTGGCAGTTGGGGGTGTGTCGGCGCCGGGAGGGCCATACTCGATCAGGCCGTAGTCGTTTGTTTCCTCGATCCATTCGTAGATCATAGCGCCAGACCAGGTGCCCGACATGTGGTCACCGAAGATGGCGGCCTGGTCGGAGAAGGTGCGGGGACGAGCTACGTTGCATCCTGTTTCGGAGAAGAAGATGGGGATGGGGTAGCCTTCTGCTTCGTCTTGGAGGGTTTGGTAGCCGGACTGCTCGTATGAGGAGTCACCGCACCATTCGTAGGCGTTGAGGGAGAAGAAATCGAGTCGTTCGGCGGGGTCAGAGCGACAGGCTAGGTAGTTCTGCAGCATGGGGCGCAGTTCGGCGATGTCTGCGGCCGAATAGCCGACTGGGATGGAGCGGTAGTGCTGCGCATTGCGATAGGATTTGATGTCGCGGGCTGCGGCTAGCACGTAGGGGGCGGCGGCGGAGCCGTCCTTGGTGGTGAGGACTTCGTTACCGACGAAGACTCCGGCGGTGTTGTCGTATTTCTGGAAGGCGTCCAACACGGCTTTGAAGCTGTCGAATTGGGATTGGTCCCAGTGGGGGTCGTCCTGTGGAATGGGGATGGAGTGGTTAGTTTGTTGGCGGCCCGATACGATGATGGGTCGGGTGATAGGTCATGGATGGGATATAGATGGTGGTGTAGTGGTGGTGGTAAAAGCATACCTGGGAGATCGCGGTGTCGAACGTGTCGAGATCGACGAACAGGTAAATGCCTGCATCTGCGAAAGCTTTCATGCATCCGTCGTGGTTGGCTTTAGGGTCCACATGGTACACACGGATTGCATTGGTGCCCAACTCGGCCATGCGGGCGGCATCTCGCGTGCATTGAGCGGTGTCAATCAGGGGATCTTCGGGAATGAGTTGATAGGCGATGCCTAGACCATGGCGTGCGGGTCAGTGCGTGAGGAACTTTCGTGGGTCGAATGGACAACACGAACCTTTGATGTAGTATTGGGTGCCATCTTCGTAGAAGAATTTTGAACCAACCGCTGAGATGGTTTGTATGGCACTGACGGTGGGGACGTAGAACGTGTTGAGTAGCAACGATAGAGCAGTTGCAGATGATGACCAGTGTGTTTTGACCATTGTCTTCTCGCAGTTCCCTGCACGCGGCTTGGCTCTCTGCAAAGTAATCTGCGATAATAGATCGGGTGGGTACTCTGCAGTCTCCTTCCGGGGATTCTGACCGCTATCCTTATCCAAAGAGTGATAAAACACAGCGAATAGACCAGTCTAATGCGTCGGTATCAATTGAGTAAGACAGAGTGCAGAAGTGAGTGTAACACGCCAGCAAAACTGCCTGCAGCTGTCTGGACAGTGAATATTGTAAGTTGGAACGCAGGTAGATAAGACGACCCAGGGAATGAGAATGCAGACACTTGCATGGACGAGAAAACATCTGTTCTAATATAACAGATGCACGAATAACTGCTGAAGTCATCAATCCCCCCCGAGTATCTACCTCCCCATCGTCCTGGCGCCCTGCCATACCAGAGGTAGCGTGTCTGCCCTGGAGGAGACATACTCGAGAGGGTTGTTGTGAGGAGCGTGACGTCAAAAAGAATCCTGCAGGTGCGTTAAACTCATTGTGGCTCTGGAGTGGATGAGAGAAGGAGAGGCAGTTCCAATCTCCGGGGAAGATGGAATGCAGTGCGATCGAAGGGGGAACAGCTTAATGGATGCCAGGGTGCATGGGATCGACAACATGGATTGGATTGTTTATGCAGGCATTGCAACAAGGTTGTCGCGAACTATGTGAGTACCGCGTCGGAGATTTCTGGGACACCACCTTCAATAATGTTTGGGTTAAGCATTTCATCTGAATGGGACTTTGAACTTTGGTTACTACAAAGTATCTGAGTATGGGTACATTACAATTCCAATCTACAAGATTCCAAGCAGATGTTCATGAGTGGTCTGGTTCCTGACCCAAATTGGCAATCCCCAGTCCCTCACGTGATTATAGGGGTTTCGCACAACAAAACGTTTCCCGATTAGTCATGAATCGTTCCTTTGAAGGAAAAGGAGGAAGCGAGACAGAGGGAAATGAGGTAATAAATCCAGATTATTGCTACACAGTAAGTAAATAGACTGATACTAATTTTGCCACGGGAAATTAAAATTAAAATAAGACTGGAACTGGAATTGAAATTGCTTGTGTTTCTCGCCTGAAACCTGTAGGGCAGGGAGGGCCCGAGTGGATACTAACCTAAGTACTTAGCACTTACTTATGGTGTGGTAGGAATTGTGTGTCGCAATTTAAATCATCCGGTTTGATCGCCTGGGCTGAACAGACGATTAATCTCTCAAACGATAGTGGCTAATAAATCTGAGGAGGGGGGCAAGAGAAGTTGGGTAAGAAGCTACTATTAATATGTATGCTATGATTTTTTGTCAAGATATGCTGGGAACATGGCATTGGGTGGACACGATCCAGCGATGTCAGGAGGAACCTGACCAGTTGCAAGCCATGGCCCGGGATTGCCCGCCCCCTTATTGCTGGAAGTGTTCTGCTTTGGGCTCTCCGGTCTCGCCCAAAGCACGAGGAGCGATGGGTCTTGGCAACGATCGAGACCCTGGCTGGGCCCACCGCCTAAATAATTAGGATCATCTGGAGATGGGGTCTGTTCTCTGCTAGTTACCGTTACTCTTCGGCCGCTTGACGTAGGATGCTGTTGAGATATTCGAAAAAATAAATATGAATTAAATAAGAAAAAATTTTGAAAAAGCAACAGAAATCAAAGTAGGCAGTGTAGACAGCCTCTTCGTTGTAAAAACAATTATTATATCCCCCCCATCCTTCTTGGGGGTTGAAAAAAGGAGATGCAAGCAGAGAGTTACAAGCAATCGACTAGTGAAAGACGGATCGTCACCGGCTTGCGTGGATGACGGGGCCTCGTCTGACTGGGGCTTCCTTTTCCCGCATGCGTGCCATTTCCCTTTCCAAGGAATCTCCGCCAACGCTTTCATTTCATTTCCTCCTTTTCCTTTTTCATTTCCTGCTTTTCCCTTTTCCACCCCCTCCCCTCTTTTTTCTTTTTCTTGCCCGTTTCTGACGTGCTGGGGGGTTTAAACTCATACTAAAGTAGATATATCTACAATTCCCATTGTCCCTCCTCCCCTCCCCCCCTTCTTTTTCTTCTTCACCTTATCTACCTACTATCCACCCTTTTACCACACCTAATTCCTCACCAACACACACTCCATTCTCGTCTATTCTGGTCTGGATCATGCTATCCGTGGTTCTCCCGTCTCTCAAATTCGCCCTCTTTGGAAAGCTTCTCCGCCCACTTGTGCCTCGTTTGATTGGCTCGGACTAGTCGTTTCGTGTTTCGCCCGAATTCAACCCTGTTGTGCCTCCCCGGTGCAACGTCATCCTTATTCGCATATTAGTCGTCGGATTGCTATTTTTGTCCCCATCGCTATATATTACCGTCTCCATAATATATTCCCACCTCTTTCATCGTTACGGTCTATCCGTTGCGCAATATAGCGGTTGACCGCAACATGTCCACCACCAGCACATATTCCCCATTTCGCATCTCTCCACGGGATCGCGCCAATTTGGATCGCAATGAGGCTTTTAGGCTTGTGAGGGAGCATCTGAGGCGTCAGGAACTGGGCATGAAGGCTCCTAGGTACGTGTTACAAGCATTCAGAGAATAAGTCCACCGCCAATTATCGTAGCTAACAGTATCGGCTATAGCTTTTGTGCCGAGCATCGCCATGATACCCCCAGTCAAGAACAGGAAACCTTCCGTCTTCATCGCGATATCATCCACACCATCCTCCTCCCTCTGTTCCTGCTCCACCATCAAGCCTCGCGTATCGCAACCAATGTGCTGCCACGCCACAAAGGCGCGGAATGCGAACGGGCGTTCCGGGGTGAGGCGCGTGGTGCTTATGCTTGGCTGCATTCCATTCTGAGCGAAGAGCATGATTGGTATTTGACCGAGCGCTGCCCCGCCTGTATCGTTCTGCACGTTATGAACTCGGAGCCGACCATTCGATTTGTCGCCGTGGCGTGTCTCCTGTCAGACCACTTGCAGGGTCTGGACCTCCCGAGCGCCAAGAGACGGCTGCCTAACTTCGACTTTTGGTACGAATCGCTGGAGAATGCCGTTCGCGAGGATACGTTTTGGGGCGAGGGCTTCTGGCCGGACATCGAATATCGCGCCTGCGCCTTGACCGATGGTGTGAAGCAGCTGGTGCTGCAGTGCTTGGAGCTGCAGGCTGCTCTGGACCGACACGACCTGCAGCCCGAGGAGTCGTACCGACCGACTCAGCGCTCTCGGAATGACTCGTCACGGCCGTCCGTTACGGTGAAGCAGTCCAGCTGCACGCCGCTCCCTGTCATCGACGAAGAAGACCAGAAGCTCCTTGCCAAGGCCGGCGCCAATCGCGGCATGCATCCCTGCCGCAGTGAGCGGCCGCAGAGATTTCACGCTCGCCGCCATGGTGACCCTCGCAGAAGATCGGTGACGTCTTGAGTGATCGCAGGGTGCTTGTGTCAAGCGACCAAGCTGGAAAAATAAACTAAACAGACTACCTGTCGTGGGTCTAGTCGCCAAATGGTCTGGAATCATCCTGCATCGGGATGGCCGAATCTGCCGCCGAAATCAGAAATCGGCCCACTGAAGTGAGTTGCAGGCTCATTGCAACCGCCTCTCAGTGAAACTATCTACAGTCCCGAAGCAAGTAGGTGCGCACCAAGCCTAGACGTGCCACCGAAGTTTCGACGCCCCAGTACTTCCTCTTGCAGAAACTCACGGACATCCCCCCGTGGATGTAACGTCGAGGACTGCTTCCGCGGAAATGCCTACCGTTGTGCATGCGTGTGTGGCTTGAGCAGAATTTGTCCAGATCGTGCAATCCTTCAAGCCATTCGCAGCAAGGGGGCAAAAGACGTGGTTCGGGGCTGAGGTTATTGTGAGGACAGCCACGGTTAGAGTGTGGAGGCAAAATAGCCTCACAAGGTGAAATCCGCAAGGATGAGGTAGTTCGATTCAACTGTATATACTTTTGATGGACGAGAAGAGCAATACATGCACAAACATCACATTGAACCTATGCCTGTCGTACATTGTAGAACTGTAGCAAAATCCGACACAGACCCACCCACACATCAGTTACTATCCAACGTAAGCCAGCAGACACAAAACACAACACAAAACAAGACACGCAATTCAGGTCGATCAAACACACAATGACGACGTTCTGTAACCAACTATCTACCTCCCTACTACTATCTCCTTAACACAGCTGGCTGGCTAGCTGTAAGATTGTCCATCTGGCTGAGCTGACAAGGCAAGAAGAAGGCAAGGGAAGTAAGTCAAAGTGGGGAACTTCATGCATGTATGCATGTTGTCTGTTCAGTTCCATTCAGCAAGCCATGAATGAAAAATAAACAAATCAACTACTACTAGTTTTCTAATTGTCTCTCTTTTCTTTGCCCCATTTTGCCCCTCTATTATGTACATCCCCACTGCATCAACAATCAAAAACAAAAAACAAAAAACAGAAACAAAACATAATGATGAAAGTCAGAGACAACGAATAGAAAAATTAAAAATAATACAAACCTGTTTTTTTGTTTTTGTTTCTTATTATTCTGGCCTTTGTATATCTGAGACATGATGAAGTGGATTTCATTTGTAGTGGTTGTGGTGGTAGTGGTGAACTAACTTACGTACGTACGAATGTGCCGTGTTTTCCCCACATTCTACTACCGCTAACTAATTGGGATACTCGTTTGGTACTTTTGGTTGGTTGATTGGTTTACTTTAGTTTGGTTTAGTTGGTTGGGTTGGGTTGGATTGGTTTACTTACTCCGCGATGGCGATGGCGAGGGAGGAGAGAGAAGTGGGTAGGGAGGAGGGGGAGGAGGGGAGGAGAGGGGAGGAGAGGGGTGGCGGCAAATTCGTATTCTTCTAGTAGTATCCATCTATCTGGTAGGAGTAGTAGTATCTATCCCATCTAGGACGTGTAATAGGCTAGATCCCACTCGGTAGTAGACGAAATAGGTATCTGGTGAGGGTTTTGGTGTGTGGAGATAGGTATGGGTATGGCAATTATCTTATCGCATCTAGATTCGACATGGAACATTGGACATGGTGGGTTATGTATGGGTTATGTGGCACGGGATAGATAGTAGGTAGGGTCTTTGACTATCTATCTGTCTATTTGTCTATCTGTCTATACTATGTCTATACTATTACTTTACTTCAATCATTCTATTCTCTGGTAGAGGAGATTGAAGGATGATGATGATGATGAATCTGGTCTCTTAATCACTCGATCCTCTGGTTGAGTAGATTGGAAAGGATGAGTCTGGCTGGTCTCATGATTGAAGATCAGTTAATCTAGACTATGTGGAGAAGTAACGGGGAGGAAAAGGGAGGTGTCTGGAACCGTGGGTTGAGCATGGATGGTGTATAGTAGTTATGACGGGTTGATTTGGGAGAGTCATTAATATAGAGGACTATTAGACTAGTGGTAATGGAGAGAGTAGAGAAAGTAAGGTTGGAGACGGGATCGTTGTGTATGGCTGGATTAAATTATCGGAGGGAGGGAGACTTGGGTTATACGGGATTGGGGTTGAGATTCCATGGATGGGTGTGTTTGAGATTCTTTTCCTTTCTCTCTCTGTCTTTATTTTTTTTATTCTTTCTCCGTGGGAATAATGATCATTTGATTGTCTGTTTTAATTTACTATGTATTGTCTTCTCTTGTACACTGTACTTGGTTCAGTGTAGAGTGGAGCATCAATCATCAGGCATGAATTCATTCCCTGATGGATGGAGACAGGCCACGCCACCACACGAGAGGATCTGGTAGAAACATCAGGTTGTGTAGGTAACCAACGGGGTCTAGACTGGGCCCGAGTCGGATGGGATACAACCCGGTGGGGATCACCGTTATCCACAATTCATTTTGCATTTTCCGTGCTTGCGATCACATCACGAGATTACATTTGCTGGCACAACCGTATACCACCTACTTTTTAGTTGGATGTAGTACAGAGGATGTTCTGGATCGTGGGTGTGTGTGAGAGTGAGCCGTGTATACTTGATCAGGAAGGGGTAGTAATTAGATAGACGACATGTAGATCCATACATCGCATCACATCCGGTCAGTCTCGGGAAACAGGATATCAAAGGATCTAGTATTAGTCTAGGTTCTGTTGGTAGATCAGAGAATCAGGTCTGAGTCGTCGCTTCACTTTCAGAAGGAGATCGCTATTGTGGATGGATGGATGTGTATGCAGATGCCTTGTTCATGGTGATGTGAGTGATGAAGATCGTTCTCTTTCTGTAAGATTTTTGATTTGGTTGGATATGCTATATCCCTGATATGAACGCCGATAGCATACGCATGCTCCTTATGCTGAAATTGTGTGGATAGATAACTAGGGTCCAGAACTGGGTGACAGCATTGACAGTGACAGTGACAGTGACACCTGTCAGGCAGGATCGCTTCAAGGGTCTAATTTCACGTACCGTGGAATTGTATCCCAGTCGGTAATTAAGAAGTTATATCGCTTCCGACAACGATGGAAATTAGCAGAAAAGGCTGGAGGAGAACTGATCTAATAAACAGGGCTTAATCGGTGATAGTGTTGGGCTGCGTGCGAGGCCAAAAGGAGGTGAGGATGATTTCAGCCACTTACGACATGCAATTCTCGTCGGCTATGGATGCGTACAGACGGGATCGTTCCAATGGACTGGATTGGACTGGACTGGGCTTGAAAGTGGGGGCCGTGAGAACAGGAGGGAGGGGAAAAGTAGCAGCAGGAGCAAGGCGTGGATAGACACATTTCTTTTTTTCCATCGCTCTGCCCGTTGTATGTATGTACCTCCTGTGTGCGACTGCGGACGACATCTGAGGTCAGACGCTGTGAGGCTGAGATAAGGAGACATTTTTTATTTTAGTACAGGAAATAAGAAAAAGGAGACAGATAACTAAAAGCAGTATACCTGTGGACGGAGTTACCCGATTAGGTAAACACATGGAGATTGTTTTCAGTATGTTCAGCAGCGCCAAAAGTACAAACCACAAGCACACTAAACTCCCTCTTCAGCCTCAGCTCTGCGCAGCCACGGGAGCCATGCCGGATCTACGATAAACCTGAAAGGTATAGTGCTAGTGAACTAATCAACTTAACTCCCAGACTAACTTGCTCCCGCACCTACAGATCCCTAAACCAATTCTCTCTCTTGCCTGACCCGACCTACAGTAACCTAGTCAAGCCCAAGCTACGGCCTAAGTTAAGTAAACCTTCGGTTAGAGAGGAAAGTCAGTTTAGTTTCCCTTAGGTAGTTAGTCTAGTCTCGAGACTGGAGAGGGAGACAAGAGAGACCAGGGCCTCCCAGTGGCCCCCTCCCTCCCCCATCCATCAACCCTGCCTGATCCCAGAAGAATTGAACTTTATCCCGCCAATGTTCATCTCTAGGCCCATAATGGCCCAGTTGCGCACACACACAAATAATTGACCCGAGTTTTTATTATTATTCTATTTTCCCTTTTGATTCATTTCGGACCACATAAGGCGGATCTTTTCGGCAGCACGGAACAAGGGTCTAGGCGTCAATCCGCCCGGAAGCGGCAGTGGGTTTCGATCGCGCCATGCAAGCAAGCCTTCTGCTGCCCGGGGAGGCCAATGAGGGTGGCCTCTGCGCCACGCCGAACCAGGGTGAGGGCGAGACTGTCGACGTCAAGATTCACTGAAATTTGGGGGATGAGCAGTTTTAGTTTTGAATTGCCGGTTGACTTTGGGACAGACACTGAGAGAGGCAGAGGGATTTGGCTTATTAGAGTTCCAGAACCACCTTTCCTTGTGCTTGGCCTCGCTGGATTTTATTCCAATTAATCTCAATTTCTTATCCTTTTATTATTTTCTATCTGGGTTGTCCATAACAGGTGATTCATCTCCTTCCTGGCTGGCTCAACTCATAGGTTCCCTTACCATCTCGCCCTTTTCCGGTCCGCGTCTTCTCTGAGTCATGCTTCTACACCGTAACTATTTATTGTGCGTGGGAAATTTCTAGATTCAGCAGTGCAGGATCCATGAGTGGGTAAGGTACTGCGTACTAGTTGGTATAGGTCAGGTACAAATTATGGGGAATGGGCAATAATAAAGACGATAATGAAGAACTACTACTGAAGGCTGAAGCGTGGCCGGGATCGAAGATGCTAGCACCATCACTAGACTAGTCATACGCTACCCACCTGATTGAACGCTGGTTTATTAGTTTGCTCACCATTGTCGTCTTAATCAGGGACTATGTTCCGGATTATCTGGGGTTTTCTTGATGTTGTTTGTTACTGTGCAGTGTGTACCCGGCTTCGCTTCGGGATTCCCGAAAGCTTCAACTTTCTGAAGAATCACCACTACAATGTATGGTAGGTCAAATGTAAATAGAAAATTGGTTGTTAATAAGCATCGGATCAGACGGTAAATAGCGAGATCGATAAAGTGATGCTGATCCCAGGTAATACGAGATCTAGAGCAGAAGATAAGTTGTTGGTTACTGGTAACGGCCATTGTTACCAAGTATAGGCAGGCAGGCGGCAAGACTGCCACAGTGCGAGGGAAGAATAAAAAAAAGCAAACCTCCTGATCAGTTCGCCCTGGTTGAAATAACCATGCCGCCTTTTATTTTATTTTATTTTCTTTCCCTTTCTTTTCTCGTACACAATGTGGGCAGTTTGTAGTACCTGCCTGACGCCTGGCACGACGGCCAGATCCACTCAGACAGACAAGTCGTCATGGATCAAGCTGGTCATCCATGCTTTTCTTCCCAGGGTCCAGTCCATTACATCGCTTGCCTTGTCTTCATTACACACTTTGGCTGGTGATTGTTGGTACTGCTGCTGCTGCTACAGACAAGACTCCCCTCCGACCGGGAAAGGCCAGACGGGCGGTGGGGCGCTGCTACTACTTTTTTGGGGAGAGATGGGGGGCAAAACTAAAAGGGTGGGCACTGGACACTGGTGGACTCTGCTGGAAGGCCCGTGTAATGCCCGTTACGGTATCGCTGGGCCTGTCCCGGTTTAGCTCCGATCAGCCACTATGGAGGCCTAGACGAGTCGGAGGCGTCTGGGCCTCTGGATGAGTCGGTTGGTCGGCTCAGTCCGCGACCTTGAGACTTGAGCAGGAAACCTTCCTGCTTTGAGTGGGAATAACGTGGATAATTATTATATGGGATGAATAGCAAAAAGAATATTTTTTTAGGATATAAATTAGCAGCTAGAAGAAAGGAAATAACTAATAAGGGTAAATAAAACAATGCAGGTGGAATGCCGGCGGGAGCAGATGATAGATTAAAAGTGTCCCGTTTTATACACCTGCATTGCTCACCCGCTGACTGGCCCGACCGGGCGTCCTCGTGTCATGAATTCCCCAATCAGGCCAAGGCCGGCAGGTCTAGAACGCCGGTGGAAAGTCGCAGCCCGAGGGTCTTGGCTGTCAGTCTCTGCGTCTGGCCCTTGGGTCAATTTCCCAGGCGTCATGATCCTTTTTCTGTCTGTTCTGTTCTGTTCTGCTTGAAACTGAACCGCTATTTTCCATCCGCGCCTAAACTTTCTCGACAGGGCCCGGATGGCTCTTTCTCTCGACTCTCTCGCTGACTCTCTTACACTCTCTGGTCTTTTCTTTCCCTCCCCCCTTCAATCTCGCTCTCTTCTCCACTGTATCATCATCATCGTTTACCATTTACCTCTCTTTCTCTCTCCATCTTCTCATCTTTAACCTTCCTCTCCTTCCCTTCTTCCCACCTTTCTGTCATCTCTCGTCCTCTTACTACTTCCCCCCCTCCTCTTCCTCCTCCACTCCTCTTTTAGTGTCTCCCCGGTCTCTCTCTCTCATTGCCGACCGTCTGTTTTGCACAACTACTATTCGTTTCCCCCCCCTCTCCCCCGTTCTGCTCTGCCACGAACTCTGCCACGCCAGCCAGCTTTTCATGGTGCTGTTTGTTCGTGTTTTCCACCAAGCTACCCAACCTCTTACCACCCATCACTCAATATCAACTCTCCTTCTCCCCGGCCCCAACATCGTTCCCCCGGGTTGTGTCTGAGACCTGAAAGTCCTTCGGCTGTACTCTAAAGTTAGCGTACTCGTGGATATTGAGTTGGCTGGATCCGCCTCTTTTCGACGTCGCCTCCCTTCCCCGGCTCGCCAGTAGCCCAGCAATAGACTGGATGAATCCCCCACAGTGCCATGGACCATATCGACCTACATCTGTGGTGCGAGACAGCCCGGTCATGCGTTCGCCATTCTCAGCATCTTCCTTCTCATCCACCTCTTCCTCAGAAGCGTCGGGGGAACCCAGCACGCCAATGAGAGCCAGCTCGCCAGCTGATTCACAGGATCCGCTCCAATTAAGCCCCGTCTCGCCTCTCAAGTCACAGCCGCAACTATCATTATCACCATCCTCTGCCTTCCACCACAACTACCACAACATCGGCTCCAGTCGATTAAAGCGACGTGCCTCCCAAGGGTCCCTTTTAACAAAGCCTTCTCCCGTCTCCCGATTTCTTTCTCGCAGCAACGCTTCTCTGCACCTGCCGTCCTTGGAAGACTTCGGCCTTTTCTCCAAATCCCCGACTCGGGCGGAATCCCAGTCCAATCCTTCCGACACTCGTCTTCGCGTCTCCACCTCCTCCACCGCATCGGGCTCGCTGGCGGCTCGTGCGTCCCAGTCAACCGCCGGGGTGTGGGAGACACCCGCCGCCAAAAGTGATTATCTCTCCGCCCTTCCCCCGACTCCCCCGGATGACAACGACCACGTAGCGTGGAATCCTTCATCGGAATGTTACTGTTCGAGTCGCATATGAACCGGGAGCCCGGGCCAATGGCCATGGATGAAGGTCCCAGCATCGGTAATTCGCCCGGCCGAACGTCGGACGGTCTCAGCAGCCCGTCCGATCAACTTTCAAATGGATCGCCGTCAAGCTCTGGTGGTAGCCCCGGATCTTCTGGTGACATGGATTGTGATCACAATTCATGGCTGGAGAATAGTATTGAAGCATCGAGTAAGTTCCATCTGATCACGTGTCCTCTCCGTATGGAAATCTCGGTAAGAGCTGCTGGAAGCTAACCCTTCATGTGATAGTATCATCTCTTCCCTTCTCCAACGGTCGCGGGGAGGCCGTGAAGATCGTCTCGCAAATGCTTCCTTACCCACGACCGGCTGATAAGTCAGCTCCGGTCTCCGCACACGATAGCGTATACTGCGCCCTGGTCCACGCGATTCAAGATCGCCTTCGTCATGGACAGTCTCCATACATCAACATCACCCATGCTGTTCCTGAACAGTTCAGCCTTTCCAACTTACCCTCCTCTCCTCCACCGACACCTCGCTCGCTATTCTCCGGTGAGGATTATTTCAACCCACCGGCTGTCTTCTCCAGTGCAGCCGTGGTTTCCGCCTATCACGATTTCCGGGGTCCGATCCAGCCCAAGACGACGTACTCTCCGATGCCGATCGTGCCGCCGCACACCGTCCACGTTTCGGTCTTGGAGCGGTATCTCCCCCCGTCATCCCCACAGGAGTATAAAGACATGTTCTCCCGGTATCGTCCGTCATTCTTGGTCGACCGACTGAGTGAGCTATCGCCTGACGGCGGGTCATTACTGTTCGTCTACCCCACGAGAAGGGGTGCATCCACCTTCAAGTCGCAATATCTCGGACCAATCCTAGATCCCTTACTCCGTCAGCTTGTGGTTGTGAATGAGTTGTCCACCGACATCGGTCGCTATCTGGGAAAGCTCTCGTCTGTCTCGCACATGGAAGACTTTGACACGATGCGGCAAAATCTCACCCAGCTCTGCTGCGATTTGAGCTCCCCATCGTCTCAATTCAGTATTGTCGATGCCCGTAAGGGCAGTGCCCATCTGGACCGTGATCTGTGGACCGAGTGGTACATTCACCAGGAGAAGTCTCGTATGAAGGAGGTTCTCAGTGTATACTGGCAGAACGGCCGCCGGCTGCCTGCGACCAAGGCAGTGTCGAATATGTCGACGAATTACATTCTGGAGGATAAAGAGGTGACCTCGGCCATGCTCTTGGGGGAGATCCTTGATGGTATCCGAAGACGGCCATATGGCGAGGATTCGGAGCCTCGGGATGGCGTTGAGTTGGGAGTTTTCGTGATCCGCCGGACTCACTAAGCACGGGTTCTGCAGCTGTGGAGCCAGTTGCGGGAATCCTCTCCGCCTCCGTACATGGGTGCTCCATCTTCTTGACTATGCTTCATTTTTTTTTCCGCTTTTCTTTTCTTTGCTTTTAATATTTTCTTGAAGGATATATAGCCGTGTGATTCAAAAACGGGGAACTGGCGGGTCCGGCGGCGTCTGCGGAGTTGGGCTTTGGGTTCTCGATTGCACGTTTGGGAATGTCTAGGGAGCATTGACTGTGTGCATTTGCTATTATCGGATGAAAATACCCAGGATATCTATTTCATGGCAGCGTGACGACCACTAGCATGTGATTACTACTACTTTTTACTCTTTTTAACTAGATGATGGAAATACATGATCCGCCCTACAGAAGGCAACCCAAAGGCAGCGATAGATGATGTCAGCGTAGTGAGTTGTACACCGTATACGACAGTGGTAATCCCTATGCAGTACTCTCAATAGACATATGGAGCGGACCCTCCAATTGTTATCTTGTGTTAATCCATGTGTTATCAAGAATACAAAGAGTCAAGTCTTGTGTAGTTAGTAACTTGACTCTTTATGGCTTCACTGCAGGCCGGGAAAACACCGACAGGCCGGGCGGTCAAAAATGTCCCCGAGGCTAATCCGCTTCGGGCCAACGGCCGGCCTCCCGCCTTCTGCTCTCCTCCGTCACTCTCCAGTCCAGTTCTTCTGCCTCCTCTTTCTTCGCCTCGAATTTGCCTGGTCGCTTGCCATCTCCGTGCTTATGCAGACTGCCTTTCGAGCCTCTCGGTCTCGCCCTGCCTTGTTCCGGCAGCAGTTTCCTGCCAAGCCCAGCTTTGCTTCTCCCACTGAGCCTTCTTTCCATCGCCCTTCTCAACTCTTCGCAGTGTTTGCCCTCCACTCCTCTCTCTCGTTCTCGCTCTAGCACCTCCACCATTCTTGCTCATGGCCTACTCTCCTGGTCCGACATCCCCGGTCCACGGGAACGGGGCGCCTATGATGGCAAATAACTTACAATCTCGAGGGCGCTCCACTAGTCCTCCGACCAGCGTGCCGCTGTCGAAACGGGACAAACGACGCAGCGCGCTCCAGGAGCGCCTCCATGACCTCACGGCCTCGTTCAGCCAAAACAGAGATACCCAGTTCCGCCAGCAATTGCATGCTCTCCAATGCGACATGACCCTCATTAACAATGCTGATCCTTATGAGCCGGGCCCTCTCCCCGATTCGGCGGAGGATATCGCCCGCCTTATCGAGAATACCGTCGGTGGGGGCAAGTTCGCCAAGGAGATGGCGAGTTTGGCCGGCATGTGGTACTCGCGGTTCGTGCAGGAGGTCAATCAGGTCAAAGCGGAGAAGGATGCGGATTTGGCTATGTTGGTGGTGAGTTCATCTTAGCACTGCTTTTGTTTTTCTGTCGAGCTGGCGGGCTAATGTTTATTTTCTTCTCCAGCATCGTCACAATCATAATCTCGAACGGTTCAAGCAGGAGTATGCGTTTCGGGTTCACTTCGCGGAGGAAGAATACAATAATTTGTCGCTTACCCTTCGGGAGCGTCTTGTTCAAACGATCTCGGGCAAGAGGGCTCGCTTGATGCGAGAAAAAGAGCAGTTGGATCTGGCGGATACCAACGCCCTTCTCCTGCACCCCAATCAATTCAGCATTACCAACCCCGCCAGTCCGGGTGGGATTCACGGAAACCGCAAGACTCGTCACACCCGCCACCGCGTCGATTTGGACGAGCTCGGCAATGGGATCATGTCGGAACACTTCAATAAGCGCAAGAGAAAGGCGGCTGATGAGGATGTGGGCTCGCCTGTGCGCGAGACCAACCCCGCCGAGCGCGCCAAGGCCCAGGCGGCCCAGCAGCAGCAGGCGCCGTCTTACTCCATCAATTCTCTCTTTACGGAGAGGGAGCTTGGTGCTCATGCCAATGCTGCACACATTGCAACAGTTCACTTCTTCTCGACGTCCAAGCGTGCGGATCAGCCGTCTGGAGCGGCTACAAACGGTAACAACACCGATGCCGACGATGGTTCGGGAGTGGACGGGACGGGTGCCGAGGACAATGGCACTCCTGCGGCCGATATGGCTCGCACAGCCAGTCAGAACTTCCACGCCACGCGGTCCACGCGGGGGCATGGAAATCACGCGTTGAACGCGCTGGCGGAGCTGTCAGATAAGCCCGCTGTACGCCCTAGTCTCCCGTACAATATCTTGGCCAACTATCACGCGCGTTCAAGCAACAGCGGCGCGCCTCCCTTGCCTCCTTTGATGAACGAGGAAGTCGATGACGACTGGGCGCGCATCGACCGGTTGCATAACAAGCCTGCGGGATTCGTGGATCGCACGCTCGTTCAGCTCTTAGTCGAGACAATCCCCTCAGACGTGGACGGGGTGCCGCAGGACCCTAACCGGTTCAACATGCTGCATCCCGACTTTCCTACCGAAATGGGCATGCATCTATATCCGTTAAGGAAGGACAACGGCGACGTAACAAGCAACGAGCGTTCAACGAAGAAAACCAAGACGGGCTAGCCATGTAGCCTCTATTTGCGGAACCAACAATACCACAGGCGTTTAAGGCTAGCCATGACACTGGCTAACCGGGGTAGGTGCAAACTGGATGGGTAGCGGGAGTACTTAACAAATACCACTTTGACGGGCGTTGGGATTGATTGACATTGGCTGCCTGCTTGTACGGTGGCATTTGTTTGGACGGAGCAAGAATCTCCTGTCATGTCATGTCATTTCTTTTTCTTTTTCTTTTTCTTTTTTCTCTTTCCTTTTCTCATCAGTGATCTTCTCACCTTGAATATCTCTGACCCGGAATGTTTACTAGAGTCAGCCAGTAGTAGTATACTTCTCTGAGTCTTGTGGATTCTGCTCTTCGTCTATACTGCTTTTCTTCGGACTGGATTTTGTTGTCCTGGGACGGCGTTGACTGGTGATAGAATTGGCCCTGCTTGCTTCATTGGATATGACAGGTATGAGGTAGGCAGTAAGTAGTCAGTAGGTATGATAGTCAGTAGGGAAGGAATGAAGTGAACTGTACATGCTCGCTGGACGTGTTTATCCCTCTTAACTGTGCCCCGCCGGGGCTTACCCTTGAGATAACTGGTTACTTGGTGAACTATCTAACTGGTCAGCACTGGCACTACTATCTGTAAGCGATTACATAGTTCACGGACTCGGTCCTGGCTATAGTTATACAATGAGACATAATGCACACTCGTCCACTAGAATTGTATATGGTACCTATATACATACTCTCTGTTAATCTATCTCGTTTACTATTATGTACCGGTATATCCAGTGCCATATATGGTACTAGTGGGGTGGCTCGATATGAAGTGCGTAAGTGCATACATTCAGTGAGAGTACTATTTACTCTACTGCACAACCCTACCTGTCTGCACAGCTACTATAGATGTAATTGCATAACATGATGTAGTTGTGTCAGGGCAACCAGCGCTTAGAGACGGATGTTCGGATTACTATGTTACGGAGCACAGGAATTGGTGCTGATGCTATTTAGGAACAGAAACATTATTATCACGTTCCTAGAATGAGGATTATAGAAAATATCGACGAAGTATGGACATGACATCGAAGTCGACTATATTATAAGAACATAAGATCAATTACAGGGCGGAATAGCCACGATGAGTGAGTAGCTACTACGCATGCTAGGCTGGTATTTCACGTCTGCAAGCGTGGTGTCCAGCCATTCCAAGGCGATAGTGTTACTGTCATTCTCATCGTACATCTTTCAGAAGCACCCTGAAGAGGATACACCAGGAAAGCGATAGGTATGTCGCTCACGCTTCATGTTCTCTAGTGCGGTTACGGTGCCAGGTGGGGATACTTTGATCAGAGCCCTGTGTATGGTACAGTTAGTGCCGGGTGAGGTTATAATTCATGATGCAGCACAGCGGACCTTTTGGGAGTTTGAGGAACGTCCCGTGCATTATCATGTGGAATAACCTCTTCGTAGACAGTTGATGTATGTGTGCTGTCTCCCACTACGGGTTTGAGGATTCGGTAGTTCCAAGAAGTGCCTTGAAGAGTAGTCCCAGGTGTGAAAGATGATATGGTTTTTGAGAAATGCTTTTGTGGAGCAAACATACTTGGGTAGTTGTGCAATAGAATAAATCAAGAATGATTGTTCTACGAAGATGCTGTGGAGTGTTGGAAAATAGTATGATAAAAGCGAAGATGGAACGAAGTACTTGTGAAGGGCACGGGACCCGGGATGTGGCTGGTGCAGCTGGCTATGTGGCTAGGACTGGTCACAGCTCTAGATTCTTCAGTAAGGATGGGTACTGTGTAATATGTCTGTAGGCACGGAGTTTTCTATGTGTGGGAGTAATAAGGAGAAAAGAGTGGTCATCTGATCTGGCTACCAGATGTAGTACATTTACTAACTGCAAACTTACGATAATACATGTGTTCAAGTACCGGGCGCAGCACTAAATAACATAATGAAGCAAGCAACTTGGTTGTTTACAAGCAAAGCAAAGATCCTTTAAATACACCGGGACGATGAGATATCATCGCAATTTACAACTCCAAACTGTTCACTCCCCTCATATCATTCCCTGATTACGATTAGTAAATGCCCAAAAGAGCAGCAACGGCGATAGTCCACCACCATCCTGAGGAGCTGTTCTCCTTAGGCGCCTTGTTTGACAGCACGGGTGTGTGGCTAGGTGAAGGAGACATTGTTGGCCGGCCGGAGAAGGTAGCGAGGGTCGAGGAAGCCCAGGGGTTGGGAATACGGCTCGAGCTTGCCGAGACGCCAGTTGGACCGCCTGGCACAAGGCCCACGGTTGTCTGGGCGCTTCCTGAAGCGGTCGTAAATACGACCTTAGGCACGGTCACGGTCCAGGTAGAGTAGGTGACGACGGTGGATGCGACAGGTGCAGCAGTGGCTGGTTTGGTGGTCGGGGCGACACCACCGGTGATTGAGTGGACTGCTGTACCAGTGACTGGAGCGGCACCGGTGGCGCCAGCGCCGAGGGTGATTGAAGTTGGGATGACCGTCACGATGCCTGGGTTTTGCGGTACATAGGCAGCGCAGATACCGGTGAAATAGGACAGAGCAGCCTGGACTTCGGCTTGGGAAGCTCCCCAGGCTTGTATGCAGGAGATGACCTTCTTGGTGAAATCGTCCGATGGGCAGTAGCAGCTGATATCGCTGTTGGAGCTGCACTTGGGAAGCAAGTTCATCCAGGTGTTGATGCACTTGGGCACCACGTTGGGGCACGGTGCGGATGGGGCGGGCGTCGAGACACCGCTGGCACCGGTGCTGGTGGCTGGGGACTTGCCCGTGGGTACAACTGTGTTTGCAATCGTAGACGTTGCTGTCATGGTGATGGTGGAAACAGTGCTAGTAACTGAAGTGATGGCCTTGCCACTTGAGGTCACGACTGAAGTCACAGGACATGTGGTCACGGTCTCCCAGGTCACAATAGTTGTTGTGCTCTCAGGCGCAGTAGTGACAGGGCCAACAGATGTCGGGCCGGCGGTACACTTGGGGCAGTATGTGGACACCGAGGTCAATGTCACTGTTGAGATGGAACTCGTGACTGAAGTCACCGGCCTCCCGCTCGAGGTCACTACAGTGGTCACTGGACATGTAGTAAGGGTCTCATATGTAACCACAGTTGTCGTGCTCTCCGGGACGGAGACCGGTCCAGAGGAAATGGGAGCGACGCCGGTTGGACCGTGAGCAGAACTTGAGACGACCGAGGTAGGTGTAATAGTGGACACTGAGGTCACGGTCATGGTTGAGACTGTGCTGGTAACCGAGGTGATAGGAACACCACTGGAGGTAACAACGTTGGTCACAGGGCAGGTAGTTACAGTCTCATAAGTGACAACAGTAGTAGTCCGCTCAGGAGCCGAAACAGGGCCAGACGAGATAGGGGCTACAGAAGTCGGAGCAATGCACTTGGTGCAGATGGTCGATGTCGAGGTCAGCGTAACAGTAGAGATGGTTGTGCCAACTGACGTGGTGAGTGAGCCGCCTGCAGAGCCAGTGGATGTCACTGGGCAAGTGGTCACTGTCACGTATGTGACGACGGTGGTTTTATCAACAGCAGGAGCTGAAGAGCCATGCCCTGATGCAGCAGGAGCCGTAGACACAGCAGGGCTAGTAGGAACCGGGCTGGAATGGGATGAGGTGGTCTCAACAGGAGAGCTGCCAGTTGGAACACTGATCGACGTCGTGACCATCGGATTGCTGGTATGGTGTCCTGCCGACGTACTTTCCACTGGAGAAGCCCCAGAAGTCTCAGTAACCGGGCAAACAGTAGTCGAGACCGCAATTGTAGAGGTGACCACGGTGACCGAGTTTGCAGGACAATTCGTCACAGTAGGTGCGCAGCTTGTGATTGTCACCTCCTTCGTCGAGTAAACAGTGGACGTGGTCATCCTGACTGGTGTCGGGGCAGAAGTTGTAGCAGCTGCGGGCGACGAGGGTGGCATCAGGATCAGCGGAGTCGAGGAGCCACTTGACTTGGTCGAGGATGGCAGCACAGTGGTACTAGAGGTATCGGTATCCTGGCTTGGCGAGCAATCGAATTCGACCTCGTAAATACCCAAATCACAGGTCTCGATCTCAATATCCTCCTCAAGCCTGAAGCTCACTGAAACAGAGCCACCACACTGGTCATTGGTGACGTCTGTACCTTCCGGAGAGCAGGAGACAACATCATTGCAGGATGATCCATCAGGCATGTTATAGACAATGTGGACGTCGGCTTCCTTGGATGTGGCGAGACGGAACCTGCTGACAGAGAAACCCTTCTGGTCTTTACCGGAAGACATCCTGAGACCCGAAGAGCTTTCCTTGGAGAGTTTTCCAACGATGCATTTTCCCTATAGCCATTAGTTACGGGCCAACTCAATAGAGGTGCAATGCTTACTCTGGAAGAAGCGCCAAAGCTCTCTTTCAAGGAGAAGCCTGAAAACTCAAACCCAGCATAGGCTGAGAAGGAGCCGACAGCCAGTCCGGACCAGTCAAATCCAGTTTGCTGATCCTGGGAACAATCATTGTCGGCCTTTCCAGGACTGGGATAGCATTCATCGGTTCCCCACCACTATGTATATTAGCCTTGCTTGAAGTCATGTACAAGAGTATGAGCACACTCACCAAGCCCTTGGGATGAGCAAGAGCTGCAAGCGGCCAAAGGGCGACCGAGATTAGGTAAAGAGGAACTACAGCCCTCATTTTGAATAGGGCTTAGTAGTGATCGAAGGAGTGTAAAGAATGTCGAATGAGATGCAGGTTGTCGACTTGTTTCAAAGTCACGCAGTTGCGGAAGAGGAGACTTATAAAGAAGACGAAAAGAAATAAGAGCAAGCCAACGAGTGATAGTAGATGAACGAGCGTCTAGTGTCAAACCACTTGGGCAAACAAACAATAACACAATAACAACAACAAAAAACAGCTTCAGGGGGAAATCAGAGCAGCCAAAGCATTCTGTTACCAGGGAGGGCGATGGACCCTTAAAAGTACCAACACCGGGATGGCGAAAGGCTGTGTGCCTAACACAGCCAGTAACGGCGATTGCCGTTCACCAGAATAGACTGAAAGTGCAAGTAAGACAGGCCATTGAGCATTCACGCTCCAACCAGCCAGATGTCAATGGCTGCACAGTCGGTGTTACAACCACCAATCCAATCCAGAGGCGCCGGGTGTGCCGCTAGTGCAGGAACAGGGTGAAAGACCCTGACAGAAGCGCGAGTTCATCGCCAATCAGGGGTCACGAAGGCTGGCATTTGGCTCAGCCCGAGAGATGCATCGGCCCATAAGGGGCGATGCTGAAGAACCCTTTATTTTGTGGGTGAAAGAGGGGGGCCCTGAGGCGTTGGTGGCTGTTCGTTGCCTGGCAGTCTGACGGCATACAGTCTCTAATTGAATCCATGGCAACAAGACATTCATTACTTATTATTCCTGCATCCATCTGGCGACGAATGCGCCGCCAAGAATCAGACATGAGATTCATGAATGAATTCGCCCAGCAAGCAGCAGACAAGACTCATTCATCCAGGATGAAAAGGGTAGAAGGGAAGAAGAGAGGGCAACAAGGCCAAGCAAGAAGGGATCGATCATGTGTCTTTGTCACTGACAGACACACTGTCCCACCTCCCAAATGAGACCCTAAACGGCGCCAATGTCTCTTCTCCACGTCAAATGTCCAGCCAGGGTCCAATTTGATCCATTCATATCACATCAGACACACAGAAGAAGTTAATTCTGCACGATCCGCTCAAAGCGGCATCTCCGATCTTCAACACCTAAAGCTCGCTTGTGTGCAGTGAGATGAGAGGGTAAAGTTAACCCGGCGTCTCGCGCTGAAACCTGACCAGTCAGTGCCCCAACAACACCTTTTTTCTTCCCCTCTCACATTCATCACTCCTTTACCAACTGCCAAAATTATCCATTCGGTTCCCATTCTAATAATAATCTTACGACACTGGAAGAGCCCAGTTCACCCCAATCCGAATCAGAAAGAGAACAAACTTCAACCGATCTACAGCGTACTAGAGAGAAGTGAGGGCAGCACGCATTCCCATTCACCAGGTAACCGCCGAGGCTTCAATCCAAGTTCCTCCGACTACAATCACCGCCACGCCACAGCAAGATAGCTGATGGAAGAAATCAAGGAATTGAAAGCCATGTAGACTCTAATCGACGTAGACTAAGTAGGTGACCTAGGGAACCCCAGCGCCAGAATACCACCTCGGAATCCAACCTTCAGAGCCTGGGCCACCGCCTCCACATTCCACTAAAATACCATGCAAGTCTGGGTTTGGGTTTGGGGTTTGTGATGTGAGCATTGTGATAGAGCATGCATGCACATATGCTGTACGATCTGATTTATGCGCTCGCATAGGAGTGATTGGATCAGACTCCAGCTGGCTTGTCTCCACAGGAGGTGGTTGTGCAACCTGCTAAACGCTCGTGTACAAAGCGATGATGAGAGAATTACTACTTTACCCCTGGCGCGTCGCACAATGGCTCTGTCTGACCATTGCGTTAGGGACCTTGAGGGGTTTCGTTTACTCCTGACCCTTGTTATGGCTTGCATAGGGTGGTATTGCTTCATTTCCTTTGGGTTGAGCACTGAGACAAGTATTACTTGCAAAAGGGAGGGTCAATGCCATCGTCAATGGCTAATGGCCTGATGGTGCCTAGAGGCTATAGTTACTCGATACTACCTAAAAACTTAACAAAACTACGTTACTAGTCGCTTGCTTAAAATACTTTCATATTTGCATTTCCGTGTGCTTAAGACGCCGTAGCACTGCATACATGTCATCAAACGGAGGAAATCAAGGTAGAACAAAGAAAAGCAACAGGTCTTCGTAACACAAGGTATATCCTTTCATCAACTCCAGAAATCAAATGTCATCAAACTCGAACTTTTGGCCATGAGATATCCCCCATCTTTCCGACCACAAGAGAGAGAAGAGAAAGAAGACCTAATTCTGTGGGAGAGAAGCCATGCAGAACACCCGCCGATGGTGGGGAACGAGGCTGGATCAACCAACCCACATTCCCGATGTAACAAACACATCACCGTCTATGCTAGAAACACAGACTCTAAATCCATGTACAAATGTTCAATATGTCCTCGGAATTGGTGGAAATCCAGGCACGCTATGTTCGCCTCAAATCAGAGATATCAGGGTATCGCGCAGTGTCAAATTGTAGTTTAAAAAGGAAGCTGGGTGTGGCGGTGGGCGTCCATCAGCTTTCGTCGGACCGCTTCCCCGCCGTTGTACCCACTAGCTTTGCGCTTGCGCGTGGGGGTGCGTTGGTCTGCATGGCGTGCATGTCTGAAGACGCTAGCAGGGCGAGAAGGCGAATTGGCCGGCATAAACTCCCGATGCTGTGGGAGACGCAACAGTGCTTGGTAGCGGTTGTGATTCCGGCGGAACGCGGTAACGATGCCACGGTCCAGGTGGTTTAGGAATCGTTCCGCACTGCTGGCCTGCTGGGAGTCGGCACCGCGATTAGGGGTCGGTGTGCCCGTGCCGAGTTGTAGGGGACGAGCAGTCATTGGCGACATCAGCGCTTCTTCGTCGAACGCCTTATCCATCTCGTCATCAGATGACCCATCACCGAAGTCAATGAAGTCTTCGACATTCAAAGCCGACTCCGGATCATCTTCATCGTCGTCCTCGAAAGAGCTATCGATAGCAAAGTCACGGGATGGATAGAACGCCTCAGGGGGGCCCATTACCTGACCCCCTGGAGCAATATCATTACCGAGGGCAGTCATCATAAGATTAGCACTTGATGCAAGCATGGGGCTCAGGTCTGCATGATTGGGCGATGCGAGGGCGTCCGTATCGCTTTCGTCGATAAGATGCATGGTAGTAGCCCGTGGACTGTTATGAGCAGTATTGCAGGCGCTATTCGTGGCAGATTCAAGCCAATCATGGCGAGAGGAGGCATAGGCAGGAATGATCACGAGGTGCTTGCCAGTGCAGTCGACAAGTGCAACAGGCTTATGAGGGTCGGCGACAAATGTCCCCATAATCGGTCCTCGCCGACGAGAAGTAGTTTCGCTCTTCTCATCACCTGTGGGCGCCAGCGAGGCCGAAGAATCCCGACGCAGGATAGATCTAGGATGCGTGATGGTGGCAGGAGGGGGAAGATCTTCATCTGTAGTCTCGCCATCATCGGCTTCAAACGTGTCAGCAAGTGGAATGTGCGGGGTTGACCAGCTTCATGCATACTTTCATAGCCGCTTGACTCCGAACCCTCGGAGATGGCATCGGATTCCACGTGGTAAATGTTGGAATGCCCGTAGTCTGACTCGGCATACATCTCCTCAGACTGACGCCGGCGGCGGGATAAATTTTCATTATCATTGTCGATCATGCGACGCAACTGGGGATCGAGACTATCCTGCTGGAGGAAATCGCTGGGGATCTCATCCTCGGTATGAGAATCACTATCAGACGAGGAGTCCGAGTCTTCCTGGAAGTGCACCCGGCGCGGCACCGGGGTCTCAATAGCAGTCTCGCTAGCCATGTCGGTCTCCCCGAAGGCTTCCATGGCAGTATAAAGTTGTTCTTCATCAAAGAAGGACGCACCCGACAGGATCATATGATCGTCGAAAACATTGGGACCGGCCCAAACATCAGCGCCGGGAGCTAGGATTCCGCCAACGGGATTTTCATTTTCAGACTCGACAATCAACAACTCTTCCAGCTTCTCTACATCCTGTTCCTCATCATCTGAGCCATCGCTGATGTAGTCCACAGCGGCATAGACATCATCTGAGCTTTCGTCAGAATCATTGTTATCATCGCTACTCCGTTGACCATCGTAGCCATCATCGTCGGAGAACTTCATCTTCTTTGTCTTCTTCTGTTTCACACCCGTCTTATGGGCCCTGTCACGGCGACCATAAGACGGGGCACGAACAGCTGGCTGTTCTTCCTCGTCATCTGCATCATCATCCTCGGAGTCATTTGCATCGTCGCTGAGTTCGCCAATGGATGAGACGGATGACACACTCGATACGGAGGCCGCTCTTCGCTTCCTATCAGCGTTCAAAGAACCAAGGGAGACAGCTTTATTGGACGTTCTCGGGGAACGACCCGCGGGGTTGTGATGGGTAGCCTTTGCGACACCCTGGGGTGACCGCTTCGGGGAGTTTGTTGTTGGCGCCATTATATCGTCAACAATAGGTATTGTTATATTGCTTCCTTGGGAGAGGTCTCTCAGTTGAATTGGGACCGACAAAGGTTAGGTAGCACTTGTTGGTTCGACAAAGTTTGCTACCCGTACAACCCGCCGCAATGAATCGATTGCGTCAGCGACTTGAGAAGACAGGTTCAGGGACCGATATCGTAAGGTAGGAGTTTTTCGGAGCGTTATTTCGTAATGGCGTAGAGGAAGGAAAGGATATCGTGATCGATGTTATAGACAGCGTGAGAGAGATCGGGATGAGGGGTGGTATATCGGTAGGGGTGGTGATCGGATGGAGGGGAGGGGAGGGCAAAAAAAAGGGACGATAGCAAAGACTTTTCGTAGACCGCAAAAGCACCTCACCGTCCAGAAGGGGACGTCAAAAGTGCTTCTCCTGTTAATGTACTGAGGGGCAATTCCGACGCTTGCCTGTTGTTGCGTCGAAAGAGGAACAGATAATCGTCAAGTCAATTGGAGATTACTCGGAGCTGCTGGACTGGGGAGCATGGAAAAGGCAGCCGTGCCCCCCAGCGAGGAATCTACAGCTCAGCGAAAGCCATCCTGGCACGGAACCCTTGACGATATCTGGATAGTATAGAAGGAGAAGAAGAGGGTCTTTTGAAGGTTGGATGGAAGGTGTTGTGAGAAGATTCTGCGACGAGAGTGGCAGAAGGAAGATGAGGGGTGGAATAGAGGGTAGGAAGGAGGAGGGAAAAGACAGCAGGGGAGAAGATCATCTATCCGTACGCCGTCGTACCGTGACGAGCAGGTTACAGGACGGAACGGCCTTGGATTGCCTGGGGCGGGCCAAATTTTCCAGTCAGGGTGGAGCCCGCCTCGGCCGGTCGCAGTCTGCGGGGTCATGATTGGTCAGGAACCACAAAAACAGTCACGCCCATTGGCGGGCAAGTGTTCACCGCATCTTTTTTTCTTTTTTCCTTTTTTATTCTTTTTTTGCCTGCAATCCACCCCAGCTGGTCTCTGCATTGAAAGCCAATCATTCGCGGGGGACTTGTAACAGCCTCGAATAGAAGGCGACAATGATATGACCGGTTTAGTACCACTTAGTCACGGCCTGTCCAAAGGAGGCAACAGAAGAAGTAATTTCCGCCTGGCAGGCTCTGACCTCCTTTCACTTAGTACTACTACTACTACTTTGTATCTAGTATTCTTTCCATTTCAAATGGTGACTATCTATAGCATACTGTTTCGGAATGGACTACGGCATGCACTCCGGCACGTCCCGGTTGTCGAACGAAGACGATCCTGAAGCACTTGGGTAGTCTTTCTTCGTTGGGTACCTGAAACTGCAGATGGCGTCGACGGGTCTTGCCATAGAAAGGGATGCTATTATGGGGACGGAGACGGCAAATTGGAAAATGAACAGCGCCTTGTGGCCAGGAAGGAATCCCACTACTACTAAGTTTCTGCTTGCCATCTATGACTTGGCCCGCTGTTCCGCCTGCCTAGTACTAAATCACCGGACAAATCATGGACAACGCTGGCGACGGAGTCACCCGAGGATTGAAGCATCGGTGACTCACTACTCCTCCGAGTTGGAGGCATCTATTCGCCTCCAGACGAGCGTTATGTTCGGAAACTCGAGATGAATCGAACACCTACCCAGGGTTGAAACATAACCATATGGCGAACCGATGCAGCATCCCTACGTATCACCCCTTCTGTTCCACCACTAGCATACATTTTTACAGACTTGTACAGTATGTAAGTAAAGGCAATCTGTTAGATCACAGGCATGCAGGCAAGAACGCAGATCGCACCCGAGCCTCTGATAAAGAATGAGGGGCCTTCTTTTTCCGAAAGTCGTGGCATGCAAAGCGGGCCATACTGTAAGAAAGGGGAGAATAAGCAAATCTCACAAGCCAAATTCCTGCCGCTAAAGGAAGGGAGGACAACTTTCTGAACCGTGCCCTCTGCACGGTGACATCTTCTCACATCATCTTGATAATGGCCGTCACTGTGTCGGCTAGATCAGCTGGTCCATGATTCATCGAATGCACTGCACTCATAGGTATGATTCATCGAGCGTGCGTCTAGACGCAGGAAACACGAGTTGGCTGCCGGATGGCCTGCACTCCTCTCTCAGGAGGTCGGGAGTAAGGGAGGATGACATGGATGGACCCGGATGGCTGGCCTTGATGAGCCACCTTACCGGATGAGGTCAATCCCACCACTCGGATTGGCCAAGCCCGGCACTGGCGGCTATGCCTTACCCGATATGAACTAGTCTGCTCATGGGGAGGAAAAGGTGCTGCCTCGCTGTTTTGTTCATTCTCGGGGTCTTCCTTGCTGCTCACAGTAGACTGCAATGGGCACGTTGATCGATTCCTATCGTTGGTGACCCTCTACCACACGAATTGGTTTGTCTTAGAGTATGCATCACTAACCATCAATGATTTCTCTAAGTCATTCCTACAGTTTAGCCTGTCATATTACTAAGCCAGCTGTCAGTCATACTTACAGTCAGTACGGAGTATAGCCGCTGAACATAACACGGTTAACTCAATTCCTCAGTTTCGAGTCCTAGTCTACCATTATGATCATTCTCAACAGGACCCTTATCTGCAAGCATCAATTGTTCCCAGAAAATCGCAGACACAAAATCCTAATCCTTTAGCATGGATATCCAGGCGCACGGATATGCGACAGAGCCTCGGTATCCGCGGCTCAGCCTAGACCTCCAGCCTTGGGCGGATGCATCAAGTTGCAGCAGACCAGATATCCACCAGAAGATCAAGGCATGATAAGTTCAATGAACAGCACAACATAGGGGTCTCGAGCGTCAATTAGACCAACAACGCAGTGGCTAAATCTCCGAGATTGCCGTACCACCTTTACCAGTTTGCAGAGATGGGCTATCCATGATGCCCATCCTGTATACATACTACCTCTTTTCATAGAGATAACTCATCCAGACTGACTCCGTAGGAAGGTAATCGGGAACATATAATGACACACGTGATAGTACTAATCGCCGACCGGATCGACTAAAATAGATCAAAGCGGAAAGACAAAAAAGCCACCGCATCAATAATCCCAGGAGGTCCGTGACATTTTCGGCATCATCCCGAACGGACTGGGCACTACTACCATACTGTGTACAAGCACCTTCTCTATCCAAGGCAAGATAGGTAAGTAGTTTCGGCTAGCCGTGAATTTGGCGCTACTATTGCTGGTTTGTTTTGCCTTGAATATTCCTCCGTATATCCCGTATATGAAAGTGTGGAATTTGGCTACCTTTCATTAAACAGAATCAGAAACTGCTCCACACCTTCATATCATACCCCTCCACAAAACATTCACAATTACAATGACAAAGGATCAACCCAAAGAAAAACACTCAGGTCCCCGAGCGCAGAGCAACAGACAATGATGATCTAGAATGAATGCAAAGCACCACACCACTTCTTCGAGACAGGTACATTAGTCTCATGTTCCCTTTCCTCGTTGGCTTGCGAAAGAGGGACAAGAACACTCAGGCATGAATTCTGAATGATGGATGGGTGGACTAGTAGCGATGCCTTTGGCATTCATACATGATGCATGCATGTTGTAATTGGCTCTAAACAAGCGGTAAAGGGACAGCTGGCTTGCCGCCGCTGCAACTACTGGAAACTCAGCCGGTTGGATGTATCGAGAAACACCCTACTTACTACTACGGGGCTGGCCAGCCAGCCAGCCAGCCAGCAACTCGATTCAACTACGACTGCTAATAATCATTGTTGTTGCTTACAGAGGTACTTGGTGCAACTAGAGCAGGTTTCTGCCACATGTGAAGTGCTGGCGGCTATTAATAATAAGTTGGTTATATTGCTTAATGTAGGTGGATGTACTGTGCAGCGGGAAATGGGCTGATAAGCAGCAGTAGCAGCAGCAGGTGAGGGGGGAAAACCTACTGTAAGTAAAGCTTTTTTTTTCGTTATTACTTACACATAGTAACATCATCACTCATGGCTCAATATTGATGCAAACCTATGTGCATTGCGAACAGTGATACACAAAACCCCCATTGTCAACTACTAACTAATCAATAATCCACTACTATGTACTAAGGGGCAAAAGAAGAGGGGGGAGAGGGGGGAACGTGGCCTTCCATTCCATTCTTCCAAGATTCTAGGTGAATCCGACCCAGTTAGTTATCGTTATCAAGATTGGGGGGAAATGGGCGATAGTGGATATTGAATGATGATGATGTTTGCAATTGCCCACTATTGTATGGTAACAGTAATACCATTGCATACAGCTAGTCCACGTCGAGCAGGATGCTAAGTGGGTCCTGATTACTCAAGAGATCGGCGCCCGTTGCAGACCCCATTGGTCAATGCGTGGCTACTTTTGGTTGTCTGATTGGCTGGGGTGGCTGCACCCCGCAGTCTCGTTGATTTTCCGCCTGGCAAAGCAACAGCAAAGCTAGTAGTCGTCGTCCAGCACAGCTGAGATAGTAGTAGTGTTCAGATCATGTGCAGGGGACTTTAATATTATTGTAGGGAGATACTTGGTCGCTGGTGATTCGAGTGATTTTCTACGTCCGGTCTAAGCTCCTGCGAGTCGCAGCATTGTCCCGGAAAGGGCGGCTAGACGGCAGAACTTCCAGAAGGGGGTACGGTTAGAAGAAAATGATGATGGAAGTATCTGAGATAAATGTTGCCACTCGGTCTGCCCGCAACTTGCCCGGTCCGCTCTTCAACCATGGGTCCGCGTGATGTTTGGGATAGGCTAAGTGATGTTTTCATTCAGTCTCAGAGGACAAGTGGCCGAAAGACATGAGGTTCATAACAGTAGATCATGGGATTAAAGACAACGAAAAGGTATCAAAATGACATTAAAAAGCAATTGCGCCATTCCAAGAGTGATAACAGTACCCTGTTCAGGTACCTGGGTAGGGTTCAATTTTCGGCCCTGCCGGTGTCGGTTTTGGGTCCGACCTAGGCCAGATTGATAGAATTGACTTAGATCGTTTTGGCCTGGTAGAAATATCGTCGTTATGTTCATTCTCCTTGTCCTTTGCATCGTTCGTAGGCGTGGCGGCCTCTCGTGCTTGTTGCACCTCCTTTACTCCTTGGCGGATCTCCGCCGCGGAAGCTCCTCGGGGTGCCGTGGTCGTCAGCGTCTCAGTATTGCGGATCTTCCCTTCAGGTGACTCGTCGTTCAGTTTACCAATCTCCTCTTCTGTGACAAGGCGCTCATTTTCGAGGCGAACCTCGCGGCCCCGTTTATGGCAATACCAGAGGACAAACAAAAGAACTAGTGGACATTAGTGATTCCGGATTCATCCTAGTCGTGTCAGGGCGCAACTTACTAAACAAGGCCATTGACCAGAGTACATTCATACCCAACACTGCGGGGAATCTAGCCCGTAAGAATGCCATTATGGATCGTAACATCCCTACAAGCGCTGCTGGCTTCCCTACTAGTTCTTTCAGGCTGGGAACCTTAAGTCCCATCTTGTTGGCGGCGGCCGCCGCCTTGCCTACATTGTCCACATTGATACCACTTTTACTGGCCTTCTCGGTGGCAGCCGCGAGAACTTCGGGGGCCAGCGTCTCAGTCCATTTTTCAGGCAGCTTCTCGATCAGGCTCTGGAGGAACTTCGGGAGATTCGAGTAAGTGCTTTGCAGTTGCTTGTTGCCGTTCTTGAGGAGCATCTCAAGATCATGATACGCAGTCGGAACACCATTGACCAAGTCCTTGAAGATCAATGTGAATTTACGAAGGAGTTCCCGTGTTTCGTCACTTATCGAGAATACGCGGTTGTTTTCGGCCGCCAGGTTGAGGCGCTCGAGGATTTCCGTCATATCCTCTGCCTCTTGTTTCGCTTCATCGTCTTCTTTAGCTTCAGGGGGCTGTACATCGCTTGAGGCACTTGGTGCGGGAGCTGCTTCGCTCGCGCTTTCGCTACCCTAGTCATCAAATAACAGTCAGCTATTTGTGCAGATACTTTAGTGGCGGTGTCATAGCTACCTTTTTGTCAACCGTGCTCTTCCTCCGAATCCAGCTCCAGGGCCTCTTCTTCTGCGTAGAGCTCTCAGCTTTGGAGCCTTGAGAAACACTGTGGGAGCGTTCTGTCTTCTCTCTAGTCTTCCGTTCTTCCTCCCCTAGCTCCTTTCCAAACTCCTCTGCCGGTGACACTGGTGATTGGGTAGTATCGAAGGTATCTGTGGGTACGGGAGAGACGGGCGATAGAGGGGTATCATTTTCGATGGTAGGTGATATCGGCCCTTGCTTTGCCGGATCGGAGGTAATCTCTCGTAGAAATGCTTCATCTTCGGTTGTTAAAACCGGTTCATGCGGTTGACGTTGAGACGGGCGTCTCCAGTTCTTCCACTGGGTGAATTGCTGCATGGCTATCTCGCTCCGCGCTTAATCGATAATGGTATATAAAGCCTATATAATATCTCTTATGTTTAGTGAAGGTTCGACAAGAAGTAAGCCAGCGGATAAAGGAGCCGTTCTTCACATTGCGATATGGCGGCCTGAACAAAGGACGGTGGACTTACCCCAGATATATAGTGGTTTCGAGACCCACCGGTTCCGGTGCACGATCAATATAAGTAAACTGTACACGCTTGGAGCTGTTCAACGTAGGGTTTTTTGCTCTTTTTGCAATTCATAGCCACCCTGAGCTCGAGAGTCGTTGAAATACAGCTCACCGAGCGAGTCAAGCGATGATATCACCGCACAAGACAGGTCACATGTGAAGGCACCCCGCTGGTGCCACAGTTTGCACCGCCACGATCTGGCTGGATCGGGAAGAGATCGGCTGCACCGCCGATCATTGGTCGATTCCTGTTGGTTAAGGCATCTACAATCGATCGGTTCCAATTGTCATTGCTTATTGTAACTCTTCTCTTCAAGTACTGCAGTCTACTTGTGTCGATATAATCATCAATTATTGCTTTGCTAGGTATGCAGTAAGAATGATCAAGTGTGCTCATCCATAACACTTCAATGGTCCAGCTAGCTCATTGTCTACTAACTCGTGAGAAAGTCAGAGCTATGTTGAATCCGCTGAATATATATCTGACACTCTCAAAATGACCAGCACAGCTACTATAAATTGAAGACATTATTCTAGATTCACTGAGCGATTGAGGACGCAAAGCTTTACAAATCACCTTGTGTCAGTCATACTTATGCAGTGCTCATTTTTGGAACCCACCAAGCCACTATGACTCTTGGATATTTGTCCACTCCTTCACCTTCTGAAAGTCCATCACCCTATACTCTCCTCCAAATCTGTTTTGCGTATCATCCCAATCCCGATTCACAGCTTGCTCAGGTCTCCAACGAACCGCAGCTGCAACCCTCGGGTCCATCTTACCTTCGAGCCGGTCAGCAATAAAGCTACCGATTGAAGGAATATGGGCGAATCCGCGACCGGATGCCCCAACCGCAAGCAGTAAGGATGGATGATCAGGATGATAATCTATAAGGAAGTTTCGGTCGACCGTGTCGGCGCACCAGCATATCCGGGCGAATGAAAAAGGTCTCTCCGCCAACTGGGGCATCGTTGCTCTCAGGAGACCGCGGATTCGCTCAGCCGACTCAACGGGGATCTGATGACGTGCAAAGGGAACGCTTCGCCGTTCGCCATCTGGGCCGACAACCTCAAAACGCTCAAAGTTCTGGCCCGTGGATCGATTCAATGGAGGAACCACAAAAGAAACAAAGTTGGGCCACACCTTTCACCCATCCGCGCGCGCGCGACCCCCCCCCCCTTGAACTACTAGCAGTGATTTAGAGTGGATTCATCGCGGTTGGGGGAATCAATAGTAGTCCGTGGCTCTGTCTCAATCGGGATAAGCCTGGGTGACAGCGCCAGGCCAAGCTTCCCACTTTCGCCTCCCCAATTCTTCAGACTTGAGACACAAATTGGACTTTTACGCAAAATGGCAAGTCGACAGGCGAAACTATGGGATGGAAACATGGTACCGGGACCTACCAAGTGTCCCAGTGCGCAGGGTGTGGATTAGCCACTAAGGTTATGAGGCGTCTACTTTAAATGACCAACCGCATTAAGAGGCAATCAAATGTTAGCTTGGTAGTAATAGTAAGTAGTAGCTACTGTATATGCTGTGGGTAAAGGAAGAACCCAGCCTGCAATTCGAAGGTGTATACGCAAACATTGCTTACTGTCAAATACTCACTTACTCACTTAGTAGTACGTATGTATGGTGTTGGGGATGAGATTGCAAGCTGTGAGGGGGGGTTAATTACAAATCTCCCGGTCGCAGTTTCTCACACGAGTCTCCAATTTACAACCTACAGTATACCTAAGTGGTAGTAGTATCTTGCCTCTTTTCTTTTTTAAATTATACTTACTCCATCCGGGGTTCCTATTTGAGGGAAAAGAGGGAAGAGGAGGAGGGTGAGTGGGAAAGGGACGCATCATCAGTGAGGCGTTGCAGAAGGGGGCGAGCGAGCGACGAGAGTTTCCCTCTCACTTCTTACTCCATCTCTATCCGTAGTCTACCTTCCTGGTTCGTATCCACTGAACACACACACACAAACAAGTCCTGCAGTCAATGGCCGAGGAATACTACCTACCTATGAGAAGCGTCTCAGACTGGTGTCTTGAATCCTGGCTCATATTCATATGCAATAATACTATATTCTGTACCTAGGGTTGTTTCAACACACACCCGTCCCCGTGCCCCCCCTGAGTCATTCGCAATGCTTTCCTTAATCAAGAATATGCCACTTGTGATAGTAGTAATATCTACTTGGCTTTATGGGCCAATAGAGATCGCGATCACACTACTTACTACCTACTGTAGTATCTCTTCCTGACGCATACGCATGATACTTTCCAACCCTCTACTTACTTGACCTAGATCCGTATTCAGCTCCGTTTCTCGGCACGGAAATAACGGTAGGATGAGGATGATGATTACGGGCAACTTCAGACCGAGAGGGTTCGGTTATTCCATAGGGAGTAGTGTAGTTAGACGACCTACAAATGCATATCCCTTAACATTCTCGTGACGGGTAATTGATGTTGTGATGGCCGACTTCGGGGTTGGGTTGTTGCTAGTTATGATGCAATTGGCGGCGGCGGCGGGCCAGGAAATGCCACCAAAGTCCGCTTACACACCTCAACTACAGTACTACTACTACAAACACTCTACGGTCGCAGAGAACCAAACTAGTACTACACAGCAAGTAAATAATACTAATAATCATAATTAGAATACCGGCAGGAGTAGACGAATTTCTTTTGCAATGAGAGAGGCAAATTGATCTATGCGCCTATGTCTGGTCTTTCCAAATACTCCTATCTATCTATCCATCTATCTATCTATTCTACGCAATTGCTCATTCTCGGGCAACCAGGAATTGCTTGCTTGCTTGCTTGCTCCACCAGAAAGGAGGATGTGGGATTCCCCGAAGAGGCGAGCCGAAATCGCTAAATGGAAAAGGAACGATAGGTATGCGCGCGGGCTGGGCTTGTACGGAAGTTGAAGAGGCCCAAGCGGGTGTGCATTGCGTAAACTTCAGCAAGAATAATCCCGCGACCCGAGATTGGAGGGGACGGGGGGGAAAAAGGAAACTGTAGGTTGGGTTAAAAAAAAAAAAAATGAATGATGAAATTTTTGTTCGGGGCTATTTTTGGTCGAAAGGAATGGGTGATGAGTATCTACGGAGTAGACAGAGAGAATGTGTGCATGTATTCAGGCAACCTATACAACAAGAATCTAACGATTACTATAGGATCAAATCAGAAAAGGTACTTTTGGCTGACGACGACAACATCTGAGACGCAGCTTCAGATGGTCACACAAAACTTGAGGTCCAGTTCCTTTCAATGGGGGGGTGTTTGTTTGAAAGAGCCCAGCTCCCGGCTTGGCTGATTTGCCTCTTGACCGCCGGATCCGCTTTTTCTGGGCGGAACCGTGCCTTTTTAGAAAAGAAAAAAGCGCCACCCATGTAGAGCGCCAACCATCCGGATCTCACCGCTTTTCCTATGGCTGTCAACCACATCCCCCGGGGTCTCCAACAACAACAACTAAAGGGGAGGGAGGGGGGGAAGAGGATGGGAGGAGCCTAGCAGCAGCAGCAACGCTCACCTCGACTCAGTCCACAGATACATAGACTCCATACTCAGCAGCGAGACTTGTGTAAGTTCCCATCAAATCCGTGCCTTAGCGGCATAAGGTTTGCCCTCTTTTGCAGGGATTGCACCTAAGCCTATCCCGGCAGCTCGTAAACTACCGAATGAGGAAGCGCACCCACCCCCTTGACACGGCACATCATCCCCAAAAACGCGTAACTGGACCCAGAAACGGTCGGCCAATCATCAGCCACAACCCACTTTGAGGGGGGGAGTGGGAGGGGGCCCGTCCTGACCCTTTTTTCCCCTAAACCATTGCGGGGAGTCCCGATCGGGTAATCCGGTGGGGAACCCTTTTCCCAATTGCTCTCTCCAAAAAGAAAAAGAAAAATCGAACTAAATCAATCAGTCAGTCAGCTCGTACCGAGTCGGGGCCAAATTGGAACGGAACCGCTTCGCCTTCCTCATTTGCTGTTTGGCTTTGTGGTCTGGCCTTACCAGCCAGCCTTCTTTTCCCTAGTACTACCTACCTTAGTCTCTGTCTTGTATAGCTCCAGCCTACTTAGTAGTACGTACTTACCTCCTCTGTAGGTTGAAAAGGCAAAGCATCAATCACTAGTTCGGTGGCAAAAAATCATGGCTTGAGCAGAAGCAACAATAGGAAAATCTACAAAACCAATTGGAACTCTCGGGGAAAGACACTCTATTCTCCGGGATTGGACGGTAGTCTGTTCCCCCCGAAGCCAAGTTTCCACGCTTTTTGACTTTGGTGACAGAAGCATCGACGCAAAGCATGGAGCACATCCAACATATGGGCAGTAGTAATAGTATCGCCAATTGGATATGAGCCATACACAGGAAGTAGACTACTTTGCGGTGGGTAAGTAGGGCCCTTGCACCTCTTCGCTAATTAGATGGTTGGTGTACTCCATCGTTGCCGGTGAGTTCATTCATTTCTTCCACCTTAGGCAGAGTTCATATCCGTCGTGTTGTTATAATTAGGACTTTTTAATTTCGCTTCTTCACTGGGCGGTGGATAAACAACGAACGTCTAGACTGGCTATACACTTGACTATCGGCGCCAAGGGACATAGAACCAAGAGCATTTCCGAGGATTCCGAGATGAAAGGAGAAGGGGCAGAATGTTTACCAAGATGCCCTGAATACTGTATACTACGTATTGATAGAGAGTTAACTATCATTGTCAGCAAGTAGATAGCAGTAGCAGTAGTAGTGTAAACTAAATCTACCTTTCCACTCCGATCAGATAGAACATCACGACCATCATCAACAATCTTGAACTCGGCATCTCGTCGATCATTCTGACGTCGGCAATAAATAGCCAGCCAGCTACCAGCTAGCTAGATCAATAGATAGATAAGTGGCACCAAGCATCCTCTCTCTCTCCCAATCACCAACCCACGCCAACATCGAAGCAATAATCTAAAATCCCTATTTCTTCAGGAACACGGACGATCGTCATTCAAACTGCGGACCCCTACCTACCACACAGCAAAGCCAAGCAGCAAAGTATCTAGTAGCAGCACACACTACAGTAGGACTATGGAGTCGAACTAATAACCCTAAGTAAGCATAGCAGCCATTAGCAATCAAATTTATCAACCTAGAAGCTGGGCAACGAGTCAGGCATTTCCTTCCTTCCACCCCTTTTTTTGTTTATTTTCTTTTTTTATTATTATTTTCGTGGGGGTTTTTTTTTTTTTAAACACCATCTGTCAATCTGCACGGGGCTCCTTTCTTGGCAGATCCCACACGGCAGATCGTCGTTGATTGGCATGATGGCGTTTTGGGCTTACTTTGCTGCTCCTATCTTACTGTAGGTACTACTATAGATGTAAGTATAGCATTCTTAGGTCAGACTATACTATAGGGAAGGAAGGGAAGGAGAAGAAAAGGAGGGTACATAAGATTAGTGCTGCGCGCTTATTTTCTTGTTTCAACGTAAGGAAACAAATAATGAGGGTATGGGAATTGTATCATGTGCCATAGATACGAGTACATACGAAACTACTACTAATCTACACCCCAGTAGTAGTAGCACTCCATAGTGAACCGCCCACGGAAAGTCAAAAGCGAGATATAAAACAGAAAAAAAGCACTACTACGAAACTTAACTTCAGCTCCATCTGTAGGTATCCATAGATCGCATCGATATATCTCAACTAAATCCCTTCGATTACTCCCTAGGAACAAAAACCAGATACTCGAGATTCCCGCGGGAAACCAAAAAAAAAGAACCCCGAAATTAAAACCCCAAGAACACCGAATAGCGGAGCTGAATAGTAGGACGTATAGCCATGGGACGTGGGGACCAAGACGAAGAGGCAAAAAAAATTATATACTAAAAAGTAACTAGAACATGAAATGAACTTTCCATGAATCTTCTTTTGCAATTTTAGGTGTAGCGTTGGCGTTGGCGTTGGCGTGCCAGCTTCTTTTCTTTTTCGCCCTCGTAATTCGGGAACCCTAAATGAGATGAGATTTTATAGTTTGGTTTGATCGGTATCTCTACTAACTAACTAGTGGATTTTTGGGTCGGGGAGGGAGATGAGGGGAGGCGCGCGGCGTGCTGGCGTATATTCTCTTTTGGAGTCATTTTAGATGGGGGTTTGTGAAGGTTTGTTATTTGGAGGTGATGGTGGTGGTGGTGGAGGATGGGTACTACTGTAATCAGTGAGTGGTTCGTTCCCGTGGCAGCCCATACCCAAATTTTTGACAGTCCCCCCCCCCATTAGCGATGGATCCCTTGTCCAATCGTTCATATTGGTTGGTTCTTCATCCACTCAGCTCGCAAGCCCACTCGCTCGCTCCTCCTCCTCCTTCCCCTCCCGCGTTGTTCCCTCGCAAGCTAACCTTTTTGGGGCTTGCATGGGTCCGCGGATGTGGATGGAGAGGGACTGGCTGACTTAGTAGGAACGAACCAGAAAATAGAAAATCAAAACGGGAAATGCAAGAAAAGAAAAATCCTAAACGGGTAAAAGTGGCGTGGGACCACAGTTCGAAAAAGGAAGCCCCGCCAAGATGAGAATGAAAGGTCATCCATCAATCAATTCAATCGCGGCAAAGCGAGAAAATCCAGTTCCCGTGCGGTAGGGAACTGGACTACTACTTGCGCTTTGCTTTGCTTTGCTTACACTTACTTACTGTTGTTAGTACTTTCTAGACCACTTTTTTAGCCAATTTACGGAGGTGCTCTAGATGTGTCTGTGTGTTCCTGTCTTATGTGTCCCACTCACTAACTATTGCGCAATTGCAATAGCAATGTGTCAGAGGAACCTGAGTTGTTCGATTGATTTCCTGATTGGTTCCCTACCCCGATATACCACCGCGACTCAAACCATTCGGGAGATCCACATCCGCTTAATTTACAGCCCGATGGAAATGTAAGAAGTTAAGCAATCTGCGTCACAGGTAAAGAAAGTAAGCAGCAAAAGCATTTGCCGTGAGATTCCGTTGCCTGTACATGCATACATACATACATGCCTAGAATGAGGACTTGCAAGTCTCGGTGGGAAGTAACTCCATCCAACAGAAGAAACAGAAACAGACAGGAGCCATGGGCGGGTCAGACCTGGTTTAGCGTGCAAACTAAGATCCAAACGCAACGAGCAGAAATCACCAGTCACGCTATTGGCAAACCACGCTATGATTCAATTTTCTCAATCCCTGGACTAAGCAAAAGCAGGGAGGGCATGTTAGCCACATCCCCGGGGGACGGCAGATAGTCGATAGCCGAGCTTGGCTCATACAGATAACCCAATCATAGATGAGGCCCCACAGGAGCTGACGCGTGCACATCTCACAGCGCTATACCTTCTTAGGGCGGTGCTTTGCCCGTTTCAGTATATGGTTTGTTGTCAGCAAGGGTTTCTTTTGTCATCGTTTTATCATATCGAATTATCATAGTTATTGGATGGATATAATTTACGCAGTGCGCAGGTCCTGCAAGCGTGCTTTTCTTGAAAAAAAATTCACCAGAAATCATCTAATTCAATATGTTCTGTAAGTACTTACCCAGCACAGTGGTAAGTTTTTGCTTTTCGCTTGGTTACAGATAGAATCTAAACCAGACAAATGAAAAAGATAGACATTACCCAAACAACTCTAATTAACTCTGTCTAAAAGTCAAGAAGTTAAAGCCCGTATCGGCCTCCATTCTGAACCCCGCAAGCCCGTTGACCAGAATCCCTGCGTGCGATCCTGGCGGGCTCCACCACCCACCAGGACACTGCCACTCTCAGGGTTGTGGGCTAGCAGCCACCTGAAACGCGCCGGCTCATTTCTTGGCCCTGTCGAAAGGGTTGGTCAAAAATGAAGTTCTAACGCCAGTCCGGGCTCCACCGGGTTTACTCTTCAAGAACATGTAATTGAGCTCTGGTTGGCTTGGCCATGATATCACTTCCCCCCTCCCCTCTCTTCCGTGGGAAGTTACGGAAGGGCAGGGCAATGGATGGATGCCACCACCGTTTGCTGCCAAAGAGACTACGCTTTTCTCGGAAGGTCGTAATTATTGCCAGCATCTCGAACGCAACAATCTTATTTTTCTTTTTTATTAAACGGTTCTAATAATAACAATGGTATTATCCAAGCGTCAGTGCAATGTCCTGTTTCGTTCTAGATGTTTTTTTTTTTTCTTTTTCATTGATTCTTATTCACACACACAACATAGGGAAAGCAGAACCCGAACCCGACTTCTACTACTAGCTACTGCATACTTACGACTGGGATGTGAGGTGATAGTTTCAGGGGTTTGTTGTGTGGGTGGTAAAAAAGTAAAAGCAGACAGGTCTAATGCCAACATCCCTGACCGTTATCTTCAGCTCACCTGACAGCATACATCTGTGCGCGGTGGATGTACTCCAAACTCTGTACCACTACCACCACCACCCGAGGGAGGGGGGAAGAGCCACCTACGGAGTATCTACCTCCTACACTACGGAGTACTGCTTCTTATTTGTGCGTACAGCAGGAGATGTACGTAACACTTCTATCCGTACCTACATTTGCGGGGATTTCCGACGATATCCCTGAGACAAGACAGGCCCAGACAAGACGTGCACGACACATGAGACATTGACATTAGGGCGGCGGACACCGAAAAGGGGAAAAACCAAAAACCGCCACCAGCAGCAGCAGCAGCCATGATGCTCCGTAGCGTAGGACCCTGAATGAGAATCAAACCGACTAAGCTTCTTGCGACAGCCGCGTCTCTAGGATCCCCCCGACGGGACAGAAACGAGTCTAGTGTGCAGGAAGTGGAGCAAGCCACCATCACCAACCCCCTTGGCGGGATGTCACAAAAGGTGATGGATGTATGGTAGTGACTCAGTCTGTGTGGGTGAGAGTCCTCGTGAGTATCAACCACACACTAGAGATAGACAGATGTCATCCCGCAGACCAGTATGCGTCATTGTCATCTTTATTGACTTACGAATCTGAAACACTCTTGATGGGATGAGTTTATCTGATTGTGTCTCGAGTTGATTAAATCCGAGTTGTGTGTGTCCTCTTTTTTCTCTTTCCAAATTATCATTTATATTATTATCATTATTTTTATTATTATTATATTAAAATGGAGCCGCGGATTTGAAATCGCCAACGGCACATCGGGTTCAAACTAGTTCCTAGCGCTTGATCAATGCGTTCTCCTGCGGAGTGATCCAACTCCCAAAGTAAGTACGTAGTAGTGCGCGAGCGGTGCCATGGATTGAATCTGCGTTTTTAATTTCTGATGACCTTTTTTTATATCTTGTTAATTGAAATTTTAAATTGCCATTTTTCTTCTCTCTTTTTCTATTAATATAACACTTGGTTATAAGAGGACCCTGCATTCGAAACTAATGCCAAGAAAGGAAGCTGTTAGACGTCATAACCTCTCGTGTCGTGGTCTCTCTTAACTCTCTCTTTCTTTCTTTCGGTTCACTACTTCATCGCTAAACTACAGTAAATAAATAATTAGTGGGCATTCGACATACCTTAATCTCTCTCTTTACAGGGGTCGGGGAGGAGAGAGACAGAGAGGGTATGAGATTGAAACAACACGAAAGCTAGTACCTAGCCTACCAAGACCTCCTTCCTCTCCCTCTTCCTTCTCCTCATTTGGATCCAATTCGGCTTCACATGTTCCCTCGGAATCGCAAACAATTGATCCTTTTCTTTTCTTACTTCCAAACCAAGCTTTTGTCATGCCGAACAATAAACATGACTAAGTCGGAAATGAACATTGTAGATAACTACTGCTCCGTAGAACAAGGGATAATGAATGATGGCGCACCAGCCCACCTTGACTTATTACCAACTACAGTACTACTCTGGAAATAATTTCCACAAATCTTATCCTATCAATCCCGAGCTAAAAGTAGGGTTGCATCTGAGGGGGGCAGAGAGAGAGAGAAAACACTAGTCAGTAGAATGGAGCAGGGGCCCATGTGGTGCAGAAAAGAAAAAAAGAAGGGGGCCTAGGCACAAAATGAATTATTCATTTATTTTTTTTGTTCCATTCCTCATGCAGATAGATGTATGCCCAATGCTAATTGCAATTAATGTGATGACGACTTCAGCTGCATGCACTGCCTGCCCTTTCTTTTTCTTTCTTTTCTGTTTTCCCGGCACGGAGTACAGTAGTCCAACTGCATGTGTGCCTGGATAATATGGTGATAGTGATGGAGATGGGGAGATGGGGAGATGGGATCGATCATATGCTTGTTGCTGGTTATACTTCCTAGGTTAGCTTACGGAGGTGTTGAGGTACATGGTGTGATTAAGTTTCCGATTGTGTGTGTTTTTTAAGGCAGAGGCAGTTAATTAAGGCAACTTTTGAAACTTTTCAAAGAGGTATTGTTGATGTCTGTGCTTTAGATTCAGTTACTTGACTTGGATGTCTGATGTCTAGACAGTTAGTAGTTACTGTGAACACAACTCCTCCGAACCAATAACTAGGTATTCTTCGTTAAGTCACCTCCGATGTTCAACTGCGCTTAGGTCATCATCATCAACATTACCATCGTCACTAACTGAATAGTTACAGCGCTCAAGCCTCTTCACAACTATCTAGCTAGCTATCTACTGTACTACCATCACTGAACACCACGATACAATCTATAGAATAATAGAATAGAATACCAACCGATAGAACCAATCATCCACAATTCCCAAATTGGAAAAAGCACCTCCCACCAAGAATGTCATCATAATCAACATATAGAAATAGAACTACTACTTACTCCTCTATAGACCTACCTGAATAGGCAACTCAACTAATCTCCAAGGACAGATACTACTAGTAAGTTGAATTGGACAAAAGCTGAAGAGACCCACACCCACCACCACCATCTCAGTCATCATCCATCATCCATCATCTATCATCTCATCCCGTCATACCAAAAAGCAAACTAACTAACGAGTCCATTGACCATTGACCCTCCCCACTCACTCCCCCCCACCACCACCACCAACCACCCCCAACCAATAAGAATCCACCAAATGGGTTGTTGCTCCTTTCCCCACAACACGGAACAAGCAGGGCCAAGCCCACACATGACATGGGCTGATGGAGCAGGCTTACGCGGCAACATACCTACTACTGTACTTACTACTAACTCCATTAAGTTAACTAAGCTCAGAGGAGTAAAAGTTGTAAAGTCACTGATCTCTTTTGGTTTTTTGTCATTGTTGGAATTTATTATTATTGTTGTTGTTGTTGTTGTTGTTGTTGTTGCCCTGCTGCAGGGTCGCAGGGGCGCCTTGGCGGGCTGTAAGTAGGGTAGTGGCTGGCTTGCGTGTATGGATTTGGGTTTATTTTTCGTGATGATGGTGATGACGATGATGATGTTGGTTGGGTGGTTTGTGCGTTTTGGGTGATGGGGAGTATGTGTGTGGGTGTGGGTTGATGTCGTCGTATTTTTGTGGTTCATGTTACTTACTACGTAGTTGAATTATTTTGATGTGGTTGATGGTGAGGAGACGGAGAAGGGGAATGGAAGGGAGTATATGACCTCATTGCTTTTTTACTACAAGTACTACTGTAATTTTCTGTTCCTGGATGAGGGTGCAGCTGGGTGGTTACACAATCACTGCCAGGTAGGAGGGGTTTGTTCTGTACAGGGGTGATCGTGGATGTGTTTTGTAGTTCGGTTGTTAAGTGTATGATACTGGGAGATTCTATAGTAGTAGATGTGATTCTCAGCTGGTGATATATTTTATATTGTTGAAGATGTTAATATATTGGGACATTGTTGCAATAGTATATATAGGCACTACCAACACTATGTAGTGTCTATAATCGAAGTCTGTTGTAAATGTAAATGTAAACATAGTATATTATTTCTGCTATATGCTTTCTCCTCAAGCACTTACTCGTATACATCTCGCATACTCTACTATAGCAGCCACTACAACCGTGCCTGTCGGTTCGACACCCTCGCCGCCGCAGCCCGACCAGCTCGTCGTCCAAAGACAGCTCCCGACGTCAATCCACTGCCTCCAGGATAGTTATCATAAAACAGTCCTCCCAGCATCTCGCCCGCGCAGTACAGCCCCGGCACCTCCTGGTTGGTCGTCGACGACACCACCGCGGCTGTCTCCGGACGCACCGCCAGTCCACCAAACGTGAAAGTGATGCCTGCCGTGACTCGAACAGCCAGGAACGGTCCCTGATCAATAGGAAGCGCCCAGTTAGACTTGGGCACTGCCAGCTCCAAGCCTTCCGACTGCGTGGTGAGTCCATCCTTGACAGCCGGGTCCCATTTCCCACCCGGATGCCTGCGCTGGCGCTCATAAACCGCCTTGTTATAGTCATGGATGGTCTGCTCGAAGCGCTTCTTATCCTCGAGATCAAACTCGGCGCACTTCTCCGCCAGCTCACTGATCGTGGCCGCGCTGATATGCTGCACCACCTCCGGCCGGTACTCCTCCGATCGCAACCAAGGGATCATCTTGGAGTCCCAAATCTGGAACGCCATGTGGCCGGGCTGGTTGAGAATCTGGCGTCCGATCATCGCATACGTATAGTTGCGCAGATCCGACCCCTCGTCCACGAACCGGTTTCCCTGCCGATTGATCATGATGCCCAACGGATACCCGGACTTGGTGAACTCGTTGGAGATCTCCCGGTCGCCCGTATCGGCCGGTGCGTTAGCATCCCACGCCACACAGTGACATCCCGACCAGTTGCCCGCCTGCTTGGCTGAGACATCCCGGATCGCCATCTCGAATCCATCCCCGGAGTTGTAGGGCGTGCCACGCACCAGCGCTACGTCCCAGTGAGGTCCAAGGTACTGCGCGCGCATGCGCGGGTTACCCTCGAAGCCTCCGGCCGCGAGAATCACAGCTCCAGCCCGGATAGTCTGGTCGCGACCATGATGCGAAACCACCACGGACGTCACGGCTCCAGAGACCGGGTCTGTTACTAGTTTCTGAGCAGCGGTTGAGAAGAAGACCTGAATGCCTAGTCTCCGAGCTGCTTGCAAGTGATCTTGAATAAGACCCTTGCCGCCGTCTTGAGTCTTCAGCGCAAGACCACCCCAGAACTTGAGCCGACCGTTGACTTCATACGCCTGTCGATTGAAAGAGAGCTGAAATCGCACGCCATTACTCGCTAGCCACTTGATCGCCGAGTTCGACTCATTAACAAGTGTCTGGCAGAGCTCGCGATTTGTGCGCCGCCCTGTAACACGGATCATATCGCCCGTGAAGTCATCCACGGTATACGGCTTCATATCAATCTTCTTCGCCGTTTCCGCATCGACATTATTCACGATGGGAAGCAGATCCGGCAATCCGCCGTGGACGGTACGCATCGCCCCCGCCGTGAAGTAGGAGTTACCTCCTGCCCATTCTTCAGGACATTTATCGATAATGGCAACGTGTTTTGCGCCGGACTGGACGGCCGAAATGGCTGCGCAGAAACCGGCGTTACCGCCGCCAATGACGAGCACGTCGCATTCTGAGGGGAGAGCCATGGTGCTAAAGAGATTTGATAGTATGTGGGTGGTGTGCCTGTGCGTGCGTGCGTGTATGCGTCAAAGAGACAAGAGCATTAGTGCATTTAGTCTGCCAAGGGGAGGAGAATGATGATCATCGCATCAAGTAGATACATGGTGCTCTGGGATCTGTGCTCAAGTTGCCTGCGGCTTTGTATGTAGCGACAGACGGCGGGGATGGCGCCGATGATGGGATGGCGGTTGGGAAACGGAGAGTTATGCTCCGTCGGTGCCCCGGGGAAAGGCGGAGGGAGTCTTTCCGGTCGGTCTGGGCAGCGCTGCTTGATGTCATCGGAAATAGCACAGGAATGTTAGGGAGAAAAGTGGATAACGCTGCTAGAGTGATCGAGAGAGTAACTCGGGTCTCGAAAATTAACGATCGCATGGCATGATGCGCGGAGTCTGAGTGCGGGTGCTCCCCACGCTGGAATTGCGGGGGAGAAAATAGTCGAGGATCGATCGGGGACAGAGATCGATCGTCTCAATCTGTTCATTGACTACTGGATTGGCTTACGGAAAGTGGCTGAAGGAAAGTAAATGGGATAGAATTAGATTGAACGTTGAAATGTTGGATATTGCCATAGACTACTATATCTTAGATAAAGATGGTTCAGACACGCCAAATCCCGCCAGAGAAACACCGTAATTGAACAAGCCCCAATATGTTGTAGATAGAAAAGCACACGGCAGAAAAAGGGTACAGAGACAGAGAAGATGATGGTAAATAACACGCGCTGGATGGCTTTTGTTCAAACTATGATAGACAACTCAGTCCGGTCCAGACCATCGTCTTCCAGGCCGGGGTAGTAGGGAATCATCGCGTCCGCACTCTGCACGTACGCATCGTTGTACAGTCGCCAATATGGCGTGCGCACCTTGCGCGCCGGGTGAAACAAGCCCGCCCACACGTAGTTCATGACCACACCGGTGCCGACTGCCATCCGAATCGCATCAATGGCTTCAATGACACGGTCAATGACGTGAGGACTGGTCTCGAAGATGTTGGGGAACACCAGGTTCAGCAGATGCACCATGGCATCTTCACAACCCAGACCAACCACGCCCAGCGCGATGTGCTTGACAACACTGGCTGCGGTCTGCCGGTGCACCTGATCGCGATCGATGAGAGCATCCTCCAGAAGGGGCGTGACCGCGTAGACGTAATCCTTAGCCATCTCGCCAATGTACTCAAACAAGAAGGACATGGCCTTGAGCACACCGTTCTGGACGTTCAGTTCCGGAACACGGTATTCGTTCATCAGGGCCGGCAGGACGGTGAAAGGCGCACAAGTTTCAGCCACAATACCGATGGCGACGGCAGTACAGACACGGGACTGACGCTCTTGGACCCGAAGGTTGTTCAGCAGCGTCGCCAACACATCCTGGGGACCGATGGCCTTGGCGATGAAACCGAATGTGTTGTTGGCAGCACGACGGATACCCTTCTTGTGAGCCTTCAGCATGTCCAGCAGCTCGAAGCAGATACGCATCCATTCGCGGGCGTTGACCGATTCGGGGCCACGGTCGGCGATACGACCGACCAGATCAATGGTGTTCTCCTGCACCTTCTCGTGACGGTTACGCAGGATAGGAGTGAGTCGAGGCAGCAGATCTCTGATAGGAGGCTGCATCTGGTTGATACCGACGACAGTGACGATCGAACGGAGAGCACCAAGGATGGAACCAAGCACTTCGGGGTACTCCTCACCCAAGTATTCGTAGAGCACGATACCAAGCTTGCCCATCAGAGCGTCTTCTCCACACTGCTTCATGACCATTGCAATACGCGAGATCAGATCCGCAGCCTGCTGACGGACCGTGGCGGACTTGTTGTTCAACCGCCAGAGGATGGTACTGACAATCTGAGGGAGGTAAGGCTTGCAGCGAGTGCCCAGGGCGTTGACCACTGTTCCGAAACCGTTCAAGATCACGATGTCCTCGATGCTCTGTTCCTGGAAAGCATAGAGAACACCATCAATGAGTCGTTCCTCCAACCTCTCAGAGATATCGGCAGCTCCAAGGGCGGCAATAAGCTTCTCCACGGTCTCCACGGTCATCTTCCGGTAGGGCTCGCTTTCATCCTTGAGGTTGTTCACAACACGCTCCAGAATCTCACCCACGCCGACCTTCTGGCCGAGGTCCACGGTCGTATCAACCACTTGGCGGTAGTTCCTCCTGTCCAGAGCCATACGACGCACCCAGAAACTCTTGAAGAAGTCGGTCAACACATGTTCCTTCAGGTAGCTGGCTGTCACACCATCAGTGCTAGCACATTGCGATACTACCTTCAAGACAACCTTCTTCATCTCCTCGTCGGGGGAGGAGAATTCACGCAGAAGGATCTCCATGATCTGACTAGTGTAGTAGTTGGCGTATTCCTCGTCCATGAGAGGGATGATGTAACCAACGGCCTTCAAGAAGGCTGCCAGACCCTTACCACGCTGCTTCCGAGCTCCAGTCCACAAGGGGTTGAGAATCTCATCAAAACTCTCGATACCGTACGGGTTGGCAGCTTCAGCCAAAGCAGCCACAGCCAAGGCAGTGACGGTTCTGACTTTAGCTTGTTCGTCGCTGAGATTGTCGGCAATGCAGTCGACCAGACCCTTCAAATGGGGAAGAATGGCGCAACCCATAAGGATGGGAATTTGCTGGACGATCTTGACACCGGTGTGTCTGGCCTGCCACGACTTCTTACTCCGACACACAGCACGAAGGAATGGTAGGAGTGCAGGAATACCAAGAGCAGAAGCAACGACAGCAAATGCTCGAGCTGTCGTGTTACGGACATACTCATCGACATGGTCAATATCGGGACGCATCGTACTGATCATCGTGGCAAGACCAGCCGCCTTGGCCAGGTTGGAAATGATCTCACGACCCTCGACACGAGCATAGTAGTCTTGGTCAATAAGCAGGGGCTCGATGACGACCAAAATCTTGTGAACATAAGGGCGAACGAGATCATCCAGCTTGTACAGGACACGGTCAATAACCTTGACCAACAAGTGGCGCTCTTGATCTTCAAGGGACTTTTCCATCAAAAGCGGAAGAATCTGGTTGAAGAGGGGACCGGCACCGAACTGCCGCGCGTTGTCTGTGAGCTGACGCAGGGCAGTCTTCCTCATAGGCGGAGTGCCGTTCTTCACTTTCAGCAACAGTCTCATAATCTTTCTTTCCTTCAACTCCTCCACGGACATCGCACTCTCGTCCCCACCTTCCATAAGTTTTCCAAAGTAGGCCATATCTTCCGGCTTGAAGAACTGCAAGTCACCAACACCGGGAATCTCGGTCGGAAGCTGCTTGCCCATCGCACGAGCGCTCTCTGGCTCCTGCATCATGAAACCTCCGACTCCCGTCGCACTGGCCATAGGTGCCGGTGTCGCCATAAGCTTTCTCGCGGGGTTTCGAATAGGGGCGTAGCCCGGAGGAGGCTCGAGGATCTTGTAGCCCTCCGAAGGCAACATCATATCAAGTTCTTCATCAGACAGAGGAGCATTGCGCGCAGAGATATCAGTTCCAAAGCTGGTGGGCATCATAGGCACACCTACTTGAGAAGGATGCATCGGGGTAGCAAGCCCTTGGTTACCCACGGGGGTGGATGCCGCAATGGCCGGCGCTTGATCCCATCGAGAACGACGCTTAGGAGCTTCCTCGGCGGCGGCGCCAGGAACAGCAGGCGCAGGCGTTTGATCCCAGCGGGATCTCTTGGCCTTGGTGTCTGCGGGCTGCGGGGCCTCAGCTTCAGCCGACTCAGTAGGCTCAGATGACACATCCCACCGTTGTTTACGCTTGCGACCGGTGGCGACCGAAACGGTCGAGCCAGCTTCGGCGTTTTCTTTGTCCTCCGACTTCAAGGTGGCCTCATGCTCCTGCACATCGTCCTCTCCACGGGCCTGCTTCTCTGCGATCAGCTTCTGAACACGCTCTTCTTCTTTCTCAAGCTCACGTAGAGCCATAACCTCACGGTAGGTCTGGCCCTCTCCTTCCACGTTTGCATGTTCGTTCGCGGCAAACGGATCAGCGCGTGTAGGCGTCAGCGGACCGCGATTGAAACGACGCTTCTGATAGTCCGTCTCGCGATCAGCGATTCTGGCCGCCTTTTCGCGTCCTAGGAGAACGTCCTCCTCTTCCACACCATTGCCTTGGGCAAATTCATCGATCTGGCTCCTTGTCGCGGTATATTGGCCCACCAGACGGTGGCCTCCGTCCGCATCCTCCATCTCTTCATCTTCGCCATTGACAGCAATGGACATGTCGTATCCCGCATATTTGTCAGCGCCCTCGCGTTCGTAGAGGGTGGTATCGAAGGATTCAGTCAGGGAGGCCTTGGTCGAGTTGTCAGTGCGCTGGCTAGACGGATCAAAGGTCCTAGAACCTTTCTTCGCAGATGCAGCAGCGTTCCGCTCAGCTTGGAGCTTCCGGACGGCTTCGAAATCAGCTAGAAGGGGTTGTCAGCCTATCTTCAGAAACAAGGTCCGCGATCTGGAGGCTACCTACCGTCGGACATGGTGGCGGTTGTGGTGATCCCAAAGACGAGAAAGAGAACGAACACTCCCAGGCAGGGGTAACAGCAGCTACATTCGGATCAAAAACGGACAATAGCAGCGACCTTGGGGGCGTGGAGGGTGATGCGCTGATGTCTCGCGATGAAAATATCAAGAAGACGTGAGGTGAAGTTCGGCGGCGGGACTAGATTGATGACTAAGAGGAGGCACGTGATGGCTGTGTAGCTGTCTGCTTCTGCTCTCGCTTTATCTCGCCTCAGTATTCTTTCACATTTGGTCTTTATTTTTATTTTTTTTTTCCCCTTCTCAAATAGCTCTAGATAAGTCAACAATTTTAAATGATGGTAGATATGGTCAGCTTGGTGCTTTATCGATTTTATAGCTTCATGTAGAAATTAAGCGCAGGGCTCTACTCATTGACTCCGGATTGCCACAACAACAAATCGATTGGATCAGATGATATGCTTCGAAAAAAAAGTGTTATAGCATGTATCACACTGGGACTTTTTGAAGCAGTCATGAAGTAGCACTTCATAAGCAAAAGGGACATCATGATGGGATACAATATCGGGTACATTGGGCTGATTGTGGACGACTATATATATTGTCGCTCATTTCATATATAACGCTAACTACTTACTTACTGTTACTGCGCAATTTCTTACACACACATTGTTCTACGATAGTAGTATGTCACTATGCGAATATCTGCTGAAAGATCTATTTCGTCTATGATTTAAAGTATCCAATGCTCATAATTCCGCACGAAAATTCTTAGCAGCTTGCTACGCCTACAGTCCCGCCACAAGTTTATGGCTGTTGTTTATACCAAGGCAATAGCTTCCATTGCGAGACAATACTGAGTTCAAATTGAGTTGCATCTCTTACATATAGTTATATCTACGCTGTGACTTCGGATCGAATTGATTGAATACATATTATGCATTTAGTAAGGTCTCTTCATCATTGGACTTGAATATATAACATGTTAATATCAATGGACCTCTACTACAAAAGGTATATAGTTAGACAACTAATTCATTATATAAGACGAGATATCACGAATTATCCTTCATAGAAGCCATCATATATTCCGAAGCGCATCTTAATACATAAAGTTCTGAGGCATAATACTATATGTATGCAGGACAGTATCTCAATTGGAGCTGAAGCACTTTCAACTTCATTCTCACTTTCTTACAACCATTATATTACTTACCAGAAACAAGTAATAACCGGTCACAAATTTTCCAACCTGACAGCTCTTTCTGATACCAACTTCTATATTTTCCAGTTTAGATAACTTCGAAAATTGAATAAGACAAATCAATCATAATCACGCACCTGAAACCAAAAGCTGCTCCAACCGAACAGACAATCAAAATGACATCATGCCATTCTCCACCTGGCTAAAAGGCAACTCCACACGGGAATAAACACAAAATAACCAGGGACAAAGAAAAATCAAATTCCTTCAATAATTAATAATTTAAATAAGATATGTGAAAAGAGCAATACTAATGAGGAAGAGAAAAAAGGAAAAGAAAAAAGAAATTGTGTGTCTTATTTGATCCCGGTTCCCACCGTGTTTCAGCCCAATATGCAACTATTATGTAGCAGATTAATAACGGTTTCCGCGAGGCCATAGCATACTACGCATACTCGCAGTGGGGCATACTAGATTACTGTCGACATACCATTCCTAGTTAGATCGGGTTGTTTGTACATGGGTTGTATACGTCAGCTTCTCTCTTTGTCCGAATTTCATTTTCCTTGGCCGTGACTTTTGTGGGATTCGGATTTAATTACTGATTTGATTACTTGCTGTATATGTGTGTGGGGAGTGGGGGTTGCATGGACTGATAATGAGACTGTGTGTCTGTCTAATGAGCGGAGAGGAGAGTAATATGATATAATATATGTGGTGTTTCAGGATCTGTTGGCTGCTTATGTTTTGCTTCATAGTTATTACCTACGGATTTGGGACGGGATGGGTCGGGTTGACTTGCTGTGTAGAGTGTATGGCATGTCATGGCGTGTGTGTGATATTGGACTCAAATTGTAGTGGATGCATGTGCTTCGGCTATCAGGCATGTGGTCTGTTGAGGAGGACAAGATCAATGATTGGGCTGAATGATGCCGGGAAACCTGAGTAGTAGCACGGTAAGATTGCTTGAAGTTGACTATCGAAAAGCTATGCGTTCTTGGAGATCCTAGGAAGAGATTTCCTCCCCTGCAATTATTTGCGGGATTGGATGCAGAAGACACCTGATATCCCACCAGATTACGTCTAAGCGATATGGAAAGTCCTGGGTATGAGCTAGAAGGGTTGACTTCTCTATTCGCGACTATTACTTCCTCCGTATGCGAAACACAATGGCCAAAAGGTCGATAGCAAGCATAATGTAGTATAATACCCAAAACGCCAAGGATATGGTAGCAAGTGGTGATATGCACAGTAGAAATTCGACGGCACCAGGCGGTCAGTAATGGTTCTTAAGAGCAGGCCTAGTGGATTCTGTCCAGCTTGGCCCTGTTCATGGCGATTTGGTCGTCGACAAAGTCGCTCTACAGCGCAGTCAGTCAAGATTCCATTTCGTGACAATATCCCCAGAGGACTTACCTTGGCCGTGATACGCTCCAAATGACGGTTCTGTTCGTCCAGCTCGCGACCTGTCGCCCGAGCAAGGCCGTTCAAACGGCTTGCAGCTCCTCCAAGCAGATCCAGATTCTGTTCGATCTCGTTCTCCATCGCCTCATCCTCGCTGTCCGCCTCAAACTGGTATTTGGCACGATCGGTGATGTTGGTCCTGTTGCGTGTGGTCTGCTTGGCCGCCTCCTTGTCGATGTCCCTGAAGGTGCGCTCCATCCGCTGGTTGGTCTTGAAAGCCTCCTTCTCTGTACCCTCGCGAGTTTCCCGCTCTGCCCGGTGCGTGTTCAGAATTCGCTCATCACGCTCTCGCCGGCGCCGGGAACTGGTGAAAGGGTTGGACACGTGGACAGCGAACATGCTCTTGTTGAGTGTCTTCAACTCCTTTGCCTTCTCCTCCGCGATCCGTCCCTCGACTGTAGCGACATCCAAACTCTTCTCGGCATCATGGATACGCTCTCCCTGAGCACCCAAACGAGCAAGTGTCTCACGGCCCGTCTCTTCGGCCTGGGCAGCCACACGGAGTGCATTGCGAGTTGAGGCGACGTCACCTTGCTTGATGAATCGGATGTCCTGCTTGATGGTCTGAATTTCTTCCTCCTCTTCCTCCTCAGCAGTAAGGTGACGCTCTTGGTAAGTGGAGGTGTTGTACTCGTTGCTGCCTCCGCCATAAGCAGCTCCGCCCTCGGAGTAAGGCGGGGGAGGGCCGGCCTGCTGTTGTTGCTGTGCGCGATCCCGAGCCCCTCCAAAAAGCGCATCTCTGTTGCCATCCGCCGCCGCGGGGTCATTGGGATCGGCGCTACCTAGTCCTCCATAGCCGCCAGGGCCGTACCGAGAAGCGGCAGGGGCAGCAGCACCCCCGCCACCAAAGCGGTCGGATCCATAACCGCCTTGGTTTCCATATCGATTCGGCGCATACCCTTGATACTTGTTATCTCCGGGGATGTTATGGGCACCAGAGGGGCCAGCTGCGGGCGGTTGTTCTCCGGCTGGCAGAGGAGCCACACCCGCCTGCATCTTGGCCTTGGTGTAAGGGTCGGTCGGGATAGGTTTAGCGTAGGGGTTGGCAGGCGGCGCAGGGCTCTTGCTCTTCGATCTGGAGCCGAAAAGTGCCAGACGGTTGCCGGAATCCTCGTCGTCGTCCCCGGACTTTTTGAAACCGAATCGGCCCATGGCGTGGAATGTGAATGAGATTAGTAGTCGGATACGAGGGTGAGAGAAGGTCAAGGATATGCTAGTAGCGATTAATCCGGCGAACGAGAAGATAGAATCTGAGAAGAGGACAGATGGAGGTAGAAAAGGGGATCAGAGAGGGACCAGCGCAAAAGATGTGAAACCAACGATAATAATAACTCCAGTTGGTCAGGGGAGCAGCAGCCGTCAGGGAAACGCCTCCTTAGGCATTATTGGATGGAGGGTCGAGACCCAAGGCGGAGGGTAATACTGATACATCATTCTAGAAGGATGAAATGGGTAGTTGTGGAAGTAATGACGGTATCAGAACCACCAATATGACAGGCAGTGCACGCACTAATCCCCAAAAGGCTAGTGGGGTGGCTGGACCCTTTTCGCAGCCACGAACCAGTGGCTGCAAACGTGCAAACTTTCCCACTTTGAGTTGGTGGTTGCCTTCGTTTTGCGCGTTCCGCCTTTCCTCTCCTCCCTCCGTCTTCTTCCCTTCAATCTTCCCTTTTCCCCCTCCCCAATCACATCGCCGGAGCATGCTTCACCGCAGCCATGGCGCCGTATCCAGGGTCTGATGCAGACTATTTTAGGGACAAGGCGCGTAGGGATTTGTTAACTCTCCTTGAAGGCGTGAGTAAGCCTCCAACGTGTCCCTCAAGGCAGCAGCAATCCTCCTCGCCTTTGTGCATGGGCTGAATTTCGTGGTGCAGGTACGTGGTAAGAAAAACCTTGTCGTCAGTCAGGATCTGGCTGGTCCAGTCGGGCTGTTCGTCAAGTTCTCGCTGCTCCAGGAATACGGTGTAGATCGCGTGTTCCTGCTCGAGAATGGCAACGTGGACTCCTCTCAGCGCAACGTCGTCTTTCTAGTCCACGCGGAAAAGATACGCCAGGTGCGGGCCGTGGCAGGTATGTCCATTTCTTCCGGATCACCACCCCGTCGCCTTCTCCCATTGTAAATCCTCTCTCTCTCTCTCCTGTGCCTCGTCATGCGATTATTGGCGAAGCTATGCCTCTATATCTCTTTGGGACAAACAGTAGATTACGCAGATCTATCTTCCACTCTACGTAGTCAGTCAAAAGATCCCAACATAGAGAGATTTGTATACAGCTCATCTCAAGGCCTTCTTTCAAGTCACGACCGATTGAATGCCATCAGTATGAGCTAACATTCCTCTAGAACAGATCCAGCGTCTTCAGCGCAACGGCAATGTTGAACATGAACTCTCCATATTTTGGGTTCCGAGGCGGACCCTTGTAAGCAATTCCATCCTTGAAGAAGCCGGCATTATAGGCGACGTGAATATTGCCGAATTCCCACTGTACTTCGCTCCTTTGGAGCAAGATGTGCTCTCCCTGGAGCTAGAAGACTCCTTTGGTGACTTGTACCTGGTAAGGAAGAGCACAACTTCCTGTTCCAAACACTATTAACACCCGGTGGCACACAGCACAAGGATCCGGCATGTATCTTCCACTCCGCGAAAGCCCTCATGGACATCCAGCAGAGACATGGCTACTTCCCTCGTATCATTGGCAAGGGTGACCATGCCCGACGCCTTGCAGACCTCCTACTGCGGATGAGAAAGGAGCTTGATGCTGAAGAGAGCTCGGGTCTTGCTGGAGTCTCTGCTAGAGGCCTTCTTCCTAGCGCAAGCACTGAAAGCCTCATCATCATTGATCGCGAAGTCGACTTTGGGACTGCGCTACTGACACAACTGACCTACGAAGGATTGATCGATGAGACAGTGGGCATCAAGAATAACCAAGCAGATGTGGACACCTCTATCGTCGGGCCTACGGCAGTGCCTCAGGCTCAGGAGTCTTCTAAAGCACCCCAGCAATCTTCAAAACAAGGACAGAAGCGGAAAGTCCAGCTGGACTCCTCCGACCAACTCTTCAGCCAGCTGCGTGACGCCAACTTTGCCATCGTAGGTGATATATTGAACAAGGTTGCACGCCGTTTGGAAAGCGACTACGAAAGCCGGCATGCCGCCAAAACTACCTCCGAGCTCCGCGAGTTCGTTAACAAACTTCCCACTTATCAACTGGAACATCAAAGTCTCCGAGTCCATACCAACCTTGCCGAAGAAATCATGAGAACCACTCGCTCAGATATCTTCCGCAAGATCCTCGAAGTCCAGCAAAACAACGCCGCGGGCGCCGATGCTACATACCATCACGACGCCGTCGAGGAGCTGATCGCTCGCGATGTTCCTTTGAAGACCATTCTCCGTCTGCTCTGTCTTGAATCGTGCATGTCCGGTGGTCTCCGTCCCCGCGACCTCGAAAACTTCAAACGCCAAATCATCCAAGCTTACGGCCATCAACACCTTCTTACCTTCTGGGCTCTCGAAAAAATGGAACTTCTTCAGCCTCGTTCTTCCGCCACCACCATGCTCCTCCCTACCGCTGGCGCCCAGACAGGCACTAAGACCAACTACGGCTACCTCCGCAAGAACCTCCGACTGGTCGTCGAAGAGGTTAGCGAAAAGGACCCTAATGACATTGCATACGTCTATAGCGGGTTCGCCCCTCTCAGCATCCGTCTCGTTCAATGTGTTCTACAGAAACCGTACATTCTTTCGCTTGTCAGAGGTGGACCTGTCACTGCTGCAACACCTAGCCCTGCGAGCGCCTCGTCCCCAGGATGGCTTGGTTTTGAGGATGTAGTGAAGAGTGCTCGTGGTGCTACGTTCAGCATTGTACAGAAGGGTGACGACAAGGCAATCAGGGCGCGGCAGACAATCAGTGGAAATAATGCGATCAAGACCGTTTACGTTTTCTTTTTGGGTGGAATCACATTCACAGAAATTGCGGCGTTGAGGTTTATTGCGGCGCAGGAAGCTCCCAGGCGGAAGATTGTGATTTGTACGACGAGTCTTATCAATGGTGATCGGATGATGGATGCTGCGATCGAGAAGGGGAATTTTGCGAAGCTGGAGTGAAGGGTAGTAGAGACTTAATGTTAGCGAATGATAATATCAATTCCACACTGTATGATTCCCTGGGCTCTGTAGGTAATGCTTTAGAGTCTTGGAGGCCAGGCTTTTAGCGGTGCCCGATATAGAGTCTACGCTGTGCGTAACAAATCAGGCAAGGAATTTGAGGTATCCCTGTAGATGCAAGTAGCCGTACGAAAGTTCACCCATAAGGAGCCGCACCGATAGGACATCAGCGATTTCGCTTTATAACAGTATATAGTTCTATAGGCCACGCGTTTAGCTTGCCTGACATTGTATCTTTGGTATTATATGCCGGATATTCAGAAGTAAACAATACAATACACTGGGTGTATGCACCCCAAAGAGGACTAGCGGTCTAGTCAAGTTGACCTGCTCCTCATCTCCCTCTTCAGGGCCCCTTCCAACCCCACTCACTCCACCCAGTTGTGGGAAGAAGGCCAACCATGAGTATATATATCCGTGGGCTTGACTCTTCTATATGATATGATAGCAATACTACTGACGTTCCTTCATAACCCACCAATCAGCCAGCATGCGGCGTACATTGCCGCTTCTCCGCCGGGATATCAGTCTCTCCACGGCCATAGATGACGACGACAATATTCTTCAAGAACTCTCCTATCCCAAACAGCGAGTCGACTTCTATGTATACCTTTATCAACATCGAAGCGTAATCGAGTCAATTGTATCATATCACCTGAACCTAAGCAAGAAGCAGACGTGCCGTGTGGGGGATGTCAAAGAGTGGATCTCCGGGAGCTTCAACGTGTGCATACCAGTTGACATCAATGGGTAAGAAGACCATGCACCCAGACGAGTTCTCATTAGATTCCCTTTGCTCTACAAAGTGGGAGAGGGTCAACACCCAGGCAATGCAGACGAGAAGCTCCGCTGCGAGGCTGCCACTTATGTTTGGATCCGGCAGAACTGCCCTTCTATACCTATACCTCGATTGTGGGGCTTCGCCTTTGCACAAGACTTATGTGTAAGTGAACTGCTATCTTGATACATGGGCCAGGCTAACACTGACCCTAGTTCCTCGCGATTGAGCACGCCAATGTCTTAAGCAGATTAAGATGGTGTTTCCATAATATGGTATCATTTGTCTTCGGATTTCCGGTCCGACCACCTTACTTAAGTCGACGTTGCCCTTTCAACTTAACAACCGGATATCTCCTCATGGAGTATGTTGGAAACACTGATACTGTGATGCTTTCTGAATCTTGGGACAAGTCACGCCACGACCACAAACGCAGAAGCAACCTTTTTCGCGGGCTGAGTCGAATCATCATATCCTTAGCTCAGTCCCCTTTCAATCGCATCGGATCTCTAACAATGAACAACCAAGGGAATATAAAGCTTACCAACCGCCCTCTAACACTCCGCCTTCATCAGCTAGAAAACGAGTCCATACCCACCAATGTAGATAGAGACCTCACATATTCAACAAGCGATAGTTATTACATGGACTTACTCTCCTGCCACGACAGCCGCCTGCGTCAAGCCCCAAATTCTATACGAGACAAGCCGACGGTGAAGCACAGATGTCGGCCCTGACCATTATGCGAGCTCTGCTGCCACATTTCACCTGCCGCGATTATCGACGTGGACCGTTCATCATGACCTTAACGGATCTACACCAAAGCAACATCTTCGTCGACAGAGACTGGAACATCAAGTCACTCGTAGATCTAGAGTGGACATGCTCGTTACCAATTGAGATGCTCCGACCACCATACTGGCTCACTAGTCGTGGGGTGGACCAGATATACGGAGAACACCTGGATACTTTCAGCGATATGCATGCTGAATTTATGCATGTCTTTGACCAGGAGGAACAGGCTTATGCTGGAGAGGCGGGAGCTAGGGCCTTGAACTTAACCAGTATCATGAAAAAAGGCTGGGGAATTGGAAACTTCTGGTACTTCCATGCCCTTGAAACTCCCAAGGGATTATACAATATTTTTTCTGGATCACATACAACCAAGGTTCTTGAAAGTGGATGACGCTAGAATGGTGGAGTTTGAACGGACTATCTCGCCGTATTGGGCTCCGGATGTACAAGAATTCCTGGATGGGAAGATGAACGACAAAGAGGTATATGAAGGTCATCTTCGCGATGCTTTTGCAGGAGCGGAAGAAGGATGACCTAACTTATGACTAGTCACCAACTGTGAGTTGAAGTAATGGACTTCATTGATCGATGTTGTTGAAATACCATTCGAATCTATGCCGCATACTGATTGAAGAAATGTGAATGTGGTTTTGTGTTGTGACTGTTCTCTGATTTGTTAAGATGGTGATGGTTTATTTACAATAATCAGTACCTGAACCCGGAATTCAGACCCATTAGCCGTCCCTGGTATCGCTCTATCACCTCTCCCAGTTTCACCATGACACCTGCGGCTAATGTCCGCACCTGTTCTCGCGGATCGCTTGTATCTTGGACCGGTGGCGTTCTGTCAAATATCTCTCCTACCCATTCTCGCAGCTCCATGACTTGCGTGGCGAATTCAGTGACTAGGCGCTCTTCCCCGGATGTCCCGGAGGCGACGTTCAAGTCTACGGCTGCGAGGAAGAGAGATAGAAGCGAGGACAAGATGCCGGGATCGTCTGATATGGGGCGAGCATGGAGCGAGAGCAGGAATGTCAATGTTTCGTGTGTGACGGCTGCGAGATGGGGCGTGTGAGGGCCCATTGTTGAGAATATGAGTGTGAGTGTTTGGATGAAGAGACTGAGGAGATGGGGGGCATAGAAGGGGTTGTAGGAGGGAGCGGTGGAACTGCGTTGTTAGCGACGCTGACTTGGGGAAGATTTGGGGAAGAAGGAGAACATACGATGAGAATTGCATGATCATCATCTCGAACCGACCCTTCAGAGGGTAGAAGAACCCATCTGCAAGGACTCTATATAGATCCTTTGCGGTGGATTTCTGCCGTTGTGCTTCGCGTTGCTGGCGTTTCTTTTCGACTTCCATTCGTGAGGAGAATGTGCGGACCTTGAGTGCATTGGGCCCAGACAGGGAATCTGAGGCATCGGCAGCTAGTGGCTCGAGTGAAGCGCGTGATAATTGCTTGGTTAGGCTTGCGATTGGCGATTCGGTCTCGGGTTGATACAGAGCCTCGAGGTTACCAGGGAGCTTTTGGGACGGGAACGAAGCGTCGGATAAGCGTGGGAGACCCAGTGCTTTAGCGTCTGCTTCGCCATTTCCGCCGAGTTCGCGAGCACTCAAGCCTAGAGCTGTGAGGATCGTAGAGCGCTGTGGCTGAGATAGGTCCCCATCGAAGAAAACGGCCGAGAACCAGTGGCCCATTTTGAGAGGTTGAGATACGATCAGTGCGATCATACTTTGAAGTTGGATTTCCTGGAATCTTGGGATCTTCCCATGCTCCTGTAAGCCCACGACAACGAGTGCCAATTCTTCTATATTCTCAGCAAGCTCCGTTCCAAAGCCGGTCTTGCGTCGGATTAGGGAGGGGGCGGTGGAAACAGCCAGCTCGTAGCGCTCTACGTTTTCCGTGTCGCGTAGATAGGTTATGAGGTCGCGGATGTACCTAACTCATGGTTAGTGGCCATATGTGTTACGGTTCGTTTTGTCACATACACTGGTGCGGTAGGTTTGTTGCGTTGGACCAAGGTTGGGTCATCATCAGAATCTGAGGGATCTTCATCGGGCTTTTCATATGGGATGAGATCTTCATCTTCTTCATCCTCTTGGTCCGAGTCATTGACCTCTTCTATGGCAACGATCTTTGCTCTTCTGGTATCTTTCTTTGGCCTATTGGTCCCAGAGGTTCGGTTTTTGGTACCCTTTTCGGTTGGTTTCGTTGGAGGTCCTCTCAGCGATTCAATGGAACCAATAGACCCAACGGTATCGTGTAGTTTGGCAAGGTCCAAGTACCAATGTGCCTCATCACTCTCCATCTCTTCAAGATCGAACCTCATCCCTTTACCTTGCTGCTCGATGAGCTGCGAGATAGTGGTTCCAATCAGCATACCAAGAAAGCGAGCTCTGGGCGAAGATGCTGCTAGGCGGTTTGAGACTGTATTCAGAAAGAGTCCGGTGCGTCCAATAAACATCATTGCTGCAGCATCAAGCCGCTGGAGGTAGCCCGCAGTGAGAAGAACAATTTGGGCATTGGCTGGTATATGTTAGTGCCTTTCTGCTATATAGGATACCTGGATAGAGTACCTTCTTGACACCTAATGGGAGCGTGCTGAATGTAGAACTTGTCTCCTGATTGATCTAGACTTTTACTAAGAAGAGTATTGATTGAGTCTAATTTGATCCATGTCAGCCAGAAACATTATCAAGAGCGCTTACTCCTACCTTCTTCCTGTGCTAATGTAGCCACTAGAGCACGGCGCAACCCAAGCGAATGGATCGAACCGCCTTGGCCTTTTGACAGCCAATCTATGATCTGACCTTGCAGATGTGACCGTTTTGACACGGCAATTGAGCAGAGAGCTGCTACGCTACTGACCACTTGTCCCGAGGTGTTGCTGGCACTGTCACCAGGTATCTCACTTGAGAACTGCTTTTTCTCAAGATCCCGAAAGACAGCCTCGAGCAGTGCTAGTTGTTCCGTTGGCCGGAGACGGTCAAAAAGCGAGCTGTACTGTTCGGAAAGTGGTCGCTGAACAAGAAGTCCGGTATAAATTTCTTTGACAACCTGATCTGTATCATGCTTAGCCTACCAAGCCTATCAGTAAAGGATTACTCAAATACCTGTATATCCCAAGCTTAGCGACCTCCCAGTCAAAAGAGCCACGGATTTCCAAGCCTCTTCATCATTGAGAGCAGTCTTCGATGCCATATAGCAGATGTTTGAACCTAGCCAGGTAGCGTATTTTGACCCTTTCCCGATCCATGAGATTGTAGAAATCCCGTCAAGGTCAGAGATCAGAGTAAGTGCTTCTGCCGCTGTAGACAATACTTTACTGGCAGCAAGCACCGAGAGCAACTCCCTCCAAGCCACTTGCTTCTGCGTCGCATTGCTGTACAGATTATCCATGTCAGCGTACAGGCGGAACGCAAAGTCGCTCGGCTCCAGCAGGGCGGAAATAACCGCAAGTGTATCTCTAATCTGTATTTTATGACCGGATGATTTCGCCTGCTCAGCCGATGAACGGGACGCAGCTATGAGAGAACGGAGCTGGGTCACCAAGCAACTGATACCCGCAACGCTGCTGAGACATCTCAAAAGAGCAGCTCGTAGCTTCGAATTACCAGACTTTGAACTCTGGGATTGTGGCCCAAGAGCCTCCCAATGATCCGGGATTGTGATGCTAACCAGAGCATTGAGAATTTGTGCTGTTACTGGGCGCGGGACCCGGATATCAAAACCATTTGGAGTTGCTGTCTTATTTGATGGATCTAATATGGATAGAACCTGAGCAAGTTCGTGCTCGTCGGGTTTTGCCTTCAAGACGGCCAAGATATGATCTGAGGATGTTGGGTCCCCGGGGAGATCGGCTTTGGACTGGTGCTCAGAGCCGTTAGATGTGGTAGTTGAGTATATTCCCTCGGCAGCAGCCGACAAGATGGGCTGCTGGCTGTGCTTGACCGTCTTAACGGCCGTAAGTAGACCATCCATTTTACAAATGTGGCATTATCCTCGTAATAGTTGCGAGGAAAGGAGGACCAAGTTGTGGAAGTTGGAGGAAATTGTATGGCGCGGAGGGGTCACGTGGGGCGGTGCTGTATCGATCTAACGACCATTCGAGATTCACACCATCCTCATCATCCCATCATCACCTTCACGCTATCTACGATCTGATAATTCGGAATCTATAGCAACTTAGCTCTTGGCCGTGGAGCTATTATTCTGCTTATATCTTGGACGCCAGATTATCTAAGCTGGCGCAGGAGCTCACAATAAGTGCAAGCTCGGAGGCAAGAGATCACTTGCTTATGCAACAAGAGCTTGAGTAGAGGCAAATCATTAGCCCAGACAACATAATCGGAAAATGGCAGCTAAAAGTTCGCCTCAGCGATGGTGAGATGATTTCTTCACCTCATAGCCGCAGCTGCTCATATCACCCAGGAAGCATCTATACAGCGTCCTGACTAAGTCCGGACCCTTCAGCGATGAAGACTGGGTCCCTGGTCCAGAGACGATAAGTGCTTTAGAGTCATCCAAAATTCTGTAGGTATCTGATCGTGTCGATACCGTCGTGCTCGCTAACGGTACTACAGGGTTATGTAAGTCAAGGCGATTTCTGTTCCATTAATAAGACATGGATAATAACCAAGCACTGCTTACAGCGGCGCTGGAGGACTAGGATGTGAGATTCTCAAAAATCTGGCTCTATCAGGCTTCAAAGACATCCACGTCATTGACATGGGTAAGTCCTTCCTGACTTGTAAACACTGCAAATGACCAACACGTGCAGATACGATCGATATCTCCAACTTGAACAGACAATTTCTATTTCGCCAGTCAGACATAGGCAAGCCCAAAGCTGAGGTTGCTGCTGCCTTTGTAGAGAGACGAGTCAAGGGGGTTAAGATCACACCATATGTAGGGAAGATCCAAGACAAAGACGAAGATTACTACATGCAATTCAAGATCATCGTCTGCGGTCTGGATAGCATTGAAGCCAGACGATGGATTAACTCGACGCTGGTCGGAATGGTCGATTTCGAGGATCCAGAAAGTCTGAAGCCACTCATCGATGGTGGAACAGAAGGTATGTTTGTTCACTTATGCTGGACGCAAAATAAAGCACAACTGACCGATAACAGGATTCAAGGGACAGGCGCGTGTGATTTTACCCACGCTTTCCTCTTGTATCGAGTGTCAGCTTGACATGCACGCGCCGCGACCGGCCGTCCCTCTTTGTACCATCGCAACCATTCCGCGACAGCCTCAACACTGCATCGAATGGGCTCATCAGATTGCCTGGCAGGAACAGCGCAAAGATGACGCCTTCGATAGTGACGACATGGAGCACATTGGCTGGGTCTACAATGCTGCTCTGGAGCGGGCGAAGCAGTTCAATATCTCTGGCGTCACCTTCCAGATGACTCAGGGAGTCGTTAAGAACATCATTCCGGCTATTGCCTCAACCAATGCTGTGATCGCAGCTGCGACTACCTCCGAGGCATTGAAGATTGCCACATCGTGCAACCCGTATCTTGAGAACTATATGATGTATGCAGGAGAAGAGGGCGTGTACACGTACACATTCGAGGCGGAGAAGAAGCCGGACTGTCCGGTGTGCGGAAACCTGGCACGCAAATTGACCGTGAACCCGAACATGACGCTGGAAGAATTTATCGAGACCCTTGGAGAACGGCCTGAGGCTCAGCTGAAGAAGCCCAGTATGAGGACGGAGGAGAAGACACTCTACCAAAGGTTCCCGCCGCAGTTGGAGGAACAGACTCGCGCTAATCTGAAGCTCAAGCTGAAGGACTTGATTGAGGACGGCCAGGAAATCGCAGTCAGTGACCCGGCGTATATCATCGATTTCCGCTTCCGACTGGCGTTTCAATAGACGAAGGGCCGCTGTGATGGACCGGCAACTACACGTTACGAAGAATCGCTGATGCTCTGATGATCATGTTCAAGACCTAGGAAGTCAAATCTGCTTTTTCTATCACAAAAAGATCCCAGTCCAGACTCCCAACAAGTGTAAAGAAGGTTGTCACCAACTTTTCGTAAATGTACAAAATCAACAAGACAATCCAACGCCAGGCCAATGCATTATATAGCTTTGAATCATTTTTCACGGAGGGCTGAGTCAAATGGCTTTGACTTAGCGCATAAGGTCCGTCAAGCCCCGCTTCCATCTTGCGCATTTCAGCTTCAGGACCTTGACACTCTCCAAGAAGAGGGTATCGCTTTCGAACTGGCCAACACTCTCGATGTTGAAGATGAAGTGGTCGCGGACGCGACCGAGCTTGACCTTGCCCTGGAACTCCTCGTGTCTCAGACACTCTCTGCTGACGGTATCCTTGAAGGGATCCACAACAACTGCCTTCAATTCGCCCTCGTGGCCCTCATATCCGCTGTCCTTCTGCTTGGCTTCATCACGGGTGACCTTCTCGAGGCCAATGACGCCGCTAGGGAAGCACTTGGCGAACTTCTTGGCATCGTCTCCAATGATGGGGCGGAGGATCTTGATGTCGGGGAGAAGACGGTAGGTAGCCGTGGCGACGGGGGAGAATTTGGCATGGTCGGCACCGATACCCTTGATACAGTGAAGTTCCATCTCGATCGACTGACCAGGACGGAGCTTGGCGACCAGGATGTCCGGGTTGACGGGCTGGATTGCGTCATCGCCAGCAAAGAATTGTTCCTGGCGACCGACGGGGTGGAATGTGATATCTTTGGCGTAGACGTGCGCATTCTTGTAGAGCTTGCGGGGATCATCTTCCTCCGGGTCCGCGTTGGGGTTCTTGGTGCATTCGACGTCCAAGCGCAAGACGATGGTGTTGTAGTCGGCGGGGTTGCTGCCATTGGGATCGTCGTCGGTGGGCTTCTTGAACCAGCGCATCCAGTTGATGCCCTCCACGGAACCCTTGAGGGGAATCAGACCCAGACGTTGTGCGAGAACCTCATCCTGGATGACAGAGGTGTTGTTGTGGACGAAAACGTATTCGATGGCGATGCTGGGCACCTCGGCCATGAGAATACGACGGAAGGCATTGGCAATGGAGGCGTCGACTCCGATGAGAGAGAAGGAGGACTCGAAACGCTCGTTGCGGTGGAAGTCGATCTTGAGATCCTGTTCGCAAAAAAAGGACGTGTGAGCGCAAAGCTGAGGGGACTTGTGTGGAGAAGTGGCATTGTGAGCGCGAACACTTGAATACTACCAACGTACATTCTTGAACTTTTCGAGGGACCATTCGTGCGACTCGCCGGGCCAATGGCCAGGGAAATCTGTGGAGGGGATGTTGGAGACGGTCTCTGGGTTGATGTCGACGATCTGGAAGTCAATGCAGTCAGTATCATGGACGAAATAGGGACAAGAGGTCACGGTCGGAAGACAGAACATACCCTTCTGCGATCAAGCTCCTCCTGCGAGGGAACGAGAGGCGCCATGATGAATGATGGACTTAGAAGCCGCGGGGAAATTTGGAGGAGGAAGAGGGACAGACGAAGTGGAGGGAGCAACTGCGAAAAGTTCTTTGGCGGAAGCGGCAGTATTTTCTCGAAATTCTGCAGGCCGCAAAGGCGGAGAGCTAGGTAGTTATAACACACCCAGCAGTTTAGGGGGAATCGGCACTAGTTACGGGAGTTTTAGGTGGCTCACGGCAGACCAACCAGAGACGGGCTGATGACCATAAGCTCCTCTCACGTGACTGCCCAAATTGTATCTCGCCTGGAAAGCGCAACCTCATCCAACGAGGAGCAAGCGTCAGTCCGCATCGCTTCCAATCCCCGCCAATTCCCCCTCCTTCCAACCCAATTGCGTCTGGATTGAGGGCTCTCCGCCTCGCTTCACCCTCATCCTCACTCCCCGCTCTCCCGAATGGCTGCTTCCTTCACTCGCCTGGCGGGCAGCGCGCCCAAAAGGCTCTGCCTCCGCCCCTCGAGCTTCTCCAGAAACACTGCTATCCCCAGATCCCGGACGATTTCGACGTCGCTGCCTCGCCGGTACGCAGAACCCACCAGCTACCAGGCCACCCGCCTCATCCCGGCCGACCCGACCTTCACATCTCTGGCCAACAAGGAGGGCCCTTCGGAGGCTGATGTGGGCGCCGCCCTCGAGTCCGAGGACTCTGGAGCCGGCCGCAAGATCCGCCATTACACCGTCAACTTCGGTCCTCAGCACCCTGCCGCTCACGGTGTGTTGCGTTTGATTCTGGAGCTCAATGGTGAAGAGATCGTCCGCGCCGATCCCCACGTCGGTCTGCTTCACCGTGGTACCGAGAAGTTGATTGAATACAAGTCCTACATGCAAGCCCTGCCATACTTCGACCGATTGGATTACGTCTCCATGATGACCAACGAGCAGTGCTTCTCCCTGGCTGTTGAGAAGCTGCTGAACGTTGAGATCCCCGAGAGAGCCAAGTACATCCGGACACTGTTCGGTGAGATGACACGCATTCTGAACCACCTCATGTCTGTCCTTTCCCACGCGATGGATGTTGGTGCTTTGACACCTTTCCTGTGGGGTTTCGAGGAACGTGAGAAGCTCATGGTAGGTGTTTTCTGGCATGCAAAGCTGCGTGGTAGCCGCAATGACTAACATGAGTCCTTGAATTTAGGAATTCTACGAGCGTGTCTCCGGTGCCCGTCTCCACGCTGCCTACGTCCGCCCTGGTGGTGTGTCCCAAGATTTGCCCCTTGGTCTCCTCGACGATATCTACCAGTGGGCTACTCAGTTCGGTGACCGCATTGACGAGACCGAGGAACTGCTCACGGATAACCGCATCTGGAAGGCCAGAACCCAGGGTGTTGGTGTTGTCAAGGCTGCCGATGCTCTTAACATGAGTTTCACCGGTGTTATGCTGCGTGGTTCCGGTGTCCCCTGGGATATCCGTAAGTCCCAGCCTTACGATGCCTACGACAAGGTTGAGTTCGACGTGCCCGTCGGTGTCAACGGTGACTGCTACGACCGTTACCTCTGCCGTATGGAGGAATTCCGCCAGTCCCTGCGCATCATCCACCAGTGCCTGAACCAGATGCCCGCTGGTCCCGTCCGTGTTGAGGACTACAAGATCTCCCCTCCTCCCCGTGCGGCCATGAAGGAGAACATGGAGGCTCTGATCCACCACTTCCTTCTGTTCACCAAGGGTTACGCCGTTCCCCCGGGTGAGACCTACTCCGCCATTGAGGCTCCCAAGGGTGAGATGGGTGTGTTCCTTGTCAGTGACGGTAGCGAGAGACCCTACCGCTGCAAGATCCGTGCTCCTGGATTTGCTCACTTGGGTGGTTTCGACCAAGTGTCTCGTGGCCACCTTTTGGCCGATGCTGTCGCTATTATCGGTAAGCTATACCTACATCGCCTCGACCAAATCAACAACAAACTAACATTTCTCTCTTTAGGAACGATGGATCTTGTGTTCGGTGAGGTTGACCGGTAGAAAAGGATAGGACCGTCTGATCTCCAACGAAGACCTGTATAACAGCTCAAAGACACATGACCCTGATTTATTGGTGCCAAAATCTCGATTAGAAGTTGCAGATATACCAAGAGAAAGATTAATTGTCTCTACTATTACCATCACATTCGGCTTGTGTGCGAGTTTGTGTAACAGGTCCCCGCTTTGGGCTATGGCGATCTCCCAAAAACCAGGTTCAACCTGCTGTACCAATGTCCTTTTGCTTGTTACTTTGCTTTATGGCGTTGAACTTTTTCCTTTGTATCTGTGTCGCTGATGTTGCTTCCGTCAACTGTGTCTGTCCTCCCCCTTTTTTCTTTCCTCCTTGTTCTCTCTTCCATAAACCCTGTGTATAGTGACTCAAAACATCGAGTATGATTTGGATTTGGTGCAGTAGTAGTAGAAGTAGTAGTTTATGGGAAGTGTGGACGTAAAACCATATGGGTAGTTTTGTCTGTATACGGAAGAGAGTATGTAGCGAAATATGTATGTGTGTATATATGGTGTAAATATATAAGACAGGAGATGTAACTGTGTAAAGAAAGAACTAAAGAGCAAACAAGTAAGAATAAAACCCACGCGTAAATGCATTTCATGCATAATACCAACGCTCCACTCGATTTCCGGTTGAACTCCTTGTTCGCCTTGATAAGAACCAAGCAAGCAAGCAAAGCAATTAGTGAAATAAAAGAGGAAAGGGCTCTTGAGTGATATGTATAATGAAAAAGAAGATGGAAGATCAAGATCACGCGCCAATATCAATGCAATCACCACCACCACCACCAATTTCACCTTCCCAGTCCCCAGGAATATTATACATTATCATCATCATAATGAAAATTAATATCCCTAGGTCTCCTCCGATTATACGACACAAAGTCACTATCACCGGGAGGTCGCTCATTGCGCGAATTAGCGGTCAACATGCTCTGAATACTCATGCAGACGCTCTCGACCGTCTGTACGGGTGACCAGCCTGCCGAGCTGAGCAGATCGAGACATATTATGCCGTTGCTGTAGATGTGTGGGTGGATGGGGATGGGACGGGGGTGGTCGGAGGTGGGTGGGCATTCGATGAATTGGACTTCGGGGGGTTCTATTCCGATTTGAATTGCAGATGCGTTAGTTTGTTTACTTAAGATTCGACTGGGGGAGGAGATTGTGGGGGGTCAATTACCGATTGGGTACTTATTGCTAAAGGTGAATTTTAGCCGGTAGGTCTCGTTTTGGTAGAGCGGGTTGGAGTCGAGGACTTTGATGTCCATTTGCCATTCCTCGAGGTTTTCGGACTTGACGATTGTGATCCCGGGGGGAAGGTGGTCTTTCATCTGTGGTGGGGGTGTTAGTTGATTTGTGAACGAGTGGCGCCATTGGAGTGTAGATCCTGGTTGTGGTCGGTTTGGTAGGGTGAATGTTGCAGGGATGGGTACCTTTAGGAGCTCCTGTATGCAGACCTGTGTTAGTTGCAATGATTGAGATGATGAGCGGGGTGGTAGGTGGCATGATGACTTACCTTGCTCAGGCGCTTGCCGGCGAACATGGTGGGCAGAGCGCCTCTTCAAGGCCGAAGTGATAGCTAGTTGATCGGAGATTGTCCAGGGAAGATTTGGTGGGTGATAGTCGTGCCAGCCTTGTCGGGAGAAATTGTCAGATCGTGGAGGCGCACAGATGTATGACGTCTACAACTTAGGGCGGGGCGATCGACAAGACAGCGGATGAGTTGTTGGACGGGGCGGGCTCAGTGAAAGATTGAAGAGTAACAATTCTAAGGGATCTAGTGGTAGTGAATGCCCGAGAGAGATCTGAGTGAAGAGAGACTGAAGAGGGGAACATGAAGGAGAGGGGACAGGAAGTTACTTAAAAAGAGGGCCGCGAGGGTATCTCCGGGCGATCATCTGCTGGCGGTGGCTGACGGGGCCGCACCCCATCACCTGATTGGCCCGGACCGATCACGCTGGGGGCATCCCCCACGTGATATCCCGGCATCTGATTTGGTCATGATTAGAGTTGTTTCTACTTGCCTGGTCCCAATTTGGAGGCAATTACATCGATGCGAGTCATCTACATGCGGCGTATAGTTGGAAGATCATGTCAAGCCGAATATGCATTCAGATCACAGAAAGGAATATTATCTCCGTAAACCGAAGCCTCCATTAAAATCCCATCTCGTTCAGCAAACCAAGAAACAGCAAAAAGAATACGCCAGATCAGTATATGGACGGGGAATCATCGAAAGTTATTCACAGAAAACAGTTCAGTGATGGTCCGTGACCCAACAAGAATGGAACCGGTGCAGCAGCAGAAAGCAAGTCTCTATCAACGCCATCCGATCAAGCCTCATGCATGGGTGGTCCGTTCACGAGCTTCACGCTCAACCTTCTCGCGCTCCTCGTTCTCCTTCACCTCACGGACCTTGGCAAGCACAACTTCACGGAAGATGGCGCCGCGGGCAATCTTGCTCAGACTGCGCTTCTTCGTGCCCGTCGCCTCGCCCTCCGCTGGCGCGGAATCCGACTTGCCATTGGGCGAGAGTTGAGGGAAGGGCGTCGTCCCAGATGCCTTCTCTGCCATTTCCACCGGGCTGGGGATGTCCTCATCATCCTCCTGCATCTTGAGCGCCTCAATGCGGTTCGCCAGCTTGATGATCTCGATGCCTCGGCGGAGACGAGAGCGGGCAATGTAGGCACGGATCTCGGGCAGCAAGTCGCGGTCGCTGGCCGATTCACCGGTCAACCAGGTGTGTTTCAAAGCTTCATCGGATGTGACACGCTTGGAAGGATCGGGCTGCAATAGGGTGAGGATGAAGTCCTTGGCGTCCTGGGAAACATCGCGCCAGTAGCGCTCGTGGAAGATGATCTTTCCGCTTCGGCACTCTTCAATCAAGTCGGACAGGTTCTCGGAGCGGAAGGGGGAGTAACCGCAAAGCAGGGTATAGGTGATCACACCGAGGGACCACATATCGACGGCCTTGCCATGACCCTGCTTGAGCATGACCTCTGGGGCGGCGTAGCCGAAGGAGCCCGCCATGCTGGTCAGGACCTCGCTCGGGCTATCCAGCATCTTGGCAATACCGAAATCTGCGAGGACCAGAGGGGAATGGGGGTCGGGGCCAAGGTAGAGAAGGTTTTCGGGTTTCAGGTCTAGTCAGAGTGGATGCCCAGATTAGCCCAAGCCTTGAAGATGAATAACTGAATCAATTGAACGTACCTCGGTGAACGATATTGCGTTCGTGCAGGTAGTGGACGGCGCCCAGCACCTGGCGAATGGTCTGAGAGGCATCCTTTTCGGTGAACTTGCCGTACTCGCAGATCCGGTCGAACAGCTCACCACCAGTGGCCAGCTGTGTGACAATGTAGAATTTATCCTGCCACAGCGTTAGAGACAGGGGAACGTCTAGAGTATCCTTGATGCAACCGACCTTCGATTCGAACCAATCGACGAAATGGACAATGTTGGGATGGTCGAGAGCCTGAAGCATCTCTAGTTCATCGTAGACCATGCGTTCGTTGCCCCGGACATTCTTCTTCAGGATGATCTTGATGGCGACCTTGCCCTTGCTGCTGTCGGCTTCACGAACGATACCGTACGTACCAGCGCCGAGTGTGCGTCCGAACTTGTAGTGGGACCTGAAACGAGTTGCACAGCGGTTATTATATGTCTGCAGATGTAAGGGGAGGCGAGAAGGATCCTATCGTACTTTTTCTCGTAGCTTTCGGGCTGTCCCGACAGCTTGTTGAGCATATTATGGACTGTGAAACCACCCATTGGTCAGCGCTTGGATGTTGCAGGAATGGAGAGAACAAGTAGTATAGCCGCTCAATAAAACCACCAGAGAGGTGGACGGGTGCAAGCAGGGCAAGTAGTGATGGGACGATCGAACCGAAGAGCCAGAACAGGATGAGAATGCCACCTGCATGGACGCAATGGCCCCAGGTGATGGTGGAAATCAGAGACAAAGACATGGCTCATGAAAGACATGAGGCTGCTGCCGTCCGGGCGCGAAATAGCACAGAAACCAATCAATGGCTGTCAATGGCAAGCTGGGCTAATGAAAGTGTATGCCATCGTGGAATGAACGAATGGCTGATCGGCGACGAAAGGAAGAAGAAAAGAGAAGGGAAACGAAGAAAGGCAAAGACCTACAACTCATGGTGACTGGAGTAGAAGGGCCTTAGTGAAGGCCCTAGGAAGGGGGGTTAATCCGTGAGTAGTAAGTAGTGTGCGGTGGGCTCGAGACCAGCGAGCGCGAAGCTGAATGGGAACCCCGCACGTGAGGGAGGTTGGTAGCGGGGCGATTCAAAAGAGTCAAGATCGCGAAAGTCGCGTTTGGAGGATTCGAGGATGAAGGTTGAAAATAGAGATCTGGGGGAGGAAGACGGGAGAAGTAAGTATTTGGTGGGATTAACTTCCGTACACGAGCAGCGACAGCGTCCGTGTGGAGGGAGGAGAGGGGGGGAAGGCTGATTGATGGTGGGTAAATCCCTCCATCCACCGATAGGGGGTAGAAAAAAAGACTAAGACTAAGTAACTGGGTAAACACACGGTACCTGATCGGGGGGTTGCTGCTTATCGCTTGTAATGGTGGGCTGCACGTGCAAGTCTCTGGCAGGCAAAGCAAGGCAATGCAATGCGGTGTTGTTGTCGGTCGAAAAGGAAATAAGGGAAGGAAGCTAAACAGTTGATAGACAGCTGAAACTGACCAGAAAAGAAGAAGAAAGGGAATAATACTAGCGAGCCGAGCGATTAAATCTGGTTAAGGAGGGGGGAAAAGAGAGCGAGAAAAAGGTCGAGTTCTGGCCCGGCGATAGAGTTTAACCCATTAATCCCATGGCTGCCCAGCACAGCCACGGGGGGGTTTCTCTCTCAGCGGGGCTCAATCTCGAAGGGAAATCCTATCTATAGGGATTGGATGGTGGAGGTCGGAGTGATGGAGCGGCCACGCAAGGCTGATGCTCCTCCAGGCAGCGCATTTTAGTAGGCTTAGGCTGATCCATGGATGCAGTTGGTCCCATAGTCACAATTAGTTTTAAGTCTGGTGTGTTCAACTACTACATAATGCAGTGTAATCCGGGTGTGGATATCCGTCTGGTATTGACACATTGTTCACTTCACAGCCTTATGCTTTCTACGAAATTATGACCATCATATTCTACTGTATGTAAGTGATGATTATATTTTGGTAGAATTTTTCGCCCTGAAAAATGAGGGAATCTAGAATAAAAAGCGGCTTAGGGTGAAACGGGCCCCCAAATCTGAAATCGGCCAGCGGGCCAATGCTGACACGCCTTTCTCCTCCAGGCTGAAACATTGCCGACAGTCAGTCCCTGGAGCTAATTATTTTGGGACTTTGTGCCTTGGGCACCAGCCACACACCAGAAGAAAAGGTCTCATCTCGAACAGAAATACATTGAAGTATGTCGTATTCGTTGTTTTATGTATTTGTTATTTTGTACTTCGAGTCTTCAAACTGAGACATATTGGCCACGATATAAAAGGGGCTATGTCCGCCAAGTTTCTGATACTAACTATTTTTTTTGTTTTTTGGCCCCCTTTAAAGGATTGGCGCGGAGATGCAGCCTAAAATCTCATCTGGGATGCTTAGCCGGATTAACGCCGGTTCATTGGATCACCCTCTAGCCCTGACAGGCTGACTGACGGCCTGCTCTCTCCGGATGATTCCTGTCCTTCTCCACTCGGGCTGAATGCAAGTTTGCTGGGCTAGCCTCGTGGAAATTCCAGTTAGCTAGATTCCTTGATTACTTTCTACGTGGGCTTGATTAGGCTGTCTGACTTGCGACTTCATCTTGAAGGAGGCTCAACCATTTCATTGAGCAAGCACATGTATTACCATAATGGGTATAATGACACTAACAAACATCCTATCATGAACCATAACTAACACCAAATACCTCCTAAGCCATCACGGTCATCATGTAACAATCTCAAGATCTTCCCAAATACAATTCATCCAACACTCGCTCACAATACGCCCGATAATATCCTTCCCCCTTCCATCCACTGTTCTGTCCCCGAATTCCTACGGTCTGCCATCCATCCCTTCGCAATCTCGCAATTCGTTGCTCTGTACCCTCCTTGACCCCCAACGAAGACTTTCCCTTTCCAATGTCATCGCCGTCAGCAACATGCTTCTCCTTGACCGGACTAAAGCTCCAAAAAGATCCAGAGCGTCGCATTCCCTTGGACATGCGCCGTGCATACTGCATCTCAGCCACGTCCGTGATCATTTTATGCAGCGTGGTGATGCTTGAAGTGACCTGCTGACGGAGGAAATCGATTGTTGTGTGGGTGTATAGTTCGCCTTTGTAACCTGGTGTATTGACCGATTGCCATGTTTGTGTACCGACTTCCTTCTTGGGTCCCGTATAGATAGGCGCAGAAGTAGTGGGAGCAGCAATCCTCAACGGCAATGGCAACGAAACCCTAACTCCTGCCTTAGCCGTACCCATAGCATGATCCTCACCCTCGGAACCCTGCAGAGAGCTACTACCTCCAACCGACTCCCCAGACACCTTCCGCACCTTCAACGGCGAAGGAACAAGACCACGCTCATCCCCATCTCCAATCCCGTCTCCACCTTCATCAAAAAGCGACACTTCACTATACGTCGAGATAGTGGTGTTGGTATAATCGAAGCTGTTATCACTCTCACCCGAGAACAGTATCTCTTCCTCATCCCATTTTCTACCATCTTCCCCATCATGATCATAATCAGGACGATGGTACTCCACAAACGGATCATCATCATCTTCCTCACACATCAGCACCCCACTGCCACCATCCCGACTACCCTGCACCTCCTCCAAAACACCCCCACAAACCCCAAACCACTCCACAGCCGCCTGCAAAAGTGGTATTTTCTGGGCGGAGAACTGATGGGCCGCGAGACCCATCCCCTCATATGAAATGGCCATGTAGAATGTGAGATAAGTTTTGTATATCTATACCGCACAGGAACACCATCCGATCATTTGGAGAAACTTGTTAGCACATGATTTCAAAGACATTTCAAAGTAATATAGTATATTCTCATAGTTAGGAAAAAAAAATAAATGAATAGAGATAGGATAGAATAGTTTTGACTGTACCGGCTGCTCCGTTAGAGACAAATGTTCTGCTGCGTGCGCGATGCATTGGCGGTAGTGGTGGGAGGTGTAGAGGTTTTTGATTGTGCGGAGGGTGAGGGGCCAATTTGTGATTCCTGATTTTCTGGTTCTTGGTGTGGTTGTTGGGTGGAAGGTTGGTGATGGAGATGGTGATGGAGATGGGGTTGAGGGTGGAGGTGATGGAGTGGTCATCTTATTTTGTGTATGTGTGTCTATATGGACTTGTGGTCAAAGATTGTTGATCGTCAGTTGGGTCATGGGGATACTAAGTCCTGAAGATGTCGAAGGAGATTGATGAGGAGTAGTTGTCTTGAAGTTAGATAACGGATATAGAAATGGCAATGAGATGCATCCACCTCATGACGCGCGTCACGTCCAGACGTGACGAGGTTGAGTTTCGTGTCGAGCCACGAGGGTCGGGATTATACAGTAGTTATCTAGACCTTGATCGTGATTGCAATGTTTGTTGGTAAGATATTGTTGCAGTGGGTTCCTATACAAAAGTTGGGCCTGACCGTCAGTGAATGCTGAATACTCATTACGACAGCCTGTCAAACTGACAGCATACATCAGATACTATGGTTTCATTATGACTGCAGAAATTCAATTTACATCATTTTGCTCAACCGTATCATCCAGCACGAACACCGAAATATGCCCAACAGCCCTCAACGACAAGTGCTTTTACCAGTCAGAAACCGTAAGACGCCAGCAGTCCGATATGTTCTTATTTGAAACCAGCCACAGACTACCCACCTACTCAGCCTCTGGTTTGACCTCCTCTTTCACCTCCGGACCAAGATTGACTCTAGATAAAGCCTGTCCGGTGGAGTTCAATGAGTCAATGAAGCTTTCTAACAGTCGATCCAACTCCCCAGCTATCGCGTGGTCGTTCGCACCAGCCATGAAGAGCTCAAGTTGAGGCAGAGGGAGCTCGGGGAACAGGATCGGCTCTCCATCGTCAGTGGTGAGCGAAGGAAAATTAGTCCGAGCTGTAGGCAAGGAGTCCGATACGGAGGAACTAGCAGACGGGACGAAGGGGAGGCTGAGGTCCATGCTTTTGGTGGGGATCGCTGTCGGGAAGGGTTCAGACAAAGAGGGATCGTCCGTGTTCTCAGAAGGCTTCTGCCACACATCATCCGTCTCCTCTTCTTCATCGGGACCAGGGCCGTCCATAATGATGGACTGGTCGTAGTTAGGGTACTTGAAAGTATTCAGCAACTGGGGATATTCAGGACTTTTTGGGTCCGCGGGCGCCTGGCTGGGTGGTGTGGAAGGCCGATCAAAGCGGAAGGGGTCATAGTCAGTCTCAGATCCATTGGACTCGCCGGATCGAGACGTAGATGGCCGGGAGTCCCCGGGCTCACCAATACTAGAGCGCCGGACTGTGGCTGAAGGCTGGCTCTCCACAATCGGCGCCTTCAGTGTATCATACTGACTAGTATCCGTAAAGTTGTCGCTGCTGGCGCCCCCATCATTTGCTGGAGCGGTCATGACGGGGAATGTCCATTCCATAGTTGCACGTTTGTCGGATGTGTCGGGCTCAGCCGGCTTCGTCTCTGGTTCTGGTGGGCTGGCTGGCTCAGCCTCCTCCGTTGGAGGTTGCATGAACACAGGAAACTTCCAGTCCATTGTAGGAGGACGGGGCCCAGTCTGGGGCTGGAATGTCATATCCTCGGAGCCCCGGTTGCTACTCACGCCGCTGCTGGACGAACGCGAACGGCCTTCAACAGAGTTCCGGTGCTGACGCCCACTCGTCCGGTTCGCTCGAATAGTATCCGCATCAGCAAGTTGGAATGGCTGGGCTGAGGTTGCCCCGGCAGCATAGTGTGAAGAATCAAAGGAGCCAATGTCAATGTCAATGAAGGTCGAGGTGACTGATGATCGATCGGTATCAGTGCGAAGCGGAAGATCCGACGTAGGGGCTTTTGGCTCGATTGGGACGAAGTCATTCTTGGTTTCATACTTGTAGCTTGGCTTGTCTTCATCGAAGAGACCCTCCATCGCCGCAGCTCCCCGACGCACACGCTCGTCAAAGTTTGCTTTATCCTCCGGCGTCATGTCCTTGTCCGATCCGTCCTCAGATGATTCATGATCCGAGCTAGGCACTGTGGTTGGACTAATTTGATCTTCCATCTCCGCCAGAGAGGCGGCCAGCTGGTCAAGATCAATGACTGAGAAGCGACGCTCAAAACCATCTGTCGTACTGAAGTTCCAGTCCTCTTCATAATCTTGTTCATTGCCGGGGATTTCTGCTGCAGCAGCACCTCCAGGGTGGAAGAGAGAAATGCGCTGACCACCACGCTGTGACCATTGATAATAGATGCGGACCAGCTCGCTGAGTGATGCAGTAGGATATGCGTCCTCAGTATCAGCGACGTAAGGGTGTGTCAATATATCTGCCATACCAGGGCGAGTGACCGGGTTGGATTCTAGAGCAAATGAAACGATGCTCTTAAGACCGTCGCTATATTTGTCGGTGTCCAGCTTTGGAGTGTTGCGAGTGATCTGTCTGCCGATTTGCATACGTTCGCGAAGATTCGAGTTAGGGGGATTGCCCGTGGCAAATTCAAACAAGGTACAGCCATAGGCCCACACATCAATCTATAGCAGTCAGTATGGAAAAGTTCACTCGAAGGCGTATATCTCACCTCACTACCGTACTTGTGGGCTTCACCGCGAGTCGCAAACATCTCGGGTGGCATCCAGTGTGGTGTCCCAATCCAAGTGGACCGCTTGTCCATCTGAGATTGAAGCACTCCGGCGACACCAAAGTCACAAATTTGCAGTCTTCCCTCCTCGTGGATCAAGATATTGGCAGCTTTAGATAGTCAGTCGCAAGCCCGGTAGCATTAAGGTAGTTGCTTACCTTTGATATCTCTGTGGATGACGCCGGCATCATGAATGGCGCGTAACCCAGCAGCAAGCTCTCGAGCGATAGGGATGATAAACTTTTCCTCAAGCCGGTCGCCGGTCGCTCGCATCTGCAGTAGAATGACATTAGCACACAGATAGACAATATGCTTACGAAGGCAGAGAATGGCAAGAGAAATGCACGCACCAAGGTTCTAACACTACCACCAGGGCAGTATTCGCAAACCAGCCACAGTTGTGAGTGGATGGAGATTGCCTCGATTAGTTCGTTGATGTTCCTCGCACCCGCGTCCTTGACCTGCTTCATCACCCTGATCTCGTGGATAAAGTCCTTGATTGACTCATCTCTGAAGTCACGAACAGTCTGATAGTCCACCGAATCAATATCCATCACCTTGATGGCGACGACCTTACTGGAGGGAAGCTGGTGACCTTTGTAGACGCGTCCGTATGAGCCCTTTCCGATCAACTCCTCGAATTCGTAAGGGGGTGTATTTGTTTTGGCTCTGCGGCACATCTCTCGGACAGCAACACCCTGTTCACGAGCAAGCTTTATGGCTTCGGCCTTATGCTTGGAGAGGGCAGCCACCGCCGGGTCCAGAAAGCGCGATCCACGTGAGGGATCCATGGTGGTATCGGAATGCTCTGAGGGTAGCGGATGATCTTGTGAGCCAATGGGGGAATCAACTGGTTGTTGACAGACAGAAGGCTGGCGGGGCCGGATGAATGTCTCGGGACTAGGATGATTCCCAGCGTCCAAGGGTATAGAGGGGAGAGTAGCTTGGGCACCTAGAGACTCACAATCAAATGCTGGGAAACACTCAGTAGGAGAGACAGGCGTGATGGGAGGACCGAGAGGGTTTCCAGGGGAATGGAAATTCACCGGAGGAAATTGAGGTGGAGTGTGGATGAAGGGCGGAGAGATGGGGGAGGAAGGATCCCAGTAGTAGCCTGTGGGAGGAGCTCCACACACGCCTTGAGCAAACGGTAAGACTTGCGCTCGACGATGTTCGTAGGAATTGGGGAAGTGGGTGGATAAGGGAGCAATGGTAAGGGGAGGCACGCTGATTAAGAACGGGTCAGCAAGGGTCAATCTTGCCGGTGCCGGTCTTTCCTCTTCTTCCTTGGACCGTCCTGGCCAAAAGAGGTTCTGAAGAGCAGAGCCAATCTTGGAATCCGAGCCTCCAGTACGCGGCGAATGTCTCTGGAAGTTGCGACCAAAAGGGTAAGTGTGCGAACGGAAGAGTCGCCTTCGACGGAGAGAGTCGCCCGGCTTGGTGGCACGTGCTTCAACTGGAGATTGTTCGTCCGGTGTTTTCGAGGTGGGCTTCCTGCCGAAAAATGGCAGTCGTTCTCGCCTACTGCTGCCTGAGCGCTGGTGAGATCGGTAAACCGGTTGCTCACTCGCGCTCTTCTTATGCAACAGGCCCCGCTGCCGACGGTTATTTCCGTCCTCGAACAGACTCTCTTTTGGGCCTATATAGTGATTAGCTCTTCCAAACTCGAGTCTAAATTCGACGGAAACTTACTATTATGCCCGTCTAGGCCCGCTACGCTGCCTTGATCACCCCCCTGGCGATGCTCCTGCCAGGCTTGGGGACTGCAACTAAATCAGCATTTATAATCAAGCAATTAGGATATTCCAAACCCGTCGACGCGTTCGCAAGGCTCAAACAAGCTTAAGCCTGCCATTATCAGGGATCACGCAGAAAAAGACGCGACTTTTGAGAGAGAAATAACGAGGAACGAGGAAATCGTCACGAACACGGCTCATCGACGACTATGACACGACGCAGAAAGACAAGCAGGAGAAGCAAGCGGCAGAAGACGAAGAAATAACGACAGACACGGGACATGATCGCCCAATTCACTAACTTACGTCGAAGCTAAAAATGGGAGTATCCCAATATAGAACAGATCGGATGCTGCGAGAGGCCCTAGCCGAGCGTCCCGTGTCTCATTCACGGAGCAGGAGGGCGAGTCTCACTGTTGGCTGATTTGCAGGAACCTATAAAACCAGCCAGTGAACTATAAGGTGTTAGCTACATACTAAAACACATCATGCTGTTCCCGGGGAGCTGTGATCCCAAGCACTGTGAAAGCCCACCCAGGACAGGCGCAAACTCACCTCAAATGCTGTGTTGCACTGAAGCCCACAATGACGTGAATATAAGGCGGTGAGAGGTGTAAAGAAGAAGAAGACGCTAGTTTAGCGCCCGGCAGAATCCAGTTCTCCAAAGTGCTAGGCAGTCGAGCTCAAGTGAATTCGAGATATTTGATATATGGTGAAGTACACAGGCCACGTGCTATGACTCTGACCAATCAGATTCACCTTTCGGTACACCCAAGAAGTGGCAATCTGCGATATGTGAAAGCCTCTCTATATTCACACCCTTGAGTTCACCCACACAATTCTGTGGCATGAACAGAGAATCCAGATGCCAGATGCTGGAACAAACGGAATCTTCAAAGCGAAATAATCTGCATGCTGGTTAGCACTGCACCAGCTAGCATCTACAAAACAGAGCACACTATTCAAGCCAAGTAAAAAGGAGACAGTAATCACGAATGGCTTCACATGCAGGCATGAAACAGCCACTGAGCCCAGGACCCAGCTTGATTAGTTAGGCATCTTGCATCCTAACCGCCTCATACCAATCACGTGACACTGAGAGACCAACGCCAGAATTCCAACGAACAGCTGTCCAGCAAGCAATTCGACCACCAAAAGACACGGAACATAACCCTCTATTGCTATCTATGAAAACTCCAAGACCACTCACCTACAACAAGCACCCAAAAATCCTAGGACCAAGCCAGCTGGTCTACCATAAGGCAACGAACAAGAAACCGGACGTTCGTCAATGCAGGGGTAACGGGATCAGGGCAACGGCAAAACGGAAAGAGAAGAAAGTCTAAGGGGTATCAAGAGCTGGATGGAATAATATCAATAATAAAAAACAAGATACATCGTCTCTCCTCTCTCGTTAGATAGTTATATCGACAATTTAAGGCAGTCGATGGAGGGTTTTGGGGCAAACGTTCGATTAAAGTTCCAGAGCGTTCGTTCGGGATAGTGTCACGCTGGTGGGTGGATCAACCGGCGGAATATTGTTTTCACGCGGTTCCGATGTCTTTGGTTTCTACAAATGTGATAAATAATAGCTGCGCAACGAGGAGGAATCATGAAGCTTGTGGGTTTTCAAAGGCTATTAATTACAGGATATTTTTATACGAGTGTCAGTCCATGATAACCTTACCTGTACTAAGGAGGAATTCTACTGAGACAAAACAATAATTCAATTTGTTTACTCTATAACCGATTTCACGCTAGAATTAGGATGGGTTATCTACTTCTTTCGTATTTACATCTTCTTGAAGAAGTCAACCGCTCTCTACAGACCGAACTGAACTCTCAGAGAATCACCGAACCGCCGAATAGCTTCAGTGATGCCTTCCGAGCTAGCGGCAGCAAACGTAGCGCGGAAGAACATCTTCTCCTCGTTGACTCCAGACGCCTTAAACCAGCTGCCACGAGAGACAAGGACGCCGTTATCAATGGCAGCGAGGAATACTTCCTCTTCGATGGATTCACGAGTCTTGCCGGAAGCCAAGCCAGGGTGCTTCTTCCAATCAACCTCGATCCAGTGCTATCGGTGTGTTAGCTTATCGTCTCACCCGGGAGTTATAGTAGTCATAGTGTACTTACGAACATGCCTGCTGCAGGGGGAATCCACTGAGCAATTTCGCGAGGCAGGTACTGTTCACAAGCATGCATCATCGTATCACGGCGGCCAGTGTACTGCATGCGCAGGTTGATCAGCCAGTCAAGGTATCCAGAGTGACCCCAGTGCTCATCGAGAAGCTTGTAGAAGATCAGCTGGGAGATACCGCTAGGGTTCTGGGCCGAGGTCTCGCAGTTCCGGATGAATCGTTCCACAACCTGATCCGCGGCGACAATCCAGCCAGCGCGAGATCCAGGAGAAAGGACCTTGGAGAATGACTCGATGCGAAGGACACGTCCATCGACGTCGAGGCTCAGGTAGGATGGCACGAGGGACTTGAGGAAGTCTTCGTGGGTCGCCGGGGGCGGGACGGGCTCGCTGTCAGCACCAGCGTAGGGCTGCATCTGCAAGAAGTAGTACGGCTCATCCTCCACAATGTACACATCGTGCTTCTGGGCGACCTTGTACACAGCCTTACGCCGCTCTGCGGACTGAGTAGCACCGGTTGGGTTCTGACCAGTGGGGATGGTGTACAGCACGTAAGGCTTGGGACCACCCCGGGCGGCTTCGTCCCAGTTGCTCAGAATCTCATCAAGGGACTCGGGCAAAAGACCCTCCCCGTCCATTCTGATCGGCGCCACCTTCAGTCCAAGAGGAAGCGCAGTCTCCTGGGCACTAGCAAAAGTGTACTCTTCCATCAAGATGTAGTCCCCGCGGTTGCAAAGCATGCGGAGGATCGTGTCCCACGCGTACGTGCTACCTGCGGTCAAACAGCATTGCCAATCGGCATAGGGAGGGTTGTGAATGAGCTAGTAGCGATTAGTCCATGTCACACATGTCAGAAATGGCTTGTATTGCCTCCACATACTTCGGTGTGTTCCGTCACGAACCTAAGCAACTGGGGAGTTCCCGAAGCCTGGCCATAGTTAAGGGCAACCTCCAAGTCTAATCATTTGTTTTGATTAGTATGCAACTTAACGCGCGGGGGCTAGAGGAAACTAACCGTAAAGACTCTTTCCGGTGCGCACGTCACCCTTACTCGCGGTCAGAAGAGCACCGGAATTCTGAATAGCCTCCGGGGAGAAATCAGGGGCGTTGGGGACCTTGACGGAGAGCTGCTCAATGGGAAAGTATTCCGGAGAGGGAAGGCCGCCACCCAGAGAGATCAATCCGGGGTTCTTCAGGTACCGCGCAGCACCCTTCAAGGTTGAACTCTAACAAAAGCTTCAGTATTTATGTACACCGCAACAACGTGTATAGACGGACAAACCTTCCGGGACTTGGATTCGACGGAGAAAATGTCTTGCGAGGGATTAGTGATTGGCCGACACGGAGGCAATCGGGCGACTTACGATCCCAGCGTTTCGATTGAGGCTTGGTGAAGCAGTGCTAGACGAAAGAACAGTAAGGTCAGTCGGTCATTCGCCACGGGGTATTGTCGGTTTGTGAAGGCGAGAAAATAACATACCGGGCTCTTGAACATGTCACTGTTCGTAGCAGGAGCAACACCGGTGGGAATCTTTGCGCTCTTGGCTCTCAGGGCAGGGATGGCATCAACCGTCAATGGGCCGGTAGCGGCAACCGAGCCCACGTTGATTGAGTCATTGTCCACGGCGACGGGAGGGCTCATTCTTGAGACAGGGGTGTGATGGAACGTAGTGAACTTGGTGAATATAGAAAGCAGATGAGTGTATGCACACAGTCCACACAAAAGTCAGTGTAGCAAGGTAGACGATTGAGAGAGAAATTCACGATGCAGGCGAACTGATGGCGAAACTGAGAAGGAGAATCGAGTCACGCAGGGGCGTCCGCTTTTTTCTCCGCTTAAGTGGGCGGACCGGTTCCGCCGGTAATGCATCATTGGGTCGATGGGGACCGGATTCATCCACCACGAGGCATGCATAAGGGGCGCCATTGCTGATGGAAGGAAGGCAGAAGCAATCAGATGCCATGGAGGAGCTTCACCGCGTTTTCGTTATCTAATATCACTGTAGGATGCCGCAAACTGATGCGATGTGACGCTGTCGTTCACAGGGCGCGGCGGGCGGCGATAACGTAATTGGTATTCCCGATACAGTCTCCGTATGCTTGGGCCTGCAGTGTTACTTAAGGCAACTTCATTTTAACTGCTTGTCAAGCACAGAGCCATTGGTTGGTGCCAGGTAGCTTGGTGGGACATCGAGTAATCGTTATTCTGCTCCGACTTGGCCTGAAGAGAATGAGGGGAAAGCTCAAGCAGAAGCAAGGACCAACAACTACTGCTGCCAGACAGACAGCAAGAATGCATGGGAAATTAAATTACCGCTCGGGTGACAACCCCGCGCCTAGATAAGGCTATCGCCGGCATCGGACTTGCTTATCAACCCGATAAGATCTTGGCCTTGTCCCCAAATAGGCAATGGAAACGAACTATCATGACTTCTACTACTGCCTACCCACGAGTTAGGGACTAACCTGTGTACACGTCTGTCCTGGAGAGATGGAGCCACAACTACTATTACTGGGTGTGACAGCCATGCCTGGTAAAGTTAAGGAGGGGATTCATGTGGTAAGCCTGCATTTGTTGGGTCTACCCCTCTTTTCATATGGTTTCTGGCAGGAGAAAAGCATGAGTCTGTGCTCACCATAAATGAAGAATTACAGGAACACAGTATTACCATGCCGATATCTCGTCCATAACGAAGAGCTGAACAGAAGTCCATCCAATGTACACAAACTGATGCATACAAGATGCGGATTTGTGTATCTCTCTCTCCTTCGGACCACCCGCAAACCACTACAAAGGTTTACTGAGCTACACAGGTCCTCAGATTACACAATAATATGATTCCGTATATCTCTTGTTAATCTAATAATTTCGACAGTTGCGTCAGGAGGAGGTCTACCATGACAATCATCATATGCCTCTCAGTATAGAATATTCGGTAGGTGACGAATCCTGGAGCTGGCTCAAGCTGGCTCGAGGTAACTCTCATGACTTCCTTCAAGAGAATCTTCAGGCTATACATCAGAATATACTACAACAGTCGGCTCAACCTGGAAAGAGCGATCTAGCTCTTCGATGTGACGTATCATGGGCTACTGCCCTTCTAGGTTTGGGGACTAAATCTGCTCAAGTGTCGTTTTTGGTTCTCAGCTGGAGACAACGCCAGCTAGTATCCCTTGGCCAATTCCAACACAGAAGAGGATGTATCATGATCACGCTGAGATCACTAAGTCAAATTGTTGTCTTCCCCTCTCTGAAGCCATCACAAGCCACTTGCTATCATCCGAGTCTACCCGGGTGAGGCCACAGCTGCCACACCCAAGTCTAGATCAATGTCTCAGTAGTGGTGAACTTGGATGAAATAAGTATGACAGGAAGCCCCCTCATGACATTTGCTATACATAACTCTCAACTGAGACCGACTCCAAACAACATTCAATGTTATAGGCGTTGAGGCCTTGGAACAGTTACCCGAAAGTCAAATTGGGATCTGGAATCAACAATCCTCTGAAACCCCTCTCCACCACCGCAATTCAAGCTGAGAACCGGCCATCTTGAACCCAATGCTACGGAGGGGAATCTTTGCGGGGAACCTTCTGTCACCGAACAGCGTGGAAGTATTTACCATGGGTTGAGCCGCGATGCAGCTAGTATATAAACCCCCTCAAACACTCAACGAGTTGAACAGACGATCATCTCAATCAAAGAGCATCATCTACTCTATAACTCAATATCTATTGCCTTTGACACATACTCTTGCATCTCACTAGAAAGCTTGAACAAGTTACCAAACCTAATAATTCAATATGCGTGGAAAGGTTGCTCTCGAAGAAGCCTTTGAGGTGAAGGGCATGGATGAGGAGATCGATGCCCAGGCAGCCCTCTACATCGCCCCTAAAGATGTTGAACGCTACAAGCGCCAGATCGTGTCCATCACAGACGAACGCTTGCAGCTGTCCGACCAGAACGGCATCGGATACAGCATCCTCTCCCTGACTGTTCCGGGTATCCAGGGCATCACCGACAAGGACAAGGCCGAGAAACGGGCCCGCGATGTAAACAACTACATTCATGACCAGATCAAGGACCACCGTGATAGATTGGGGGCATTTGCAGCTCTGTCAATGCATGATCCCAGACAGGCGGGACATGAGCTTCGTCGCTGCGTGAAGGAGCTTGGCTTCCACGGAGCCTTGTTGAACGATATCCAACATACCGGGGAGGGAGACGATGACCAGCCTCTGTTCTACGATCAGCCCGACTACGACGAATTCTGGAGAGTGGCTGTGGAGCTGGATGTCCCGGTCTACCTTCATCCTGCCGCACCCTTGCGGGATACCCAACTCTACAAGCAGACCTATGAGGACCGTAAATATCTCATCGGACCACCTCAAAGCTACTGCAACGGAGTAGCACTGCACCTGATGGGAATCATCGTCAATGGCGTGTTCGATAGATTCCCCAATCTGAAGATCATCCTTGGACACATGGGCGAGCGCATCCCATTTGACTTCTGGCGGATGGACCACTGGGTTAAGGGCGTGACACGGCCGCTGGCAGAGAAGAACGGAGATACTGTTTGCCAGAAGGAACCCCTCTACTACTTCAAGCGCAACATCTACATCACCACCAGTGGACATTTCAGCACCCAGAACCTGCGCTACCTCTACGAGTGGCTCGGCGATGAGCGAATGATGTTCAGCGTTGACTTTCCTTACGAGCGAATGGAGCATGGCTGCCAGTGGTACGATGATGATGAGGAGAAGATCAAGGAGGCACTGGGTGGCCGAGATGGATACCTTCGTGTTGGCAGGGACAACGCAAGAAGGTTGTTCAAGCTCAGCAAGTTCAAGGATTGTGATGTTGTTTAGGGAATATGACTGGGAAAGGATCAATATTGAAAGGCGTTTATTTGCTGAATGGGGGTGTTACTTTGACCTGAAACTGATGGGAAACACAAAAATGGGTATCGTAATGCATGCTTTCTTACTAACCGAGATTGTTACACAATTTGTTATGATAACTCTCAATGAGGTGAATCTACTTGCTTTTGCTTTTGTATAGGGTGATTTTTTGACACGTAAGAGCTGGTTGGATACTGCTTCGTAGACTACTCTTGGTTATTCCGTCGGGTCAAACATCGCAGATGTTCTAGGGCAAGAGTATTCATCACAACACTTTTAAGGAATGTGAAAGAATGACAAAGTAATATGACATAGTTAACTAGCATTGTAGCTGAGACCCCACCAAATCACGGACAATACACAGGAGTAATAACCTTCTTCTGCGCCCTCTCAACAGTCGAACGCAAATGTGAGATCTTCGGAGGAGACACCGGACTCGGAGCGACAACATAGCTCTTCTCACTCAACGCCTTTGGAAGAAACTCCTTGAAGATGTTACGACATATCACAGTGTCCTTGAACGAGATTGCATCTGGCGGGCGGGAGTCAGATGCGGGTGCTACTAAATCACTGTTTCCCACAACAGCTTTGCAGATAGCTGTGCTAATGTCTGTATCTTCGGTGTCGATTGCACCCAGGAGTCTTGTGTGCTCCATCTTCTTCAAGATCTCCAAGAGATCCTCCTTAGCTCTTGGGCTGTACTTATCAACCACTTCGCTGGCTCCGAGGCGTCGTACGTAGTCGAATTCCTTGCCCGGTGCTGTGGCTATCACGGTACAGCCTGCTGCGGCTGCTAGCTGGATGGCGTTGCACCCGGGGCTGGTGGTGCCTCCCCATACTATGACTGTCCCGGTACCTTTTCTGCGTCTGCTTTTGCTTCCTGCGGAAAGGGAGGTGATGGGGACTTTTAGCCTTTGAAATAATGCTACTGCTGCAGTGACTATTCCCAGTGGTAGGGCGGCGGCATCATAGAATGAGAGGCTTGGGGGGATAACTGCTACTAGGCTGGCGGGAACAACTGTGTAGTTTCGGAATCCCTTGTGTCGGTCCTCCTTAGTAAATGGATAGACAGCCAGCGCGAGAACACGGTCACCCTCTTGTAGCCCCTGTGTATGCTCTTCACCGCCGAGTTTGCGCACGGTGCCCGCGAGATCGTAGATCGTTAGGTTCTGGGGTGTGTACTCGGAATCGGACTCATCCTCGGTGTCGCTGGAGTCATCATCAGTTGAATTAGTCTCCCTCGATCCATACTGGTGTAGTGATACTGTTGCATTCTCGATGATGACTTCATCATCCTCCCGAGGTAGTTCCAATTCTTCTACTCTATAGAAGGCTTGTCCTTTCGATGGTTTCTCTGGCCCATAGAATTCATCGTAGTAGGGAATTGTACGCTTCACTCGGCCCTGAGAAGCTGCGTCATCTCCGTATCGACAGAGAAGCTCACTGAGATGATACATAGCCTGTATAACTGGTATACCGACCCTATCGCTGCTCTCTTTGCGTACTCTTGCCTCACACAAGCGTGCCATTAGGCTGACGAGTTCTCGGGTCTCGGGGTACGTGGGACCACATATCCTTTCTATACCTGAGATAGGTTTGCGAAATAGCTTGGCAGCAGTATCGCGTAGCTGTTGACTGTCCCTTTCCAGAATTAGCTTATCGTTTTGCAGCTTATCATTTTGCAGCACTGCCAAGCATAAGTCTGCAACATGGACGTCAAGATGATTGTCGAGTCTGATACCTTCCAGTTGCATTCGCGCCGCTTTAAGGTGTCTCTCTGCTGATTGGGTATTGTCTGACATCAAATAAAATATCCCCAGATCACGTTCTGTGCATGCATGGAGATAAACACTGGATGTCTCAGCGTTATTTGGGGGTGGCGATCCTATCAGTTGTGCCAGGGAATGGATCGCTTTCCCCAACTCTCCTTGTCTCTCATACAAGCGGCCTCCAGCAAGGCGGACTTCACGAACTAACCAATGACCCGAGGGTAAGTTGTTTGCACATATTTGCGCAAACGCTTCTAGCTTCTGTGGCGTTGCTCTTTTCCCTTGTAAGATATGAATCCGCATTAGATCATATCTCGCCCGTAAAAGTAATAGGTGTTGACGGCCATCAAGCATCTTCTTCATAGCGCGGATAACTTCCTTAAGAACCTCCTCCGCTTCAGCGATCTCCCCTTGAGCATACAGTACCGCAGCGAGGTTCTGCGCTGTTATAAGGGTTGCAGCATGCTCCTTTCCTAACTCTCTCTCAAAGTCCCTCAAGACTTTGCTGTATAAAGTCTTTAGCCGTTGGTCCTCGGCGTCTTTGTGAGAACATAAATCACCTAAGCGGGTGAGTGCATCGTGCGAGAACACGTAAACATCATTGGGAACATTTAGAGATGAATCGATTATTTTCAGGGCGCCCAGGTAGCAAGAAGTTGCCTCATTCATCATTCCTATTTCGGAATGCAGGAAGCTGAGCTCTCCAAGGGCCTGCAACCGGAGGCGTCGCTTTCCCATATCATCGTCTGCTTCAGTTAGATATGATATGCACCCCGAGTAGGCACATTGTCCTTCATTCAGTAACCCCGTCTTCCAACAGGTTCTACCCAACTCGCACATAGCTTCAACAGTAGCAGGATCAATGGCCTGAGCAATACCACCCGAGGGCAACTGCTCGTACGCCAGTGCGCACGTCTGCCTAGCATCGTCTGGGCGATTATTGGCAAAGTAAACAGAAGCGAGGAGGCTGAGTTCCCTGAATTCTAGTTTATGCTTGATCTCATTTGTGATGTCCACACCTTGAGTCAGGAACAGTTGCAGTATCTGTGGCGCCTTAGGGGTCTTGAAGGCTTCCAGGACTAGTTCCTCTCCCAGTGCTTCGTCGGCCGGTGAGGCATCATGTACACTTCCTTCATACTCCTGCTGCGGGCAAGCGTCGACCCGTCTTCCAGGTCGAGTAAATTGTGAATGGTCACTTTCGTCTTGTTCTTGACCAGGACAACCCTCGTTGACGACCTGCTCGACTAGGCTCTTTTTTTGCTTCTTAAAACTCTCTCGCAACCCTTCCTGAGTTGCCTTGTCAATCCACGGCTCTATGGCGTCACGGGCACAGCAGACATGTTTGTCCTTATCAGCACCAATCCGCACGGTGGCATCACACGAGGACACCAGATCCTCCTGCCTTCGAATGCCGTCATAATCTCCATACTCATCATTTTCCTCGGCGATCCGTGCCGCTCCCACATAGCGGCAATCCAAGTAGCGTTCGCGGTGTTCTGTATCTGTTGGCACAGTCATGACTAGAACTGCGGGCCCTCGATCCCCCTTCCTCTCTCGGAGAATCAGGCAACTTGTCCACTGTAGGAGGGCACTGTAAAAAGGCACAGCTACCGAAACATGATCTCCATGTGGCTCAATGAGATTGTTCTGGACCTGGTGCTCAGTCACAGTCTGACAATGCCAGCGACCAACGACCGCACCGCCATCCTGAATCTTCAACATGCGCTTGCGACGAAGCTCGGGGCTATCACTGTCAATTCGTGCTGTTATTGGCATCTCGTCCAGTGTAGCGGGAGACCAGGAGAATGGGCCTTTCTCACACATGGTCGGCCGACCATGTAGGAGACTCTCGTGAGGAACGAAGCCCAGGTAGAACAGAATAGATTTGGTGATCTCGCTTTCAGATTGCGAATAATTGCACTGAGGCATACCCGTCAGTAGCCCCGCGATGATAGTGCGATCCCGCACGCGTGATGTCTGTCGTGGGCCTAACACAGCCATTATGTCGTCAACGAATTCAACTGCTTGACTGCGCAGCCGACGGATGACCTTGGAGGCTAGCCAATGTGCACGAGAAACGACATTGGGGCTTGAGGCCAATATGTCAGTTTCAAGGTCCATGATGGCTGGCGTTTGCTCATTTTCGCCCTTGAAAAGAACTTTGACCTGAGTCGCCATGCGCAGCTCCAGCGCTGTCCATCCGCGCGTGAACCACGGCGACAGCACGATGGCTAGACATGCTGTTTCGGCATCATAAGCTTTGATATTGAGTAGGTAGCTGTCGTGGATGACAGTGTACTCGGCATCCGCGTAATTTTTGTGCATCTGATTGATGGCTTTGCTGCGGGTCCGCGGTTCAAGTGGCAAGGACAGCGCGTCCCACCATATCCCTTTGCATTTCAACCTCTCTGCAATGCGCGCGAAATATTGAAACAAACAACTGTTGACCAGACCTTGGTCCGACATCCCAACACCTGTCCCATCTGACCATACATGGGAGATGGCGATGTACGGGGCATCCGCCGCGCTCAGTTCCTCCTTGTCCCGCGACCACGCGGTTCCTTCTCCCAACTCTACTCTAGCTATCAATTCCTGTACAGGGTATTTCGCTTGCTTGCAATCATTTCCAGACATGCTGCATTTATGCATCTGGTGCACACGCGTACTATCCATGTGCGCGGTTTGACACCTGTTCGGGGCACAGCCGAAATGTTCTTCTTGATGCTTCAAGGCTTCTCGCCGACCTACATGTTCAAGGCTATGGATGAGGTCTGGTAAATCGTTCTGTTTTCGTTCGGCGACATTCACCAGGTTCCAGAAGCGACAGCTGCACAAGCTCAGGTTGGAAATGCGCCGCGCGGCTTCGTGAATAGCCGGTACAGTGACGCTCCGAGGAATATAGTAGCCATCCCAACGGCCCATGGCCGCTGGCTCCAGATTATGGCAAGCAAGGATGCTTAGCATCCAATAAATCAAGTTGCAGACGGACTGCACGTCAATGACAGGTCCCATGAACCCGTCGCCCGTGGACTGCATCATTCGCTTCCCACCATTTGCTCTGGACGCATCGAGAATGGTGTAGCAAGCGTGAACTGCGCTGATAATATGTGTGTGTACGCGAGCTGATCGCTCCATACTCAAAAAATCTACCTGTCCGTCTTTTGAGCCGCTTTTGCTGTTGCAGTCTCGCGCCAATCCTTCCCGGCAGGACATGGCAGTAAGGGCCCAGTCTCGGAAAGGGCGCCATTCACACGAGGGCGCACTACGGTACATCATCCGTCGCGTATCGAGGCATGCTTCGTGGTCGCATTTGCACAGCTTTGCTGCGATACAAACATGACCTAGCTGAGTCAAGAAGCCGACGGTTCGGAAGGTGGAAGGTATATTTGCGGCTGGGTTGGTGAGCCAAAGATCGGGGCGATTGTTGGCGTTGGAACAACAATTGTCGGTATTATTCTGGGGAAGAAGCAGAGGAGTGTGGCCATGCAAGGGCTCATGAATGTCGAGCAACAATTGGCAATTTGAGTGCACCTTGTCTTGGGAAATTAGGTGGTGGTAGCATAAAAAATTGAGAACTGAGTTCATAGCTGCCATGTCTGCGCAACTTTTCGCTGCTTCCAAGAAGTTCTGAGGTGGTTTCTGGTCCAATTCGTCTCATATGATAGCTGGAGTCCCAAAATCGGTCTTCACCGCTGATACTATGGTTGTACGGTATCGGCGACCAGCGGGGACCATCGTAAGAAGGCTGACCAGCTGAATTAGATAGTAGCATATCCGACAAAGCTTATCATTAGTGACAGATGCAAGTGATTTCGTTGCCCGGCATTTTACGGAGTAGGGAGCACGTCATCCATCCTGTGGTTGCTTTTGCCAAGGTAGTAGCTGAGACGGCTGAAATGGCCCGGTGGAAGCCCCCAAGTGGTCGTCAAAACATATTCCAGCGCGCAGCTGCAAGCATCCATGCAAGATGGTGGATTGAACATTCAGCTGAGATGACAGATGACATTCTCCAGTGAGAGTGTGATGGGTCGACGGGGATGAGAGATTTTGAGAGGGTCGTGGTGGGTAGATCCATGGAGGAGTAAAGGTACTTACATGCGACAATATGATATGTCAGACGGGGGAGCATCCGATGCATAGAATCGTAGCTGTCAGGCTGTAGTTCAGTTGCCTACTGTACAGTAATGCACTTCCTGCATACACAGTAGTCAATGTCGGTCATCCATCTGTTTGTGGCAAAGCTGAAGCCAGCAGCATCGGAGATGCGTCAAAGTGCAGCTGAACTCAAGGATCGGCGGTGTGTCTGATATAGCTTCTATTTGTATGTTCCTAGTGGACAGGACTATGAAAGCAGAGTATATATTTAGCATAAGGGGATCCCCGGTGTAGTCCACGCTTCATATTCCTGTCTTTGGGAAAGGGAGCAACAATGGTTGTTAAACCAGGCGATGGGGATTCTCCCCCACCAATCAAGCGTTCCTTTGGGCAGGATTTCTTCTCAAAAATCGGGAATAAGATCAAAGACCTTTTCATGAAGAGAATGCCAGGGTTTATGGATGTAATCTCCGATTATTTGGTGAAAAGACTCTTTAGATTTGCCGAGAAGCTTACGCAGCGCTCTGTCCCTTCCTCGAAACCGCAAGAGGTATGTTCATTGATCCATTTCTCGTCTCCGGCCCAGCTAAACTGCATAGATCATTGAGAATCCTCAAACCGAGGACGACTTCAAGAAAAACGTGGATTTCTTGGTCAGACAGAGCAATCTTGGTGATCATACCAGTCAACTCAACGAGTCGTATCTCCGTGAAGTAGCGAAGAAAGCCGCTCAACTCAAGAATGACCCGAAAAACCATCTAAACAACCCGGATCAGATCACCACGCTCACCCAGCTAGCCCTCTATCACCCGGTTCTCTATTGTGGTATGGCTGATTTGAACACCCCCAGACTTCTGCTCTTTCACACTCGGCTGAGCTTTGAGAACAGATGATAGTCTTTCAATGAGCACGACTATAAAAGGCTCTGACAAAAAGAGGCTAGAGGCACTGCAGGAGTTGGTCAAGCGAATCATCAGCGTGGCGACCAGAGCGGTGCCAGACAACCCCAAAGAGCCCGGCGAAAAGCTTGAAGGTGCCTCCTTGCGATTCATAAACTCGGACGCTGAACACACCATTCGCAAGCTGGAAGATCTAAGTCAAGTGAACTACAAGGCTGACGATTATACTCCCTTGGGCACTCAACTTGACAAGAGGATCCTGAAACCATTCATATATGACTTTCTCGATACCGGAAAGGTGCTGCCACGACCACTGCTCATTTTCACAATCACCGATGGTGAGCCATCAACAGAAGCTCACGATACATTCCGGGAAAAGATTGTTGAATGTATGCAGTTTCTTACTAAACACGAATACCCCAGGGAGCGTAAGTATTAGCCACTCACATTGTTACCCTCTTAGCCTCAGTACTTATGGCATTGCTGTAGTTGTGAACTTCAATATTAGTCAGGTTGGCAATGATAGCAACGCAGGGAAGTTTCTGGAGAGCCTGAAGAATGACAATGAAATCCAGGATATTCTTCATTGTACTGCAGGTGAGAGGGCTACTTACTTTTTTCTTCTCACTTTCAGTCTAATAGCAAATCGCAGAACACTTGGACGAACGATTCGAAGAATTGAGGGCAAACGAGAGGGATCTGGAGAGATGGGTATGTGCCTTGCCTACTATTCAAACTAGACTAACTGAAAGCAGGTGCTCGAAATGCTATCGAGACAGATTCGAATCAAGAAACCAGAATCCACATAGATACGCCCTTACCCCTTCAAGGGCGATCCCAGGGTATGCCAAACAGGTGGAAGAAGATCTATAGTTATCACCTTGGAGTGAGAGATCTGCGAAAGAATGCATCAACAGTGATCATTTACGGTTTCACTTGTATTATCAGATATGACCGAAGGGCCAAATAGTCTGGTACTATGACTGGTCATGTCTTCCAGGACGATCCCTTCTTCTACTGTATTCAGGCTGCAGATGTCGATGCAGATGTCGATGCAGCTGAAGGCGAGGCTGGCCACTGGGTCCTATGCTTTGTATCCAATGGCTGTCCAACACAAATCCAGTGCTAGTCGCGTAGTCGTTTCATCTCTTCGTGCTTTGCAGTTGCTTTATTCTGTAGTATAATGTAGGATTTAGTCTATATAATGGAGAGATGTCACCCAATTACTCTCCCACAATCAGCCCTAACCCATCCACAACACTACCCCATCCTTCCACCATGTCAGAACGAGTCTCAACTGCCCTAGCCAAAATAATACAAAACAACCCATGGATGAGCCAAGTAGCAGGTATCCTGCCCTTATCAGCTCTAATCGATTTCATCGACATTCCCGTCAAGATCCATACTCTACAAGTAACCGGCAGCTGCCCACTCTGGTCCTGGGCCATCACCCCGTCAGGCAGTCGACTACTCCTCTCCAGCGACAGCAATCCCAACAACAAGACCCCCATTCTGGATCAATACGGCAACAGCATCAGTCTTACCGGGATCGACGGCCGATTCGGCGACCTCTACCTGCTCCCAAATCCAGAAACAGTCCGGACATGCATCAGCTCGCAATCCGCGCACCCTATCCCCAACAAGCACGCGAACATGGAGAAACCAAGGCACGAGCTTCGAATCCAACATCTCGAAATTATCCACGTCCAACGCTTCTCTCCCAACTCCACCACCCAACAACCATGGCCATGGTCATCCCTTACCCGCTTCTCCCCCCGCTACATCACCACCAGCCTCCTCGGCTACCTCAGCCTCATATGCCTCATAACCCTCGCCATCTTCTCCAAATGCTACCTCGCCGTGGCCTTCCTCCTCCTGATGCCCCTATCCGGCGCCATCGTGACCCTCACCCACGGCGACGGTCCCCGTCGCCTCCTAAACAGCGACGCCATGACCTCGCCATACAACCGACTCGTCATCGTCGCCCAAAACACCAACTCAAGCCACTGGACAATCTTCTACGGCGAAAGCACCCTAGTCAACTGCCTCGTGAACCGCCCTCTCGAACCCGATGAAACCCACACACTCCTTTCATCTTTCTCACCCCTCTCAACCCAACTACTGAAAATGCTCCTCCGACTCCTAATCCTAGCGCAATGGGCCCTCGCCATCGCGACAGCAACAACCCAGGACTGGAACGCCTTCTACATCTGCTTCTGGATAGTATTTTCCATCTTCGCGCACGCGTACCTTATCCCCCTTCGCACGGAGATTCGTCGCTGGCTAATGACTTCCGCGAGGATACGGTTGTGTAGGTATACTACGCAACTGAGTTCGAGGCGTGCGTTGCTGAATACGGTCATTGCGTTGAATCCGGATACATTCCCTGCTGGGAGAAGCGTGTCTGAGAAGGAGGGGGGGAGTGAGTCGGAGGAATCTACTTCTACTGCTACTACGTATGTTGAGAATGACACGAGCAGGCTATGCCCCGGAGCGATGAAGGCTCTTAACCCAATTCTGGAGCCGAGTGATCAGCGCTCTCTGTGGGAGGAAGCCACTCGTCAGGCAATGATGCTGTGTGAGGATGTGCCGGTGGAGGAGCGGATTAAGGGTCTGAGTAGTTCCGAGGGTGAAAATATGCTCGGTAAGGAGTGGAATGAGCAATATGGGGAGTTTTATTGGATGCCGTATATAATTGAAGGGATTTATATGGCGGCGAAGATTAAGAGCCAGGCTGGGTTGTCGGGGAGGATGGTGGGAGGGAGTGGTGTTTAGTAGAACTACTAGTAGTGTGACCATGAAATGATGAATTATGAGTTGAATGCAGGAAAAAAAAATAGAATTTTGCTCATGAACGTCAGATCAATGTGATGATATCTAATGCCTCTTGCACTCAGAAGGACCGTTAATCTTATCAATGGAGAGCTTACTTTGTATATAGCTTCACACGTCTCGTTCTTCACTCGAAGTCACTTGTACTGAGCATCGTTTGTCATCATCGGGGACTCAATCCCCAAATAGTACAAGTGCTAGTTAGCGGGCGAAGTGAGAGGGGTCAGCATTGCTACCAACACCATCCGAGACTCTACTACTCTTTGGTGACGGTGCAGATATAGGATCAGTCGATGGGGGTGGGAACACACACTACGAACGAAACGATCAACTACGCGAGGTGCATCCCCCGGAGAGAAACCCGAGGTTTCGGAGATTGGCGAGCAGTCCAAGCGCTGGAAGTCAAGTCCCGGTTACGGAGATTGAGTTCCCGTTGGGCGGTCTGAACCAATCAGAAGGGCTATGTGGTCGCGTTGTGGGTAATGAATCATGTTTAGGTACTCGGTTGGAGAGGATCGGCGATGTACGAAGAGGTAGAGTAAGGTATTTCTCCGAGGTGGCGTTGCATGGGGGTTCGGGCTCGGATCATAGAGCAGGTCACTGCCTGTCTACTGGATACTACTAGTAGTCTTACTCATCTGGTAAATGTTCATGTGTATATGGTTATTCATTGTATTGTATGAGACTACTTTCTGTCTCTATCTGTCCTGATCGGAGGCGGCATCAGTCTTTTGCAAAAGACTGTATCATGTATCATAATCCTCATATAGACGTGATAAGCGTAATGATAAGATGAAGGAAACATCACAGCGAAGGCTTCGCAGCGACATATTTGCCCTTCGTTCCATCGAGTTGCGCCTCCAAGACCGCCGTGGTACCATTCTGCACACTCTTGATAGCCTCGGGTAGCAGCTTCCTCAGCTGAGCAACATTAGCAGCCTGGGCACCCCAGAAGGTACCACCGGATGCAGCTGTCGCGATACCCGGATAGTCTGGAGTCGGAGCGAAAGAGATGTTGAGGTCTTCGTTCGTAGCACGGGATCCATCGCCGTTGGGATGGACGAGGAGCATACTGCGTCGAGGGGCATTCCAGCCCTTGTTGTTGAGCACAATGGTAAGGATGGGAATGTTGTAGCGACGAGCAACCCAGTAAACAGACCCTGGGACAGAGAAGAGATAGGTGCCGTCGCCGACGATCTGGCAGACAAACTTGCCCTTATTTGTCCCGCCGTGTTTGGCGTCGGTGGCGAGTTTGATGCCCAGGGCACCACCGCCGGACCACCCGAGTCCACCACCACCGCAGTTGATCCAGGATTTCGGTAGGGTAGGGGCGATCTGGTCGGCCACGTGGGTAGTGAGAGTTACGGATTCGATGGCCCAGATGGTATCCGATGGGCAGGACTGGCGTAGTTGGCTGATGAGATAGTTGGCATTGAGGGGAGCGACATCGCCGCCGGGAGGTAAGCGGGCGAGGTTGTAGATAGCTTGGCGGGTCTTCTGGAAAACCTCTGCGCGGCGCTTGCCACGAGCATGGTTTTCATCCGACTGGACTGTCTGCTGAATGGAGGGGTTGGAGGCAACATATTCGTTGAGCTGCTTGAAAGCAGTTGCCGATTCGGCGCGGAAGGTCGCTATCGTGGGAATATAGGCAACAGGGATCTGCTGCTTGAGGGGGTCGACATCGACATGAATGATGCGTGCCGAGTCGGAGGGCTTGCAGAGCGTCGGGATCCAAGGTACGTCACAGTCGGCAACAAGGATGAAGTCAGCAGACTTGATGGCATCATGAACACCAAAGCGCATGCCTAGCCATGCAGGATGGTCGCCAGGGAAGCACATGTCACAGCCGCCAGTGTCGAGGACGCGGATGCCCTGGAAGGTGTTGGCGAGAGTGACCAACTCATGGACACCTCGCGCCTCCCGACCAGAGTAACCGACAATGACCAGGGGGTTCTTCGCAGCTGCGAGCTCTGATGCAATCAATTCGACACCTTCGGTTGGGAGAGCAGATGGGGAGACAGGCGCCCAGTGACTCTGATTGAGAGAGTAAGGGGTGATATCCTCCTCCATGACCTCTCGTGCACCGGCCAGATAGACAGGTCCCTTGGGATCACTCGTAGCGAATTGAAGAGCGCGGTTGACCATCTGCTTGATGTTCTTACCAGATCGGATTTCCGCGGCATATCGGCAGTATTGTGAGACGATCTGCTTCTGGTCCGGAACATCTTGGATCCAGTGGATATATTCTGTGCGCGAGCCACGCATTTCTCCTTCAATAGTATACGGGGAGAGACCGGCGAAGATCAAGACGGGGGCTCGGCCACACGATGCGTTGTGAATAGCAGCAGCGAGCCCCTGGGTACCAACATCGACATGAACAATCACACATTGAGGTTCCCCGGTCAAGCGGGCATAGCCGTCGGCCATAGACAGGGCCACCATCTGCCAAGGAGGCATGCGGGGTTAGTGTCGGGTCGAGATCCACAACGAGGTTGCATTGATCGACTCACCTCGTTGGGACAGGTTATGATCTTGGGGAAGGCATCGGGCTTTTCTTTCTGGCCCTTGACCATAGCCTCGAGGATAGAGGGGTGGTCAGATCCAAGGTTGACAAAGACATGGGAGACCCCAGCCTGGAAGGTTAGCTTGACCGACGTTCTGTTGTGGAAGGGGACAGTACCTCCCAGAGTGCCTCGAAGAAGGCAAAGGATGCTGTGTAGACCCTGGAGACTGTCAGTGAATATGGAACAAGCAAGAAAGGCCAATTGAGAAATTGTAGTGACTAACATGGTCGCAATCAATCAACAACGGTAATCTATAGGTGCGCAATTGAGATAGACTGGAGTTGACCGAGAGCAATACGGAGTAAAGGAAGGGGGATACAAGAAGTCGGGGATAGATTGATAAAGCCGGCTTAATAAAGGACAGGCTCGGGGGCAAGTCCGAACTGATGAGGAGAAACTGCAGTTTAACACCGAGGTTAACGGCTTTCACTGAGTAATCACCCAAATAGGGTAAGTAGTTCGTCAATAAGGTTGGCACGATGAGGTGGAACCCATAGTTGAGCTGCAAGGTGCAATCATGGTGCGGAATTGGTTATTCAGTGTGGAGGTGCTCATCTTTCCACTATGTGCCGGAAGCCGATCAGCAGCAACAACAATAATGGGATCAAAAATGCCCAGTATCACGAGTATTCGGTCAGCCCTATTCTGCCCAGTTCTGTCCGACAGGAGCTTGTTTCAGAGCCAAGCTGGTAGTTGGTGGATCCATCCACCGATTAATCTTACTAGAACAGTTCCACTGCTCATCGGCCAGTTTCTCAACTGATTATCACTGGTTATCGTCAGCCCGCATGACGTCGTGGCCGCGTCCCTCGCCAGTTGCTTGCGGTTTTCAAGGGATGCGCTCACCACATCATTTGCAGTAATGGCCCCAATTATTTATTATAATATCCCCTGGCCATCCAGAAGCTGAATGCTGACCGGAAGATAGCCCCCCAATACGTCATTTCGTAGACAGGCAGCCATCCTTTCATATTAATATTAATATTAATAGTCATGGTCGCGCCAGTGGCCTGGGGTCCCGCCAGCGAATCCACCTGGATACCCCTTTTTAAACTCGTCAGCGCCGTGTATTCTCTTAGTTTGGCTTCGTTGATTTTCTGGTTTCTTCGTCAGCCCAAAAGTGCCAATCAAGTGCGAACCACCATGCTCTCCGACACTGTGTATGAGCTCTGTCATGACGAGAAAACCGTCACCTCAGAGCTTTTGCAGGATCCATCGCAATCGCCCACTAAGCTTTTCCAGAAGTTGTATCATGATCGGAAGTCAAAGTCGCACAAATCTGATTCGAACGAGTCAGTCGACAAGGACGATCATGAACTGCGAAAAGTTCTGCAGTGTGGAAACTGGGGCAGCACTCAACCCAGCGACCTTTTCTTGAAGGTAATCGATCAGCCAATACCATCTATTCCTCCTTGACAAGACTTACCTGACAGAAAATAGATCTACCACGATGCACTTTGCGCATTAGAAAAGAATCCCATGTCCGGGGTAGTCTCCCCGCCACTGATGGGCAGCCACGGCGTAGTCCCTCTGACTATTATCGCCCCATTGCCTGATCTCTGTCGCCACATGGCCAATTGCATTGTGCGAGCTGAGAAGGAAGTGTTTCTGGCGACGAATTTCTGGATTCACTCGGATGCTTCCACACTGGTTACCAATGCGTTCCGAGAGCTATCCCGACGAGCCGGCGAACGTGGAACAAAAGTAATTGTGAAGATGGTCTATGATCGCGGAGATCCGCAGCAGCTGTTTGAGAACCACCTCCCAGTGCCAGAGAAGAAGTATACCAGCGAAAAGGTGCAGCTTCCTGCGGCTCACGAGATCCCCAACATCGATCTGCAGGTCGTCAATTACCACCGACCTATCTTCGGGACCTTTCACGCCAAGTTCATGGTAATCGATCGGCGAATTGGACTGCTGCAGAGCAGTAATGTGCAGGATAACGACAACCTGGAGATGATGATCCATGTCGAGGGACCCATTGTGGATGGGTTGTATGATACGGCGTTGATTTCGTGGGGTCGTCCTCTCGAACCCCCACTGCCCATGCTGGACTCGCCCGCCACGGGGGCTCCCATTCCTTGTCACGCCTCGCAGCAGCCAGACTATGATGCTCCAGACCCGGGGCCTCTCCCAGAACTTACTGTCGATGAACATCACTATGACCCGGATATTCGGGCTGAAGCCCAGCGCATGAACGGTTTGCTGTTACCACGGGAGGGAGAGACCAGAACGCAGGCTGTGACTCGTCGCTTAAGTATGCATGCACCGCAACCACTAGCGTTACAGATCCATGCAGGACCAGAAACTAATCTCTAATCAATAGATACCACGATCCAAACTGACATGTCTGCCGACGCCCCCGAAAGCGACCAAGAACTCATCATGCAGCCCTACGTCGTCCTCCCCCCACACGATCCCTTCCCCATGGCCGTCATCAACCGGGAACCCTGGGGCGCCCCCAACCACAGCAGCATCCACACGCCACAGAACAGCAGCTTTCTCGCAGCAATCAACAACGCGCAAGAATCCATCTTCATTCAAACGCCCAACATGAACGCCGAGCCCATCGTCCAGGCTCTGATTGAGGCCGTCAAGACCCGCGACGTCACTGTCACATGCTACTTATGTCTGGGGTACAACGACGCCGGCGAATTACTGCCGTTCCAGAACGGGACGAACGAGATGGTTGCGCACCGAATGTACAAGGCGCTGGATACGGACGAGCAGCGATTCCGCCTGCGGATCTTTAATTATGTGGCAAAGGATCAAGTCCGGCCGATTCATAATAAGTATAAGCGGAGGAGCTGTCATATTAAGCTGATGATTGTTGATGAGAAGGTGGCTATTCAAGGTATCTCCCACTCTACAACACCATACAATATCCTAGAGTGATGAAAATACTGACAAATACGCAGGTAATGGAAACCTCGACACCCAATCCTTCTACCACAGCCAGGAGGTTAATCTCCTGCTGGACTCCCCATTGGTCTGCCGCGCCTGGCGTGAAGCCATCGACCGGAACCAGAACACGGCGTACTACGGCGGCGTCAGCCCAGAAGACGGCTGCTGGCATGATCCAACAACCAATGATCTCCCTGTGGGATCGATTGGCGTTGACCCGGGACACTTTAGCTGGGCACGGGGAGCAGTAGGAGCGGTGCAGAGGGTCAGAGGAGCGGGTGGTTTCTAGTTGAGTAGTATACTTTTTTGGCCTTTTGGATGATTTTGATTTGACCATTATCTACTAGCGATATGTTGGACATGTACGACTTTAGCATAGTGTTAGCCTGTTTGGATAGTAGTCATACAGTTGGATAAATACTATACCTTCCCCAGCACACTACACCATCCCCATCCCTCAGTAACTAATCCAACATTACCCACCACCCAAAATGAATGCACCTAAGCAACCGCAAGAACCAATATACGACCTCCCCCTCCGCGACATAACAACCTACACCCACTCTCCCACCACCACCACCCATCCCATCGCAGCCCGAACCGCCCTCCTCGACGCCCTCTCCTGCGCCATCGAAACCGCCTCGAAATCCCCCTCCGCACGAGCCCTCCTCGGCCCCATCATCCCCGGCACCATCGTGCCTCACGGATTCCCCGTCCCGGGTACCTCTCACACCGTAGACCCAGTGAAGGGTACCTTCGACCTAGGCGTCCTAATCCGATACCTGGACCACAACGATGCGAGCTGGGGAATGGAATGGGGACATCCATCGGGTAGATACTTCCCTTACCTCCTGTTCCTTAACATCAATTCCTTAACACTGAAAAACTTAATGAACAGATAACATCGCCGCCATCCTCGCGACAGCCGACTACCTAAGCCGCCACCCCAAATACTTCAATGAACGGAATCCAACAATCTCCACCCTGCTCTCTGCAATAACCAAATCCTACGAGATCCAAACACACTATCAAGCGCTCAACGCCTTCCACGCACACAACCTCGACCATGTCATTCTTGTCGAGTTGGCCTCAGCGGCCGTCTGCTCGTGGATGATGGGCCATTCTGCCACACAGACGCAGAGTATTCTATCCCATGTGTGGATGGATGCGGGCCCGAGTCGTCTGTATCGTACCCATCCGTGCACTGTGCCTCGCAAGGGGTGGGCGGCTGCTGATGCAGCGGCGAGGGCGGTTGAGTTGGTGTTCAGGGCGGATACCACTAGGGATAATGGGAGCGGGGAGGCGATGAGGGGTGTGGGGAGTGTATTGAGTCATGAGGGGGGTGGGTTTCGGGATGGGAGGTTTGGGGGGAGGGAGTTTGAGTTTGTAGGAGGGCTTGGGGAGATGGAAGGGAGGGGTGTGGAAGGGGTGATGTATAAGATTATGCCGGTGGAGGGACATGGGTGTGCGGCTGTGGAGGCTGTGTTGGGGCAGATGGAGAGAGAGCCGGAGGTGGTGTGGGATGAGGTGGAGGAGGTGCTGGTGAGGGTGCCTTGGGCGGCGAAGTATATTATCTCTAGGCCGGGGAGGGAGGCGTTGAAGTGTGCGGCGGAGAGGGATCATTGTTTGGAGTGGGTTGTTGCGGTTGCGATGGTCAAGGGGAGGGGAATTGAGGTGGAGGATTATGAGGAGGAGGGGGGGTGGGTGGGGGATGAGAGGGTGGAGGAGTTGAGAGGGAGGGTGGTGGTTAGGGAGGATGAGGAGTTGACGAGGAATTATTTGGATGTTGGGAAGAGGAGTATTGCTGCTGGGGTGGTGGTCAGGTTAAAGGATGGGCGGGTGTTGGAGGAGGTGTTGGTGGAGTTTCCGGTTGGGCATGTGAGGAATCCGAGGACGGGGGAGGAGGTTAGGAGGAAGTTTGTGAGGAATATGCGGTTGATGTTTACGGAGGAGGAGATTCGGAGGATTATGGAGGTGGTGGAGAGGGATGATGCTAGGGTGTGTGAGTTGGTGGACCTGCTTGCGAGGTCAGAGACTGGCATGTCTATGAGTAAGATGTAGGAAGTGAGATATAGTAAGTAAGTGATATTAGATTGGTTCCGGCCCTCGTTAGATTAGTGGTATATCAATGTTGCGGTACACAAGATGGCATGGCCACTCCCTGGAGCGTCAAGTACACATCTGTTCCCCATCCCCACAAGCTCTGCACCGCAATGCTCCCTCCAAAATACTCTGCATATGCCCGGCTCAACGGCAGCCCATACCCCAGTCCGGCAATGCTGCTCAAGTGGCCCCCGCTGCCGGATATCGTGTTTAGCGCGTCCATGCTGCCATTTTCTGACCCATTCATACCATAGTCAGAGAAGGTAGTGAAGCTGTAGGACCAGATATTCGGCAGCACCTCCGGAGGGATACCTCCACCCCGATCACGAATACGGATCGTGATGCTCTGCTGCGATGGCGACCAACACTTGATTGACTCGTTCGCATCCGCCGTTCCAACCACCGTGTCCATGTGAAATCCAGTATCCGAATCGGAGTGACTCCACTTCTCCTTCGCCTTCGGGTCATGTACCGGGCTAGCAGGAACATCAGGTGCCGCAGCAATGGTCACCTCGATGGGCTCATTCCCATTCCCGGACTCAATAACCGCCCGGAACGCATTTTTCAGCAACTCCGTAAGGATGTACTCCACGTGGACCGGCACATGTGCGAAAGAAGCGTCCGGCTGTCCGCCGATGTTCAACCGCGGACGGACCCCATACTTCAGCTCGCAGATCTCGCCCACGAAGTCCTCGCACGACTTGACTATGCGGGCGGGTTGCAGCGCGGTATCAATGACTCCGATGTAGTTTGATGGCGCAGCATCCTTCGGTGTTTCTTGTTGTTCGGATGGATCGTCGCGGACCGGCTGCGAGGCAAAGTGCAGCGCCAAGTGTTGCTCTGCTATGAGCCGCGTGCCGATTCTGGCGCGCAGATGCGTGTCTAGGAACCGAGTTACCTCAGTGGGATCGATGTATCGGCGACATTCGAGGAAGCCGCGGGCAAGAATGGGAATGGTGTTCGTATGCGTATGCACGAGATCGGCAAGTACTTCAGCGAATTGATTCTCCTCCTCTAGCGTCGTGACCTGCCGTTGCTGATATGGCAGGAGAGTCGAGAGCGAGTGTAGGTAGTTGTTATAGATCTTGGAGACATGCGGATTCGATACGACGATGAAAGGGAGGTTGCGGAGAGCCTCGATACGAGACGCTAGGCGGGCCGGAAGAAGGGAGAGCGTGAAGTTGGCCGAGGCCAGGAGGGCATCTTTGCACAGGGGCGGACGCCCATGTCTAGCTAAATTAGCAATTATCCTAAGATTGATAAAAGAGCTAAGCGCATGCTGCATACTTGAGCAGATCTGCAAGAGTCAATGGGCGGCGACGACTGGCGGCGAGACGTGCAACTTCATCATTGGCGCCGTAGGCAAACGCGTGCCGCGGGGATGTAGTCGTCTGTACGAGGGGTGACGAAGAAAAGGACCTTGCTGGAAAGGTTGAGAAGCGATTATATCGAAGGCTAGCACCCCGAGACGCAGTCTGCAGGGCTCGTCTTACCGCCATCGTAGAAGTTGGCCATGGCGACTTGCAAGACACAACAGTCGATGACCTCACAAGCCGGACTCCGTGGGGGATCCGTCTCACGTGCTGCCGCAGAACTCGCCAGTTGACTCACCCATACAACCAATCTTCGCCAAGAATATGAAATGTAGCCATTAGTGATGCGACGTAGCTATTATCTGCATACACTCTCCAGCCACATTAACTGTACTCTGTTAATCCCTGTCTGCATAGACATCATCGATCCTGCACTGCACCCAAAGTGGTGTGCCCTGGTTGGTCCCTAGTCTGACCCCCTCGGTCCCCTTATCAGGGCGTGTGAGATCGACCCCCGCAGGTGCCTAACTCTTACTTTACTTCTTACTACTAGCCGCAGAGTATAAATAAACCCTCCCCTGTCCCACATCGGGCAACTCATCTTACATCTTTCATCAACATTTTCAGGTCAAAGATTTACAGAGGATTTTCTCACTCAAGAACTACTTCTCTTCGTCAAATCAAACATACCGCCAACATGCCTCACCAGTACATGGTTCGTTTGTTGTCCTGTCCCACTCCCGCCCCTGGGCCAAATGCTAACGATTTCAATTATTTACAGGTCAGCCTCAAGAAGGAGTCTCCCCCTGAGGAGCTTGAGAAGTGAGATATACCACAATTTACTGATAGAAAGCTTGGTTCTAACACTTGTGCGTAGGGCCAAGAAGACTGCCACCGACAACGGAGGCAAGATCGTGAAGGAATTTGCTCTGGTCAAGGGATTCGTGTATGAACCCTCCTCCCACTGTCAAGCTACTATCTTTTACGTGTCTCAACTAATTCTTGCTCACATAGTGTCCAATACGACGATGAGCAAGTCTCCACCCTCCAGTCCTCCGACCACATCCACGTCGAGAAAGACAGCGAAGTCTCGATCCAGTAAACAAAGGTTATATCAGAACGGAGCTGGTCCGGCCGTATGACTACTCTGCGGGAGCTTAGATTACTTCTTTGTTCTTATTTGTTATATTGAATGTATGAATTATGATATTATTTCTATAAAGATTTGTCGTACCCATCCAACAAGTAGACATAATCTGTAATATTGAGGGGCACGAAATTGAGTGCCTTGTATAAAGAGCTCTACATACTGTGTGTACACTGGTAATGTTACACAACTACCCCTCAAAGTCTTACTTCTCATTAACTATGGATTAATGCAACTGGCATTTCCGGATTCGTATTGAATTGCATTGTTCCATCCTGTGATTCCCTGCGGCAATGACGCACCAGATGACGTTATCCCGCGAGGGGCAGTCACGTGCTGTATACTATCAACAGCTTATGGATGACGTTGATGAAGATCTTCAAAAGATATCTGTGTGGATCACAATAGTGTAGATGGGTTATCGATAAATCATACGATATGCTGTTATCTTACTATAGACTATGTGGTCATATATCCTTCAAGAACCCCACTTCAATCACCTTCTCGGCTCCCAGTCCCAACGAAGCAATCTTCGCTCGGGTATTGTCCCGAATCCATAGAAAGATCTCCAGCACAAATCGCCTAAGAATGTTCGTACCCCTCTTGACTCTCATCTGCTCCTTGCCAGTGATATAGAGCACATTATGTGCACAGGCCTTCTCCAGCAGTGCTACCGGATCGACCGGCCTCCCTCGGCCAGTGATCGTCCGGGACTCTTCAGCACTCGTCGAATCCTGGCCTATGTCCCGACTCAGCTGACTTATGCTCGTGCTGGCTTCCGTCGGAGCAGTGGTATGTCTATGCTCGATCAAATACTTGCGGACCTGATCAGTGATGGTACTAGCGAGATTCGGGGAAATGATCTCGTCATTGTAGCCGTAGCGGACAACCAGGCGGTAGCAATTTGGAATTGCAAGTTTCGATACAGTGTAGCGATCATCTATAGGGACTGATGGAGTCTCGAGAGGTCGTAGATGAAAAAAGATTATCGTCTCAAACATTGTCGTGAGCTTCAGGATGAACTGGCTAAAGACGATAGGAGTGGTCTCTCCAGCTTTGTCAAAGAATATCCCCACACCTTGAGTGGTGCTCAAAGGTGCACCATCGAATCTATCTGTAAGACGAATGCTGCCATCTTGGTCTTTGGTCACGAAATGCGACGTGGGGAAGCGATCTTCCGCTTCAGCAAACCATTGCTGCTCCTTTCCAAATCGCCAGAGGAGAAAGAGCAAGGCGAGAATGGTGGCCACGGCGAGAGTGAACCATGCGCCAGTGGGGACTTTTGTTAGTGCCGAAGATAGGTATGCCCCGTCAAAGCAAGCAATTGTAAGCCAGGGCAAGAAGACAAGGTACGGGCTTTTCCGCCACACGAACATTGCTACCATTGCAACCATGCATGTGTCGAAGAAGGTCACGAAGATGACACACACTCCGTATGCGTTTCCAAGAGATGTAGTCTGCACTTGATTAGCGAACTGCGAGGAGCATAGAATTTATCTGACATACGTTGTTGTAGATAGATGCCACAAGTATCGTCCCGATCATCAATAGCCAATTCGCAAGCGGTATGTAAAGCTGTCCGTGGAATATATCGGACGTATGAACAACCTTGAATTGCGGAAGATATGAAAGCTTCATCACTTGCGCTAGTAGCTAAACAGAGTTAGGCCAGTCATACCTAGACGGCAAAGTTCGTACCTGAAATGTGGCAGTAATAATTGCTTGCGACGCAACTATAGCGGCTAGGATAGCAATTACAAGCGCAGGATATATGGTGCCAGGAGGAGCTGCGTTATAGAACGGATTCGAGTATGCCTCTGGATGCACACTGATGTATGCAGCCTGCCCGATATATGCCAGAAGTAGACAGGGAAATGTATAGCATAGCCAACTTATCTGGATAGCCCGACGACTGAAAGCACCAAGATCGGCAAAAAGAGCTTCGACTCCGGTAAAGGCAAGCAAAGTACCACTGAGCATTCTCCATCCTGATTCGCCGTGTCGGATCAGAAATGTGAATGCATAACCGGGGTTGAAGGCGACGAAGACCCCAGCATCATATTTAGCAAGGTTATAAATTCCAAACGCAGCGTTGAAACCAAGCCAAATTATGACTATTGGGGCAAAGGCGAACGTAACCCGCGTGATACCAAGTGGCTGTAGCAAGAACAAGATGACCAAGATAGCATCCGTGACTCCAATGACAGTGCCTTTGGATATGTTTGGAGAAACAACTTCAATTCCCTGGACGGCACCCAGCACGGATTGAGCGGGAGTGAGAAGGCCATCCGCGAGAACCATCGTAACGGCCAGCACTCCTACGACTTTCAGTAGGCGCTTCGCGAACTTGCTCGTTTCCAGGCTGTGTCTAGCAAATCTGCTGGAGCTCTCGAGATCAATTGACAAGTGTCTCTTCATCTGCACAAGGGATGCCTCTCGAGGATCTCGATGAGTGATATTCATCTGAGCTGGTCAATATAGTCCGGCACAGAGAGAGGTGTGTCTTACATAGCGACTGAGCAGGGAATATGTGCTGAATGTACCTCCCTCTCCATCGTTATCCGCGTGAAGGATAATGAAGATATATTTTATGGTCACCATAATAGTAATACTCCAGATTATAATGGAGAGCACTCCAATGAGGTCTTGGCGAGACGGCGCCTCAGTGAACGTAGACGAATAGACATAGAGCGGGCTGGTTCCAATATCTCCGTATATGACACCAATTGACTGGTATGCGAGCCAAAGAAGCATTTTGCCGGAGAAATCCTGCTGGGTTTAGCCTGCATGCTTCTCAGCACTGGAACTCTGTCAGGCCGTACCTGTCTTTGCTTGAAGTCTGTAGGTCTGCGCAAGCCTGGGTCATCATCCTCGCCAATAGTGCTCACAGTACTAATGGCCCGATCCAAGTGATTGTTGTTCCATGGGCGGATATTGTAGATCGAATCTTGAGTCTGTTGAGATTTTTCTTTCACCGTCGCCAGTGTTGGCAGTTCCTTCAAAGCCTCTGGGTCAGGGTCCATCGTGATGAGAGGCAAAGACAGACTCGTGAGAGTACTGGCAGGTTGGCTTGACTGTCACGTCACGTCAGCGAAAGAAGCATGGAATGATGCAGAGCTAGGGGAGATTCACCTTCGTAGGAGTCACTGGACATTGTAGTACTTATATTCGATGGCTCAGGCGGCAACAATTGCAGATAAGCGTCAGCGTTTGAGCAAATCCTCATCCCGCGTGCTCTTCTCACTACGACGGACACACATCGCAGCCATCGTATACGAGCCATGGAACGCCATCTAGCTATATCCTTATCTCGAAGTAAATAAAGATTGGATGATATCCTAAGAATATTTTAGATAATGCACAGATAGCTATAGATAAAAGCTGCAAGCACCTTGAGAGGGATTTTTCTGGTCCAACCTCTGGGGTTCGGCCCAGAGAGTGCGGCATTTGTTAGCACCAATAGTTGCACGGTGCATTCACGGCACGTTCAATGCATCCCGCACCACATGGCGCTGATCATTCGCTCCGACTCGCTGATGCTGGGATGTCAAAAGGAATAAAGATATGATGCGGAACTACAGACCAGATCTGGTGTTTAACGGAGGTGGTGACGTTAGCTCACATGATCGTCGCTGTTTCATCCCACTTCCTGAGGTCGCTTCTAGGCAAGGCATGAATCCAAGTAAATATCTCCCGCAGTGGATATTGAGGCAGATTCAGGTTAGCGTTAAAGTGCGGGTAGTTACAAAATAGATTGTCATCTCATTGGATCCTGTGATATCAGTTACTATAGGTGTGTCTGACATAGAGCAGATCCCCCAAGGATCTACGTTGGTACTACTACTACATATGTTGGGACGCATCTCTCTATATGCTTTCCTGATAGACCCGATACAATGCTCTAAGTTTATATGTAGTTAGTGCGTTGAAGGACTACGTCAACAAAGAAATCGCAACGCAAGATAGTAGACCATTCCGAGTAGGATACCTCGACCGACTTGTAGACCTCGGTATTGCCGGAAGTTGGTGCTATTTACATGGATTGCTTTGAATAGCCATTCGGTTCGACATGGTACTATACGAACACTCTGGTCGTCAAGGTATATCATACAACATATTATATATCCTCCCCGACACCTATAGCCCAACATAACCAGATCCGTCATCCTCCCTCTGTGGCATCTTCATACCGTGCATACCAGCATACTTGGGGCTTTTGGGCTGCTTCCAGCCCTCAAGCACCTTGGAATCCACCAACTTATACACTTCAACGCCCAGTGGACGTGTGGTAGCCCCCATATCTGCCTTCTCCTCCCAGCCCCAGTTTGACAGATCACCTACGACCAAGAATTAGTATCTAATCTCCATGATTGCCAGATGAAACTCACCTCCAGGACATGCAGACAGTGCGCAGAGTACATCGACTTCAGCGAAGAACTCAAAGTACTCTCCCGGCGTTGCAGGAGAAGTCTCCATAAAGTACTTTCCTTCCTCATCGAGCCCCGTCACTTGGAAGACATTGAGCACGTCATGCACGTCAAGCTCTGTCAGACCATACGGAGCAACAGCACGGGTCAGGTTAGAGTGGCAGTGGAAGTCGAAGCTTTCCCCACCCATGACCAGATTCACATAAGGATCACAACGGGTACCTAGAAGGTCGTGCACGCGCCCTCCGAACTGCGTTGTGCCGAAGCCCTTTCCTTCTTTTCGCTTGCCATCCTCATCCAAAACTTCGTGAAGTTGCCCACCTGCTAGCGAATCACCTGTAATGGTAATTAGAGGGCGCAAGTATGGCAGGTTCGACCACAGGCGGTCACCAACCGAGACATGGGAGGCGTGGATCTGACGAGTGCGCGCTGCCCAGAGTCTTTCGCGAGGGTTATTCGCATTCCAGATGTTAAGATCCCCAACTTGAGGTCCCTTGGGCGTTGTGAGACGGCAGATGTGCCCGGCTGGTACTACCCAAGCTTGGCCCGAGCATGGACGAATAGTGAAGGATGACTCTAAAGTTCGCTTGGAGGACTCGGAAGCTGTTTCCGAGATGTTTCGGTACAGCTTTGAGGTAGCATGGACTCCAGAATCAGCAGGAGCTGTATAAGCTGGAGGGGGACGACGCGGAGCAGCCATTGTGAACGTATCTGGTTGAAGCAGTAGTTTTAAGGTAATATACTTGGCGGTTCGAGATGACCAGTGTACGCGACCAATGCGAGAGGAATGTACATCTTAGCCCACGCCAGGGGCAGTGAACCTATGCTTTAATAGTACACGACTACCTCGGGATGCCTGCCGATGATCGCAGCGTTCCTTATCGTATTCTGCCCCATACAGCCCCGCTTTGGGGTCTTAGTTCGGGTCCTCTCATGGCCATCACGACGTATTGACACCGGGCCGATATGGAAGGGCTGAGCCCTTATCGAACTCAACCGGGCCGGACGATAACTGATCGCAGAACTGATCTCATTAGTAATTTGTTGCCTGGGGCAGCAATGTTCCTGTTCCGCCTTTTGCCCCCATTTTCTCCGGCGGGAAGATCTCGGCTCGGAAAAATCACCCTCCGGCTAAAGAAAATGGAAATAATAATTTTGGCCGAGCTACTGGACAACGGAAGCAGCTCGCCGAGTGCTCGACTTTTTGGTGAAAGCTTTTATCTTTTCACGAGCCGGGGAGAGTTTTCTTGAGGGGTCTACAGACCTCGTGTTTTCAAGATGGAGGAGCAATCCAACAGGGCGCATCGCCCTGCCAAAGAGAAAAAGAAGTACGACGGTATGTAGTGCTTCTTCAAAGTCGGATTCGCCGCTTCTCAAGAAATTGGTCGACTAACATATCTATCGCTATTTAGGCCCGAATCCGAAGGCTTTCGCGTTTTCGAATCCTGGCAAATCGAACAAAGCCGGCGCAAGATCTCACGATGTATGCGCTACTACCCTCTATATAATTCCGTGCGCAACGGTCACTGATGCTCATTTTGCCGCATAGATCAAAGAGAAGAGACTCCATGTGCCTCTTGTTGATCGCCTGCCTGAGGAGGCTCCGCCGCTCGTGGTGGCCATTGTTGGCCCACCGGGGGTATGTATCTTTACCAACGATGCCATTGTCAGGCTTGCAACATGCTAATGCCTTCGCTGCTTCCAGGTTGGAAAAACAACCCTTATCAAGTCCTTGATCCGTCGATACACAAAGCAGACCCTTAGTACCCCTAAGGGACCGTTGACTGTTGTAACCTCGAAACGGCGCCGCCTTACCTTCCTAGAATGCCCCTCCGACTCCCTCGCCAGCATGGTCGATGTGGCTAAGATCGCGGATATTGTGCTTCTGATGATCGACGGAAACTATGGCTTCGAGATGGAGACTATGGAGTTCTTGAACGTCTTGGGCTCTCACGGTATGCCCGGAAATGTGTTCGGTATCCTGACCCACTTGGACCTTTTCAAAAAGCAGAGCACCCTGCGTGCTGCCAAGAAACGCCTCAAGCATCGTTTCTGGAGCGAGCTGTACAACGGTGCCAAGCTTTTCTACCTTTCCGGAGTCGTCAATGGCCGTTACCCCGACCGTGAAGTGCACAACTTGTCCCGCTTCTTGTCTGTCATGAAAAACCCGAGACCGCTCATCTGGCGCAACTCTCACCCTTACGCCCTCGCAGATCGATTCCTCGACATCACGCCGCCTACCCAGATTGAAGAAAACCCGAAGTGTGACCGGACGATAGCGCTTTATGGATACCTAAGAGGCACCAACTTCCCGGCGTCTGGTGCGCGAGTGCATGTTCCTGGTGTGGGTGACTTGACTGTTTCTGGCATCGAGTCTCTACCCGACCCATGCCCAACACCTTATATGGATCAGCAGTTGGCTAAAGCCACCGGCAAGAATAGCAAGCGCAGACTTGGTGAGAAGCAGAAGTTGCTTTTTGCTCCCATGTCCGACGTCGGTGGTGTCTTGGTTGACAAGGATGCTGTTTATATCGATGTGAAGACCTCGAACTTTGATCGCGGCGAGGAATCCGACGATGAGGAGCGTGGTCTGGGAGAGCAATTGGTCGTTGGTCTCCAAGGAGAGCGTAAGCTTCTGGGTGAGGCAGACAGTGGTGTTCGTTTGTTCCGCGGCGGTGGTGCCATCGGAAAAGCAGATGACGAGGATGAAGCTGTCGGCAGGAAACACAAGAGGAACGTTCGATTCTTGGACGGCGAACAGGACAATCAGAATGCGGCAGACGATGATGAAGGCTTCGAAAGCGAAGAGGGTGATGAGGATGAGGAGGACATGGAGCAGGACGAGGAAGAGGACCTGAGCGGTGATGAGGAAGAGGTCGACGCTTCCGCGCCGCCAGATTTCGAGGCCAATTTCAAGGAAAGACAAAACGGCAGTGCTCATCAGAAAGAGGACGACATCGCTTTTGCCGACAGTGACTCCGACCTTGGTTCCATCTCATCAGTAGAGGATCAGGTCCTCGATAGCGACGAGGACGACGAAGACGAAGACGGTGAAGATGATGGCGAGGTCCGTTGGAAGGATAACATGCTTGCCAATGCCAAGGCCCTCCATTCGAAGCGTCCCAAGTACCGTGTCCCTGACTTGTCACGCATGCTTTACGATGAAACTATCACACCTGCAGATGTGATTCGCCGATGGAGTGGTAAGGAGGAGGCCGACGGGGATGACGACGAAGAGGCCGAAGAGGACGAAGATGCCTTCTTCAGGAAGACAAATGTTGAGGAAGAAGAAGCTGCGGAGTACCGCGCTGTTCCTGAGTACGACTATGCCAAACTAGAAGCCAAATGGCAAGATGCGGACATGATTGAATCCTTGCGGCAACGCTTTGTCAGTGCCAAACTGTCTGGCGGCGACGACGATGATTCGGATGTCGATGATGCCTTTGATGAGGATGACGAGGGTGACGGAGAGTTTGAAGATTTGGAGACCGGTGAAGCTTTCGACGGATTCTCTGACGAAGAAGGCGCCGAGGATGATGAAGCTGCAGAGCCCGAAGGCCCCGTCGACTTGAATGCAGAGCGAGAACGTAATGCGAAGAAGAAGGAAGAATTGAGGCTGCGCTTCGAGGAAGAAGACCGTGAAGGATTCGCTAACTCCAAGGATAACTCCCGGCAGGCCGGTGGTGGAGAAGAGGAGTTCGGAGAGGACGAGTGGTACGATATGCAGAAGGCCAAGCTCCAGAAGCAGATCGACATCAACCGTGCTGAATTCGATATGCTTGACCCGGCCTCGAGGGCCCGTGCGGAAGGTTTCAAGGCTGGTACTTATGCACGTATCGTGCTTGAGAACGTTCCTTGCGAATTCGCAACCAAGTTCAACCCCCGCTTCCCTGTCATTGTGGGTGGACTGGCCCCGACTGAAGACAGATTCGGTTATGTGCAGATCCGCATCAAGAGGCATCGTTGGCATAAGAAGATCCTGAAGAGCAACGACCCTCTTATCTTCTCTCTCGGTTGGCGCCGCTTCCAGTCCCTGCCGATATACAGCACTTCGGACAGTCGAACCCGTAACCGCATGCTCAAGTACACTCCCGAACACATGCACTGCTTTGGTACCTTCTACGGACCTCTTGTTGCACCCAACACCGGTTTTTGCTGTCTGCAATCATTCTCGAACAAGACCCCGGGATTCCGCATCGCTGCTACAGGTGTCGTACTGAGTGTCGACGAGCACACGGAGATTGTCAAGAAGCTTAAGCTGACAGGTGTACCCTACAAGATCTTCAAGAACACCGCTTTCATCAAGGACATGTTCAACTCGTCTATTGAAATCGCCAAATTTGAAGGAGCTTCCATCCGGACTGTATCTGGTATTCGTGGTCAGATCAAACGCGCTCTCAGCAAGCCCGAGGGTTACTTCCGTGCTACCTTCGAGGACAAGATTCTCATGAGTGATATCGTCTTCCTTCGCGCATGGTACCCGATCAAGCCCCATCGCTTCTACAATCCTGTCACCAACTTGCTGGATCTGGACGAGGACGGTGTCGGTGACAACGGCTGGAAGGCTATGCGTCTCACTGGTGAAGTCCGTCGTGAAAAGGGAATTCCTACTCCTATGAACAAGGACTCAGCTTACCGCGCCATTGAGCGCCCCGAGCGTCACTTCAACCCTCTTCGTGTGCCACGCCAGCTGGCGGCTGAACTTCCCTTCAAGTCTCAAATCACGAAGATGAAGGGCCGGAAGGACAAGACCTACATGCAGAAGCGTGCTGTGGTCCTGGGTGGTGAAGAGAAGAAGGCACGAGATCTCATGCAGAAGCTTAATACCATGCGCAATGAGAAGCAGGCCAAGCGTGCGGCCAAGCAGGAGGAACGGCGCCAGGTGTATCGTGCGAAGGTTGCGGAGGGTCTGGAAAAGAAGGCCGAGCGGGAGAAGAGAGAACGTGATGAATACTGGCGCCGAGAAGGTAAGAAGCGCAAGAACCAGGACAGCGAAGGCGGTGGGGGTAAGAAGCGCAAGTAAGGCAACGCTTCCTGCAACGGCATGTTTTTGGGATCTCTACCGGATGTTAAAAGTTTACTGTGAATATGGTCGATGTGTATCTATCTACATGTTGCATGGTGGATGGCGTTGAATCTTACCCGACTATAGCGTCGGACTTCTTATTTCTCTTATTGGATTATGGTTTTTATGTGGATATATTGATGCTCTATACCAGGAATAGACTGAGTTGGTGTTGACTATTACATTTCTGTGGCTGCCTGAAAGTGGTGCCTGAACCATGCGGCGGAAGTAACCCCACGTGACCGCGCCGCGCAACGCGTCTTGTCTCGTCGCTCGTTGCTGTGCTGGTCCTGGAAGATCTTCCCCATGTTGCCCTGCGCCCACCAGCGCAGTGAACGCTAGCTCTGCATTCAATTTGCTCTCCATGTAGGCGGGTTCTCGTCTACATATGGCATCCCTCCTTATCCTTCCCTCGCTCCCCTCAAGCCGATCCACCGGGCATCGGGATTGACGTGCGGAGACCAGCAACGTGCTTTTGCTAGTACTCAGTCCCGCCTTGCACGTGTGGATTCTTCGAACGTCATCCCTTGCAGCAAACAGCTTCTCAGGCATTCTGTCTCAGTGGACTGGGTGCTTCTGACAGCTCCTCTTCGGACCTTCCCGTGCCCAAGAACGTCAGAAGCGGGCGGTGATCTGCCTTTATTTGACGCTAGACGCCAGGCGGTTTGAGAGCCCTCGTGATTGTTTACCCTCTGCCTCCTCTGCTGCCATCGGAGGAATGTGCAAACGCCACACCCGAGAGCTTATTGAGATTCCTCAGAAGACCTGCAGTGTCAGGTTTCCGCCGCTCATCTCATCAGTATGAGTGGATCGTCGCGGTTAGACGGACGCCCACATGTGCAGACCCCCCAACCCCAAATTGCGTCGCGGAATCTTGCAGAAGCCACCGAACACCACAGCCGCCCAGCTGGGAGCCGCCATCATGACACCATAGATCATAGAAACAGTCATGTTGGCGTATCGCCACCTAAGCCGGAGTTGTCCATGGCGGTAAACACAACATCAGAGCCACCATCGGATCAGCCGGCATCTAGTTCTAATAGACACTTGTCACAGTCTTCGGTCTCGACGAGTCTGCCGCCTGTCGCGCAAGGAAAGCACTTCGAATACAATAGAACGCAAGAAAACATGTCCCACCTCCAGCCTCCGTCAAAACCCACGGGGTCGAGTATACACGCGTCCACTAGTGGACAACAGATCAGGTCTGAGCCATTAGCGTCCACCATTCGAAAGAGCCATAGTCCCTCTATGACGGTACCGGGAAGCCCATCCAAACATAACGCTCCACCGAAGAGGACTGCAGCTGGAATCACCAAAAACCTTGTCGATGCCCCTGGAGCGGACCACCCTTCCGAAGTAGACAGTCCCGATCGACGTCGCTCTCATAGTATTGGCTCCCTATCGCGTGAGAGCAGGATTGCAGCGGTAAGGCTTACCCCTTACATTGATTTCGGGGACTTGTATGTGAATTCTAATTCCAAATTAGTTGTCCGTTCACCTGCGAACGCGGTTATCGTATGCTGCTGCCAAGGTTGAGAAGAGTAGGAAGATCCATGGCGTCCATGCTCATTCCTTATCGCCTAGTACAGAATCCCTCGCTAAAGTTGGACTTTTGCCCGCCTTCAGCGAGATAGAGGCTCAGCGTTTGGGAGAAAATAGCTCACCAGATGGAACCACAATGTCTGCGCCAGATCCACCCTCAATAACCAGTTTCTACACCCCGAGCGGCCCTGGGCGGCTGTCTCCTGTAACCCAATCCGCCGATGCCTCGCCACCCTCACAGCTCGATCTGCCAAAATCCCATTCCCGTCCAAAACTCGCACCCCCTGCAGATATTGCAAGTGGAAGCCGCAGTCGCCGTCGACGTCCCAATCCCAACGAGCCGCTGCACCAGCCGAAAGCTTCTGTGTCACTGCATCGCAGACATCGTTCTCACCAAGAGGTTGGCGTGTCCAGGTCAGCTGCAAATTCAGAGAAGGTGCAGGTCCCTGGGACTCCTCCTCTTGGCCCAATGCGTCAGGCTTCTTATAACGGTACAATTGGTCATCAAAACCACAATCGGAATAGCGCAATGGAACAGGACGCTATTGAAACTCTGCTTTTCATGTCTAGTCCAGGACATTCGGGCTATCACTCAAGCTCCCAGCATTCCCAACGTCAACGAAATATATTTCAGAGCAGCCACGATTCCAGAAGCTCGGCCTCTCGGGTGCCCCATAGTCAAGACTCTCAAGTCAGTAATTCCCGTGGTCAGCCTATGCCAGTTGCATACGATCAAGTGATTGGTCTAGAATCGCACGCTGGAGACGAGATTGACCGGATTCTGGATCAAATGGACAGTGACAGCGATGACGAAGTCAAGTTTGCTTCGACCCAGTCCAGCTTTACGGACCATGGCTCTAAGCAAGTTGACAGCTCTCAGGAGCACAACCGACGAGGTGGATGAGAGGCGTTTGGTCACAGCTTGTGGTGTTCGACATGCCTACCCTCCTAAGCTCACATGTACGGCTAAAGATGGCAATCACCGACAGGTCAGGGGCAACATTTGCCCTGGTCTGCATCTACTCTTTGGTACCCGACCTGAAGAATCGCTATTGGAGTCGGACCTAAATTGGGTCAAATATTTAGACTTCTCTTCTAACTGCGATTTTACTCTATTCTCACACGAAAGGAACGGTCGTGGCGCTCTCAACATCATGTTTCCATGGTCCACCAATGCCACTATCTGCTCCAAACAGGTCATTATTCGGTCATACTTGGAGAAGCTCCGATCGTTGTGCTCTATAATTCCTATAAGGAGCTTCGCTACGTAGAGCATCCCGCGCGCATTGGTTCAATTGCTGATACAGGTTTCTTCCGGCTTGCGTGCAAGCAACTTGCGCTCTTCCAAGCTACAATCTTTCGTCACGTCAAATAAATGGATGAAGTAACACCTTCTGCATCTCAATCATCCCCTTTCGAGGCTGGCATCTATCTTCCTGGGGGTCATAACACCGACCCGCCTCTGACAACCGACACGGTCGGTTACCGATTGAATCATTTCATGCTCCGCATCCGAGATCCTCAGCGCACTCTGCAGTTCTACATCGATCTCATGGGCATGCGTACAATTTTCACCATGAACGCCGGCCCTTTCACCATGTACTACCTTGGCTATCCCCCCACTCCCGGCGACCGCGCCGACCTATCTGCCTGGGCCTCCCGAGTCGCCAACGTCCGTGAACTCACCCAGACCATCGGGCTGCTGGAGTTTTACCATACTCATGGGACTGAGAAGGATAAAGAGTTTAGAGTGTCTACCGGGAACTTGCCTCCCAACCTGGGATTCGGCCATCTAGGCTTCAGTGTGCCTGATGTCCCTGCGGCTGTCGAGCGACTGAGGGGGGAAGGTGTACTCGTGCTGAAAGAGATTGGGGATAGTTCGAGGGGCAGTGTTCCTCTCAGTGCTTGGGAAGCGCATCGCGGCTTGGGGACGGGGGATGTACATCCAAAGTTCAAGGAGATTTACGATCAGATTGCGTGTGTGGCTGATCCGGTGGGCAGGCCTGACTCTTTCAATCACAGTACCTAATTTATTGACGATTGCTTAGGATGGATACATGGTTGAACTTGTTCCACAGAACATGCAGGATCAATGGGCCCGGTCTAGTTGATTTCATTGGGAAGTGAATCATGTGACTTGGAATATGTGGGTTATAACAACCCCTCGGAGTAATTATCTACACTTACCCCTTGGGGTCAATGATAACTGTCAGCCCTGAAAGCCAAGCCACAAATTCCATTCCACAACCAGTACAAACTCCGCGGGACTTTCTACCTGGTTCCCTCTTAACGGTAATCCTTCAGTGGCACGGTTCTCCACACCTCCATTGTGATAGTTCTCGTGTATGTAAATTGAATAAAGTAGGGCCCTCTCATCACCGAGCAATCAATCCCTTCAAAGCAACTCAAAAGCAACTCACAGACAAACACACCAGTACAAGCTATTTGACAATACTATACCTCTCAATAGGCCCTGAAAACTATCAATACCACTACTATCACCACAAATACTTGCTTTCTCCATTCAGCTAGGCCTAAACAAGCCTCACACGCGTCACCTTTCCCTATCCCTCTCTTTCCCAGCTAAGCCAAGCCCGTCAACAGCTCCGCATCGGCCCTTCCGTCCTATTCCCCGCATACTTCCTGTAGACTTCTTCCCCGATTGGGTCTAGCAGAGATTTGTTACATCAGGATAGAGTAGTACAAGGGGCTATCTAGAAAAAATGGAATAGAAAATCAGTACGTATCGCTAGAGTTCTCTGTCTTGGTGGTGTATAGGAGGTCCTATTCCGTTTCTTCTTTTCCTATCTATCTTGGATGTGTCTTTTGTTTTCTTTTTTAATAAGGAGAGTAGTTATTGTTTAAGATGGGATTTGTTTGATAGTAATAATGTCAGGCACAAACTTAATGCAGCAATTCAATTTCATTGTGGTCCTACATGAGTGTTTTCGGGTTTGGGTTTACATTCTCGTAGCTAAGTATATAGCATTCCACCCACAGGTTACGGAATGACATCTAGGTATGTCCTTCCCTTCCTCTATTTCTCTTTTTTTTGGGTATAGTGAGAATGATTAGTTATGGATGATAAAAGGTGGATGAGAAACAGAATAGTACATAAGTCAGGTATTATCATCTCAACGATATAGTCTTCAGTCTTGCAGATAGGTCATACAGAATAATCGGCCTCCAGCTCGTCTCAGTACCTACTAGTAGTACCTAGTCACCATGGTTGTCCTTGCCCGAGTCTCGCTGCTTCTTGTCCCGTTACTTGGGACTCTATCTCATGCAATTCAGGTACGGAGTCCCAATTCATATATACTGAAATCTCTCATCATACTAGGACATACACTAACACCACGCCATCCTCCGACAGGCTGAAGACTATCCCTCAACCTGCATCAATGCCTGCGACGGCATAACCCCAGATCCGACCGACACGAACTACTACTGCGACTACTGCATCTGCAGTAATAAATTGCTAGGATGGTCCAATTTTCAACCGACCGACAATTTCACCGACATGTTCACCGACTGGGTTCCATTGGGCGGCCTCTGTCCGAAAGATTGGCTCTGTACCTGGGCGAATTGGACCGACAATGGATTCAACCCCACTTATAGCAAACTTGTCTATCCACCCAACAATGGCTTCAATGGCTGTCCCAAGAATGTGAGTCTAGGGGTTGGCACCTTGGTGGACCGCTTTGGCACGCAAAATGGCAGTTATCTCGCCCCGGCGGACACTCCGTACGGACAGCGATCCATCGGGCCAAGCAGTCTGAACAAGTACAATGGTAGTACCATGTACAACTACTGGAGATTTAATGTGACTGAGGAGTTTGTGGCTCTGGGTGGGGAGATTCTGCCGTGGTATGGCCAGCCTGGAGGTGGCTGGCAGTGGTATGCAAATGTAACCCAGTTGCAAAATGACGGCAAGCTTAAGTTGGTCGGGGCGACGACTTTCGGGGTTAACGAAGATTGGGAAGCTGCTGAGCCGATGGAGAGAGTCTATGCTCTTCACGATTATTAGGTAGTGGCTGAAGTGTAGTGCTGGCGATGGGGGTTGTCTATTTATTGCACGCGCCCTGTTCCTCGGGCAGCGGAGTTAGTGGGTTTTGGAGGACCTATACCGTTACTAGTAAAGACAATACAACTCCTATATAGTCAACATGTAGCTGAAGTAACTTTGCAGGCTTCACAAGATCTGGACATTGCAAGAGTGAATCAAGGACTGAGACGAGAGTCGAGCTTCATGACGGCCACTACGGTCACCCACCAGTGGTATTCACCGAGATATATCGGTGGTGAGCGGTGTCAAGGGATTTGAGTAACGCTGAGGGCGGAGGGAGATGGAAGGTGATATGGAGATGAGATATAACGGAAAGAGTAAGATGAAAGAGCGAAAAAGGCAGGAGATATTACACACAGACATGATACGGAAAGAGTCATGGAAAGGGTTGTATAATTAAAATATACCGCCTCTGAGATATGTGAAAGGTACAGAACTGTACTCACTCCACGCACACCCCACTCCCACTGGCTCCCTCCACGGCATCTAAATTGTCGTTACTATCACATTATCAAGTAAGTCTGTAATTATATCGGTCATCAGAGGGATCGCTATGCCCACTAAGGTGCCACTCTCAGGTTATAGTATGCTATTTTACCACCAGACCATGTAAGCAGCACTTCAAGCATTCATCACCCATCAGTTACATCCGCAGAGTCACATAACTATCGTACAAGCCTAAAGGCCAGAGGAAATCGAGCCAGGTACATACGTACATACATACATACATATACGTACCCAGCATAGTCTATCACAATCAAAGCAAATAGAGATCAAAGAAGAAGACACTGACGACTACTTTATGCAACGAGACAAGAAAGAAACCATTTTCCCTTCCCCAGAAGACGCCAGGAATATGAAACAAGTGCAGACGTATCTTTCTATCATACCATCCATCCGTCCATCCCATCATGAGTATAAGTTACACTCGAAAGCAGGTAGGTAGAATCTACTCTACTCCACTCCCCAACTGTCATCCACCTCTGCCACATCGTAGTCCACATCGTGCGGGCCGTCCTTGCGTGCTCCGCTCTGTTCCGGTAACATGGATGGCCCCGTTGCGTTGTCCATTACTGTGTCCTCGTCTGACCCTGTCTTGTTGGTGTCCGAGCCAGGGCCGGATGTTGCGCCGCTGGCGGGGAGGGTGATAGGGGGGTTAGGGACCCAAGTGAGCTGGACTTGGCCTACCGAGGGGATGTCTCGGGTTCCAAACATGAACTTCTCGGCTAAGTAGCGTTCCTTGAAGGCTACGATGACTGAGTCGGGTTGGTCTGGGTTGGGCTCGATGGATTCATACTCGCCGACGCCCTGGTATACTGGGTTAGCTTTGAAAGCGTAAATAGGGTAAGACTGGAGGCAGGAAACTTACAATGAGGTATTGTCTCAAAGCCTCGTCCTTCTCTGAGTTGGCCTCCACACCGGAGACAGCCACCCTACGGGGCCTGTTGTCGAGACGTAGAACACCACCTCTGCCGCGAGCAGCGCCGCCACGACCACGATATCCACCGCGGAAGGACGGGTCGTAACCACGGCCCCGGGGCGGGAATCCACCACGAGCACCGAATCCTCTTCCGCGACCGCGGTAGGAGTACGGTGCGCTCGCACCAGCACCGTTGGGGTCGATACCAAGACTCTTCGCTTCGGCTTCAAGAGCGGCCAGCTGTGCGCGAAGCTGCTGGGTCTGGTCACTGGCATTCTCCTGTGACACACCCGCTTCGTCAGCCGGAGAGGCGCTGCCATCACCGCCTTCTTTTCCACCAAGCTTTTGCATCAGACGAAGCTTCTCTTCCTGCTGCTTCTTAAGAAGCTCGTCGCGCTGTCGCTCGAGGGCTTGTTTTGCTTCCTCGGTCTCCTTGCGCTTCTTTAATTTCTCCTCGTGCGCCCGCTGGGCTTCCTCTTGCTGTCTCTCAAACTCTTCGCGGTTGAAGGCTGGACCCTCATTCATGGCGTCGCCGGCAGGAGACCGATGGTCACCATTGCGATCACCCTTGGGCTTATGCCAGTAGACTTTGACAAAACGGTTATCAAAGATCACCTTGGGACTAGACCATGCCCGTTTAGCAGCTGCGTGGTTATCGTAGGTAATTAAGGCCAGTCGCCGGTGTGGTTGCAGAGTGACTTCAGTGATCTCGCCATATTGTGAAAAGAACTCTCGGATCGTGGCTTCGTCCATCTTATCATCAGGGATCTGCTCAACGACAATGGTCGTGATCGTCGTATCCTCGTTAGGCCCAGCAGACGAGAATTCGGAGCGTCGTCCCCTGCCTCCAAAGCCACCTCGATCCCCACCACGGCCGCGGCCGCGACCTCTGTCGCTGCCTCGCATAGGTGTATCCGTGCGCCTTTGGAAGTCGGTAATGAGATTGGAGGACTTGGGGTCGTATTCTAAAACAATCCATCATTAGCAAGGTTCGTTGAGAAGCCAGCGCAATCAATCGGCCAACTCACCATCTTCCTTGGAAGACCCTGGCATGGCATCGTGCTGGTACGGGCATGTAGCGCCAAGGTAGCAGATACCCTGAGTCTCATAGAACGGACACCGCTCCGAACTCTTGGGTCCCATCTTGTCCGGTTGCTGGCCGGCACCGGCGCCCGGGGGTGGTATCGGCATCGGAGGCATGCCCGGCATCTGAGGGAAACCCATGCTCTGTAGAGCCATCATCGCTGCCATCGGATCATTCTGGTCAAAGCCAGGGAACGCAGGAGGCATCACTGGGAATCCCGCTGCATCAGGATGGAACTGTCCCGGACCAGCCGGTCCTGGGCGGCCGCCGTCCCTACCCATCCAATCTCCCCGGCCACCGCCACGTCCCCGGCGAGGGGTCTTGTATGTGCGGTGGTGGGGTCCATCGTCGCGCTCCTGATCGGCCTGGAATCCCTCGTGATAGTTACGCTTGCGATTGAAATTGGAGCCATCAGCTTGCGACTGTGGAATGCCGTAGGGGCCATTTGCTGGGCCGGAGGGAGCTCCAAAGGCCTGCTGCTGTTCCGAAGCGGATCCTGCAGCACCATCATGGGACATCGCGGCGGTTTGAACGGGCTGCGGCTTGGGCGCAAACGTTGTGAAGAGTTCATCGACAAACTGAACAGTGTCTATATATGCAAGAAAAGCCAGTGAGCCAACTGCGCTTTCTCTGCGCAAGCAAGTACCTCAATATGACTAACGTTCTCTCAAGAAGTCTTCCAGATTGTCCACCGAAGCCTTCCGGATCTCCTCGTCCGGGGCATCTGTCCGGATAAGCGCCAGGACATAATCGGCAAGCACGTCAGAATCGGCATCCGATCTGGACCGGAGAGTTATTCGTTAGCTTGTGATACAGCGCAGGGAACGTCTTGGAGGAGCAGTCGCCGGGCAGATGAGCCTTACATATCTTCCAGTTTCCTCACTACCCACGTCTTCACCTCGGTCGCTTGATCCTCGGTGAGCTGCATGTTGCCGCGCAAGGTTGAAACCGTGCCAGGCGACTGTTGCCGGAAAGGAATAGTTCCTCGAAGAGCTTGAAGAGGCAGCAGGCGTTACTTGGCGGCGCCCGAAAAGAAGGTTGGGTCAGGGATCAAAAACGGCGTCGAAAATGCGGATGCTGAATATAGTGACAGAAGGAAGGCTTGCCGGTGAGTTTGATCAGAGACTTGCGCAAATCATCGTGTGACGGGGGAAAGACGTGCGAGGAGATAGTAACAGAGCTTTGCGGACCAAAAAAGCCGGGGAAACGCGAGCGACGCGGATGACAGTCTCACCACGTGACTTACGCTGAGCTGCCCGGTTGCCCTACCACATCACGTCACCACCAATGCTACTATTTTCTATCTGGCCTACAAACCAACTACGAGTCTAAAGTGACGATATACTGATAATGAACTTGAAAACCATCATATTTTTTTCATGTCCAATCGAGGGAATAGGAAAGGAGCTATGGAAAATCCCTCGCGGTCGTTAACGTAAAAATAAAGCCATCGCAGATGCTCGTGCACAGCTCGATTCTACTTCTCTAAGCGGTCGAAAATCCACATACGACATTAAGCTGTTTTTCTTTTATATCCTCCCCCTCAATGTAGACAGGGTATTGCATTCGTCAATCTCATAAACAGAGGATTCCATCCATCACAAGTTCGAAATTTAGTCGGCTTGTAAGGAAGGTTTTTACAGCTTGTCGTAGTACTGTTCATATAAGTTAGCTTCGTGATCTCATCAATGGAATAGAAACACGGGGTTCAACTTACGTTCTCGTAGCCGGGAACCTGCTCCTTGAGACCCTTGCGCTTACGCATCTCAGTGACGACCTGACCAGGCTTGGTGGAGGGGTCAAGAGGAGATCCACCGGGGAGGACAGCCCAGTGGTCGAAGACAGACTGGGGGAAGGCCTGTCCACCGGTGGCCTGACGAAGCTCGCCGGGGAAACCGAAGGACTCGTTGACGGGCAGGTAGGCCTTGACGTTGAAGAGGGGAGTACCAGGGCGCTGCTCCTCGGTGTAGACGTGACCACGACGGCGGGTAAGGACACCGTAGATACCACCCATGGCCTGCTCGGGAACCTGGATCTCGACGTTGAAGATGGGCTCCAGGATGCCGGGGTCGGCAAGCATGGTAGCAGCATACAGGACACGACGAGCAGTGGGGATGATCTGACCACCACCACGGTGAATAGCATCAGCGTGCAGAGTAACATCAAGGATGTTGAAGCGGATAGAGCGCATGGGCTCCTCAGCGATGGGACCCTCACGGGTGGCCCACTGGAAACCAGAGACGAAAGAGTCCTTGATTTCGTTAAGGTACTGGACGGCCTTGGTCTGGTCAACCAGCAAGTTGGCACCGGTGGTGTCGGGACCGAAGCACCAAATCTTACGGGCATCGGTGACATCCCAGCCGTACTCGTCAGCAAGGAGACGAGCACGAGCCTTGAAATCGTCACGGGGGGTGATCTTGCCAGCCTCAATGGCCAGGGAGACCTCCTCGTCAAGGGGCTGGGCAGTGAGGTACAGACGGTTGTGCTTGTTGGGAGACTTGGACAGAGCAGTCATGCTGGAAGTGCCAGCGACGGTCTCACGGTAGGAGACGACGGGGTCGGAGATACGAAGGGGAACACCAGCGTGGTCCTCCTCGAGATCCTTCAGGCAAATTTCCAGGTGAAGCTCACCAGCACCGGCAACGACGTGCTCACCGGACTCGTTGATCATGGTCAGGACACAAGGGTCAGACTTGGACAGACGCTTAAGACCTTCGACCAGCTTGGGCAGATCCTGGGCGTTCTTGACCTCAACGGAACGCTGGACGACGGGGGAGACGGAGAACTTCATGACCTTCATGTTGTGGGCAGTCTCGGAGGTGGTGAGGGTACCAGACTTGAGCAGGAACTGGTCAACACCGACCAGACCGACGATGTTACCGGCGGGAACATCCTCAATGGGCTCGACGAAACGACCCATCATCAGGATGGTACGCTGGATGTTCTTGACGAACAGGTCCTCCTTCTTGCCAGGGACGTAGTTGGGACCCTGGATACGGACCTTAAGACCGGAGCGGACGGTACCGGAGTAGACACGACCGAAAGCGTAGAAACGACCCTTATCGGAGGTGGGAACCATCTTGGAGACGTAAAGCATCAGAGGAGCCTTGGGGTCACAGTCGCGGATACCGACGGCGCAGTCGTCGTCGGAGGGACCCTCGTAGAGAGTCTCACCACGGTACTTCTGGGCAGTAACGGGGGAGGGAAGGTGGATACAGATCATCTCCAACATGGCATCAGCGGCGGGGAGGAACTTGCGCATGACAGCCTTGAGGAGCTGCTTGCCAGCAAGGTCCTTCTCGTCGTTGGAAAGCTTGACCTCAAGCTTCTCGAGGAGAGTGGGGATCTGGTCCTTCTTGTCGTTGTTGATGGTCTGGAAGATCTTGAAGATGGGGTCCAGAACGAACATGTTGAAGGCACGCTCAACGGGCTTGCCGTTGACCTCGGGCTGGGTCTTGATCCACTTCTTGGTGGCGGGGTTGAAGTAGTTGTCACCCTATCATGATTGTTAGCGATAATCATACACTAGCAAGATAGTGGGTCGCTCCATACCCAGAGACGCTCAAGCATCTTCTTGCGGTCAACACCGAACTTCTTGGCGAACTTGACGGCGAACTGGCGGACGGTGAAAGCCCAGCCGTGGAGACCGGAACCGAAGGCAACGGTACCCTTCTCGGCGTAGACCTGGACATCACCAAGAGCCTTGTCGAAGTAGGTGGCGATGATGACGTTGACGGACTCGATGGTACGAGAGAAGGACTGGTACAGGTCCTCCTTGGAGACCTGGAGCTCGAGCAGAGCACGGTCGACCTTGTTGATGATCAGGACGGGCTTGATACGCTCGGTCAGGGCCTGACGAAGGACAGTCTCGGTCTGGACACAGACACCGGAGACACAGTCGACGACGACCAGGGCACCGTCAGTGACACGCAGAGCAGCAGTGACCTCAGAGGAGAAGTCAACGTGACCGGGGGAATCGATCAGGTTGATCAGGAACTCAGAGCCATCGACCTTCTGGGGGATCTCCTTGAGATCCTCCTCATCGGGGAACTTGGCGTAGAGGGAGATGGCAGTGGACTTGATGGTGATACCACGGTCCTGCTCATCGGGACGGGTGTCCATGTAACGACCCTCACCAGCCTTAGCAGCCGAGATAATACCGGCACGCTGGACCAGGGAGTCGGAAAGGGTGGACTTTCCGTGATCGACTATTGTTGCGAGTCAGCGAGATTGATTCGAGAGATACATGGCCATTCCATGATACCAAGACCTGGATCAAGTACATACCGTGAGCAATGACGGACATGTTACGGATGTTGGCCGGGCGGTCCATCAGGCCGCGGATCTATTTCCAGCATCAGTACACTTCCATCCTCGTTGATTGATTGCTTTTCCCAAATCTGGGCCGGGGTTGCCTCTTAGGTGTCGAGAGGCAGCCCGATGCAGGTGGGTGCGGGGAACATAGAACGGACCTCTTCGATAGTGAAGCTATAGAGAACATCGTTAGCACGTTATTCCACGTTTCCAAGGTATGATGCAGATCCCTCAACCCATCTATGCGATGGTATAGCATCGCCATAGAGATTGACCGGGAGTGTGGGTGGATGAACGTACTTAACCATCTTGACTGATTTTTCTCGTCAACTGCCGTAGAGGCGGGGTTTCGTAAAAAAAGAAAATAAAAAGGAAGAACGACACACAAAGGACCAAGATCGAGAGCTAGCTCGACCGAGGGATCAAATAGGACAAGAAAGGCCTATGTGCGCTGCTCCGGGGAAAGAGACAGAGATGGCTTCGCGGAGGAAGGTGAAGGAAGGAAAAAGAGAGAAGAGGGAAGGGAAGAGGGCGGATGGAGAGGAAGAGGGGAAAAGAGGGAAGGAAAGCGAGAGGGCGGCGGGTGGGGACACTTTTTTTTGTGCTGGTGGGATTTTTTCCGATTTCAAATCTGGGATGTGCGTTTTTTCTTGTCGGGCCCCTCGTTTCCTTACCGTTTCACTGCTTAGCGTCGGTTACTTTTCTTTACCCTCTATCTAATAGTACTCGTATCTTTCTTTTCTCTTTTTCAGTGCCCACCAGTCCTGCTTATCGTAATGGTTATAAATCAAGGGAAATAAATACTGGGTAATTCTGGTAGATTGTGGATGAGTATCCGTAATGACGGCTGAACTACTACACAGATTATAGGACTCTTCATCACCCGAGCAGTATCATTAGTTTGCTCGTTCAACTTCCTCTCTGGGTGCCCGCACTTCCCAGCAGCACAGACTTAACTGTAACTAAGGTAATGGGAGTTGACCATGGTTTATGGGCAAATTACACCTTCCTCTGGAGAGGTCATCCAATGACCAGTTACTAAAAGCTTAGAGAGCTCATAGCTCCTCTCTTTCCCGTACACGAGCTTCTTCTGGTATCTTTAGCCACCTTTCAGTAACCTCCAACCTCCCTTTCAATGGTGATCCCGTGTTCAGGTGGGTGGGTGGCAAGAGTGCTGAAGTGTGCTGATATCATGATCCGTTGTACCAGAGAAGTCTTTCCCGCCATCCTGAGTGGGTAATTAAGGTATGGAGCTTACCCGATTGCGGCCTAGTCTCACTGGCCAACATCTTCATGTTCATCATCTTGGTCAGCTTCTTTCAATTGAACGAACATCGTTATATATTCAAGGGAAGTAAAAAGGAGGGAAATAAAAGAACCTCAATAATGGCCGTCGCTTTTAGTTATTATCTGTCTAGCTTGTAATGAAGTTTTATCCCTCTCTACATTGTAGCTGCTTACTGCAGGCTGGTATCGACCCCTCCTTCCTCACCGCCCGGCTGGTCACGGGATGGGGGGAAGCGGAGTTAGGAATTAATGCATTACCGAACGTTACAACAACGTGGTTCGACCAATTTGACAGCGGCAGGCCAATCGCCCGCCCGACTACTCCTGCACACCTGCAAATGCGGTCCGATGTGCCCTTTTGCAGTAGACATATGACTAGTCTAGGCTCTTTGTTCTATCAATCTATCCCAAGGTAGATAATGTGGCATAGTATTGTCTAAGCTACTGCTGAAGCAATAATACTATAGGCTTGGTCACGTGGCTGGATCACCGACCACCTGTGAGGATTTGACAATTTTTATAGAAGATGTGCTTAAGTTTCTGAAGTGAGCCCTGGGTATCTTCAATTATATGTAGTGGCACCACTGTTGATAATGAATGTTATCTCATCATAAATCGGCTTTTCGAAGCCAGGATAAAATCAATCAGATTATATACGGAATAAGTCTTGTTTATGAAGCTCGATTATTTACTAGACCGGCCATCGATGGCAGCATTATGCAGTGGGTAGCATAATACAAGCTATACAGAAATAACAATTTTTTTAAATGTCATGATAGAGCCGACGCTAGCTCTGTTCGCCCTAGGCTCGTCAGTTCACCACAAGCCGTGTTTGTCGACAAGTGTCGCCTCAGAAATCATCGTGGAACGTCATCAAGAATGACACAACAAGAACATCGACCACTGAGTGTCTTTTCTCTGGCTATAGTGCTATACAATCACAGTTGCACGACCCTGAACATTCCGGAAGTGGAACAGGCGAAGCCAACAATTTTCATGGCATCAGGGCGTCTTGTATTAAGAGAATAGATGAGGGGATGTAATCTCATATGTTCAAGGTATAGCTGAAATCTTATAGGAAACAACATCCTATGCTAAGGGGACGTTCGCAACGGATAGGTTCAAAATATAACCTGATGGGCTGGCATCTGGTAAGTATATAGCTAAAGTAATAATCGGAGCAAAATGATTGTACTAACGTGAATAACAATGCGCCTCTGAAGCATATAGTCATCTTGGGTCGTAATGCAACTCATTTCAAGGACATTGATGGCTCCCCTAAGACCGTCTATGCTTCTGGGAACCCATTGTGGCGAACTAATATGCAGTGATAAACACTATCAGGAACATGGACTGTTTGTAATGATATGTATTGATACTGTAGAGACGAACAGACGGTGTTTCAGTTCCATGTTTGCGCATCTGAAAGTCCATACGCTAAGGATGATCGTCTGCGCAATATTTCATAGCAATCCATCCAAACAACGATATATCCAATTCAATGTCGTTCGAGTGTCAATTTTCGGATTGATACAAGACAGTATATCCAATAGGTTCACGACACGGCTGTTTAGACCGCCAAATTATTGGCCCCTCATTTTCGAGCGTGCGAATGATATTGAGGATAGGTTGAGTCTTATAGACTGTTGCCCGAGCAAAGCCATATGTGTCAGACCAGGAACCATCTCAGTTTGTCCGATTGGCCGTGTTCTGCCACAAGCTCATTACGCATCGGCAGTGCCTCTTGTTCGTAGTCGACAATAAGCTGTCCATGACTTCGCATGCCTCTGTAGCTGAGATCTCTCGCTCTTCCATAATCAGCGGAACAGCAATGTGCATTCAAGCCTCGACTTTTTTTCGAAGACACAGAACTCCTTTCCCCAGCCTCAGTAGTCAATTTTGAGGCAGTAGCTTTTTGCTGCGACATTTCGGAATATTTTGATAGCTAGCATGTCAGCCTGTGCAAGGTTGGTCGCCAGCGCATGACGGATCAACAGCGGATAGGGCTTGAGTGGCAGAGGTCGATTTGGTGAATGCCGTTGGACTTACGGCTACGTTTACCCAAGACTTAGTTGAACGCGACGCTCCAGATTCGTCTCGAGAGACTTAAGGCAGGACTACTCGGAGTCAATATTCTAGGGTCCTTCTGGATAAAAGGCATCCTCAAACACATTCATAGAGAAGATCTGGCAGAGTGGGAAACTTGGTTGAGTTCGAGCCCGTACCATGATCTATGTCAGGTCGAGAGTTGCATCTGCCAAAAGATTGGCAATCAATCATACCTCTTTTTGACTCATTTAGTCAGGCTTATCTATATAATGGGCATTGTTAGCTGAGTTCAAGGAGCTGTGATTGCATGTTACGTGTCTAATCACCTGCGAGGAAGGGAAAAGAACGCCGGCGTAAATAAGGCGGAAAGCCTTTCGCCCGTCAGACTGAGATTCCGGCATGAGCATCCATCCCATCACAAGATCCAAAGATGGGATTTCCTGTGCAACAAAGCCGCATCAATAATCTCGGGATCTGAGGGAATTGCTTATTTACTCCCAGAGCCCATGCAGTGGGAACACGTGTTTGCTGCCCCTACTGCATGGGCTGAGAGTAAAAAGCAATTCTTTCAAATCCCGAGATCATTGATGCAAAATGCTGTCAGATTTGTTGCTTGCTCAGCCAAAAGAAAAAGAAAAAAAAAAAACGGATATTTCACCGACGATGTGAGCCTTCGTCGATCGGTGAGCCATGTGCATGGATTGTTAACTATATGTGACGAGCTCGCGCTGATACATATCGCCAGTTACGTTGCTCACATGCCAGTAACTACCGGATGCCGTCCAATCATAGCGGTGAGCGATACCTAGAAAGAAACCTGCATAGATAGATCGCCTGAGTACATGCAGTAGTCTCTTACTAGCGTGTGAACAGCCATAGTGTAGCTGAAACCTCTCTCCAAAGCTCCCTGTTAGTCCCGCATCTACACCTTCTTATAAGAACATGCTGGGCTCATGGCAGGGCTAGCTTCAAGTAAGTTTCGAAAATATCGATCTTCTATCTACGGTCCTGGGTATCAGATGCACTTCCAACTTTTCCTGCTATAATTGGCACAATATCACCTCTGGTATCCATAGCAATGGAGCCAGCTATTATACGATTCGCCCAGGCGAACGTCAGCCGTGTTCGCATGGCCGGCTTGTTCTTTTGCCCACTCTACATGGCAGTACGGCTATCATGCCTGATATGTGCAACTGAGACCAATTACTGGATGTGGATGATATTGATACTCGAAGCCTTCTGGACATGTATGTTCTCAATCCTATCAAAAATCATTGGAAACTGGTCACAATGATAGTGATTTGTCTAACAATGGGCGTAAATCCCGCCACGGGTATCTATAGACCAGTCACTGCTTATAAAAATTCCTAGACGGACTGAGAGAACGCCAAAGAAACTTCATCTAGCTAGAGATGATACGTTACCTTCGGTAGACATTCTACTACCATGCTGTGGTGAACCAGTGGATATCATTCGCGACACCATACGTGCGACCTGTGTCATCGACTACCCCCAATCTGCATTTCGGGTACTCGTCTTGGATGATGGAAATTCTCCCGCGCTTCAACAGGCAGTAGAGGAGTTGCGTCAAACCTGGCCAAACCTCCTCTACTATAGCAGAGGAACTAAGCCGAGCCAGAAAGTCTTTGCGAAAGCAGGAAACCTGAACTTTGGCTTATTTGATATTCAAGGAAGCATGGACAAGCCTCCCGAGTATATCGCCTTATTCGATTCGGACTTTCTGCCTGCTCCCAACTTCCTGCGAGCCACGCTTCCTCATCTATTGCGGGATGATAGTGTTGGACTCGTAGGTACAAGGCAAGACTACTATAACCTTCCCCCAAGGGATCCGATTGGCCAAAATATGGCAATATTTTGGGAGGTTTATGCACCCTGGATGAATGAAACGGGGTCGAGTATGGTATCAACTTCAGGATGTGTCATGCGCCGCGATCTAGCCGTCGAAGTGGGCGGATTTCCCACTATAAATGAAGTGGAGGATCTCACTCTGTCGATCCTGTTGCCAGCTTATGGGAAGCGCGTCGTTTATCTCACTGAAATGCTGCAGCTTGGACGCGTGCCAACTTCGTTGGAAGGCCATGTCCGGCAGAACCGACGATGGATCACTGGCTTGGTCCAGCTGATCGGTACTCCTTGGGCACCATCCAGGGAGTCTATCCCGACTTCGTCGAGATATCATATGGCATTGTTTGGTATTGTCTGGCTTTTGACGCCTCTGATTCAGGTTGTCGGATGTGCGACAATCGCTTCTGCGTTAGTTTCACGCCAACAACTTGTCCCACACAATCTACTTCAGGTCCAGATCCCATTATCCTTGGTATCATTTGGTCTCATTTTCCTGTATGAATGGCTCAAGGCTGCAGCAACGGGCTTCCTAATGCCCGCATTTGCTCATTTTGGTGACCTGTGGATATGTGCAGGTAAGTCTTACCGTCTATCAATCCCAATAAGGTATAACATAGACTGACAGCCACCAAAGACCGACTGTGGACTGTGATTCAATTCCATATATTCGGTTTACAGGCTGGTAGATCTGTAGTGACTGGTAGTGCCCAGAACAGCTGGAACAATCCCAACATGGTCCCCACGCGAATGAGACAGTTGAAAAGGGACTTGTGGGATTCTGGGGTTGGCTTCAACGTCCTTTTCGTGATTGGCACCCTCGCTGGAATTTTCCATTCGGTAATGGACATCGTCGAGAGATATCATCCCGACTGGCAGTTTCGTCTTATGACCACCTTGCTCTACCCTCCTGTTGTCCTTATGTGCTACATAAGTCTTACCTGCCACCTAGTCCCACTGTCATGCGTCATATGGCCGCCTCAATATCCTTCTCGAAAAGCAGTCTTCGAGACTCACCCGAGTGACCCCCGTGCCGTGTTCCCTTCAGAGGCAGTTCGACAACACAACGTGCGCCAGAGGCATGCGCCTCTAGGTTATCGTCGACATCTACTATTGATTCCGGTTTATGTCACGCTTATGAGCATGTCTTTCTTTAGGTATCTGTGAACTTGTGGAGGAAACGTGGTTGATGTCACATGTTATGCTGAACGATGAGTGCGCTGATTTGCTTGCTATTTTACATACTACGAAGTATAGAACAGGCTACGGATTGAAGAGTCTACCTTGTATGTAAGACTTTGTGTATCTAAGTTAGTGAATTGGATATCTTTCTCGAGTATTTGCTACGTTGACTCGTCAAGTCTTATCTTCTTTGCTATAGAATACACGTTTTTGATATACCCTGCTCTTATCATTCCTATGTTTAGTCTTTAATAATCACCACACCACATTGAACCTCAAATTAAGTCATCAGCACTTCATCCCCGCATCATCGGTCAGTTACCTAGTGAAAAATCACCTCGACATAAGAGGCCGATAGACATAAAATGCAAGATTAGGTTACCCACGTGTAAGTCCAGTGTGTAGATGAGAACAGACAGTAAAGCACAGTAGCGTGGCCCACATATCATACATACCCCATAGAATTGTTATAAATTTATGTTCTATTCTATTGCTCTGCTAAGTACTATGCAAGGTCTCAAGTTCTTGGCTCTTACCGCCTGAGAGGCGCGATCACTTTTCAAATACGCCACGCAAGGACTTTTCATCCTAACTCACCGCCACTATCGGGGACTGCTTTCTTAGTACTTGATTTGAGTGTGTGACCACACACAGAGAAAATGCGCTATGATAGAGGTACGTATATCACCTTTTTGATTACCCCCTTATTCCGGTTATTGGAAGAGGCCCTATTCGGGCTCTCCTTTGGATGATACTATTCTGGCATGAACCACTATTGTTGTGTATGTGCTGTGAGACTGTGTGTAGAGATCCCAGGTGACTATTGATAGTTGATGCTGGTCAGCTCATAGTTAAATTTGATATGCAGAAGAAACTTCTGTCGTCTCCGGCTTGTGACTAGGGCATATCCTGATTGGATGATTGAAAAACATCTTACAGTAGGACTACACCGGGTCCTAATGGAATCATAAAAGTACCTTGATATATCAGGATCTTTTTCAAAATAGCCTCAGGTACAACGTGGAATATTACTTAGTGATAATGAATTTATTGTTATTTGTAGAAATTATATACAGAACCGCGTGAAATCAGGAAGAGCCTAAAATCTTCGCGTACGCATCCTCCACCTCCTTGGCAATCTCCAGAAGCGTGACGATGACAATTTGATGAGTAATGTTGGGCAGCTTATCCCGTTGAAGTCCAATCCATTCCAACGGTGGCGTCGCCTCGCCCATATCGCGGAGTTGAGGGGTCTCGATCACCGGTGTTTCCAGCGCCACATATGTATACCTCGACTGTGGAACATTGACTACCGCCGTGATCTTCTCATGCGGCTCATTTTTGTCGCCGCTGCCTTCCGCATCAAATGCGCCAGTGATCCGAACCGCTGATGGGGGCAGCGGCTTCCCGAGTCGAGTAGCCAAGGCACGAGAATGAGTCTCCCACATATCTCGGATGAAACTGATGCGTGAGTAGTTCCAACCGACATCTACCTTGCCCTCGAATGTGCTCTGGAAGATATACTCAATCTGCTGAGAGCCCGGGACCTGCCAGGTCTGCATGCGAGCCACAAGCCGAGGAACCTTCAGAATAGTCCCTCCCCTGGATCCCGTGACACGATTGGCGATCTCATTCACAAGTAGCTCTTCCGTATCCATAGGCCCGGACCGCACAATGTTTGAGAGCGCAACACGAAGCTGGCCCAGGGTTAAGCCTAATGCACTGTGTATTTTGCTGTCCTGCAAGGAGACATCAAACCGAGCCTGTGCATCATGTGCCTCCAGCTTGAACACATGATTGTCGAAGAATGAGCTTGGAAAGACGCCTATGCTGACGGTGTTGATACTGACAACAACTCCGGTGTGCAAGGTGATTGGTGCCGTCTCGATCTTGTCTTCCTCCCGTTTGGAGATTTCCCTGGACGAGACCTCCGCCTTCTCCGAGAAGGTCGACGTCTTTCGGCGCAGGTACCGTTCCACATCTCGTAGAGAAGCTTCGTACGCCGCTTGCTTGTCTTGCACAAGTCGCTGCCACGCCTGGTATAATGCCAGCGACTGTGATGCAGTCAGGCTTGTGCAAAAGACTTGCACTTTGTCCCCATCCAGTATGCTAAAGAGACGTTCTCCAGGAGCGTCATCCGTCTGCCGAACATTGTACATCAAGAAGGCAAAACTGGAGATGTGAGCTATCAAGAATGGTTGATAGTCAAAAGAGACCTTGACTTGTAGCTGAAGCCAAGATATGGATGCCTGAATAAGAGGCGTCTTGTTGACCTGAGGACTATTTGGCCAATTAATGGACGTGGCTATCTTGAGGCTCTGAAGCTCAACCAAACCGCTCATTCGGCCCTTGCTCTCAATACCTAGTGTGTTGAAGTTGATGCAGAGTGTCTGCTCCCAATCGGAGGTCTTCTTCGAGGAAAGCCATAAGTCATTGATGGCGAACTGCGCTTTTCCTAGCGTAGACCCTAAGTCGAGTTGGATTTCCAACTTCTCGATCGAAATTGTGGTATTCCATGGGAAAGCGGGGGTCGCTGCGACTTGTTGATATCGCTGCACGATATATGCCTGCGTCTCCGTGGGCTGTGGCTCGGGCGGAGGGGCAGTGTCTACCTCGTCACTTGAAGGAACCCAAATTTCACGGAAGAGCAGAAGATCTTGAACCTGCTTCGCGTTGAGGGCAACTTCCATCGGACTCACTCTCAGAACGACCGAGATCCCTTTCGACCTCCCTAGGTGTTTGCTGTTCATGAGAGACATGACCATAGACTCAACCTCAAAGCTAGCGGTTGACTCGTTTGAGTACACATGCTTCACGGATGCTTGCAATGAGTTGAAAGACACCAAGAGGGCTAGGAATCGCTCTTGATCATCTGACTGCACGGTATTGACTGTCACATATACACTGTCAAAGCGTGTCGTAGCTGCTACTCTCGCGATGGGTTGGCAGCTTAAGCTGAACTCCTGTTTGCAAATCAAGATGCCTACATTAACCTTGCACCGACCAAGAATTGAACCTGGTCCTTTGTCATCAAGAGGGGTCTCCTGCATCAACTTCTGCGACTGCAGCATCATAGCATTGGACGGTCTCCTCGACTTTGGTTGGTCGCCCATGGCTTCCTTTATAGTAGAGGTCATCTGCTTGATCAGGGGAACCAGGCTCGGGTAGAGGACATTTGTAGAAGCGTCGACCTTCAACTCCGCATTGAGAGCAGAGTCATCTCGCCCGTTGTCCTCGAATTGGACTTTCAGAGCTACTCCTGGAGCTCTGAATGTTGCAGTAGCTGTTCCATCTCCTTGTATGTAGTGCCCGTAAGTTGACCCAGGAAGCCTGCCGTCTTTCAAAGGTGGCGCTAGCATTGCCTGTGTATCATCTGTGTGCCGCCCTCGTAGGGACATAACGGCTCCGGCAAAGTCAACGTCAACCAGAACGGAGCGGAAGCGCTTATTTCCAAAGAGTGGCCGGTGTTTGGTGCTATCATCAGATGGCTTTGTCACTAAAGTGGCGTTGGCCTCTCGGATAGTTCGTGCAGCAGAGGCAAGAGAGTTCCGAATCACGCTCGCTGGCAAGATAAAATCAGAAGTAGCGCGTATGTCTAGAGATTTCCCTGCAGCTTGGAAGGCTAGTCGAACCTCCTTTCCGGCTGAAGAATATGCCACATTGAAAACCAGTTCTGGCAACAGAGCAGAATTAAGCGAGCGCTTCCGTCTATTACCAAAAACAGGCACCATCTGCAACTGGACGTCCTCAATTCGAAGCTTAGCGGCATTTGCTTTCTTGTTGGACAATTCCACACGTTTGATGGAGAACACCAGATCATCAGGTCTACGTCCAGATGCCATTGGTGGTACACCTGCCATGTTCCAGCCAATCTGAATATCGTTGAAGTCAAGGGAGTACATCGAGTCGAACAGTCCTTCGGAGGAAGCGCTATCCGTAACGTTGATGCTTGGGATTTCCTGTTCCTTGCCTTCCGTGTGGCCGCGATGTCGCAGTCGCTTGAATCGCTTCACCTCCTGAGAAAGATCTAACGTTTTTATGCGTTCCTGCAAGTGGGCAGCCATATCCACCACCAATGCGGCGGTCTCTGGGAAAAGCTCGATATCGCATCCTTTGCTGGTTAAGTGGAACAATCGTCGAGTTTCCCCACTCTCTCTGGTCGTCGAGGTACCCTGAAGCTTAGCGTCGATTGCAAAAGTACAGTATGAGCGGCTGCGATGTGCGTCTTCCTTCCTCAAATCAAAGCTTATGTTCGATGTATCGATATGGAATTCCGGGTATTCCAAGGCATGTCCTGCCTTGAGGCCGTTGTCCAGGTGAAGGCGCACCATACCGAGGCTGATGTCCATATCTGCGGTATAGCTCTTGCCGTTCAGCCCTGGTGCCCTGGCATGAATAGTTGTCCCCGCCATCGTCATGCGTGCTTTGTACAGGATGCTGTGACTCTTAGACACGCTTTGCTGCTGTGGAGGAGGTCTTTTCTGGGCAATATTCTCGTTAAAATGTAGCCGCAGGACTTCGAGACTTTGCTTCAGATCGTCAAGCAAATGCGAGATTTCTGGCTTGGATAGGGCACCAAGAAGGCTTCGCACAGCGCTGGCCTCTACTCTTATCAATTCAATAGTGACATCCACTTCCACATCAGTGCGGGCCGAGGAGACATCAGCAATGACTCGACCATTGATAGGAGGTATCTCCAATGTCGAAAGGGAACGCCACTTGCCGCCTTCGCTTGATAGGAGCGTATGTGCGTTCTTCTTCAAGTCAAAGTCTACTTCAATCTTCGATCCAAATTTCGGTGTGATTGAAGTTCGTGCCACTTCTCCAGCGATGACATATGTCAGCGATGGAAGCACACAAAAGCTTAGTCGGTAATCGTCCAGGAACATGGCAACGTGGAAATTAGTGCGCACTCGCTTCTTCGAAGGAGTTTCGTCAAGCGGCGGCTCATGTGATGGTAATTCCACACTATTCACAAGCTGTTGTATGAAACGAATCTCGTCCTCTATCAACCGATCAGCAGTATGTGCGAGGCCTAGCACATCTTCCCTCATGTCATAGCGGAGTTTCCTGCAAGAACCAGCAATCTTCCATTCGTGGTTCAACTCTGTCTCGTTTTCTTCAGTTGAAAGAGAACAGTACATATGAGGACTACTGACTTTCCAGAGCATGAGAGCTTTGGAAGCGCTGGAGAGTTCAGAGAAGCAAGCTTCGGAGCTCAACAACAAGCTCATGGTTTCCGGACTCTCTGCGCTGGGAGGTTTTTGCACAAGCGAGCTCCTGAGGGCTTTACCGGTCAACGCTAGCTTTATATTGATACCATCAAGAATGATCGACCCCAGGTCAGCTCCAAAAATCACTTGGATTTCGGTGAGCTTTTCTATGCCACTTTCACTACTCTGGGGCGGAGGCGTAGATTCCAGTGTGACTGTAGACATTGTTTTCAGGACTCCTTCCACAAGATCTAGGATCTCCCATCGTAAGTGGAGGCCAACGGAAGAGCAATACGACTGTATGACTACTGCCTCTTTCAGTCGGCGCCCTTGGTCTGTCGATGGTAGTTCACTGGGCTGAACTGAGACGGCAGTCGACAAATCTTCCACAATAAAATCACTCTCTTTCGGCCCAGGGTCGATAGAGAAGCGAAATAGCTTCACCGTAGAAGTGAACATTAGGCTTGTCAAAGTCTTCTCGGAATCGGAATCGGAATCAGAAGTGTTCCATATCCTTCGCATCACATAGCTCTTTTCAACATGGGCTAAATCCCAGGCTCGCCATTGATCAAAATCAGAGAGTACCACAGTTCTAGCGTTTGAAGGAAGCACAAAATCATCATGGAGGCAATGTGCTGCCAACACCTGGCGCTGATCCGGCGACATATGGGAGTAGACATTTCGCAAGCGAGAAATGATTTTCCAGGAGTCGTGCTGTCGCAGGTGGGAACGTGCAACTCTAAGCACGTACGATATGCGAACAAGAAATGTTGGATCTGGAATGTCCGTGGCTCGTTGGGTAAGGAAGTGTATGAGATACTGCAACCGCCTGTTTCCGATTGATGAGCTCTGTTGGAATGAGGATGCAAGGGAATCCGACATTGTAGTTGTTCGGCGGACTAGATAGGCGAGGTGCTCCACGGATTTTGTGGAAGTCACAGTGTCGAATGATCTGACCTGAAAGTTTGATCTCACGTTAGGATTGGCCACAAGCCAAAAGTTCATGTCGCCAAAGATACAACTGAATTCGGCTTTTTGTTGACACATCTCAGAACTGGTTCCTTGGACAGATATCGAAAGATTGCGTGCAGCCGCATGCACAATGGAGCTTTTATTTATGCCCGAAAGGAGATCGCCCTTTTGCCTCTCCACCTTTGTCCTAAATTCAGTCTGCAAATGAGACACTTCGACCGTGTACTCGTCACGAGAATGAATATCACCATTCGTAGCTAATTCAGAGTTGACCAGATTGACGAGTATCGAAGGAGCTTTTATGGCAACATTGGTGCACGTCTTTGGTTGCCTCATTGACTTCTCATATCCTACAATGTCTGATATGACCTCTTTTTGGAGAGCATCAATAATTGCAACAGGAGATTTTGGCTGAAATCGCTCAATGAAGGCAGACAGAATGTGAAGGAACTCAGGGGAGCAGGAGCCCCTGATCCCAACGGGCAGTTCAATGGCAAGGTTAGTGTAAGTCGTTACATCACTGTCGGAGAAAGAGAAAAACGGGTCGATATCCACAACGGGAGGGTTATCCCTCGGTGAAGTACCATCTTTGCGCAAGTCCTTTTCCGAAGGAAGTTGTGATGTATCAAGGACGGTCTTATGGAGAGAGAAGTCCGGCATGACCCACGCATTTGACACACCAGATATGCTTACTGATCCATCCTTGAACGTATCCGGGTACTTAGGTGCTGTAGGAGTTGAACCGACTGTCGCTGCCCGATGCAGCTTTTGATTCCTCACAATTCTAGATGGCATATTTGTTGGTCGAGTGGCTGTACGTGTTTCTCGTTTAGGCACGCTCTTCACGCTCAACGTATCTTGCAGAACCAGAAAGCTTCTCGAACTCAGATTGCTTCTGGCTGCAGAAAAGCGTCGCCTCGGGGGTTGCAGGGACCCTAAGTTGGAATGTTTCGAAATAGGCTCAGGCATTGTAGGTATAGGAATAGTCGGTGGTACAGAGTCATCTTCATTGTGCTGCAGCGAGTCGGGATCCATGTCCTCCCAATCCATGAGTAGCCACGGCGTCCGCTGTGTCCTTTTATCATGCACCTTGATATGCTCCTGTTGTAGTTTCCGGCTTTCATTAATGTCACTTCTTCTTTGAACCATCATAATCTTCAAATTAGACTGGAACAGCGCGAGTGGCGTGATTTCCGTATGCAGCAGACTTCCGAATCGACCCAAGAACTGGTAGTCGATTGCGGCTATGGAAAGGTCCGGTATGAGGAGCTTCATCCGCTTGGAAAACTTTGCATTCGCCAGATCATTGAACTCTGTCGTTATTGGCCCAGACATGACCATCAGCGCGGCTTTGTCTAGGAGAACAGAAAGATGGATAGAATCCACCTTGGCCCGTAAGAAGGTGACATCATGAAGCTGGATCGGAGATAACGGTGGCAGCGCATTTTCCTCATTGTCAAATGTCAAGTCAAAGCTTTGCAAAGCTGCTACAAGACAGCTCAAGAATTCGGGCGAGCACTCTCCAATAATGCGACCAACTCCAAAGTCCCAATTGCAGACATACGTAGGTTCAGCAGGGGGCAGTCCGAATAGACGGTGGCCGTATATAGAAACACCATCGATGAAAAGTTGGGTCTCCGCGGGAAGGACTTTCTCCTCTATCTCGCTAGATTCTAAGCCCACCTTGAGAGGGGCTAGGGAGAACTGCAAGTCCATGTAGTAGTTCGTGAATCGAAGGTCAGCCTCCAGAAAAGGCGCGGTAAGCCTTAGACAGTCGGAGTAACCATAAATATTTCCTGGGAAGAGCGCGCAAGGACTGTTAACAGTTACGTGCACGATCACATCGAGGTCGTTCGACTTCTTATTTGGGTTGACTCCGCCATGCGATCCAGACTCCTCCTGCTGGTATGCGTGCTCCTGATACTCCTCTAGAGTTTTGAAATGCATTTCCTCTCCAAAGTAGTTCTCTCTGATTGTCATGAATGACCGTATCAAAAACCCAAATAGGTAGAGCCTGGGAGAAAACCCGTCAATGTTTAACAACAAAGTATCTGTCAGCTCCGGGGATGTTGACAGATAGTAGTTATATGAACCATCAATGAAGAGGCTTTTCAACGTGGCAGTCGATTTATCTTGCAGAAAGGAATGTAGCGTATCCCATACTGGAGTCAGATAGTCTATGCCTCCATCCTCCAGTTTGACGCTGAACCCAACAGTATTCTGCTCAGGCTGATACTTGCTCAAAGGAATGCTGATGTCGGAATTGAGAGTCGTGCCTTTGATAGCCAATGAGCGATTGTCATTCAGGTCCGAAGGGTTGCTGACAATGTTCATATCATTGACGTTCAGAAACAAGCGAAAGTTGTCAAAAGACAGTTTGAGCTTGTATATGAACGGTACAAACGTGTGATAGTCCTGTGGGGGGCCCGACGCCCAGTCAGAGACGAGATCCGTCACAAGAAAAATATGATCGCGCAGTAGAAATAATTCCATATCGGTGCTTTTAACGTCGAACACCCAGGTCCGAAGGCTGTTCCAAGATAGTGGTACGGAGAGATCGCAGCTAACAAGTTGTCTAGGACATTGCCACAATAGCGCATGGTTGACACTGGACAACATCTTGGTTTCTCGAAAATCGAGGTCAAGCTGGCTATGGAATCCTGAGGCCGATGCTACCATATCCATGGCATAATTTATGGTGGAATCGCCCGCGACACGGAGTGAAAGCCATCCGAAAGGGCGTATGTCAGGGCCAATATGACCTTTATCCCCGTCTCCTGCGCGCGATTGCCTTCGGCTTGATTGCTTTCGGAGTTTGGAAACACCTCGTATTGCGTCAGCACGGCCTTTCCACTGCCAATCCTTTGAAGGCTCCCGGGTTGGGATACGCACGGTCAACTCTTCGTTTATTTCGATCCGTAGGCGAAATACCGAGTTCTTTCTCAGCTCACCGGGGGTCAGCGGGTCAACCGGCTGCGAGCTTTTGTAGGCATTTGGGAAAAATATATTTTGCAAGCCTACTCGCTCTCTATCAGCCCAAGGACCATAGTTGATAGTGCCGCCGCCGATCTTCACATCGATTCCCCATTCCGGAGGTGGTGCGCCATTGATATCCGATGCCGAAGGTGAAGGTGCCGGTGTCGGTGCCGGTACCCCGGGGGACGGCTTGACACAACCAGGGATATCCCAGTAGTATGCTACAGTCATGCTAGGACTGTCAATCAGTGTGGAAAACCTGGCATATTCGACAGGGTTCCACTCTTCGTGGTCATCCTGGGAGCTTTCATCCAAATATCGAGAAAGACCAACCCAACGTGTGTCATCGGGGATGTCGGCCGAGCTTCGAGGAGCCGCCTCTGCATTCTTCTCGTGTATGTGGAATGATTCAACAGAAGTCTGGAAGTACGGGATAAGATCACGGATACTGTGCCAGACCCGGCGCTTTTGCAGTTGGTAATTGAAAATCGTGTCGCGTTTGCGTTTCGTTTCCATTTGCTCCGACCGGGTTGAACCGAGGCTTTTTGCAGCAGCGATCTGATTCTGCTTGAAGTCCGGGTTGGGTCGCATCTGTATGACCGGGTGGGTGAAGTCAAAAGAGAACACTTGCCGGTATAGGTCGAGGGGACCAGAATCGCAGGCTTCGATCAAACCCGTGGCGCCATCAAAGATGGCAGTCAGGACAGATTTTGTATTTTCGTTACCCATGACGATAGCACCTTTGTCACACTCGATTCTGATGGGCAGGAGCCGGAGCAATCTAGATAGGCTCTCCCCTACCTCTGGCCCATTGCCTTCCGAAGGCGCAGACGCAACCGTCTCCTTCATCTCGCTATTGCGACGACTGCCATGGAGATCGGACGCCTGGTCAGGCGTATGTCCCGCAGAACCATCCATTGTATCATCTTTCAGTCGGGAATCCAGGGCATTGCTTCCAGGATACTGCGGTCTGGTGAACGATGGCGCGGGCGGCGGGGGGCTGAAGCCCGCAAGGATTCCTTCGTAGGCTGGAGTTCGATTATATACAAACCACTCCAGACCGTAAAGCTTGGCGGTAATGCGACAAGGAAGCGAGTTCGTACTTTTCAGCCCCCCTTGTTCGCCTAGATCGCTATTGTTGCTCGCGCGGGCACTGGCGGTTCCATTGTGTTGGGTTTCATCCTGTGATTGTTGATTGTCGGGTCTACCATTCGCAAGGTCCGTCTGCCTCACTGAGTGTCTCCAGTAATGCCATGTTATAAAACCTCCATGCACAAAAATAGTTTCGTTCACCCCATGGTATCGGATGCCTTTGAAGAAGATCCTGCCTCCCAACAGGGATATCTGAAGCGCACGGATGTCGACATAGGCACGATAGTAATGCCAAGTATAAGCGCGGATTCCGTATGACAAAAGGGTCGCAAAGAGGCGATTGAAGTAGAGTAAGAAGAACAATACACTGGGTAGTATGATCGTTAGCGGGTCACCTTGTAGAGAAAGGGGAGAGTATGAATAGAACCCACAGGATGCAGGAGACAATGAGCTCAAGGAGGAAGAACCTGAATGCATGTTAGCCATTGTAATATGAATGCGACATCAAAACTAACCAGTTGAAGCTTGGATCCGGGGTCAGCGATAAAGCTGTCAAGCTTGTGCTGGCCATGTCGCAATATCCTCCTACCAGAACCCGTGTACTTCGGGAACATGGTGACTCGGCGAAACAATCAATGCGCCGTCAATGAGAGCCGGAATAGGAGGAGAAGCATAGTTCAAACAATATGGAAAATTCGCGACAGCCCTTCAAGTAGTATAGAACAAGGAAAAGGGGGCCCCAGGTTCCTTGAAACTGAGGCTGGAATGGCGGGTTGGATTACAAAAAGATGGTGGAGAGGACGGGGAAGCTCCGACGGAGGGACGGGCGGCGGACGCGCACTAGACCAGCTTAGCTCAGACTAGGCTGCCGTCACGGAACCAGTCACAGAGTGTCAGTAGGCGGTGTCTCAAGCTAGAGCGGAGGAATGGGCCTGATGGATAAGGATCCCACCCCCCCGATGTCCACGCAATATTCACCGCACGACCTTGCTTTCTCTCCCACCCGTCATGCGAGGGAGCTCTTCGCTTTGGAAGGTCTTGGGAAGTTTTCAGCTCCACGATTATACCCGTCCGATGATCATGTCCGGCGCTTGGTGACATTCTGGTGGTCTGAAACGGAATGCTCTGCCCGCGGACACTGCCTTGAAAGCGCACGCGGTCAACTACCGCGATTACCGATAACTTGTTGATCATGAGTAGCATTTCATCCTTCGGTGGTACAGGCTCGAGCCTGGCACGAGCGGTGGTGATAGTCGCTGGTGTTTCTGCGCTGGTAGCTTCACTTCTGTCTCTCCTGTGAGCAAGCTCTCCTTCCCCGCTGCCCCTGGTGGCACCCCGAAGGGTACATGTGCTGATAACAAACGATCATCTCGGTCTTAGGTCCATATGGCTTCAGACGTACGACCATCCAGACCTTCCATCTCATCCTAGTTCTGTTCTGATCGTGCCATAGGAAAAATTATCGAAAACCACTCCTCCAGCGATATGTTGTCCGCATACTGTTGATGTCCGTCTCCACTTGTATGGACAACCATGTTGGCGCAATGCTGATTGCAATAGGGTCCCTATCTATGCGGTTTCCTCCTGGGCTAGCATTATATCCTTGAAAGCGGCGATGTGGCTGGACCCCGTTCGCGATGTCTACGAGGTAAGATATGCGCGCCGACAACTGGCTGGCCACATGCTTACAGTGCACTGCAGGCGTTCACGATCTATACCTTCTTCCAACTACTCATTAACTTTCTTGGAGGCGAGAGAGCATTGATTATAATGACTCATGGACGTCCTCCAATCCAACATGCTTGGCCATTGAACCATATCCTGCCCAAAGTGGATATCTCCGACCCTCAGACCTTCTTGGCTGTCAAGCGTGGGATTCTTCAGTACACATGGCTTAAGCCAATCCTGGCTATCATCTCTATTGTCATGAAAGCGACGGACACTTATCAGGAAGGCTATCTGGGCTTGACATCGGGGTATCTCTGGACGGGTATCGTGTACAATGTCAGCGTGACCATAAGTCTCTATTCGTTAGCCATGTTTTGGGTCTGTTTGCACAACGACCTGGCACCATTCCGTCCGGTTCCTAAGTTCCTCTGTGTCAAGCTTATCATTTTTGCTTCTTACTGGCAAGGCTTTTTTCTGTCCATCTTGCAGTGGCTGGGTGCTCTATCCAACGGCGTGGCGGGATATACACCCGACAATCTCGCCGCTGCGATTCAGGACAGTTTGATCTGCTTTGAGATGCCATTTTTCGCCATTACCCACTGGTACGCTTTCTCCTGGCATGACTACGCCGACTCCACCATTTCAGCTGCCCGTCTGCCTGTGAAGTTTGCCCTTCGCGATTCCTTTGGTATCCGCGATCTTATTGAAGACACGAAGATGACCCTTCGAGGAGAAAATTACGAGTACAGACTCTTTGATTCCGGTGATCACATCATCCCTCATGCCGAGTCCAACTCCCGTGTCAGGCGAGTGATGCACGGCATGCGGTATGAGCGTGGGGGCAAAGCGAAGTACTGGATTCCCAAGCCTGGCGAGGTTAACAGTCGGACGCCATTGCTGTCAGGGTCTGAAGGAAGCAGTCGCGATCGACGAAGCAGCACGCTCAGTCGATTTCGATCAAACAGTGACATTGAGGAGATGGGTCTTGACGATGAGGATGAGAGACTCTTTGCCAATGCACGCACTCTTGAATTCGGTGATTGGAATGTAAGTCAAGCTGTATGGCGCTCTAGTCCAGGACATCGATGGGCTAATTGCAATCAGTATCCCGTGATCACGGCCAATGAAGTGCCGGAGGATCAACGGCAAATACACCACCGAAGCTCCCCAAATCTACAAAATCCTGGAGCGGTGAAACGGACGCGAAAGCACCGTAAGTCCCGCATCAACAATGGCGGAGGCACCCCACGAAGTGAAGGCAGCTCCCGTAGTTCTCGCAGGGAACCCCCCAACGGTCGCCAGACAGTTCGTCAGGAGACTAGCTCATCCATATCCCACAGCTCCCAGCGCAGTCAGCTGGTGGACTTGGTAGTGGAGGACCACAAAGCAGAGGAGGCGGAAAGAGTGCATACACAGAAGGCGTTCGGATCGACCTGGCTGGAGCCCGACCAGAGGCACTTCCAGTATGTTGCAACATCTCATATATCTCATCATCCTGCCGCGGAACGGAACAGCACTGACCTCTCATTTAGGAGACCCTCTGGGGAGCCAGTTGATGAACGGCCAAGCTATCTTGAGAATAGCGCGGATGGCACGATAGAGAATACCAGGGCTGCAAGCCCAACCGATCGAGCAGAGGATGAGGAACCGACGACGCGGCCAAATTGGGCATACGGAGGGCTGGAAGAGGAGAATGTGTGGGATCGCTAGGAGAGCAGAGCTTGCTTCATGCACAGACCCATCCCCACCAATTTCAGTGGCTTTATTACATATGGGGGCGCATCTGCAAATATTTCTTGAAGCATAGGATATGTAAGATGAATGAAACCATGAAATGTTTTATCGATACGAGAAGACAGGAGATGAAGGATGAAACCAGGGGAAAGCTGCGAAAGTTGATTTTGGGGGGGACACTACAGTCAGGCACCGAGTATCTAAATTTGTTTCCGTCTAATGAGTGATCTGGTGTGTGTGAAGTGTGAATGCCACCTGCTGCTGGCCGGATCACACATCCTCAGCGATCCGAGCAAATGGAGGGCAACCATTAGGCGCCGAGAGGGTGACATGGCTATCAGTTGATGGATTGATGGCTGATCGACACGCCGACACGCTGTCGAAGAGGGGCAGATCGTGGCGGTTATTGGTTGCCAGCTAGTTTAGCGGGTGCCTTGGACTGCATGGCACCATCTCTTTAGCTGCTCTGCTACTTCCAATCTCCCATTATTGATGAATCAGGGGGACAATAGCATCAAGCGGTCGGCGCTTTTTTTGTTGTTTACTACTTTGACACTTATCGCGGGGAGGGAAATGGGACAGTTGGGAGAGATGGTTGGTCACCATAACCCTACTCTTGTCCCGCTTCCCTCCTTCATCTTCCTGCTTATTTACTCGCTTTCTTTGTTTTACTTTTAACCTTCCCAGCCTCTCTTTCTCACTCACACTCTCATATCAGCGCCCTCGTGGGCCCCCCCTCCTCCTCCCGGACCCTCCGATTTAATTCTCCTGCATCCCCGCTGGGCAGATGTCTCGTATTAGTGTTTCATTGACCTGCTTCGTGCATCGCCTGCTCGCGCCTTTGCTGCCTGCCTTTTCTTCCGGTCCCCACCCAGTCCTCCCTCTCTGGCCACTGGGCGATGGAGCATCACTGCTGATGCGCTGGCAGCCATGATGCAGGCAATTGAGCAGGCAGGCTCCATATTCACTGGCTGGATATCTTCCTGTTTGTTCTGCCTGAGCGGGAGGGGCGACGATGAGAGCTTTCATCATCAACAGGCTATGAAGCAAAAAGGTATAGCTTTCCCCATACTTTCCTCTCCCACAACTCCTCCCTCTCAGACATGGGGACTGACTGTCGTCCCTTGCAGGTGTCGAACGAGAAATGAAAGTATGCCATACTCAACCACATCTCGTTCCTCCGATGAACCTCACCGGCTATGATGACTTGCCCAGTCCAAGCCCTCAGCCTCGGGTATCATCGCTACAGTCATGGGTGGTTGAGGGCAGGACCCGGGCATCGCGAGCATCGAATCGAGCTAGCATGTCGCTCAAAAGGAAGTCAACTGCTCCCGTGAGGATCAGTGGACCCTCGGAGTTTAGAAGAGTCTCAATGTTCTTGACTGAACTGGATGAATATCGTCCCCTGGAGTTGAGCTTCAATACCCCAGGTAACAGGCTCCCGGATCTTCCGAGATTTGACGACTTCCCTCTCGAGCACGACCACAAGCAGGTCATTTCACGACCCCCGCAGGCTCTCTCGTCCACCGAAATGGGCCGGATATCGCAACCGCGAACTCACCGACCCTCTTCGTCGTTCCAGCTTGCGAGAAAGCCGGTCGGGTCAGGCTCCCGTCGGTCTTCATTGCCAACCCAAGAACAGCTCCAGTTATTAGAGAAGAATCCTCCCGTCACCAGTCCCTTAATCCCTCATTTTTCACAACGTAGCTCTGCGGCCACTGGCTTGACCGCAAGTGCGATTCCTTCTACCACTCCCAGGCTGGATTTAATTGGTGGCAGCACGTCCCTGGCTAGGAACGAGCTACACCGGGACACCCACAAGGCCTCTACATCCTCGCTCCCTAGGACTCCCACCAAACCCAGCCTGCAGGACAGGCCCTTACCTTCTATTCCGACTGAGGAGGATTCCCCTTCTTCAGGCAGTACGTACCACCCACCTACCACTCCCTCCGAAAGCCGACCTCCGACCACTCCCTCGGAGAACCCCAATCGAACCCCAACCCGCTCGGGACGTGTTACCCAGTGGCTCTTTCAAACGCCCACCAAGCCAAACTTCCTTTTCTCCAACCCAAGCAAAATCAGCGACAAGGGGCCATTTCGCATCCGGTCGCGGACGCTGAGCGGCTCTACGCTCGCATCAACCATTACCAATCTCACCGGAGGGCACAAGGCCACCCCGTCTCTCGCCAGCGGCACGACAGTAGCCCCAACGATGCCAACATCGAGCACTGAATCACGGAATTTTGACCTTCCTCTTGGCAGCCCATTCTCACCTAAGCAGACCTTTCCAACCGTGACAGAAGAACACAACTATCCCACAATCTATGAGGGCGAACAGCCACAGCACCAGGAGCCCGAAGTCTATGACGAGATGCTTACCCAATATTACGAGTATCGTCATTCCGCTGTTGGTGTAGCATTTTGATCTGTCCGGTTCTTTTCTTCTTTACTGTCATTCAAATTAAAGCTTTTCACTTTACCTCTCGGTCAACGGCCTTGATTTGCGTACTACCCTTTTGTCGATATTTATACCCCTGCTCATGGGAAGTATTTATCCTTTCCAGCCTTAATGATCCAGTCGCTTACAGACCCTACTTTGGAGGGTCGTTCCTATATACGCTCGCTTTCTTTACATACCCCAGCAGCAGCAATGTATCTGATACCCTCTTGGTTCTACATATGTGCTTTTCGCTTCATCTGGGCTTCAGCTAGATAATATATCATGAATCAACAAGTGTTTCTGGTCCATAAACTAGCTAGGTTATGGGCAAGGCAAATGAGGCCACAGCTGCGCAATAGAGGGACAGTTATTCTAGGAAAAAAGAAGACTAAGTTGCACAGTCAATCACAGCGCAATCCATTATTCAACCCTATTAATTTTAACTAAGAATAATACATTCCTCATTCTTCCCTATGGGACCTTAGTCAACTCAATCGCCCTTTTCCTTGTAACCCGTCGGGATGAGAAATAAACACAGCTATCACGCGTTCTGAACCGTTGACTGCAATTTGGTACTCCCTGATCCGTAGTAAGACTGAATGCCCTGTAGAATTCATCTTGAGAGTGTGCTTCTGCGGGTCGAATATCGGCACTATCAACAGTTTGCCATCGTCAGCATGTCTCAACCTCGTCGGCCAGAGTTTGTTGAGAATAGCAATATATCAGTCATCTAGTCTTACCAGTGACAAGGGGGTTGAAACCCACCTAATCAAGGGTTAAATCAACTAAAATATTAGAAGCGTCAGAGAAACTTACTTCTCGTACAGTTGTGAATGCGAGACGATAACATAACATCCTCCATATTTTTAGATCATTGTAGAGGACCCTGAAAACTGTTATCACTTTCAATATTAGTACCCTGACACTGCGCTCAATATGTCGTTACTAGGTCCAGCATTTCCCTTAGTAAGTAGCTAATCAGCGCTGGAACTCGTCGACGCCGAGTTGAGTAGTCGATCTTGAGTAGTCAGTGTTAAATAGAAATCTTTTTTATATTAATAGTATGGAACAATCCACTTTGGAAGAAGATATTATACTATGGTGAATATTCGTAAATGGTACTAGATGTTTCCTTACCATATATGTCATACTGGCTTTATATAGTAGGAAGTAGTATCTCCTGCTGAATCAACAGCAGGTCTAGCGCATTCTGAAGGGTGACTATATACTAATTAGTCCTCTGGGTTGCTTCACTAATAGTATAGCGCGGAGGCACTCGAGTACCATCGTGGCATGAGAGAATGTATATACATGCGGTACGTAAATAAATATGGCCGTACGCCCACGGAAGAAACAATTCCAGTCATTGTGGTTCAGTGATAGTAGTATCATTAGCTTTGGTGGTAGACTGGAATGTGTAGACGCCTTATGATATAGCTCCTGGGGCTCTGCTTCGGCTGGAAGAGTGTTTGGTACCAATGAACTATATCTTGTGGCTATTGCGAGGAGCAACCTCCAGTATTTGTTGGATCAATACTATCGGATCATTGTGGGCTTTGATATGAGTGTAGTACTATTGTATACTACTATCTTCTTTGGCTTGCATACATATATTGAAAGGATGATATTATATTGATCAGAGAAGATGAAAGATCGGATAGATGTAGAAAGCAGAAGATCGCGCTCAATGAGAAGGCTTAAATAGGGAGAAACCACCATGGTTGGGAATGACAGTGGCAAGTGACTTCCCAAGGCCAATGGGAGAATAGTGAAGAGCCCTGTTTGAGTGAAGTAGTAGCTGGAGTAGTATATTTACAGATCCCGTACAATATGGGATGACTGTATTTCTGATGCATCAAATGGAGCATTCTTCATGGCTAATAATTATCAACTGTCAGGATTCAACCAACGACTGATGCCTTCCTCGAAATAGCAAAATTAGATTAACTTGGAAAAGGTCAAGATCTGAGTTGGGGCCACCTGATCGCGAAAGGAATGCGGATGTTCTTGGGAAGTTGAAAACCTCCTTGACTCAAGCGCTGCTATCTGAACTTAGTTAACTGAAGCACCAGCAGAAAGTAGTAGTTTTGTGTGCGAGTAAAGTTAACCCTGTAGACGGACATCAAGCAAAGGCCAATTTAACTGGCTGAGATATGAACTACTGCCTCAGATAGTATACTACTATATCACGAAGGTGGTGAGCATTAAACTTAAGGCCTCATCTTACAGAAAGTAGACCTTCCCTTATAAAATAAGCAGAGAATGTGACATGAGCAAAGACTGGTATAGCAGTAATGTCTCTATTTGAATGTCCAGTTGCAGCTGTCCGTATCGAAGGGGCGTCTTGCTCGAAATTATATGGCATATATCATTACTTATTCTTAGTACTATAATCTTTTTAACAGCAGAAGTCCAGACTTCTCTTGGGTTGACAGTGAGAATACTTTGTGATATGAAATGAGGTTGTTTTTCGGAGGTTCCAATTCTACGTTTGTTCTGAAGATAGCAAAGAAGTGCGTATCTACAGAAAAATGTATCAAATGTGACTTGTGCCACTTCCAGGTAATATCGCCGTGTGTGGAAGACAAAGTCTCAATCGAGTGCGATGGACAAAGACAGTCTTGAATCGCTTGCATATTATTACGAATGGCAGGCACCATTTAGACTTGACACTCTGCTGAAGGGATTTCACACCATTTCTAAATATAGTAGTTGCCCTCAGATTGAAATCATATCTAAGCTAGGCTACTCCGTAATATAGAGAGAACATCTTCAAGAATTCCTCCTAAGGCCACCTCCAGGGGCATAGGCTTCAAAGTTATTGAGGATGTGTTATTACTACAGGTCTCCAATTACTACTTAGGCAAAAGTGGCTTTTGGTGGGAAACACGATGGAAGACTTTTCTAAATAGGCTATCTGTAGAGTTTGTTCTTTCAGGGTGTCATCTCTGAGTGTCAGCAATAACGCACTGTCAGGTCAACAGCGTTGTTCAGGAATCAAATGACAAATCCAGGATCTGGATCTTTTTGATTCTTACAGCTCTAATGCTCCCGGTAGGCGGGCATTCTTCAAGCGGGCGGTCCCTCAAGAATGAACATGCCAACCCTGATAAATCGGGCATGCACATTCCCAATTGCTCGCGTCGGCCAATTGGAACGTCTGGCAGTACCCGCGACCAATGCAGCTGGAGAACAGCCACGTGCTTGAAGGAGGAGAGGAAGTTGGGATCATTGCTGTCGCGCAAAGATGATGTATACCGGCCATCTCAAGGAATGATGAATACACGGCGGTTGGGATCCTTTAAGTTATCGCTCATGTCGTCTACGAGCGAGCAATTCCCCTCATGGTATCATGCTTCAGTATTCATCAATTAAGCTTTGTCGCAAACGATTCTAGTAAAGAGGCAGATCATCTTTCACCATGGGTCGCTTGGTGAACTACTTCCCCACGATAACAGCGTTTATCGCTTTTATCCTCACTTTGTTATGTCTCTTCGCAGGCACACAATTGACGGTGCTCCCAGGTGTCGATATATTCACGGTTAGTCTAAGCCCCGATCGACCCCTCTAATTGCACGTTAGTGTCTAGTCGGTCAGCTGAGATACCTCAATATAGGTTCTTTCTTCAGAACAAAGTCGAAATACGGGGATACATGACTTCTACTCCATCTATGTGATGTCCTATTGCGAAGGAGATCTCATGACAGGCAACAGACACTTCTCAAACTGCTCCAAAGCCGCATTGCCCTTTGCCTTTGACCCCTCCGTGGTGTTGTTGAATGAAACCGGTAACACCACTTCACTTTCGAACCTGGGATGGCCCGATGCCGTTACAGACGATTTCCATGCGTTCAGCATGACCAGCCGGAGTATAGGGATTTTCTACTGCATCGGAGCCGGGGCTGCAGGCTTGGCGATAGTGGGCAGATTGTATTGGCTGGTTCGGCGCGGACCACGGCAGTCCGTCATGGAATTAGCGGCATTGCTGGTAAAGAGCCCTCCCCAGACATATGATTGGGATGATCCCAGCACTAACCACGTGCTAGCTGGGGTTTATCATGCTCGGAATTTCCTCGATTATTGCGACGGTTATCGCGTTTCAATTTGTCGATCTTGTCAATGACCATGGCCGCGATATGGGTGTGAGTGCCGAGTACGGACCCCAATTTTTGGGAATGACTTGGGCCGCCACAGGGTTGATGTTGACGGGAGGCATCACCAGTTTATTGACGGTGCTGGTCGACCGGAGCCGAGCAGAGACAGGCACCCTTGCAGGTGACTGTGATGATCAAGCCAAGTCCCTCATGCACTCGGACTATGAATCAGTCAAATCCAGTGCGGAACCATCTCCCGGGGTGGAGACAGAAAAGGAGGGAAATCAGTGATGGAAAGAAGAGGAATAGGGATTGTATTTGATGGAAAGGGTAGATAGTGCGGATAGAAATGAATGGAAATGCAAGGAATAATCCAGCCAGGCTATAGAACATGAAGCTATTGGGTTTGTCTTGGGGATAAGAGGGAGCCGGATATAAAGACCCACAGAAACCCCATGAAAGGGATTCTACGGCCGTCCATTGTTGATCGCATCCACTGGGGGTAACCGACGATAGTGTGGTACAGTGCAGCGTAGCGTTGCTTGGGGGGAAGAACCGGTCACGTCACCAGTGGAGCAGGATTGGGCTCGGGTCGAATGACGAGGGCGCATGGCCTCCCTTGGCCCCTCCGGTGCTGCTCGTTCCCGGCATCGTCCAGCGCTAACAGTAGAATCTCTTTGAATTATCCATTCCATCGCTGGCCTGACACCAGCGGTGGGTCAACCCCTGGTGGATACTCGATTCGATTCCATGATGATGATGTTAACGACCGGTTGGACGATGATGATAGTCAGGGGAATGATGTAGGAGACCTGAGACCAGAACCAACAAGCAGCAGCCACCAGCCCATTATAGGTCAGCGATCGGAGTATAGGTACACAGTGTTCAGGGAAGATGACTTGTTGGAAAGAGAAACGGGTTAGAACCGGCTGGGATGAGATACTGTGAGATGACTTACAGTAGCACCACTAGTTGTACGTAGACTATTGTTAGTCCATGGCCATCGGGCCAACGGGCCAACGAGCCATTAGTTTATCGCGTCGTCAACCTCACGATGGCACAGTTGCACATGCGACAAGGACCGGATTGTCTGTGGGTGCGGAATCAACCGGGACCTTGACAGTGGCCGTGTCTGATTGGGATAGAAGGCAAAGTAAGGGGAGGCGTGCAGGGCTTGAAAATGCCCGCATGGCCAATCCGCTTTGGGCCTGCGTCATCGCCGCTCATTGGAACGGCCGGCTCTGGTCCTGTTTGGAAGGGCTTGGATTGGGCCTCATCGTGATCCATTAAGTCATAGTCAGTTAGTCTAGTTCACTTTTACTTGGATCATAGTAGTCACTGTGTGTGTCTTTTTCCCCCACTTACTGGAATTGGCCCGAACATCGTGAAAAGTCTCGGTTTCATTCACCGTTGCACTTTCCCGTTGTTTCCATCGTGACTGCCTCATTCTCTCTTATTTCGCTCATTATACTTTATATACCCCTCCATTCCCCCTCTTCTTCTCTCCATCCTCTCCTCTTTAATTCTCAACCTTCCTTTGTCTTCAACACCACTCTTCTTTTCGCGATATCAAATCACCTTTCATACTATTGATCAACTTCTTCACTTGATCAGTCTTCCACTTACTCTACCTCAGCCTTAACCCCCTTCTACTAAGTCATACTTCCACTACATCATGGGAAAGAAGGCCATCCAGTTCGGCGGTGGTAACATCGGCCGTGGCTTCGTCGCCGAGTTTCTCCACAAGGCAGACTATGAAGTGGTCTTTGTCGATGTCATGGACAAGATGGTCGAGGCTCTACAGCAGAACAAGTCGTACAATGTGACTGAAGTCAGTGAGGAGGGTGAGCACACCACCACCATCACCAACTACCGTGCCATCAACTCCAAGACCCATGAGAGCGATGTCATCCAAGAGATTGCTACGGCTGATGTCGTGACCTGTGCCGTGGGCCCCAACATTCTCAAGTTCATCGCCCCTGTCATTGCCAAGGGTATCGATGCTCGCACAGAGTCTAAGCCTGTCGCTGTTATCGCCTGTGAGAATGCCATTGGTGCTACCGACACCCTGCACGGCTTCATCAAGCAGCACACCAGCCAGGACCGCGTCGAGACCCTGTACGACCGCGCCCAGTTTGCCAACTCTGCCATTGACCGCATCGTCCCTCAACAGGCCCCCAACAGTGGCCTCGACGTCCGCATTGAGAAGTTCTACGAATGGGCTGTCGAGAAGACTCCCTTTGGCTCTGTCGGCCACCCAGACATTCCTGCCATCCACTGGGTCGACAACCTGGAGCCATACATTGAGCGCAAATTGTTCACCGTCAACACCGGCCATGCTACTACTGCCTACTTTGGTCACTTCCGGGGCAAGAAGATGATTGCCGACGCTCTGGAGGACAAGGAGATCCGTGGACTTGTTCACAAGGTTCTTGAGGAGACTGCCTCACTCATCGTGGCTAAGCACGACATCTCAGAGGAGGAGCAGAAGGAGTACGTCGATAAGATCGTCAGCCGCATCTCCAACCCTTATCTGGAGGACAATGTCGAACGCGTGGGTCGTGCTCCCCTGCGCAAGCTATCTCGCAAGGAGCGTTTCATCGGACCGGCTTCGCAGCTGGCCGAGCGCGGCATGAAGTATGACTCTTTGATGGACGCTGTCGAGATGGCTCTGCGCTTCCAGAACGTGCCTGGTGACGACGAGAGTGCCGAGCTCGCCAACATCCTCCAAGAACAGTCGGCAGAAGATGCCACCAGCAACCTCACCGGCCTGGAAGAGAAACACCCTCTGTATCCTGCCGTGCTGGAGCGGGTGCGCAAGGTGCAGCAGGGGACGAAGTAAAGGCATTGCTGTTGTTGCACACTGTCTTCTTTAATGTTCACGATTACGATTACGAAAACTGCGAAAGCGTTCCGAGTCGATCACCTGCATGTACAACTGGCCACGCCGCAGGACGGTGACAGGCCATATGGGATACGGCGAACACTGGTCGGCGCGGATATGGAGCATGGGTATGGAAACGGATTAGCATAGTCATAACATGATAATGATGTACATAGTTGCAGGCAACTAGCACGAATACATGACTGAACATGAATCTATGCCAGGTCTCACAAACAGTAACCGATTTAAATCTTAACCTGTTGCTTACAACTTACTATCCCTCCAGACGGGCTTCCTCTTCTCCACAAACGCCCTCAGTCCCTCCCTAATATTCTCCCCCTGATTCAACTTCTCCGACCACCCCTCCATCAACATCCCCGTCGCCTCCTCAACCCCAACCCCCTCCCACCCCAACTTGACTCCCTCCCGACTAACCAACACCGCATCAGGACTATTCCCCGCAATCTGCACCGCAACCTCCACCGCCCTCTCCACCACCCCTTTCCCACCATCATCACCAACAATCTCATTCACAATCCCCCACCTCTCCGCCTCCTCTGCAGTAACTTTCCTCCCCGTCAACGCCATCTCCATCGCCCTCTGCCGTCCCACGATCCTCCCCAGCCGCGGCAACGCCCCCGCCCACGCCACCACCCCGCGCTGCACCTCCGGCAACCCGAAATACGCTTTAGAAGAAGCGATCACCATGTCGGCGTTGAGCACCATCTCGCATCCGCCCCCCAGACAGAGCCCGTTCACTGCGCAGATGATAGGTTTCTTTCCGCTCCGTCGGGAGAGACCCCCGAAGCCGCTGGGGGGCATGCCTGGGGTGGTGGGGGTGGTGGTGGATGATGATGTGGGGGTTTGGACGGTGGTGTTCCATTCTGTATATTATAGGTGAGTATCATGCTGAATGAATAAGGGAGAGAATGTTGGTGAGGTGAAGAATGGGGTAAGGGTAAGGGTATACCTTTAAGGTCTGCGCCCGCGCAAAACGCCCTCCCGGAGCCGGTCAATATGCCTACTCTTATTGAGGGCTCATTGTCCATCCAGGTCCAGATGGCGTGGAGGTCGTGGTGGCCCGCGGTGGAAATGCTGTTTAGTGCTTTGGGTCGGGAGAGAGTGACGAGGAGGACGTGTGGGTGGGGGAGGGAGAGGGTTATGGTGTTTGAAGTGGGGGTGGGGAGGGTTGGTGCCATTTTCTTTTCTTTTTTACCCTTCTTCTTTGAGAATTGTATGGGTTTGGGTATGGTGAGGGTTATGGTTTCAAGGTAGGTAGGGGGAGGAGTGGTGTTGTTATAAAGGTGTTTGATTGATTGACTACGGGACTTTAATCATGCCGAGGTTCGGTCGGATGTTATACTTAAGGTAAGCTGGTTAGTGGTTAGATTGGAATGCGGAGAAGACGGACGGACTTGCCGCTAGACTAGTCGGTTCTGTGGTTAGTCCGGTGGGTATCGGTTCCGATTATTGTCTCCTGTTTTATGGTTGACTGTAGCTAGTTAGTAGCTACGTGGAAGTTGTAAAGAATAAAATAAGGTCTGTTTATTTTATAGTTAATTGAAGGATTAATTCGTCCCTTGTATAGATAAACTATATGTCCATCTACTTAATCACTTAATCAAATCCGTAAATCGTATCATCTACCTCACAACGCCGCAACTCCTTACACAGAACCACGTGGTATCCTGCTCATGCAAATCAGACGCTCAGCTCTTGTTGATCCAGCCGCTGTGTACCATGAAATCGTAGATTCGACTCGTCTTGGTACTGTCGACCTGTAGAAATCTTTGTCAGAATGCTATACGTCTCTGTATGTTGGCAGAGGGGAAAGAGGGTGGGAGGGCTACCTTGCAAATAGCTCGCGCGTCCTTCTTCTTTAAACTGCCGCCCTGCTTCATCGCCTCTTTCAATAAAGTCTCCTTAATTACTAGGTACGGCTTGGGCTGCATGTGCAACACATTGCACACCTCGACCTCCTCCTTGGTCAGCAGGTGCAGATCCGGTGCTCCCTCGTTCTCCAGCTTCCACGGAATCACTCCGTTCAGTGGCTGGATCACAAATTTGGTCTTCACTGGCTGCGGCGTGCTGATCCCGTCGCCATTGGTGGCTGCAAACGCCCGATCAAAATCGTTCATCGGCGGGTTGACAGGCTCTGGTGCTTTAGGCGCCCCGGACGCCTTTTGTAGGCGGAGAGGAAGCTCCGGGGTCGTCAGCTGACTGGCAGCGGACGGCTGTTCTGGTTGCTGCGACTGCTTCGTTGGTCGCGTGCTGGCGAACCGATCAAACGAGCCCTGCGGCACCATCCGCTGTGCCCGCTGTTGCTTCTCCTGTTCGTATTTCTCTCCGCCCTTGAGATCACCGATACCCATCTGGCGCCACTCCTGGAGCTGCGTGATGGCTAGCCGCAGGTTGTGCTCGTACTCGAGACCCTTGTTGAACTCTTCAAAATCATCGTGGTTCATCATCCGGGCAAACGGCTTCGCCTTGTTCAGCAAGTCGCGCTCCTCTTTCGTGCGCTTCTTCTCCAGTGCCGTGTTCTTGCGGTACTCGAGGAGGTTGTGCTCGAAGAGGATCTTCTTGCGCTCCGTACGCGCCGTAAGCCGCGAGTTATAGATATCCACCACGGTCATCTTCAATTCCATCTCCGCGTCTGTCTCGCCGTTCGCCGTCTCGCCCGCGCCAGGCTCAAATGTCATGTGCTGCACCGCTTCCTCAGCTTCGTTCATGAACTCTGTCTCAAATTCCAATCGACCCGGCATATAGCCCTGCACTTCGTGACAAGCCGGTACACTGGCAGTAGGCTTCTGCTTCGGTGTTGTGGGTGGAGCTGCCTTGGCCGCCTCTTTGCGCTCTTCAATGCGGCGTTTCTTCCGCGCCTGGAATTCTTCCTTCGATATGGCCTCCGAAAGGCGCTTGTCGTCCGGATCGGCGCGTTCCGGTAACGGGAAGTTCGGGCTATCGATATAGGCGCTGATGTAGTGGTCGCGAACCTCCTCCTTGGTGCGGTAACCACCAATGTGGTCTGCAATGTCCGCCCATGATCCCAGTCCGTAAATCTCGGCGCCTTCCAACAGCAGAAGCTCCTCGTCCGCACCCCAGTCCTCCTCGAAAATCGGGACTGAGTTCTGTTCAATCACCTGGAATGGATGCGTTGATGGGTCATGATTCTTGGATTTCTCTCCGGCAGCGAAGCAGGGGACGCAGAGATCGTATTCGTGGCAGGCGGGATGGGCGCAAGATACGCGAACCTAGAAAGAGACCAATAGATTAGGTTTAAGGCCGACAAGAGGCGAAGATTCTTAGAACACGGATCGCAGACTGTACCGTCGAAGTCACATCAACCGAGCAGATATCACAGTGATACTTGGTGCCCGCTTCAGTGCCGCGCGAGGCGGTCTTCTTCCGTATTACACCCATCGGTCGCGGGTCCCTTTCATCCTCCAATGTTCCCGGATCCGTTTCGACCACACCGACACGCCCTCCAGTGAAATGAGAGGGCAAATTGAAACTAATGAGAAAAGAGTGATGCGCGTCGGGTATGAAGGTGATGGTCCGGAGAACGACGGTAGCGCAAAGGGATGTACGTCTCCGCAGTCGATGAGCGGGGGGAAATGCCGGGGAAACAAAGGTGGAGTAACCTTGAGGGCTCAACGTCAGGTTGGTCCCAAAAAAGTCGATCCAGCACAGACAAGAACCGTAATACCAACAAGGTTTCTGGGGATGGCTGAAGGATTGTGATAGTAGCAGTTTGTAGTGAACAGGAGACTGGTCGCGTATCGGCGGACGGACGATTCGAGGTTCTGGGGGTGGGCGGTGGCTAAGCTCTGAGGCTAGTGCACTTTGTGGTTACTTGATCGGGACTAGACTACGATCTGGGAATGCACCGCCTCAGGGTGACAAAGATTCATGCCCCAGGCACACATTCAGGCAACGGGGTTCCTGGACCAATGAAGGACGGAGTGGCGGCGACTTATTCTATTCAGAGTTCAGCCTCGCTCAGTCCCTTTCCCACCTTCATTCATTCACCCCCTCTTCCCTTCCCCCCCCCTCCTACTCCTCCTCCCCCCATTTCCCAATTCTTTCCCCCCCAATTCGCCTTATCAACTGTCTCTCCCTAAAAAAGTCACTTCCCGGGTCGATCCTCCTTCTCGTCGTTCCATCGTGTCCCCGACCCTGGTTCTACTTTCATCATCATTTCGTTTGTTCTTCAAGCGTCTTGTACAGTTTGCGGGTGTTCCCCTGTTCCCGCCCGATCGGTGGTTCCTGAAACTACTTACTACTACTACTACTTACTTACCCTCGCCCTCCTCATTTCCTCTCTCTCCCTCCCCTCTCTTCTCCTCCCTCGTTTTTCTGTGTCGCTGACTGACCGCTGTGGCTGTGGCGGTTCTGCATATTATCACTGCACTTGACTGGTCTGGCTCGTTCTGCCCTTCTTCTCTGCCAGGCCTCCGACCCAGTTGTTGGCCTCCTATTCCTCTCTCTCCTTTTCCTCTTCCTTAAAACCGTCGGAAGACTGTTCAAATTGATCCTCTCTTTTCCTGTTCCTTTCCTCTCTCTCTCCTCCCTTTCTCCAAACATATACACACCCTGGATTCGCTTGTTAGAACATCCCTATGACAATGTCGTGGAAACTCACTAGAAGTATGTGCGATGTTTATGCCCGGTTGTGTTTCCTTTGTCCCGGCATATCGGATGCTAATGAATTAATTCCCTCATACAGAACTAAAGGAGACGCACTTGGCTCCTTTGACCCAAACATTCACCCGATCCTCCTCCACATCCACCATTAAAGGTGATTCTGGCGAAGAGACCCCCGTTGTTTCGCAAACTCCCAGTATCTCCACAACAAACTCCAATGGAATCAGTATGTTGTTCCCATTCTCTTCAGTTCTCTGCCGACCGTCTAACACTTTCCTAAAGACGCCTCGGAGTCGCTTGTCTCCCCGCCCGTGGCCCCTGTCAAGCCCGGAATCCTGATCGTCACCCTCCACGAAGGTCGAGGCTTCTCTCTTTCCCCCCACTACCAACAGATCTTCAACTCTCATTTCCAGAGCAGCGGTTCCTATGGCATGCGTCCAAGCTCTTCGTCATCCCACTCGGCACACGGACAGGCCGCCTCCTACGTCCCCAGCGGTCGCCCTCAATCCACCAGCGGAGGTATCAATGCCGCTCCGACCTCCCACGGTCGTTATTCGACCAAGTACCTCCCTTATGCCCTTCTGGATTTCGAAAAGAACCAGGTTTTCGTCGACGCCGTTTCTGGTTCCCCCGAAAACCCCTTGTGGGCTGGAGACAACACGGCCTATAAGTTTGATGTGTCGCGCAAGACGGAATTGAACGTTCAGTTGTATCTGCGGAACCCCACGGCTCGTCCTGGCGCTGGTCGCAGCGAGGATATCTTCCTCGGCGCCGTCAAGGTACATCCTCGTTTCGAAGAGGCTCAGCCCCATGCGGAGGATCCCAAGTCCAAGAAGACGCCGCAGGAGCGCCAGCTGGGCCAGCTGGGCGCCGAATGGCTGGATATGCAGTTCGGCACCGGTTCCATCAAGATTGGTGTCTCGTTTGTCGAGAACAAGCAGCGCAGCATGAAGCTGGAAGACTTCGAGTTGTTGAAGGTTGTGGGTAAGGGTAGTTTCGGCAAGGTCATGCAGGTCATGAAGAAGGATACGGGTCGGATTTACGCCCTCAAAACTATCCGCAAGGCGCACATCATCTCACGGTCGGAAGTCACCCACACCCTCGCCGAAAGATCCGTGCTCTCTCAAATCAACAACCCTTTCATCGTCCCTCTCAAGTTCTCCTTCCAGTCTCCGGAGAAGCTGTACCTCGTCCTTGCTTTCGTCAACGGCGGTGAGCTGTTCCATCACCTTCAGCGCGAGCAGCGCTTCGATATCAACCGGGCCCGGTTTTACACTGCCGAGCTGCTCTGCGCGCTGGAGTGCCTGCATGGTTTCAAGGTCATCTACCGTGATCTCAAGCCTGAAAACATTCTTTTGGACTACACTGGCCACATTGCTCTGTGCGACTTTGGTCTGTGTAAGTTGGACATGAAGGATGAGGATCGCACAAACAGTAAGATTACTCCTGCTCCCAACCGGAACTCGTCTAACCTTCTACACAGCGTTCTGTGGTACCCCTGAATACCTCGCACCCGAGCTTTTGCTTGGAAACGGATACACAAAGACCGTTGACTGGTGGACGCTGGGTGTCCTCCTTTACGAAATGTTGACGGGTCTTCCCCCCTTCTACGATGAAAACACCAACGATATGTATCGGAAGATCCTTCAGGAGCCCCTCACTTTCCCCAGCACGGACATTGTTCCCCCGGCCGCTCGGGATCTGCTGAGCCGACTGCTCGATCGCGATCCTCAACGTCGGTTGGGAGCCAACGGCGCAGCGGAGATCAAGTCGCACCACTTCTTCGCTAACATCGATTGGCGCAAGCTTCTCCAGCGGAAGTACGAGCCCAGCTTCCGTCCGAACGTGGTATGTAACCCTTTCTTGTGGCTGACGTTATGATGGCGATAATGACTAACCTTTGCAGATGGGCGCTCGCGATATTACCAACTTCGACCGGGAGTTCACCTCCGAAGCACCTCAAGATTCGTACGTGGACGGTCCCATGCTGTCGCAGACTATGCAGCAACAGTTCGAAGGCTGGTCTTACAACCGCCCGGTTGCCGGTCTCGGCGACGCTGGTGGCAGTGTCAAGGATCCCTCTTTTGGTAGCATCACCGAGTAAAAAACTGATACATCATCAATCGACTCACTTGAACACCATACGTCCCTTCAAGACATAAAGGGAAATTGTTTGAGACAATTCCTTGCTTTCTCACCTTTACTCGTGCATATTCTCTGCATAGCTCGAGCACTTGCTTCACTGCTGGTTCTCCCCTGTTTTCCCTCTTAGCACAAGTGGTATATGGTATCTTTCTGTTGGAATCCATTCTCTGTGGCGGTGATCTCGGCTGAGCGCTTGTGTTTTTCTATCCTGGTTTGCATTCAAGATACAATTGAGGCGGGTCCCTTTCGTGCATTTCTCATTTACTGTCATTATCACACCTCTTTTGACTGCCGCATTATTTCACAAATTTGTCTCGGGCTTGCGTCAGTGATTTGCTTCCTTTCGAACAACAGGCGGACGGCACAGGTAAAGCGAAAAGCTCCCACATTCTAGCTCTCTGCACAGGCCCTCTGTATGCCTGATGAACCGGCCTCGTTGTTCTGTTTCAGATCTGCTGGTCCGATCCTTTGCTGCTCCCGCGGAATACGGATCGCTCCTGGGGAAGCCAAATCCATTTGGGATCGATCTACATATGAAAGTACACATTTGAGCGGTCCTCGATTTAGACCATTTAGCTGTTCCTTCTCATGTTACTGTCGAAAATTTTTGTCTGGGTTCTGCTCTCTTTGCGCGCTGGGATGGACTAAACCAGTTGACGGTAAGGGTGTTTTGATTTGACATGGCTGGCTCATAGACAATGGGATTACTATCTACAACTGAATCTCGTCACACAAACAATCATAGTGTGGTAGCTTATACTATCGTACTGTCCTAATCATCTCACCATACGCAGAAAAATGGGACACAATATTATGATCATCACTTCAAATCGTTAGAACAAGGGGTGATAGATACAGGTAGTAGAATAGAGGACTGAACCGAAGAAACATACAATGTTCAAATATAAAAAAGGGGATGAACATGAGATTGAATCATGACGATAAACCAAGGCAGATGTAAGAAAAAAAAAGGACAAAACATAGTTCTAGAAAGATGAATAAAGTTATGTAAAAAAAATGAGCAAGCAAGCTAGATAAGAGTAAGTAGGAGGGTTGTCAACGGTACATGGAAATAATTTTTCCTCTTCTCACTTCTCTTCTTCCCACTCCTGCAGAAATTAAAGGAAAAGCCTCGCACACGCTCGCTCCTAATCCTTCTTCACCTTATACAACCATCGTCGATCATGCCTCAGTTTCTTCTTCTTCTTCGGCCTCTTCCTCTTCGGCCTCGACTTCGGCTTCAGCTTGAGCTTCCACCTCGGGCTCACCGTTACCTGCCGAGACGGCATTGCCGTCCTCATCAGCGTGCACGTCGATCAGAGACTCTGAGGACGGGGGCTCAGGAACAACTCCCTCCTTCTCTAGACGGAGGTATTCATCCCACTCCGGGAAGAGGTCATCGTCCGCGGCGAGGTCAGGGCAGCCCGGGGGGATACCGATGAGACGGGCGATCTTGGTCTTTCCAGAGCCCTCGAGAGACTCTTTCCATTGTGCGACGAGAGCAGGGGCACGGGAAGGCTTGTAGGTCTGTGCGAAGAGAACGGATTCGGCCAGACGGTTGGTACGCACCAGGAGGTCGATGCAGCCGTCGACGTCGCCGAGGGACCAGAAGGTGGAGAAGGCGACGTTGTGGAGGCCGGCTTCCGAGGCTTGCTCGGCCAGCTGACGGAGACCGTCCTTGTTGCCGCTGGCAGTGTGCAGAAGGAGGAGAGAGCCGACGTCCTTGGCGTTGGTGAAGCATTCTTGGGCCAGGGCCAAATTCCATCCTGCCAAGGCGGCATCTCCGACGGTCTTCCACTTGTGCTCGTTGTTGGCTTCGCGGGCAATTTCCAGGGCGATGTCGAGGTTGCTGAGCCCGAGTGCCAGCTCGAACCGGTGCTCTTGGTCGGTTGCAACTTCAAGGGCCATCTCCTTGTAGCCTTGGCCTTCGAGGAATCGTGCAACCTTGTTCATCTGGTCCTGGGGAACGTCCTTGAGCAGCTCAGCTGCCATGTCCATATCACCACGCAGCACCACGGTCTGGTACTCGACCATGCTGAGGGAGAGACCGAAGGAGACGACGTTGACGTCCTTGTCGGCAAGGTAGACTCTGCCATCGCGGGGCAGGTAGCCCAGGACGTACATGCCCTGGTCGAAGTGAGAGATGGTGTAGGTCTGGTCACCGACCAGGTAGTTCAGGCGGTTCGTCGAATTCGTGTAGATGAAGCAGTCTCCAACCCATTGACCTGTGCGGACGGACTCGTTGATGTCGGTGACAACTTCGAAGGCGGACTCCACTCCATCCTCGTCGGCTTCACCGGCGTTCAGACCGTTGACGTAGTTCTCCCTGGAGAAGCGGAGGACGTAGAAAGTATCCTCGCAAGCAAGGGTCACCAGCTCGCCAGACTCGGACCAGTAGACCTATTTGAGGTGTGAGTGAAAGGGCGTCTAAATTTCTTAGTTGGTGGATACTTACAGCCTTGGGGTCGACTTCGATGCGGCGGACCAAGTTACCCGTCTCCCAGTCGAACATGCCAATACCTCCTTGTCCCTTAACACCAAGAAGCACACCATCGGTAAGACCCTCAGCCTGGAAGCCCACGTCCAGACCACCACTAACTTCCTTGAAGTTCTTGAAGATCTTGACGCTGGTCGTGGACTCCCGGATAGCGTAATCGTTGCTGTTGTCCTTGGAGCCCCATGCGAAGTCCAGGGCCTGTCCAAAAGCCTTGTTTCGCCAGGCAAGGGCAGTGTAGATGATGTACTCGCCATCACCACATACCGAAACGAAACGGCCGTTGGGGGAATGAGACAGCGTCTGGGGATAGACCTCGCAAGATCCCAACTCCTTAGTGGGAAGAGACAGTGGTGCTCCGTCCTTGATGCTGGCATCACCACCCTTGATCACAGTGGAAACGACCTCGTTGTGTCTGGCCCAGATGATCTTTCCTGAACCGTCCATGGAAACCGCCGGCTCCTCTCTGCCCATCTTCACAACCACCGCACCATCGTCGAAACCCATCGCAACACCCTGTCTGCCACGCTGGTAAGCGATACACCAGGCACGCTCCAAGCCATAGCTTAGCGACTGCTCCAGCCTGTATGTGTTTGCATGCCAGAGCTTGATAGTTCCATCCTCCGATCCGGAAATGATAACCGGCAACTCCGGGTGGTAGCAGGCAAACGAAACGTTACTTGTGTGTCCTTCCAAAGTTGCAATGAGCGCCTTCGTCGTGTAATCCCAGATCTTGACGGTCCTGTCGTCTGATGTCGTAAGAAGGTATGGCTTATCCGCTTGAGGGTAGTAATCGACATGGTTGACACCCTTGGTTTCATGGGCTTCCAGGGTGAAGTTGGCGTGAGGCGAGCCAAGGCTCCAGATCTTGACGGTACGGTCCAAGCAAGCGGAGGCGAAGGTGTTCGTATCCTTGGGGTTGATAGCAAGCCCCATCACGTAGTGGCTATGGCCCTCGTAAACCTGGACACACTTCCAGCCCCTCTCCCAGTCCCACAGCTTGATCGTCATATCATCGGACGCCGTAAGAACAAACGGCTGGGTGGGGTGCACTGCGATGGAACGAATGTAATCCGGATGCGCTTCAAATGAGGCAATCTTCTCGGAGGTGTTGTAATTGTAGACGCGAAGTTGGAAGTCATCGGAACCGCAGACAATCCAGTTCTTGCGAGCGATGAATCGACCGGCTCGTACAGGGACATCGGTGAGTTCGAAAGTTTTGATAATCGACTAGATATTTCAGCAATCAGCAGTGCATCATAGCAACTCCTTGTCTACACAACTCACCTGAGTCTCGTAAGACCAGATGTATACATGGCCTATGTCGAATTAGCACATCACATTCGATGATTTCCTCCACTCGCTACCGTCACGCACCGCTATATAACGTTGTGAGGATCTGAAAGCCATTAGTATTGATCGACGGATTGCAGCGATTGAGTACTCACCCATGGCTCTGTGGGATGGAAGTCAATGCCCTTCACCCGCTCGGAGCGGGCGAACAGCTGTCTCTGTTAGGCCACAACAACAGTCAGCATCCGTATAATTGTTTCCCGAGATTATATCCTCTGCACGCCACAGCCTCGTATTGAACTAAGGGCTTTAGACCCCGCATTATAGCCCGTACCTTGACATCCAATTTCATGTTGTGTGGGGAAGGAGAGTCGCGACTATGTGCGGCGTCGGAGAACGGCCTGAGAGAAGGAGGGGAAACCAGGCCACGAGCCGCTCAAACAGCCAGCCCGTCGATGCAAAGGAGTCCCGAGAAGCAGGTAGATGAGAGCGCAAAGAAAGAAGGAAAGTCCCCGACCGGAATGGCCAGCAAGGTCAACGAAGATGTTCAGGGACTGGCAGCGATGTGTCCACAAGGAGACGGAATCCCGCCAGCTATCTGGAACCGGCTAGCCATATGGGGCTCACCGCCTACGGTTTGTGATTCCATCTGAGCATCAAACATTAACCCTGCATCACTTCAAGATATAGATGCTTGTGGTTGCCTTTCTGTTTGTAGATACTCTGGGAAGGGAATTATTGGGTGCAGATGCGACCATTTCAAGCACCCCGTCGGGGTGAGTGCAGTAGTCATCAAGTAAAGCAATGAACTATACACATCACACGCATCACTTGCACCGGCTCCCTTAGTTTCTTTCTTCAAGGAGACACTTGTAACCAGATAAACGGAATCTATCACCAATTCTATGAAAGTAACCCCATAAAAATGAAATTGGCCTGGCATTGGCATCGAATTTTGTTTCACACAACCATAAGATAATAATTACAAGCAGATGGGGAATCTAGTTTCGGATCCTCCATTCATGAGAAAACCATTCTATGCTTACTCGGTCTTGCGCTCAAAGTAAGACCACTGGCCGGGTCTGGGCTTCTCGGAAAGCTCCTCCCAACTAAGCTAACGTTAGCATCTCTGGCTTCAATCAAAAACTTGTCAATCGGTCAACTTACGCGGAAGTCTTGTACAGCTCGTCAACAACCTTCAACTCGCCCTCGGCAACCTCAATGACCTCCTCAATCAGACCGGCGCCAATCTGTCTCTCAATTTCGGCAATCCTAAGAGAATTGGTCAGCATCTCCACGAAACGGTAGCATAGCTCAAATATTATGTCACATACTGCTCAGCCTCCAGGGCGGGCTCGTTCTCCCACTTCATCTGTGCGGTGTAGAAGTCGGATTCAGCAGTGGGCTTGGTAGAGTCCTCAATGGCCTGGTGCCACCGTGCTTCTTCCTCTGCCGTACGAGCGGGACCCTCGGTAGTAGGTTCGATGCTCTCTCCATCCCATTCCTGACCACGGGGGTTGTCGGTACCGTCGTCACGCTGCCAGGCGGCATATGTACCGTCAGGACGGCGAAGAGAGGCGAAGCGCTCGGGCTCTTCAGCCACGGCCTTCTTCACACGCTCCAACCAAGCATCGAATCCGGGCGGCTTCGTGGACTCGACGATCTGCAGGCGGTGGCGGGTCAATGCTTCGGTAGACTGGCGGTAGACGGAGGACTCGGGGAAGGCCTTCAGCTTGTCCAGGGTGGACTTGTAGAGGAAGATCAAGGTCGGGCGAGGGCTAGGGTGAGTGACGAGGCCGGTCAAGCCGGTAGGAGCGAAAGGCTCCAAGTAGCGAGCCGGCTTCACACCGGCGAGCAACCGGAATGTAGACCTCATTATGACTGGAGGTTGTGTAATTGGGTATAAGGGTCGGGTGGTGACAGACCCAATGGCAGACGATAAGCGGGAATAGCGGCGCTGTCAGTCGTCAAGATACCACACTGGATCGGGATCGATGCGCGAAGGGTTGAGGTCCCGTGTCGGGGCGCGGAGAAACCGTGGCGCCGGGGGGACATTCTCCCTCAGTCTCTCCCTGCGGCTCTCGTGAGCACCTCACTTGGTCGGCTTATCACTTTCTCTTGTAGGAGTGTTCTTCCTGCATTCTTTCTCTCAAAAGAGCCTGCGGATCGCCTCCGCAGTAGTCTCTGAGCCTAGCTCACCTTTTTCTTCTTCTTTTACTCAGCATTTGTCTTGCTGATATCTCTTTCGCCCCCTCCAACAAGGGGTACATTCAAGCGTGTCCCTTAGCGATTCTAGACCGTCGTTAGTTCAATGTGCCACCTGTGACGCCCCGTCCTGACTTCTTCCACTACTCCTTCGACCCCCGAAATTCGAACCGTCCCTCTTTATTCAGTCACACATCTAAGGTCAAAGACCTCACGCTACAGCCAGCATGAGGGTCTCTTTGCTGGCGTGGTCCCTACTCTCTCTCTTCTCGATTCCCGCCTTAGCCGCCCCCTCCGATAATGTCTCCCCCAGCCATCACCTCGTAAAGAGAGGCGACTCCGACGTGAAGTCGGAGGGCCAGTCGACTACCTTCAATGGTATTGAGGTCCCGCCTATGAAGGCTTTGACTCCCGACAACTTCGATGACACGATCAAGGACGGCTACTGGTATGTTGTCTCTTCATTCTACACGTACCGTTGGTCCTCCAGAAAGCTGACAAGAACCTAGGTTCGTCAAGCAATACTCTCCGTCCTGCCCACACTGCCAGAAGATTGCCCCTGCATGGCAGACGCTCTATGAGTTCTACTACGTGAGTTAATCTCTCGCGCATTGAGTCAACATCGCTCCTTACCAGCAGCATCCACTAATGTCCCACTAGACCTCCGATCCTTTGTCCTCGTCGTCTTCCAAGTCATCCAACACCGATTCGCTGAACTCATTCCATGGCTTCTACAACTTTCATTTCGCCGAGATGAACTGTCTCGCGCATGGCGATCTTTGCCGGAAACTCGACGTCAAATACTTCCCCACCTTCGCGCTGTACCACAATGGTGAACTGGTTGAACAGTACACTGGAAAGAAGAGTATGGAGGGGATCAGCGAGTTCGTTGAGGAGAAGCTGGAACAGATCAAGCCTGGTTCGCGGCCTGCCCAGGGTCTCCACCTCCCCAAGCCTGGCGACAAGGGAGTGGATACTCAGGCTCAGCCCGAGGCGCCCGTCGCCAAAGATAAGGATCGTGAGGCGGGCACCAAGGCCGGAGAAAAGCACAACGAGCAGGCTGCACAACTGGCCGAGGAGGAGACACCCGCAGACAAGACGTCCAAGTCCAAGCCTAAGCCCAAGCCGGCCCCAGCAAACCCCCAGGGTATCTCTGTCCCTCTCACCGCGGAGAGCTTTCAGAAGCTGGTCACCACTACTCAGGATCCTTGGTTTATCAAGTTCTACGCACCCTGGTGCCACCATTGTCAAGCATTGGCTCCCAATTGGCGGGAAATGGCAAAGGAGATGCAGGGTGTTCTCAACGTGGGCGAAGTGAACTGCGATGCGGAATCCCGACTTTGCAAAGATGCCCGTGTCAGCGGCTTCCCGACGATGTATTTCTTCCGCGGTGGAGAGAGGGTTGAATATACCGGTCTCCGTGGCCTCGGAGATTTGGTCAGCTACGCCAAGAAGGCTGTTGATGTTGGATCCGGTGTACAGGATGTCGATGCTACCACTTTCAAGGAGTTGGAGGAGAAGGAGGATGTCATCTTCCTGTACTTCTATGACCATGCGACCACCTCGGAAGATTTCGAAGCTCTCGAGCGCCTGACCCTTAGTTTGGTCGGCCATGCCCGGCTTGTCAAGACGAACAGCGCTGCTCTTGCGGAACGGTTTAAGATCTCGACCTGGCCACGCCTCCTTGTGTCCCGCGACGGTCGCCCCAGCTACTACAATGCGCTTGCTCCTAAGGATATGCGGGACTTCCGCCAAATTCTTAATTGGATGCGCACTGTGTGGCTGCCCATTGTTCCTGAGCTCACTGCCTCAAATGCACGGGAGATCATGGATGGCAAGTATGTGGTCCTTGGCATCCTGAGCCGGAAGCACTCGGATGAGTTCCTTCAATCGAAGCGAGAGCTCAAGAATGCCGCCCTTGAGTGGATGGACAAGCAGACGCAGTTGTTCCAGTTGGAGCGTGCTGAGCTGCGTGACGCTAAGCAGCTGCGGATCGAGGAAGCCGAAGACCGTAATGACCAGCGCGCCTTGCGGGCCGCCAAGAACATGCGCATTACTATCCGCGAAGATGACAAGAAGCAAGTCGGTTTCGCTTGGATTGATGGCGATTTCTGGGAACGGTGGCTCAGAACCACATACGGCATCGACGTCGAGAACGGTGAACGCGTGGTCATCAATGACCAGGATGTAAGTGGCTACACCAGAATAGTTAATCATCTGCTAGGACTTGAAGCTAACCTTTTTTCTAGAACCGGCGCTACTGGGATACGTCTTCCAGCGGAGCTTCTATCATGGCTTCCCGGACCTCCATCCTTGAGACCATCCCCTTGGTCATCGCCAACCCACCGAAACTTACGCCCAAGTCCACAGTCGGTACCTTTGAGTCTGTCTTCTTCTTCACTCGGGCTTTCATCAGCGGTCACCCGATCATCTTCTTTATTATCCTGACGCTTTCGGTGGCTGGTGCTACAATTGTAGCCCGGGGAAGGAGTCTTAGACGCGGGGCTCGTGGCGGAATACTCGGGGTTACTGGTAACACCGGTGGCGGTTTCTTCAACCTGGATGGAAAGGAAGGTCTTCTGAACGGTGGATCGACCGGCAAGGTTGATTGATCCCATAAGATGGGCATTGTACAGTTACTTCTTTTTATACCTTTTTCCACGCCCTAATTTCGTGTCTATCTTGGACGTTTACTGGGTTGCTATATGTTTACCAGGATCTCTGGGTTCTTCATATTGATGATTCTATCCTATACTATTGTCTGTTGTTTTGTCCCGAATGGTGTTAGAATATGGCGCTACTGTTGTACACAAATTCCTTTTGAAACTTTCACTGTCTTCTAGTTGGCCATACACAAACAAAAAAGTGTGCATAATAGTCAGGTCTTCTAAATGATCTTTCCAACGGATGCTTTGCTGCAGTAGAGGTTGAATGCTTCGACTCATGCATTTCAATTGTAGACGTAAATGGTGGCATGAGCAGTGGAAATGCGCGGCCTCTGATTTGACCAATCATAATATCACGTGAATGCCAATTGCCGGTCGCTGATTGGTTATCGGAAGCCGCAAGCACTCAACGTCGCGGAGTCTCCCGGTTTTCGTCGACAGCCTCAGACTTCAAGTGCAGCTGCCGTCATCCTTTGCTGGAGCAATTGTCGTTGCCGGACGTGCTTCTTTAGACCCAGTCAATATGGTATGTATTTCTCCAGAGATTCTTCGTGTGGCATTCACCCTACCAGTGTTCTGTCGGGTTCTTTGAGCTTGCCCACTGTTCAACTGCGTCGGGAGCCGTTATCCATATTACTATGATAGCAACTTGAACCCTGTTTGGGCACAAGTGAACCAGTGCTGATCTCGTCTTCTCGCCGATAGGTTTTCTCTCAGACTCTCCGCCGCGCCGCCGCCCAGAGCGCCGGTGCCTACCGCTCCCCTTTCGCTCCCAAGTGAGAACCCCCGATATCCCATCTTCGGTCGACATACGAATACACAAGGTGTCAATGCTGGCTTGGGTTGGGTCAATGAGGCAGGGTCCCTGCTGCTAGCTCTGGGTACTGCGGACTGCGTTTGGCAAGTCTATCCATACTGCTGCCATACCCTGCCTCTGACGAGAATACAAGATCCAGCTAGAGAGGCACCAATCCAGCCGGGACTGCAAGTGGTATATGGAAGCGACATGCTGACTGTGTGGCATAGGTACCACACTCCCCTTCACTTCCACGGCCTTACCACCGGCCTGGCTACCAAGTAGTAAGTTCCCCCTTAGGTTCCAAGACTACCTCTCGTCTTTGGCTTCCTGGCAGGTCAGCTTACACGTTGGGCACATCTAGCGCTACCATTGCTGGCACCTTCGGTGTCGCTGCCGGTACCTTCGCCCTCTTCTTCTTCGGCGAGATCCCCCGTGTTCGCCGCGACATCCTCCAGAAGGTTCCTTTCCTCGATGAGTACTTCGACCGCACGATCGCTCCCGAGGACAACGTAAGTACCTTCCCCTCATACCGCTCCAGTGGCACCAGCAACTAGGGTTAAGAGTTTTGCTAACAATCGTCTAGCCCTTCTAAATTGGTGCCGTATGGGATATGCTTTTCCGACCATCTATAAGAACCCACCCAGTGTGGGTATGCTACCTAGTGGATAGATGGTGAAGAAAAGAGGGTGCTGTACGTGTAGAATAGCGATGAGTTTCTGATAGCACATAGACACTGGCTGCTTCATTCATTTTTTTCAGTAACATTAAGACGCACTGTCTGTCTGTGTCTGCGTCAGACTGCCAATGGCTCTCGAGGAGCACATGCATGCCTTGTAGCCTCAGGCTCTGAACATAACTCCCGCCCCAGATACATTAGGCTTCTTCCTTTATTCCTCCCCCCAACTACAGCGTTGATATTTACGTCTATACATGCACAACTTTGGGCCTATGGACTGAGCTTTACCATTAGCCTCAAGACTTCCGTCACTGGACCAGTCAGGGCTAGTCCTTCTATCTCTGGCGCCGGACTACAGGAACGCATTACAGCACCGTTCGAGTGCTGCGCAGCGCAGTCTCAGGTCGACTATCGCTGATAAACTCCGAATAGTCACAAATTCAGTTCCTCAAGCCACCATGGACCTTCGCGCAAATGTATGAACGATGTGGCTTGAAAGGATTTGGAGGCTGCCATTCGCGAGAACTCACTGGATGAAAGACCAGTAAGGAGACTGGAATCATATGCAAGGTAATAGTGGCCCCCGTGATGTCCATGCAAGTTGTATGCCGGGGCTGATTCATGAGTCTATGCTTCGTCTAGGGACCACCGACTAGCAAGCACTTTGTAAACACACTATAGCTACGATGAGACGCTGATAATGAACGAAATCAACCCCGCTACTCTCATAAAGGCAGGTATAGCCTGCCAAATCAGCAGAGAGCGACTCGTTTAATACCAGCCAATAGTTTCTTACATTGACAGGTCATAAATACAGCCAGCTCCAGATGCTGCCGTCCGTCTTATCATCGACCCGTTTAAACCACATTGATATTCGTTGGATGCTTATCATCCGGCAGTCAAAGCACCCAATAGCCAACCAGTTGCCTCCGATAAGCCCGAGTGGATGGATTCCCCAGCTTCTGGGTCATTGCTTTAGCGTCAAGTTCAAGGGGTTCTCCGAGTTTTGTCTTCGCTCGCGGCGCCTGAAGTTTCCCAGCCAAGTATGGTGCATGCCAAGCTTCAGGTCTCTGACCAGCAAGGAGCTGCATCTATCTCGTCTCATCTTTAGCGAGCCATCCTAGTCGTTCCTGCTGGTTGACTGCAAGTGATGGTCTCCCTTCCGGTTATCCAGTGAGATCGTGACCAACTGCCAAGCGTATCTGCGCTCGATCCCCGCTTCGCTTGCACCCAGCTTCAGAGGTACCTGAGCTCCATAAGGCGTTTATCGTGTTACGCCACCATTCCACCTATCTTACTCAAGGCTTTGGCTATCTGTATTAAGACTTTGCAGGACGGGACATGTCTTGTGCAGATAAGATGGCTGTCTTGATTCTCCGAAAGCCACTCATATATGTACTGGCGCATGACCCTGTCTGTCCCGCAGCCACTCTATGACTTATCTTCTAATCAACTGTATCTTCTATCCTTATATTGCTTGACATTTGTCCGAAAAGAACATATGAAAGTTTGAGTCTGAGCTAGCAACCGCCGCGTCTTTGCGTTGCTTGCTTTTTCTTCCTCCACGTTACTTCCTGCCCCGCCGTTCCCACTCCCCAGCAGCAGCTTACTGTATACACATCACCTCTTTCTATATACATGATTCATCCATAATGTCTGGTACGAGCAGCCATAAGGCTGTCTCCAAGGGAGCAGTGTTCGCGGATGTCGACCATGACCCCGTCACGACCGTTTTGCCTCAGGGCGACGTGCCTTATACCGATCATGCAATGGATGCGGACGAGAGGGTCATTGTGGCCCTGGGGTACAAGCAAGAATTCAAGCGCGAGTTCTCGCTATGGACAACCTTCTGTGTCAGTTTTTCGGTACTAGGATTGCTTCCATCATTTGCAAGCACGATATACTACGGTAGCTGTTCCTGGGTCCATCAACATGATGGGTAGGGCTGACTTCCACAAGGAATGGGCTATGCAGGTACAGCCGGTATGGTCTGGGGCTGGATCATCGCGATGGTTTTCATTCAATGCGTTGCCATGTCCATGGCTGAGCTATGTTCTGCGATGCCCACCAGGTAAGATTCTCTTGAGTTGCCTACTATAGGAGTGTAAGACTGACTTTGACAGTGGTGGCCTTTACTACGCCGCAGCGGTCCTTGCGCCTCCAAAATATGGACCCTTTGCCGCTTGGATCACAGGATGGTCGAACTGGATCGGGCAGATTACCGCCGCACCCTCTGTGGATTACGCGCTTTCTGCAATGATCCTTGCCGCTGCGTCGATGCAGAATCCAGACTATGTCCCCACTAACTGGCAGGTTTATCTCCTGACGGTGCTCGTCCTCATCATCCATACGGCCATCAGCAGCATGCCCACTATATGGGTCGCTCGAGTCAATTCTTGGGGCTCAACATTCAACATCATCGCCCTCGTCATTACCCTCATTGCCATTCCTGCTGGGACTAAGAATGAGCCCAAATTCTCCTCGTCCAAGGACGTCTGGGGCACCATCACCAATCTCACCGACTTTCCCGATGGTGTTGCCGTTCTGATGACTTTTGTCGGAGTCATTTGGACCATGTCTGGCTACGACTCGCCATTCCATCTAAGCGAGGAATGCTCCAATGCCAATGTCGCCTCGCCGCGTGCGATCGTAATGACCTCGGGGGCTGGTGGCTTGCTGGGATGGTTCTTGCAGTTAGTCGTCGCTTACACTGTCACCGACATTGATGCAGTCATAAACTCGGACTTGGGCCAGCCCTGGGCCTCGTACTTGCTCCAGGTTGTGCCACGCAAGACAGCCCTGGCCATATTAGCTCTCACCATCATCAGTGGTTTCTCCATGGGTCAAGGCTGTATGGTGGCTGCCTCACGAGTAACCTACGCCTACGCACGAGATGACTGTTTCCCTCTATCCAAATACTGGAAGATGGTCAACCCGCGCACCCAGACCCCGGTCAATGCGGTAATCCTCAACGGCGTGCTGGGAATTCTCATGTGTCTGTTGGTTCTAGCCGGCGATGTAGCCATCGGGGCGTTGTTCTCTATTGGCGGCATCGCTCAGTTTGTCGCTTTTGCCATTCCCATTGCGATTCGAGTGTTCTTCGTGGGTCACCGGTTCCGTAAAGGTCCGTGGCATCTGGGCCCCTTTGGGCCCTGGATTGGAGGGATGGGTGTGGCGTTCGTGCTGCTCATGGTGCCCGTGTTGTGTCTGCCTAGCGTCACGGGTTCTGATCTGACACCGGATCTGATGAACTGGACGTGTCTGGTTTGGGGAGCGCCAATGCTGGGAGTAACTATCTGGTGGGTTGTGGATGCGCACAAATGGTTCACGGGACCAAAGGTCAATGTGGAGCACGCAATCCACGCTGCGGATGCGGCTGTTATAGACGGCGTGGGAGCAGATGAGGATGTAGTGCAAGAGGATGCGTCGAGCAAGGCATCTGCGAGGTAGATGCCTCACTACACTGTTCAGGTTACGTTCATTCTAATGTTTGGCTACAGTCGTCCACAGACGCCGCATACAGTCTTGTAAATAATTCGGCATTGCGTCAATATACTGCTAAATTAGTATTCCACATCTGGATCTGGTACGATAGCGCATCCCAGTCGATATATTACCCATCATTTCGGTGAAAGACTCCTATAGTAAAGGACATAAGCTTTCCTTGCACTACCACTGGCATGAGTTATTGTTTGTGGTGGAAAGGGAGAAGATCGTTGTTCATCATCAGCAACCAATTCTCTTACTCCACAGCGAGGATCCACCCGCATTTAGGCCACAGAAGCCTCATATAGAATTCAGCCCTATTTATGGGCCCTTTCAGGAAACTAGTTTGGTTTCCGTGAGGATCTCTAGATATCTGCGGTTGTTACCATAGTCTAGACATGTCTGCGAAACAGGGAGCAGGGAAGTGCCGACAACTCTATAAAAGAGCAATATAGCTTCAAGTATTTATACCTCAGTAGTTATATCCCATATCCAACATGGCATCTCGAGACACTCGCTTCTAGCGTACCTAACTGTCATCAGACTCACCATGTCACGCCTCTTACTATTCACATTTCGCAAACTCCTCAACACCTTCATCTATACCGCAAGAAATGATCCACTACTCGCCAACGCCCATGGACTCTTCCAAGAGAGTCCTACCGAACCACCCCAAAATGTGCTAGAATTAACCTTGATCATTCTAGGAATGTCCCTCGACTTCATAGTAAGCAACCCAATCCCAACCCCTCGGAGATGAGCACAACCTAACAAGTACCCCATCACCACATCTAGATCCGCTACATCATCGGCAACCTCATAATGTCCCTCCTCATTCTCGAGACCATCGATAGCAACCCTCCCAACCCCAACAAAGACAGAGACAATGTCGACAACAAGAAATCAAACCCAAAGCCTACCACCACCACCCGCAACCTCCTCCAAACCCTCACCACCCTGCACCACAAAAACGGAGTTACATCCCTCATCAACGGCTTCCATTACACCATCTACTACAATCTGAGATACTTTATAGTAACAGGCATGCTCACATCGCCTATCGCACGCTTCCCTGAACCTCTCGCACACATCGTTGCCTCCGTCGCTCTCGCCGAATTCCATTTCTTCCGGACAGCCGGAGCCATTCTCCCTCCCGCTGAGCAGATGCGCTACGTGCCTCTTGGACTTGACTATCATCGGTGGAATGTACTACTCTTGCCGACGCTGCTTTATGCCATTGCTGAGTCGATCATGATGTATGTGCCGGGACTACTCCTTGCCCCGGTTCGGTTCGATGGTGTGCTGCTGCAGCCGGAGGATTTGACGGATGTTACGTCCCTCGTGAGATCTGATGTTCTTGTCGCGGGTCTTATGCTCGTTGCTCAGGTTCTGGTTTTGTTCCCGGCGTATATTGTGCTTGTTGTGGTGGAGGGGAGCTTGATACCGGGGGATTGTGAGACGTTGATTCCTTTGCCGGAGGAGGTGCAGCAGGATGAGAAGAATGGGGGTGGTGATAATCAGATTGCTTTGTGGAAGGAGGAGGATGAGGATGAGGGGTATCCAAAGCAGCAAGGCAGGCTCGTCAAAGACCCCTTCAGGTTACCGGGACCGTTGCATGTGCTTGATGTGGTGGAGATGATTAGTGTGAGACAGTTGCTGTATTGTTTGGAGTTGCATGGGAAGATGTGTTTGTGTGTGGTGGGGATTGCTGCGGTGGTGCAGTCGGTGGTTTATTTGGTCTCGTAGGGTTGATTCTTCTAGTCCGGGTTGTGTTTGACCTATCTAGTTGATATTGGCGAGTTCTGATGCTGGGTTGCTTTTTGATGCTGGACTCGTGAACGGAACGCTGTCTCTTCCAGATGTGAGGGAGTTCAAGACAAGGCAGTATTATGATCTCGTGAGAGGGCATTGAGGGTACAAAAAGAAGGAGGGTGGTTGAGAGTATAGACAGCTTTATGCATGAAAGATAGAAAAGCAGCAGGGAAATTCTCTTCCTTGACTGCGAATATATGATATATTTTGACCTTCCTAGATATTGGCTATTATTACTGTGGTGACTTATTGGGACTATGCATTGTTCTGCATACAATAAGACTAGACAGATTTTATGGTTTCCCTCTCTCTCTACATTTTTAGTCTCCGTTCATGCCTTGCCATCTATGTATAGCAAGCCAGGGGTACTTTCCTCATAATCAATATATAAATACTAACTGAATCTACTGGTAAACAAGTAGTATCCATAGTTCTTGAACATTAGTGAAAGTATACGTAGTAGTAACGTAGAACTCAGTACCTCTATAAATACCAACCATACCTGCAAGACTTTCTATACCCCACCAATTAGTTTAAAAAACATCAGCAATAGCTAATAAAGATCTCAACTTATATTAAGAGAATGATTAGTTACAGGACTTGAGTGGTAAAGGTATTGCAGAGCTTTCAGTGGAGTACTACCAGTAATGGTGCCGTGAATATACTATGTCGCTACTAGGCCCTAGGAAAGTTAGTACAAAGCACATCAAGAGTAACAGGGATACACTCTAGTCTTTTTTGAGCGAATAATGCAATATACATTTATATTCTCTGAAGAGAGGTCTCAATTGTAGACCATACTACTAGTACTAGTACTACCACCAGTAGTTCAATTGCAGTGTGTAAAATATGAGGGTAAAACCCACTCAACCCAGACATACTATATATAACTACCAACCACACCACCATCCAGTAGAGACAAACCACTCATTATCTTAATCATCTTGACCATATTAATCTACTAGTAACATCACTATACCATTCGAAATCATCTTTCCCAAAACAATCACTCAATCACGGTATCCAAATATTCACCCCCATAGTGTCTATCTAACTAGTCACACCATACTCCGTACATAAAACCATACCACACTTAGCAATAGCACCACTTAACCTAAGTTATACTCCATCAGCAAGCATAATCCCTACTGTACTACCTACTTACCCGATCCACAAACACACATACACGCCAGCCGCGCGACCACAGAACCCCATCCATCCAGCCATCCATCCGTCCATCTCCACTACGCCTCCCCCCCGATCGAACGAATGACTTTCCTTCCCGTCTTTCTCTCTTGCCCTGCAACCTTTGACGCGAGATTTCGCGGGCGGCGGGCCAGAGGGGGAGAGGGTCATTTAAATTTCCTGCAGGTACGCAGGTTGCAGTAGTATGTGTCTTAACTACTGTCGATTTAATATCTATGGAGTCGATGGATGGATGGATGGATGGATGGATAGGTTGTGGGTAGTAGGGCTGGGATGTATCCATTCAGTTTATCTATCTATCTATTTATTTGTATAGTCAAGTCTATGTATCTATTCAATGTGTTTCAAAACTACATGGTGGTTTGGTTCGTTGGTTGGTACCTTTGTTGGTATTTATTTAGGTAGGTAAGTAGGTAGTAGTTGATAGCCCATGATGTTTTATTTTGTTTTTTTTATTATATTAATTATATGTTGTTTTCTATACATAGGCGATGGTCTTCACCGACTTTTACAACTTATTTTTCGAAAGCTACTGTGAAAAGTAGGCAAGTAGTTGCCTATCGTATCGGCAAAATGTTCCCAGTGGTGTGTAAAATTACTGCCGACAAATTTTGTCGAGCATTCTTGGGTCAACTGTCTAGCTAATTCTTCAGGCAGGTTGGCTGGTATGCTCTTCCGTCGGATGTTAACCCGTGTTGGGATGGACTTGCATTGACTATCTGGTGTAGCTTGTAACTTTATCTTTGCTTGAGACCCAAGTCAGCGCCGAGAGAAAAGGAAGAGCACGAGTGGTTAACTCCGTAGTTAGTAGTTAGGTAAATTGAGTAGCGGGCTGAGGTGGGTTTGGGCTGGGGGGGGATTGATTGACAGGGGGAGAAGAAGGAAGAGAGGGGAGGTTGGTGGTGCTTGGCAATGAGTGTCCGTTATTCCGGTGTCCCGCCTGAGGCAGGACCTCCAACTCGCTACTAGTTGGTAAGTGGGTTAGTTGGTTGATTTGCCTGGGGCTGACCCTCTAGTTGCGGTATTATTTTGCTTTTTGCATTATCATTTCTTGTGCCTCGGCAGCCGATGATGATGATGATGATGATGATATTCTTGTTTGCTGCTATTGCTGTTGCTAGCGAGCTAACCTTGGTGGTAATCATATAATGACAGAATTAATGCTATAATAATAATAATCGACATTTAAAGGAAAGATAAAATCAGCTTACCTCTCATTTTTCTACCGTCTCTTCCCTGTCTCAGACCGTGGAAGATACCTATTGGGGAAAGTCACAACAATCCTTTTCCAGCCTAGGAAGAAATTATAATCTGCCATATAGACTAGGCAGATAAACCTGACTGTCTCACAATAAATTCCCAGTCCGCGTGGCTGCTTGTCGGCCTGTCGCCGGTGGCAAAAGTCTTATACACGACAACAGACAAGCGGGACGGACTCGCCTTTCTAGCCCATACGAGGGTGGGAGAGGCCATCGAGTAGATCATGGATACCTCATCTCCAGGTTCTCCCCCTTTCCCCTCAGCGTCCCCTCCTCCTCCTTTCCCTTAGTTCCTCCTCCATGCTCCGTAGTGCGGACATACCCCTGCAGCTTTAGTGAGAGGGGGTTCGTCGTTTATCTGATCACGCCTCAGGCAGCCACATACTCTATCTGAAATGAAAGTTGTATGGTGGCTCCGGTGACGGCGTTACGCTCAACGAACTCTAATCCTACTAATCAGGCCATTCTCACCGTAGCCACCCGGATTGCACTCCGGCTGCCCTGGTAGCATTTGATACGGTTGAACATATCACACTCGCCGGATCATACATGCGCGTCAAACCAGTCGGAAACATTCATGACGCGGCCCTGGTAGATACATCCCGTATCCCAAGGATCCGCTATCGTATCATTAAGAGATTCAACACTCAACAGGGACCATGCGGTTTGGCTGCCATGGCCCATAGTCGGATCCAAGACCATGGTTCGATGGCTACCCTCGGATCGACGACCAGTGTCAGTGCCGCCCATGTCCGACTGGGTACATTGCTCGATCGAACGAGTCCTCCCCCCCCCCCCCCAGTTATGCATGACCCTAGTCCGGGTGGCTGGCGAATAGATAGAGCAACTGTTGCAAGCGCCAACGATGCCCGTCAAGTGTGGGAAAGCCTGTAGCTGCAATAACATCCCAATTAACTAATTACTAGCTGCGCTTACACTCCTGCCAACTCGGGCAGTAGTATCTAGCTTGTGATCTTGTACGTTGATAGCCATTGTCCTGTGTGGTCCCAATTTTTAGACATAAGCGAGCCGGTGTAGGATGTCTCGAAGGATGTGTAGTATCTACCCAGCCACCTACTGGGTAACTAGAGATGTATCTGATCGATTAGGAAAAAGTAATGATGGCGGCGGCAGCAGAAGCGACAGCACTCCGGGCGGAAGAGCGGGAGAGAGGACGAGCGGGCTGGCTGGCTGACTCGCAGCGTCAGGCACATGACCATGATTACCTCACCCATGCGATCCAGATCAAGCGCTAACTGCTCTGTACACTCCCAGTCAGAGTAAGTTACTTTGTGACTAACTCAAACAGGCGAGCGAAGAGGGGAAAGCCTAAGCAGCTCAGGCTCAGGCCACACAGCACACAATACACACACCGAACAACAACCAACAAAATGTGCATCGCAAGAGCGTCCGGTCCGCTTGGCATCAAGTGGAATGAGGTGAGTGGCGTTCTCGCCTCGCTCAACATTTTCGCTGTGATTGGATCGCACGCGAGGTCTGAAACTGAGCCGATCCAGACTTGACCTTCGGCATTACTCCGGCCATGCCCGGAAAAACCACCCTGGCAGGGTAAAAGTGCCGAGGAAGTATCCGGCCGACTCTGAGTGTCCCGGATTCGGCGGGAGGATCTGCATGCGGTCGTTTTGAGTTCTTTTCTGCTCTGTAGGACCCGTAGGGATGCTTTTTCGTCGAGGGGCTAAGGAATTTAGCGCTGCTGAACTAGTCCACGTACGGAGTTTAGTGGCATTATATCACTATTATGTTATTATCACGGCGCCTGTTGGTTTTCATTGTTCAGAGATTGGACTCGGACCAGCCACGCTGCGCGCTTGTGTCTGCTTATCCCTGCCACGTAGATAGTACGGAGTACACGGTAGAGATTTTATCGATCTGTTGTGGTGAATGTACTTTCGGGCCTGCACACAGTCCTTTTGTTGAGGGCGGCGGTGTCCATAGGATCTATATATGGAACTCGACGCAATTTGATGTAGGTACGTGTCGGTACGAAGTAATCGACATCACATATACTAGGCGCTTGGCTACTATTGCAGCCGGGTAGAACTCCGTACCCAGTAGTCGTGAATACCAAGCCCGGATAGTCCTTTCGTGCCTGACACAGTATGGTGGGCGGAGAATGGCGGACAGCATTATGCCTACCTACTGTGTACTCCGTGGTCCAACTAGTCCGCAAGTGTCTCACAAGCGAGGCCAAGCTTTAGGACGATAGCAGACTGGCGGCGATCGGTCGGACAATTTCTCGTTGAGCCATGCCGTTAAGCACCTGGTTTAACCTCTGGCTATGCGCTGCCTAAGGACCAACAGCGTCTAGTGCGCCTTCTCTCGTACGACAGCCAGTGTGTGGACTGGGTCTTCTCGAGATCTCCCACACCGCCTTGCTTGGTGTCTCCGTAGAAGTTTCCATGAGCGGGCCATCGGCTTCGTTGGTGGAGTCCGGCGGCCGTGATCGGACCGCCACATTGGGCGAGGTGCAGGGTAGTACCGGGAGGCTACCACTGGATGCATCATGTTGGTCTTACCGTGTCCGGGAAGGCGTCTCGCAGTGGTGCTGACCGGCGTGAGAACTGCGGGCGCCTGTTCCTTGGAACGCCAGCGTAAGTGGCAAGTCGGGCGAGATGTTGCAGAACCATCATCCACCGGCTTAAGAGCAAGCGCTAGTCTAGCCGATTATTATGTGTGGTTGAGCGATATATCCGATCGCTAAGGCGAGGATGGGGACCGACAAGTCCTAACAACATGACAGACAAATGATGAGTTTAGTATGGGGAGATACCAGGTTAGCTGTGCGAGTTCCATCCAGCCGAGCGCAGATTGCAAGATTACTTAGTTTTCGTTCCGCACACATTAGTAATGATATTACCGGGTTGGTAAGAAAGTCTGTAAGTATTGGATGGTACGGGGGGTGTATGACGGCATGTTTCCTTCACGCTCCCGTAGTGCTCCGTGGCCACGAGCGCGAGGCCTCATCCGAATGTGGTTAATGTTATTCCTCTTGGGAAAGAAAGAAGGCAAAATAGGCTTCCGCATTTGCAAGCTGACGGAACTCTCCTCCGCGCAAATCCGCCATGCATTGCCAATTTCGCTTCTCACAGTACGACTCCATACTGGACTGCGTACTGCAGTAAGCCTCTTCTGAGTTTATGAATCGCTGCATGCTGTGTGACCCCTGCCGGGTGGTCAGATCAGATAGCTCCGGATATAATACGGAGAAGCAAGTGCAGCGATTCCACTCGCCCGCCTAAACCAGAGGTCAAGGTCCACAATCGAAGCGGGAGAAGCTCCCAGCGAAAATCTCCTGGTGGAGAACAGCCGCAGTCTTGAAGTCTAAAAGAGGGACCCATCATGATGAAGAATCGTTGATCTGAGGAATGATTTTGTAGATTAACAGCCATAGAAACTGAATCGTCCTGTTTGCTGCTCTGGTGTCCCCTTCCGGAACTCGAGATTGAACGCCAGCAGCGATTGCAGGAATGAGTTGATTATGATCCATCATACCTCCGGTCGGAAGTGGCAAGGATACGCAGCGCCGAACCACGGGTTACGCCTGGAAAATGTGGTATTACTCGGCCCTCCGAAATCACAATTTCCAAGGCGTAATCAAGCTGTTAGGGGTGGCACACTGGCATGGATGGAACAAGGTGCGTGGCCTCCTCGACTTGCCAATTGGCCGGATTTCCTGCCACTCCCCGAAACGCAAAAGTACCACGCTTGCGGCCTGCAGTCTAGAAGCTCCATGCAGCCGGTATATACCTGAGGCGTTCAATCAATGGTCGGAGCCCTGTCGGTGGTGTGTGTCTTTGCGCTGAACATCACTTGTCCTTAGGCGTGGGATTTTCATTGCCAGGAGACTTGGAGGGTAGCCTGAGTGATTTGAACGCCGAACCTGTAATCTCAGGATGTCTCAGGAGGCACACACACTCACATACCCTGCTTCGAGAGCCCGTCCAGCACAGCTTACGCAAGTCCGAAACCGAAATAATACCTAGTTCGCAAAAGTAAACCGAGCGCATGATATGAGTAATAGATGCAGGCTCAGCCGTTGAGTCGTTGCTTGTGACACCACCGTTAGACTAACTCCTGTCACTTCTGAATAGAGACCGTAGGAAGTGATTAATAGACAAAGATACAAAGCAATGGGTAGCATAGTGCTATGACTGCATGGGACTTGTAGCCCGCGGCAAGAGACATTTAAATTGTGAACCACTATCAACTCTAAGAAGAAATGTACCTGACTGCTGCGGACAAGCCGCAGTTGATATAAATACCGGTGATGGGGAAGTGCAGGATGGAAGGCCCCATAAGGATCCCCATCGGATGTCACACATTATGGAGTATTGATGGAGTATATACTTCTAAAATCGAGATTGACAGCCGTGGAGTAGAGTGGGCAACTCTACCATTGTTCCCAGCCGTGAAGCTCAGGTCCAAGCCAGGATGCCACTCCACTTCGAACAAAGATATCGCGTTGATAAGGTTTCCTGCCCCTACCTAACTCATGTGGGATTGTGGATGTGCCATGAGGACTGAGCGCCCCAAGGAGCCAATATCGAGCAAGCGGGCCTGTCAACTGCGGAGAAGGGATGCAGAACTCCATCCGCCTCATGACATCAAGCATACTACAAAGTAGAAGACCCCTTCTGTCTTCATAACGATGAGAGATGCTAAAGTTCGTCGAGAATACTCTGCTGCACCCAGGCCAGTATGATGCCTCGGTGATTTGTCCAAGCTCAAAAGGGCAGTCGAACGCGACCGGACGGAGCACTGCCTGCCCACTAACTAATTCCAACTAGTAGTTCGAGTATGTACTAAAACAGGGACGTTACTTACTGCTTTGTTCTGGCGGTAGGCATGCATCTATGAAGTATGTAACTACAGGGATTCTTACGAGATTCACTAAGCTTTCGAGACCAAAGCTCCGGCTTTACGCTTTGTCGGAAGCTCAATCTTACGGCGGGCATGCAGTCTTAGACCTCCCGCCCCTCCATGACTTCCCACCCCCTCATCACCAGGAGAATTGATTTGCTATGTTGCTGCTGTATCTACATAGTACCTGCTACTTTTCTTTGATCCTTCCACCCGGTCTGGTGCCTTGGTAGTCCTCTTGAGCCTTGAAGTTCGGCCCTTGCCCTTCTTCTCCCGGGGGTGTTCAAAACCAACAGGCGTAAAATTACGGTCTTCGTTGCGATGGGTGTAACGATCGAGACGCGGACATCGAACTGTCCGACTCCGTTCTAGATAGTTCAGAATATTCCTTCCTCGACCATAGTATTCTCATGACTACGTAGGCAAATAAAATAGAATTAACTCTTCGTTATGCTTGACGCTTGGCCTAGAACAGTTCATGCGTTTCTCCGCTTGCGTCCGCGCAGTGTCAGGTGCGATGTGATTGGTAGGCTTTAGGGCCGGTAACAACAAGTTCCTGCCAGGTATCTTTCCCGTGGCTGTCCGCGGCGAGGATACGATCGAGTACATCGGGGGTCTGTCTTTCGGTACACGCCCGATGTGTCTCCCATCCAAACCAATCTGTGACACAGAGGAAGCCTGACCAAGAAATCCGAATAATTAAAATACATTATGCGATGGACGAATTAGCCAACCAGCATCGTCGATCGAAATAGCGCCTTCAACAATTTTCCCCTGCTTGCCGCTGGTGCCAACCAAAATCGACTTGTGCTCTGCTGAGGGTTTTCCTTACCCTTCCGGTGTCTACATTTCGGAAAAGACTCTGATTGTTGAGCCGATCTTGCCGTCTCTTGGGCGGCAGAAAGTTTACAGAACCGTTCCTCTTCTCGTGGTTTAGAATTCCCAGTGCCAAAGGCACTGCTGAAGTCTACCGAAGCACGCAGATCTTGGTTAACGTTTTCAACATCGTTGTACCCAAAAGGTAAAGCGACCAGGAGGAAACACAAAAGTAGGATAGTTTAGTTTGCAGAGAAAATGCAGACCTTGTTCGGCTCTTGACTGGGTTTCGGAAACCGGACGAGGCACGAATCAGGTCAACGGCAACCAGTAACTGTCCCAAACGTTGGGTGCTGACTGAGTAGAAAACGATGCTAATAAAATCATAAAAATAACTAATATTTTCCGTTATAATTTTTTTTTTAATAGCATTTTCCCTTTTTTTTCCATATTTTCTTTTTTTTACTCACATTTTTTTTTCCTCTTCATCCTTTACGGTTGTCGCCTCCCAGAGTTACGATCGTCACCGCCAATCCCCAGTTAACCTTCAATTAGTCGTGATTTCTTTCCCTCTTCCACTTTTTTCCTTCTTTGCCTTTAGTAGTAGGTTAGTGTGTCAGTTTTCGCTCTTCCGATACTGACGATATTTTTTTTTTTTTTTCCCCTAACATTTTTTTTTTCCCTCCTTCACCCACTTAACTTTGTGCCGCCGCCGCCGTTCGTCGCCCCCCCTTCCACCCCCCCTCCTCCTCCCTCCATTCCCGTGACTACCCTAGGGACGGCTACCTTGGGTGTTCCCTCTTGGAACAAAATTTCCTAAGCTTTTTCTATTTTATTCTATTTTATTTTATCATTCTTTTTCGTTTTCTTTTTTTGCCCTCTTGTTCTACCCTCCCCCCCTTACTTTTCACTCTTCCTTCGCCCTGTCTCCGCATCTATACGCGTTGTCCCTGGCAGTTGTGATCTTCCCATCAGAGTCATCCTGGTCAATTTCGCGCGCATTGTTGACGCGAAGCAAAAATTGGCTAGCGAAATTTCCCTCTAGCACTGCTGATTGTGTTAGACCCACTTACACGCCGCCTCCCTGGTGGATCAGAACCATTGACTGTTTTGACAACGTGCGGATAGTGAGAAGTTCCCACACAACTCGAGTTTCTGGTGGGTGACCGTGGGGAATTCAGATTAAGCATCTCGACCTCTTTCCTGACCTCTTTTCTGCAGTGGAGTCGGACTTGATCCTGCACGTCTATCGTCGACCTTGAGGATCCTTGAGCGTCGATTTGCTTATCGAACCTACCTCTTCCGCGAATCTCATCGTCAATTCTCCGCATCAGGTGGGAGGATTGTTCATTTGTCGGAACAAGCAAAGGAAAAAAAAAAGGAACCAGAAGTCACAATCGAAGAGAAGCGAGCACACAACTCCGGACTGGAGAATTTTGCGAGCGAAACGCGATCAGGATTTGAACAAGGTGGCATTGGCAGTCTTTTCGCATCCACGGAGCACTGCCTTGGTCGCAAGACACATCCTACGAAAAGGTTTTCTCGCCCTGCGATCAATGATCGAGATATCGTGAAATCTTCTTTCGCCAGTTCCTTACCCCAATTCTCTTCTCCTCCCTCCTTCCCCTCCTTCCGTGTTTGAAAGCCTCTCCGCGTTCAAGATGGATCCCAGATCTCATCCTTCACGGCCCCCATCCACCAGCCTACCCCAGGGCTCCACGCCTTTGTCCTCGACACCCATCTCGAGCATGCCCATGCCTCAGTACACCATGCAGCCTCAATACCCTGTGTCCCAGCCGCATACTCTCCCCCCGCTGCAGCCTCATCACAGTCAATCCCCTGCCCCTCACTCCTACATGGGCCAGCCGTACCGGCCGGATCTGTCGAGGTATCCCGCATCTACTCACGATGTCTACGCGTCTTCCGCGGCTCCTATCATGCCTCACACCACCGTGGGTAGTCTGCCTCCCTCGTCGTTCCTGTCCCATCCCAATCCGCAGGCTCAACCCCAGCCGTCGCAAGCCTACCCTCCGCCTCATAGCGTGCTGCCTCCCGCGTCCAGCGCGCAGACCTATCCCCAGCCGATTGCGCCGGCGCCTCCGCGTGATCGTCGCTCGGACTTCTCCGGTCTTCCGTCTGGTGCCTTCAGCTACTCCGATAACAAGGGATCGCCTTGGATGAACCCCGACCCTGTTGCAGGTGCAAATGGTGCTCCCCCGTATGCTGCGAAGGAACCACCCAGGACACAGGTTGTTGGGTCGCAGGGCCGCCGCGGAATTCTGCCGAGCGTTCCGGGACGCGCGACTCCCGTCACGAACGGTGTCAATGGTACCGCGAAGAACACTACTATTCCGGCCAAGGATGCGGATGGAAAGTTCCCTTGTCCGCACTGTAACAAGACCTATCTTCATGCGAAGCATCTGAAGCGCCATTTGCTCAGACGTGAGTGCCCCTCTTTCCATTTAAATGATATGATAGCGCATGGCGGGGATCGAATTGTTCCGATGACTAATCTATGTTTTTACCGGTAGACACTGGAGACCGTCCGTACATGTGTGTGCTCTGCAAGGATACCTTCTCTCGCAGTGATATTCTCAAGCGCCACTTCCAGAAGTGCTCGTTGCGACGCGGTAACCCTACTGGGGCGACTCACCTGTCGCACCCTCAGGCACACTTGAAGCGGTCTCAAGCTGCGCAAAACGCCGTTAAACCCGTTCAGGATGAAGTCAATACGACCGTCCCGCATCCCAACGGTATGCCGGGTGCTACGTATGGCGAGGCGCCCGTGAACGGCAATGGCATGGCTCCCGGTCGCCCCGGATTCCCGGAGCAGCAGCCTTTGGGATTCTCCATGCCTTCCGTCAATGGGATGAACCGCGGTCAGCCCGAAGACGCGTTCCCCGGCGGACAGCCTCACCAGCGTGGACCTTGGCTTGCTGCTCCCAAGCAGAACCCATACATGGTGCAGCCTGGCGCAGACGCAAATGGCCAGCAGCTGAATGTTGATCGTCCTCCTATTGAGCAGGTAAAGCCCCCGGTTGTTCAAGACCCTAAACGTCCTGTCATGCCTGGACCTCCCAATCACGCTGGCGAAATTGACTGGACTTCGATGTTTCAGCCCGGAGCGTCCGACGGTTACATCAATCCCGTCTTCCCCCAGACCATGGCGTCCGGCCAGGAGCCTATCCACGCTCACGTCGATACCGAACGCAAGTTTTACCCCACCACCACCGCTGGTCCCCAGGAGGGTGGGATGAACGGTCTCTACCTGGCTTCGACCACGTTGAGTGGCGACGGTAAGTGAAGGAGTCCCGGAACTCAATTCCTGCCCCTGCGTATGAATGACGGCATGCTAATCCCCGAATCCCAGGTACCGTCCAGCCTGCTAGGCAATAGTGGTGACTTGGAAGTGGATGTCTTGAGCTGACCACGTTGAGCTTGACGTGTATAACGTTAAGGGAGACGGAGCACTACGGCCATAACGAACGGTTACAAAGTTGTCTTACTAACTGGGTTACGTTGTCAAACGATGTTATGCATCAGTCTAGCGATGTCTTGCAATGCTAGGCATTTGTCTGGGAGTATTTATGAGGACGCTTCTCCGATCAAGCTGATGATGCTCTTATACAAGGGTTTACATGCTTTGCGGTTTGGCGCCTTATTAGTCTCCTGGATCATGCGCATGAATCCAGCCTGGAAAGCGACATGAATGATTATCGAGGGTCATCCCTATAAAAGAAAAAAAATATGACGGAAAATGGAAGGGAAGAAAAAAAATACAGATAGAAAAAAGCTCGTTTCGGCCACCGACTCCGCGCAGCGCGCCGCAGCGTTGGTCTAGATTACAGCATCCGGATTACTCATTGTTATGAAAACGTCTTCTTTTGTCCTACTGGGTTATCTGGTCGTCCATTGTTTATTTGAAAAATCTTGTGAGCATTTTCTACGGCGAGTGCAGATTTGCGGTGATTCTGGACCTGTTTTGTTTTGTTTCCATCCATTATGAGTGGGTTGATGGGATGGTGTGTGTGGTTTTTTAACTGGCGTCCAATCATAGACTTGGGCATGTGTTTGATTTTTGTTGCGTCAAGGGCTCTCTCATCTTCAACGAGTCATCAAAAGATTTCTTGCGGGGAAGGCTTCCGTCCACTCTTCGTTCCGCGTTGCATGTTCCCTTTTCCTGTTTAAATTTGAGCTGCACGGAGGGTTGAGTGTGTTCGGGATTTGTTTGCATAACCGTCACGGCCGTTTCCTATCCGCATGTTGTCTTCCAGTCGACCATGTAAGTACATACTGTGTGTCCGATGGAGGGCATACGAGGTCGAGCTAGGATGAAAGGTGTTGCGTCGTCTTGTGTTTACCATATGCCTCCTGCGTTCCTATCCAATGTGTTTTTGTGTCAGTGTGCTTCGGTTTCCTTTCGTGTCTCATGCTTTATTCTTTATTCTGTTTCTTTTCATCTCTTTCATTTGTGACCGAAAAAGGTAGCATGGTGCTTTTCGACTGCCCGATTTCCTACATTTTCGCGGCTGGGTTGCCTGCAGATCCTGGCCGCAGTCAGGGACACTCCTGCTGTGTTGGAGCTTGTTTCATTCTTTTTTTGTTACTCCGGACGGCGGTTGGTTGATCTGCCTGGATGCACACCCCTGGTCAGCCCCCAGATGTTCCATACGTCGGTTATGTACTTGTTCTATCCATGATGCCGCATGCATTTTCTTCTTGTATCTGGTCCTGGAGTCTGGAGGCCAGGGAGGCCGATTGAAACCCCCCTGCATCAGGCCTGGTGGAAGTCGTCACTTATGGGAAGCCACGGGAATCCAAAAGCTAGAATATAGACAGCCAGTGATTCGGAGTTGAACGAGAAATAATAAGGGCCATATTTACATGACTTACAATCAAACTGGGTGGGGGTGTAGTAGAGAAATAGCGGAGAGTCCTACAAAGTAAGCTAGTTACTACAGTAGTTACCTTAGTACGTTGCTCTGTACTAAGTAGCTAATAAGAGAGAGCCTCACGGGATCGGAAGGGGACAGGCCATGTGAACACCCCGTGACTGCCTAGAACTTGACTTTCCCGACCGAACAAGCCAACCTTTGGTCCGGGGCGGAGATGTCTGGAGAAGATCCCGGGATTTCCCTACGGTGAGCGCTGGATGGTTAGTGCGATCGGGTACTCTTGTTGCAGGTGATGTGATTCTTGTTTTTTTGGTTTCGCATGTGCCCAAGTGTAGTAGGCCGATATTTTACTTGCGGGAAAAAGAGAGAGAGTGGGGGATAGATTGATAGAGAGAGAAAAAGACATGGTGTACGTATTCAACAACTAGGTAAGAGATACACTGCTTAGTTCACATTCCAAGTGATGAGTGATTATTTCATTCCCTCCTAATCCTACCAGTAGATATAATTAACTAAATGATAGTAATTAATAGACGTCACCGCCGAGGGGCTCCCCCGGATTGATATCCACCCCCGCTGATTGGCCGCCGCCCACGGGACTCCCCGGAGGTCCTCCAGTTTCAACTTCTGAATCTCGTCCTCCACCGTTTCTCTCGTCATCGTCCACCACCTCCTCCTCCATCCTTCTGGCTCCGATCGTCCGTCCCCTCCTGCAGTCTCCTTCTTGCCCTGTCTGTGCTCGTGTACTCGTGTACTCTTGTACTCAGTCGCTCTCCTCCATCCACACTCTCCTCTCAGACCCCCGTCTAGATCTCGTCTACTCCGCAACTCCGCGGCTACTATCGCCCCGATCTCGACCGACGACCACCGACACTAACTCTATATACAAGACGCACAATCCCCTCACCTCACCACTTCTCACAACCAGCAATCCATACTTCCTACACCAAGATTAGCAAACACACCTGCGACCGACTACAGGCCCTAGTCCTATCCGACTAGCGTACCCCTGTCAGTCCAAATCTACTCCCTCCATCTCCATCTTATCACCGTGGCTCCCCCCCTCGCCACCATGTCCACCAACCGGCCATTCCTGGCCAACTTTCTAGCGGCCTTTCGCGCCCAGTCCACATACAAAGCCTCAGCAGCAGGTTCACAATCCGCGACCGCTGGCCCATCCTCCTCTCTCTCCTCCACCCAAATCTCCCAAGGCGCACGAGCCATAGCCACCAAGGCCAGCAGCGGCAACACCGCCGCTTCCTCATCAGATGCCTCTCCATCCACCACCACTCATCATTACCACCATCATTCCACCACAAGCGCTTCATCCTCCTCCCACTCCCGTCCTCACTCGCACCAGCGATCTCCATTGAACCAGCCCGAATCTTCCCCAGCATCCCCGGCCCCACCTCAGACCCAGCAGGTCGCTTCTTCTCCACCCACCCCGGCCGCGTCAAACCCCATCCCGATCACAAACAGCCAAGGCCGCCAGCGTCGCGGTAGCGACAGCTCCAGTGGCTCGGGAGGGTTCCGCGATGCGCTGGGTCCGGAGAAGTGGTATATCGGAGGTCGAACGCCTGGCGGGGAGGAGCGGTTCTACCGTTTAGGGATGGTGACGAAGGGCGGAGGTCGGCTCGGTGGGAGCGGTAGAGTGGGAAGCATTGATCAGCTAAGTCTGTGATTGATTGATTGATTTATTTACTGATTCATGGTGTTTGGGGATATAAGCGTTATGGTGGAGTTTCTTTCCTTTCTCTTATTACAATTTAACCCTCTATGATTAGGGGTTATTGGCGTCCAAGTAGGGCATTGGATGGCGTTATAATTTCTTCCTCTCTTTCCTTTCTCTTTTCCCCCTTCCAGTGAATGGAATGCAGACAAAAAACGTACCGCTTCTAACTTTCTTCGGGTTTTCGATTCTCTTATTATATGATTGATCCATTCCATTCTGGTGTTGATATGGATTCTTTCTTTCCCCGCTCCACTATGCTACGCTATGCTCTGCTACGCTACATCCACACCGGTGTGTATCTGGATTGAGTTTGAACTGTACATGAAGACAATCCTTGTGCTGTGTGATGGTCGTCTTATCTCTTTCGATAAAAGGTGCAGTTGGTATGATTTGAGAGAAGATGGATGGAGGGATGGAATGGATGGATGTTAGATCTGATCTGAAATACGAATGTATCAATCAGCTTATGACCGACCTAGTTAATTAGGTTCTACTCTTAAAAGCAAACTTCCAGTTTTACACTCATTCTCGAAATTACAAATTCCAATTCAATCTATCATTCTAGTCACTACTTCACCTACCTACCTTACCTACCTACTCAATCACATCCCCAGCAAGCAACCTCTCCCTCTCCCCACCATCCCCATCCCCATCCCCATCCCCAAACCTACCACCACAACAAGCATCCCCCCTCAACCCAACCCCCACCACCACCCCCGTCACTGCACAAACCACGCCTAACCCCACAACCACAACCCCCCACCCAAACCTCCCCTCCACGAACCCAGCCAACGGCCCCAAACTCAGTCCTAAGAACTGCGCCATCGTCTGAATCCCAAACGCCTGGGCGACTGCACCCCTGGGCCCAAAAATCCCGGGCTGTCGGCGCTCCATGGTATCCAATACACGCTGGGTTTCAAGGTACAGGGCGGGGGTGGCGATGTTGACGAGGAGGCCGGTCAAGGTGAGGTTTATCATTAGGAGGGTGATGTGGGTGCTTGTGGGGTTGGTGGAGAGCGCGAGCATGCTGAGTGGGATGGGGAGGAGGAGGAAGGTCGTTGTTGCGATGGGGTGTGGGGTTATGGTGTCGGTTATTTTTCCTGAAGATTTTCTATTAGTTGGGTTGAACTAGGTGTATTTGAAGGAGGAGGGGGGTGTACCGAAGTAGGGCTCGAAGAGAGCGGTCATGGATGAGGGGAGGAAGGTTAGGCCCGCGCCTAGGGGCGTCCAGTTGAAGTGGGATTCGACGAAGATGGGGATTGTCTGTTATTTAGTGGGTGGGTGGGTTGTTAGTTTATGGTAGATTGGAGGTTGGGGGGAAGGTAGGGAAGGACGTACGGCGTCAAAGGCTGCGTATATCATGCCGTGGACGAGGAGACCCCAGGATGATATGAGGATGCGGGGCTGTTGGATTAGGAGTAGGAGGGTGGGTTTGCGGGAATGTTTGGGTATGATGGTTGCTTCGTTGTCTGTGGTTTCAGGTTGAGGTGTGCTTGATTCAGAGGGACTGTCGTGGTTGTTGGTTTCTTCATCGTCGGCGTCATCATCTTGCGATAAAGCCATCCACCGCTTCGCGACCCTCTTTTCGATCACTGCAAACCGCATCACCAGGTCTAATCCTACAATGGCAAACGCCATGGCGAATACCGGCTGATACCCTGCTACTCTATACACCAGACCCCCCAGTAACGGCCCTAATAGGAACCCTAGGGTAACCGCTGACCCTAGGTATCCGACAGTCTGGCCGAGGTTCTCGAACGGGACGGAGTCGGTGAGGAGGGCGAGTCCAGCGACGACGACCATTGCGGTGGCGCTGCCTTGTAGGAGGCGTGCGATGACGAAGAAGCCGATGGTGCGTGCGAGACAGAGGATGAGCATAGATGCGCCGAGCAGAATGAGGCCGAAAAGGTAGGGGAGTTTGCGCGTGGGTGCGACATCGATCAAGTATCCGAAGATCGGGCAGCAGATGAATGCAACGGTGGCTTCGCAGATGAGGAGAATGCTGACCCAGCGTTCGCCTGGTTTTGTATCAGATGGTATAGAGAAGGGTGGTTGTGGTGGTGGTGGTGGTGGACGTACGGTCTTCATAGGGTATTTTCGCGCGGTCGACTAAGGCTGTTGGCATGACGGGGACGATCTGGAGAGTTAACTGGCGATATAGATGTGAGTATGGATGATGCTCACCATGGCATAGAGGAAGTAGTCCTGCCGGCGTCAGCTATTGTGTCTCTGGTGTAGGACATCTGCATACCGTAAACGAAGAGGTCCAGACTGTCGCGATGATGAAGGCTGTGGAGGAACGGTACTTGAGAAGCCATGGCGGGCGCTCTCTGCCTTCACTTGTAAACCACATGATATTCTCAGGATCGTCGACTTGATGTCCTGGTCTCAGCACGACTGAGCCGAATAGCTCTCATTGCTGAACCGTTGGACAATAGGCCGAGCCCGCGGTATCGGACAGGTCCGTAGCAGAGCAATTGAAGGTCAGTCGAGGGTCGAAACGGGATATGCTAGATTGAGAAACTCAGCAGATCCCGACATTTCTTGCAATGATGGCAGACACCATCTTGAGTCTGGGGATTCATTCTTTGTTGAGTCGCGAGATTCTTTCGAGTGGATGACGTCTGGGCAGTCACATGTCCGACACTTCCTCTACATTTTTGTAGGGTTTCTTGGTAGTCTGGCTGTCATTCTTGCTCTTTCATGTAACCGCTGACGGCAGACCGATGAATCCATCCCAATCAATCACTTTGGTTACATTACATTCATTCATTCTAGCCAAACAAATCCCCGGCAACCACAGCCGGGATTGCCTGATGTTTGCATAACCCCGAAGGTTACGAATCCCGGGGCGATAAGATAAAGCGAGGGAGGCTGCGGCCGTCAAGTCCCGCGGGCTTCGGAGGTGGCCGATACGCTGCCATCTCCCCATCCCGACTGCTCCCTGGCTCCGGAGAAGTCTTAAAAAGCTTCATCCTGCTGTCACAGGGGTTGTTGCAGTTAAAACTTCCAGTTCTGTGTTTATTGTCAATACCCCTCTTTGGTTGCTCATCTTCCTTTCCTCCCTACCCCATACCCACCATGTCTTCCCCAGTCACTGCGGCCCGCTACGGCAAGGACAATGTCCGAGTATACAAGGTCCACCGCGATGAGAAGACCGGCGTCCAGACGGTCGTGGAGATGACCGTCTGCGTCCTTTTGGAGGGTGACATCGATACCTCGTATGTATTTTCCTCTTTCAAATCGAAATCAGAGCTAACCCTCATTTCCTACAGCTACACCAAGGCCGACAACAGCGTGATTGTCGCAACCGACTCCATCAAGAACACCATCTACATCACCGCCAAGCAAAACCCCGTCACTCCCCCCGAGCTCTTTGGCTCCATCCTTGGAACCCACTTCATCACCAAGTACAACCACATCCACGCCGCCCATGTCAACATCATCACCCACCGTTGGACCCGTATGACCATCGACGGCAAGCCGCACCCGCACTCCTTCCTCCGGGATGGCGAGGAAACCCGCAACGTGCAGGTCGATGTCGTCGAGGGCAAGGGCGTGGACATCACTTCGTCTCTGGCCAAGTTGACCGTGCTGAAGAGCACCAACTCGCAGTTCTGGGGCTTCCTGCGTGACGAGTACACTACGCTCCCTGAGACATGGGACCGTATTCTCAGCACCGACGTCGACGCCAGCTGGCAGTGGCGCCGTTTCAACGGGCTGGACGAGGTGCGCGCTACTGTGCCCCAGTTCGATGCGACCTGGTCGGCGGCCAGAGATATCACCCTTAAGACCTTTGCCGAGGACAATTCGGCCAGTGTCCAGAACACTATGTACAAGATGGCGGAGCAGATCCTGGCTCGTCAGCCCTTGCTTGAGACGGTCGAGTACTCTCTGCCCAACAAGCACTACTTCGAAGTTGGTATGTATCTCATCTTTTTTGATAGATTCGTTCGTCTTGAAACCCGGCTAATCATTGTTCGTCACAGATTTGAGCTGGCACAAGGGCCTGAAGAACACCGGCAAGGACGCCGAGGTGTATGCGCCGCAGACCAACCCGAACGGGCTGATCAAGTGCACGGTTGGTCGCAACACGAAGGCGAAGCTGTAGGATGATTTGTAGTATTGCATTAGCAGTTATGAGATGGAGTTCTGGCACTTGTATATAGGTTAGGGATAAATAGCATCATTCACATGTTCCGATACATCATCTGTCCATGGACTCCCATAGAGATGCCACGAAGCTGTTGTAATTGTGTAGCGTAGCTAGTAGTAATATAAACAAGATATGTCACATAAAAGAAAAAAATCGAATAGTATCACAGAACTCCCACCCATGCGCTAGCAAGTCATAACATGACAACAGCAATATCAATGACATATGTAAAAGTACAAGAGGTTTAAATGGTAAAATGGTATCCGATCCAGCAAGTCGACAAGATGCGCAGACATTACAATGCAATTACGCATCGGTCTTGGCCGTCTTAAACGCCTCCTTCACCTCGGGCAAGTTTCCGATGACCGACTGTCCGTTAAGCTTGACGATGTTCTCCTTGTAGGGGTGGGCGAGACCTTCGAAAGCTATACACAAATACCATTAGCATACATCCTCAAAAGACATACGATATACCAGTCTAGCCCCAAAGTAGAGACGACATAGATATATCCAATTGATATCGATATCAGAGGTATACTCACTCTTCAGCCTAGCCAAGCGCTTATCCCGCAAGCGGTTCTTGGGCAACATGCCGCGAACAGCACGACGAAGCACCTCACCACCGCCCCATTTCTCAAACATCTTGTCCATAGTCATGCTCCGCAGACTACCGGGACGGGTGTTGTGAGTGTAGTACTTCTTCTGGAAGCGCTTCTTGCCGGTGACGCGGAGGTCGTGGCATCCGACGGCGACGACATAATCACCGCAGTCGGTGGAAGGGTCGTAGACGGGCTTGTTCTTGCCCATAAGGGTGAGGGCAATGGAGGAGGCGAGTCTACCCAGACTGCGAGGGTCACTGCCGACGTCGACGTAGTGCCATGTTCGGGAGAAGGCGAGACGGGTCTATATCATGATTGATATCGAAGTTAGATATTGAGCATATAAACAGACAGATATAGAGAAAGTAAGGGAGGAAGAGAGCAGTATTATGTATTAGAGGAAGTTGTGGGGAAACAGAATAATGGATATACCTTTCCAACAGTCTGCGACATCTTGACGTAAAACGAATAGCTATAGCTATATGCCTCTTACTTCAATCTATACCCTACAACAACCTGGGCACTGGTCTCTATCCCGGAGTCCGAACTTTCCCTCATCACGTGACAGAAAGCCAGGCTCCCCGACAAGCCCTACCTCAAGGTCCCAAAGCGGCCTAGCGCAGCGCACTAAGCGAGAGACCAAGAATTGGACAGTCAGCAAAACCACAAGCCCCAAAGAAGAAATCGCACCGCCTGACTGTGCGAAGCGAAAATTAATACAGCGCGACTCCGTTAATCGACGACAAATACTCCACGACCCCGACACCGTCTACCTTACTTCCCACCACCCAGCACACTTCGCCGCCTCCCCATCATGGCTTCCGTCCCGAGTGTGCAATGCTTCGGCAAGAAGAAGACGGGTGAGTTTTCCTCTTGTTTTTGATATATAAATGGAATGGGTGGATTTGAAGATTGGGGGAGGGTTTCGGGATGTTGGATGATCTGAAGGTAGCATGGGATGCTAACGGTTGATGTGATTTTTTTTAGCCACCGCTGTCGCCCACTGCAAGGTATGAGAATAACGTTCTCTGTCTATCTATCTGTTACCTTCCTGCTGGTCTAGGATTTATCGTGTTTGCGGATGCCGATGTGTCGTTCGATATTGGTCAATATTTGGGTATGGAAGGTTGAAGGAAGCTTGGGTATCTATTCGACAATCAAGGGTTAAGGATATATGAATCTTGAGGAGTGCATGGGAACACGAGGGATGCGATATCGAAACTATATGAACGACACCAATATGCAAATTTGAAGGAAGACGAAATACCTAAAGGGAAAAAAAGGAAGAAGGACATGCGCAACCAAACTCGAACGACACATCTGCATCCGCATCGCAATATATCAGATGAACCAAATCCGCGACAGAAAGAAGAAGAAGAGCGTCAAAACTGATTCGTTTCTTCCAACTACAGCAAGGCAAGGGCATGATCCGGGTCAACGGCCAGCCCCTCTCTCTGGTCCAGCCTGAGATCCTCCGCTTCAAGGTACATACTCACCTGTCGGGATTTCTTCTACGAAGTGGCAATGGCGGATCGAATTAACACGCGAAATTGGAATAGGTCTACGAGCCCCTCCTGATCGTTGGAGCCGACAAGTTCGCCGGTGTCGACATCCGTGTCCGCGTCTCCGGTGGTGGTCACACCTCCCAGGTTTACGCCATCCGTCAGGCCATCGCCAAGTCCATCGTCGCCTACTACCAGAAGTACGTCGATGAGCACTCCAAGAACCAGCTGAAGCAGGCTCTTGTCCAGTACGACCGCACACTCCTCGTCGCCGACAACCGTCGTACGGAGCCCAAGAAGTTCGGTGGTCGTGGTGCCCGCGCTCGCTACCAGAAGTCCTACCGTTAAACGGCTTCATTATTACATCAACAATATACACACATACAAGCTTGCTCCGCCTCTGCCTGTTTTTTTGTTCTCATTCCTTTTTGTTTCCCGTTCCCTTCCGTTTTCGAAAGAAAGGAATTTAAACCATGGAATTGGGGGACAAACCTTACATTTCCCGGCTGTTATGTTTCCCCCCACCTTTTACGGTTCGAGTTTTTGCTTGCTTGGCTCGGATCGGTTTTAAAAAAAGTTTTCCTATAACGTTTCCCCTCTTATGATTATGGCCGGGTTATGAAGGGTTTTTTTGTGTGAGGCAGAAAACGGGATATCATGCGGGATGGTGTTGTTGTTGCTGTTTGTCGTTTTAACGGTTGTACTTATTGGGGTGAGGGAGAGAAGAAGAGAGAGATCTGGTGTGGTGGTCCCATTCCACCACTGCAGACAATTCAATCAAATAAAGAGGATGGTTTGGGTTGTTTACAGTGGCTGTGTTTGGAAATTATGGTGCAATGCTGGCCCCGGTCTTAGGCTGTTATTTAGTATAAGCCTGGACTATCTTAAATATCACCCAATTTCTTTTTTTGTCGTCAGCCCTGTCATTATAAGGTTGTATTGGACGTCCGTGCGTTTGTATGCTAATACAACGCACGTTCTCATAACGGATGAACCGTTGTAGATGACTGATATACGCGGCTATGGTAAGTAATAGCATCTGGCAATCAGTCTGACCATCCCTCTCGTAGATCACCCGCCATCCCGTTTCATTCTCACCCCACTCGCTGTCGCCTATCCGTCATATTCCTCCGTCCAGCCTGATCGCTCAATCCGTTCCGTTCAGCCAGATCCCTTCCACGCAACGTACTACCCTACTAGTACCAGTTCCCCCAGATTTGATGATTAGTCTCGCCTAAAGGTAACGTGCTGCTCGACTATTTGGTAGCACAACACTTCAAAGAAAGTTCAAGGGAAAAATGAGAGGAGAGATGACAACTCAGGCGGTAACGCTATTATCAGCCCATCGCATTCCATTGTTCATCCTTCCCAGTCCGTCATGACTGGTATGGTCGTCCTCATCATCGGCGCCATCCAGGGATAGAAGTTGAAACCGATTGGGCACGGAGCCGGTTTTCTTTGCCGGTGCTTGTGGCTCTTTCTTGGGGTACTTCCCCGGGGTACCGAAACACTCGTCCGGATAGAACCCAATTTTCATGCCCTTGTACGTGAACCGAGACATCATGCAGGAGCGTGCAAAGAGCGCATTATGCACTGAATTAGTGGAGATGTAGGCATTGCCATTCTTGAACTGTACCGAGATCACGATTAGGTTGTGGATATGGTCCAGATCCTTCCGGATGACCCACTCCGTGACGTTCGGCTGTACATTGTTAACGACTAGATTGCGCGATGCACCATTGTCAATTTTGGCCCGGACATAGGGAGGAAGGTAGAATTGTCTGTCATTCCAACCCACTTCCACCTATAGTACCTATTAGCGGTGCTACCGTTTGCCGAATTGGGCACTTACGCGCTTCCCAGCAACAATGAGACCGTAGGTCTTCGCAGTCCGGAAGAATTCACGAGCGGCCGCTTCCTCGACAAAAGACACACTGGCCATGTGTTCCCGCGCACGTAAATAGATGTGCAGTAGGGCCCCGCCCTTTATGGCTGCGACGATGTCTCTGTGCGTGATACGGTCGGGAAGATTCCGAATTAGCACGGTACGTTGGGCGCTTGGAGTAGGAGAAGATCCTGCACTTCTGGAAGACTCATCATAGTCATCCTTGTCTTCGCTGTCATGAGAATCCAGGAGAGCGTCTTCGTCTTCGTCCTCATCTTCACCAATGTCGAATTCTTCAGGGTCATGAACTTTCACGTCTAAGTGCTCATGGCAGCCAGGAGCCTTGTTCTCGAACGCCGCATTCGATTTCGCTGGGCTCTGAGGGCTATTTTCGCGGCCAGTTTGGTGAGGAGGCTGCTGAGCAGCCCCGTAAATTAAGACCTATACAGGTTAGTAAATGTACGCCACTCAGTGGGCGTGTCCTGACATCAAGAGTTGCCTGGGACAACCCTCCATTGAGGAGTGAGGTTCTTAATTTAGCTGGAGTATTAATGTCAGCTGCAGAGATAGATATTAGGTATATGAGAGGCGGTCGCATACCAAAATGTTGCGAATCTTGGAGCTGCGAAGGGTCACCGGTCAGTGAGGGGCCATTTTGGACCTGTCACATTGTACTCACCAGACGATCATATTCCGAGCGGGGGATGGTGACGGTTTCTGCGTTTGACGGGGTACTTCTATAGCTCGGAAGTTGCTGTATCATGGTGAAATCGTCAGAATAGCTCGCATTGATGAAATTCTAAGCGAGCAGTTGAAGGGACTCACAGCATATGGTCTGTTTAGAAATCAGTCAGTCGGACGAGTACATAGTACATAGTATCTCGGTGAGTATATAATGGAACCCGCGTATGGATCTGTAGACGACAAAGCAACTAGAACACTGAGGGCACTCACCTTCGAGGCATATAGCTTTTGGAATGGCTCGTGAATGAGGTCGACGAGGCCATAGTACGAGAATCTGGGTGTGGGGTGATTTTAGTGAAGATCAGGCAATCCGCCAGCAGCTTGACAACTGCAAATGAAGCCAAGCTTACCTGAAGAAGTAGACATTGAGATGATACTAGAGGGAAGCTGTTAGCCTGAGCAGTCTTCACCTGGAAGATGCAAAAGAGAAGCTAAGACCAGCGCAAGAGATGGTTGAAGGAACGAAGAGTAGAGAAGTACTAGAGGCGTGAAGAGGAGAAATAGGCAAGTTGATATCTCCAATCCACAGTCGCTCCACATCAACTTTGCAAGAACGATGGATCACCCGACACTTTTCTTCTTCCCTCTTTACTCATTCTCCTCTTTTCTTTCTCTTTCTTCTCTACAAGGGTCTTGGTTTGAAATCTCTGATATTCTCTCTCCGCGCTTCACCTTTCACTTTGCTGACGAAAATAGTACATCATAGATACAGTCTGGATACACTCACCGTGGGCGCTCCACACGTAGGGAGAGATTTCAAAGTGATAAAGAAGATGACTGCAGATAAGATGCAATAGCGGATCAATTGCAGATGGAGAAAGAAAGGCGACGAGGAAGAGAAGGAAGGGAAACGACCGGGGGAGCTGGCAAGCCAACGCATCAGGACCAGCATGGCGAACCAGACTTCAATGGCGCCCGAACAGGCAAGCGACGAGGCACGCCATGGGAAAGGGCGATTAGGATTGCATGAGCTGCATCTGTTCCTTCGCCATCTTGCAACGTTTTTGGGTGGTTTTGGCGTCGCAAATCCCAAGTGCAGCGCTTGTGCGACCAACCACCAACCAGCGCAGCTCAGCGGCAAACGGGCGCAGCGACACTGCATTGTGGTGGACAAGTCACGGCTTGGATACTGGCTCAGAGGCTCTCTACCCCTGCCAGTTAGGCAACATTGTTCTCTTATCAGGCGTCGCCATTAGCCGTTCTCCACCATCTGCGGTACGCACGCAAGGCGCAATTTTGCTCCTACTTTATGCATAGATAGCTACGGGTTCGTTCTTCCACTTCCACCACCAATGTGCTCGTTTGACGTACATGCAGGGATTCCCAAATTGTTAGTTGCCTGAAACCTTCCAATCCCTCCTATTTACCCCTCTATCTGCAGAAAGCTGTAAGTTCCCGTCGACTCTGTCATCGGTCGATTATAGGAGAAAAAGAAAAAATAAGAAACAGAGAAAGAACACCATGCCTGCATGGAGTCGCACCGGATGCTAAAAGATGGGCGTTAAGCCCATCTATACGATGCGATGGGTAGCTTCCGAAATTAGTGTGTCCCTGCGGCAACCATTCACCAGCTGGGGCAGAATATACTTATACTCCTCGTTCTGGAGGAGGATTTGGGGCTGCCGCAGTCTTAAGCCGGGCGCCAACTAGTACAGGGACCAGTAAACGCTAACGCGTACTATCAACGCCTTGGATACTCCAAGGAATAGCCGTACTTGGCGTGGATGAGTGACGTCCCTCTTCCTCGTCTTGCATCTTTCTCGTCTTCCGTTGTTCATATCTATCAGCGTGGTTCTCGCCGTCTGGCTCGCCGAATTTGGACAACATTAATCGCCATTTGCGTCGCAAAGATAGCCAAGAATATCCCCATAACGAGAGTCTGTGGGATATAGCTTCCTCCTGAATCCTGACTCTGCACCCGCTGCCGGCGATCAGGATCAACTGGACGAGGAGACCCAAACGAGATGGAGACGGACATGGAAAATGGCGTGAACGACGTAAAGACTCCCGCAGACGGGGCCAGGTATGTCAAAGCTGGGCTCAGAACCATGGGCACGAGGGAGAAGACGAGGAGAGGGACGGCTAGTCATAAGACCGAGGCGAATGATGGTCGGGGCCGAGCCAACCTTGTCAAGAGAAAATGTGAGCGCCAGCCAGGAAGGATATGAAAGCAAAGCCCTGATGAAGGGGCCGATCATCTACCTACCACTCTCGAGACTCTGACTTCCTCACCCACCGCACGACCATCTTCAGTCTATCCCGGACACTGGTCGTCGCTAGAAGCTTGTACTTCTCATCTTCCCAAAGAGGCAGAACGCAGGCGAACCACCAGGGAAACACAGCCGGATCGGTAGGCGCCTCGCCATATGCTAGCAAGACTCGCGGATGGAGCCATGCTGCTCCTTCACGACGGCTTTTGTCGATAAAATCCAAGGCGATCTGAAAAAGCTGCTGCGTGGGCAGAGACTCCGGTGGTGTTGACGCTGCCGATAGCGATTCCACTGTCCCTGATGACGTCTCCAAAGACTCCAGCCTTTCCTCCTCAGATATCGCAATATCATCCACGCGCTGTATCCTGCCAACATGGTATCCATCCACCATCTCAAAGCTCATCACTTTGAAGCGCGACACCCCCGACGCGATCACCAAACTTCTCCCATCGGGGAGTAGTTCAAACCGTTCCACTACCAGCACCGTACCATACTGCATGAATTGGGCCCTGCCCAAACCTTCCTGCAGCCGACCGGAGCGATTATACATAACCATACCAAATTTCTTATCCCTCGTCTGCATGACCCTATGAATCATAGTCCGGTACCGCGGTTCAAATATATGCAAGAAAGTCGGCATAGTCGGGAACGAAAGCGAGCTCACGAACAGGGGAATAGTCCGCTCTCCATCCCCAGTAGCGGCCACTCCATCCTCACTAGAAGACCCCTCGCGACGCGACACAACCTGCTCAAGGAACAAAGCTTCCACCAAGTCCGAAATCCTCCTATTAACAGGCTCAGCCCGCACCGTCGAAGCCATATTCAATTTGCGCCGACACAGCGGACACAAATCACTATGATTCAAAACCATAGCCACACAACCGCGACAAAACGTATGTCCACAAGAAGTCGTCAACGGATCCAATATAAGCGAGTAGCAGACCTGACAGTCCAATTCGCCCCGGACAGCCTCCTTCAATCTCTCGTAGGATAGTTGTTGCCCTTCTCCCTCCTCGAATGTACTATCACCTTCCACCTCCAGCACATCCCCAAACCCAACCCGACCCTGCTTAACCAGTCCATACACACCCCCAAGCAAATCCCCACACCCAATCCTAGCAACACATATTTCTGTCCCTGTGTCTGTCTCTGTCTCCGTCCCTTTCGCCTCATCCTCACTCCTCAACCTCTTCCTCTCCCACTTCACATCAAACAGCCTCGCACCAGCACCAACATCATCACCATCATCACCCCCCTTCCCCAACACCTCCTCAAACACATCCACCACCCTCCCCAACAAAACATCCGTCCCGCAATCCCCCAGACAATGTTCCCCGGAGCAGCCCGTCGCACCATCTCCCCAATAGCACGTAAACCCCTGTTTCCGCTCCTCATCCGCCGGATAAGTAATCCCCGTCCGTGGCCGAATGGGCGGTAAACATGACTTGCAGATCGTGTTTCCGCAGGGCAGGCGCAGTGGGGTTCGGAGCGGTAACGAGCAGCGCGGGCATTGGATAAGCCGGATGATGGAATGTGCGGAGGTTAATGGGGAAAGGAGCGGGTCGCGTGAGCTGTTGTTGTTCAGCGTGTGGTGGTGATCATCGCCGTTTTGTTCGTCTGCTGCTGCTGCTGCTGCTGCTGTTGCATTGCTGGGATGCGGAGAGGGTGGTGGTGGAGGGCTGGGCATGGTGGCATCTTCCATGGAGGTTCCGATATGTAGAGGAATGGGGAGATCGGAGAGGAGGAGAAGTTGAATATAAAGGAAAGAGGTAGAGATCTAGTCCAGGGTCGGTCGGTCGGTCGGTCGGCGCTTAGATTGATTGATTGATTGATGTTTTGTTGGGCTTACTTACAGTGATTGACGGGTGGAGACGAGCTAGGCTAGTTGGTCTCCGGAGCTCTCTCCATCCGGCCGTCATCCGAGGTTCGGGGACACTCGCGCCTTCGATGTCATGGCTGGTGGCCAAGACATCTTTTCTTACGGAGTAGCTAAGATATCAGACCTATTGGTTTGATGAAATTTCTAGTATATTGGACTTGAAGAAAAAAGGTGAATGGTAATCTTTAAGTATATACAGTACAATGTTACCCACGAACGAGACGGAGGGCACTCATAAGATGATTGAATTGATGATGATCACCGATGCATAAAAAAATCCCACAAACCCCGTGAAAGCAAAACTCTCGATTTGATGCAAGCATGGTGGATAAAGAAGAAACACAGACAAAAGGTATCGGATCAACGGCTAAACAAAAAGAGCCGGAAACCAAGGGTAGAATAGAGCAGAACAACATGATATGCTAACATCCTTTCGTTGCTCATGACCGGAACCATCCAACGCCATAGCCAGGAAGACAGAAAGAAATGGGGGGTGTGGCTAAGAAAAAAGATTTCCCAACGTGAGGTCATCGGATGCTTGCTTGTGGATCTAGCTTGGCGCATGATAGTTCGTTAAAAGGAAGATTGTTCGAACAAGCGAAAGACTCGGCGTGCCCATCTAGCTTGATACTTGAGAAGATGATGCCTCCGAGTCTGAATCAGACTCGTCTTCCAACACTATACGCCGCATGACACTCTTGTCAAACAAGTCCAAGGCAAAGCGGCGTGCAGGCAGTCGGAAGTGGTGGCTTTCGAGGATACTGAGGGTCTTGCGGAAAAGGTGAGGCTGATGGAAACAATCGGGCTGTTTCGATTTGAGACTGTAGATTCGGGTTATGTTAGCTTTAGTCGGATTATTACTAGACAAGGTGTGTTCCTTACTTGTGGAGGTCTGCTGCAGCCCGCTTGGATAGCACGGTATTGCCCATATCGACTATCAACTTTAAGATCTTCTGGTTGGTGGGATCCGTGTCCATGGCGGCTTCTTTAAATTTCTCCTGGGACGTGCGCTTCGAGTCAGGGTTTCGGGAATGGCTCGGGAAATCAACCTGTGAAGTAAGATTGTTAATGGCTTGCGCACTGGTACTGGCTATTGGAGACATACCAAGAAGAGCTTGTTGAAGTCGGTCGGCAAACTCAGCCCCAAAGAGTTTCCCTTGTGGTCGAGAGCAGAATCCCATCCGAAATCTCTCAGGACCCTAAGTCCATGTCGACTGCGCGAGATCAAACCCAAAACAAAGAAGGCCGTTCCTCTCATCGTCAAAACCTCCGCGCTTTCGGCGATCTTCACAATGTGCTGGACAATATCAGGCTCAAGGAACGGCGCACCGAGCTCCATGGAGCCGACATTACCAACGGCCCAAAGGCAACCTTTCACTTTGAGAAGAGCCTCTGTGTCTTCTTCATCCAGCTGAAAATCGCGGATGGTCCACGCAAACTCATTGAAGTGCCCTGACTGCTCCAGAAGCTTGCATCCTTCCGCTGTCCGAGCGAGTTCTCTGTAGAAATGGGGAGGCACTAGTCCGATGTCCTGCAGATCTACAAGATCTTCAGGGACAAAGCTGTTCCGACGCGGTTGATCGACGTAGGCACGCGAGAGCGCGGCTTCGACAAGGCCCACGTATGCGTCGTTACGGCCCAGAAACCAGTCATCCATTTCCTGTGTAATGTAGTCGAGACCATCCAGATAATGATATCCAACTGAGGTGGACAAAAAGCGCAATAGTAACGGCGCACCGATTTCGCCCAAGTGATCAAGGGAAGGGCGACACTTGACCACGAACTCGAGATAGTGACGCTGATTGCATGCTTCTTCGAGAATCTTCACAGCTACTTGACATACAGACACGTCAGGGTCGTATAGCTGTGTAACCAGCAGCTTGACCACCCAGTCCGCATAACCAGTGGCCGACTGTGAGGAAAGGGGAACGTTTCCGACCGCATATTTTCGTAAAAGCCTGGTCGCAAATATGCGAATCTCCTTGGAGCCAGTGGTGAGTGCCTTGGAGAGGATGACTCGTAAGTGACTTTCCTTGGCATAGTCCATGTTACCGAGCAGTGTTTGTATGAGGTCGTCTCGATCCCGAAGCTCAATAATATGGTAGAACATGTTGAGCATGTGCCAACGCTCCATCATAGCAAGCCCGTTGGCGTCGCCACTGAGAACTCCCAGCATCGCAAAGTATCCACCGCTCAATGTGTTGGTCATCTGTTCTTTCGAGAATAATGGCGAGGAGGATGTCAGTCCGCTCATGCGGTCAACTTGAGCAAGGCACTCTGCAACCTGCCTCAAGAACTTGTTCTCGGCCAAGTACTTGATGCCCTCTGGTAATTGCACCAGCGTGCGCATTAGCGCACAACCAGTGCGGACATAACGTTGGTTTGGTTTTGTGTTTGGCAGCATAGAGAACCTATATTTGAATGGCCGGTAGAAACCCATAAGTCGCTTCATGAACTTTGAACCCTTGATTGCTTCCTCCAGCCTCTTGGGGTTGGTCAGAGGTCCCTCAACAATACGGTGGATCAAATCCCACTTCCACTTTAGGTAGTTCACAGTATTGAGAACATGGGTCTCCAGGATGGCATTGCGGAACTGGGTCTCATCCATGGCAGGACTCAGTTTCTCCTTGTTTTGGTCGCCAGTGAGTATGGAAGCAGAGATGTCAACGTCGACGTTGTAACGCCCCGCTCCATTTGAAACACCTCCTACAGAGCGGGCCAGTGTTCTGTTTATGCTTTCGATCTGGTATATGGTTGAGGTGGAAACATCATGGTTGTCGACGTCGAATTTTATAGCGGCCGGTAGCAGATGCGGGAGGACCTGGAGCTTCGCACTGATATGCTGTGGCAGAGAGTGATGTGCCAGCTTCAGGACTTCGGTCAAGAGCAATGTCGCCTTGCGTCTAAGAGACAGGTCCGTTTCATCCTCAATGAGATCGGAGAGAGCCTGCATCGTGTTAATAGATTACCACAACCCAGAATTGGAGGACCGACCTTGGACAAACCTGCATCCACCAGGGTTGCAAGGATAAGAGTCGAGAAATGTGCTGTTAAATCGAATCTATTCCCATCGTCATCATAAAAACTTCGAGCTTGCTTTGTATCAGTCTCAGTCCGGAGATTAGCTACTCTTCCGTAAGTTGTCAACCTCCGACCAGCGAGGAATGAGGAGGACCATGAAGGTGGCTTTATCCTCAACGCATCGAACAGAAGCTCCATAATGAGATCCCTTGCCTGCGGATCAGGGTAGTGTAATGAGTCCAAGAGTGACTGCAAAGGCTGGGCCCCATTTCTCGCGAGAACTATCAAACCTGGCCACGTCTTGAGCATGGCAGAGATAGCCCTAGCTGAAGATCTAAGGCGCCCATTGCGGACAGTATCCGACAAGGAGTCAGTGAACGGTGCGAGAACAGCCTCGAGCTCACACCCTCCCCGAAGATGTTTCCTGCTGTGAGGGGTATCAAGGACATGAAGGAAGCTTGCTATCAAACTTTCTGAGGCGCCAAAAGTCCCCTCTGCTAGAGCATCATGTAGAGTGGCAAAGCCCCCAGAGTATGCGATTAGTGCCGGATCCTTAACCAAGATTTCGGCTAGCGTCATGATGGAAATGTTCCGGAGTCGGTCCTCGTAATGTTCGGCAACAGAGACGATCGTTCTGACCACAGCGCGCGAAATTTCCCGAACGCCATCCTTAACGTCCAAAAACGCTCTAACAAACTTCAAAGCCTGCTCACGCTCGATGCTCGCCTTGCTTTCCTTGACAAGGGACAATATAACCAGCTCGTCTGTGTGTAATGACCGGATGATTTGCAACGACTTCCGATCCGCGATGGCATAACGAGTCAAACGATACCCTGCGGCCACGGCTTCCTTGCTGTCACTCAAGAGCATTATTTGCACGCGGAGCCCAAACACCGACCACTCCAAGTCGTACTTCAAGGTAGGATGTCTCTTGAACAATTCCACCAGACTATTCGCACGCTCGACGTAGTAATCTGGGGACATGCCCTCGATTTCCAGGGCTTGGAGTGTTTCCGCAAGCACATATGTTGGCGATTCCATTTCCGCTTCACCTTCCGGGATCTGCTGCTCCTCGAGGGGTATATTGTTCCGAGTGGGCGAACGCATCGAGCCGCCTTGAAAAAGGCTTGAGAGACGACTTCGGGGAGGGGTGGACGGCGCCTGCGCACGTAGCATTTCCTCCTCCAGTTCATGATGTAGTTCGACAAGCTTGCGGTTGGATGAACTCAGTTCCGATTCCACCCTTAGCCTTTGATCTTTGGTATGTTTCGGGTTCTTCGCCAGGAGCGCCTCGAGCATGTTTTCCGTCCCCGTCTTGATTTTCATTTCTTTGGCGATCTTGTCCCGAATCACGGCCTGGCGCTCTTCGGTGCTGGACAATTCATCGTGCTCTGTTAAACTGCTCGGTCTTCGTGCGGAAACACCTTCGGGTCGAGGGGTAGTGCTCCGCGACGTCTTCATGCTTTTCAGCTCGGAGCTGAAGCTACCAGGGGCCCCCGAAGAAGGGGCTAATGACCCTCCCCGGAGACCAATGGTCGCGCTGCCTCCAGACTCCGAACGAGCATTTCGTCCGGTTCGCGTAGTGGACTCGGCCCAGCTACCGTCTGCAGTGTTATCCTCCAAGCTATTATATGACCGTCCATCACCCACAGCACGGTGCTGGATTGACGTCGCGGAGAACGCTGAGTTATGTCCGGACGCCATAGAGCTCCATCTAGCCGCAAGAGAGGAGTGCGTATCACCTGTCGCAATTGAAATAAGGGACGGAGGACTGCATTGAGTTCGCCGACAAGATTACCGAGACTATCGGAGCGATCGAAGTGCCCGGGGTGACTGGAAACCGACTGCTCTCGATGGGCGTGCTCGCTGACGGCGGGCACCTCAAAAGGGAGGGGAGGGGAAACAAAACCACGGCGGTCACGAAGGTGATGAGGCTGAGGGAGGGGGGGGGAAGATCGGGAAGGTTGAGGGCGTCTAAGAATCAAATCACATGTAGCACAGGCTGCAGATGACAACGCTAGATGCTAGTTAGAGCACGAAGCAAGCAATCTGCCTCAATGACCGGGGTCTTTCTCCAATCCCACCGCTGGTGGTTTCAGGCCGGACCCCCAGCTGACTAACCCGCTCTTATCGCCTCAGGCTAACTAACTTAACCTAGCAACTACTTATAGTTTATCGTCGCTTCTGTGGCCTCCACTACCGATTGCTCACCGATGTTTGAGTCTTGGATGTGTGTTTATTCTCTAATTCGTTACCATACAATTTTATGATTGACTAGTGAATATAATTGATTGGGCATCGTGATCGATGCCTCTTCGCGAAAGACCAACATAGTCATGAAACACATGGCAAGTAGTCAAACGAGCTAGCTCGTATATATACAGAAGAATCTCTCTGAGATATAATGCATGAGATTAGCGAAGGTTGGGGTGGAAGACAAGTGAGAGATCCTGTTGATGCAATATAATATTACATGAAGACAGGGGCGAGAATAGAAAATCGGAAACGAATGAAGATGGCACGATGCTGTAGTACGACGAACTCCGGATATGCAAGACCCAACGAAAATGTACGCTTGGTAGTACAAAATGCTGATAATGATCGTGATATTCTGCGGGAACTTCATGGCAACCATGACTTCTCCCGTGACGTCTCAACAACTCCACTTCCACAAAGTGTGCTGTCGCTGTTATTTTCGAGTTTGGCGATCGGCGGTTTCTCTTGTCGCCGTCGGAAGAAGGGTAAACTAAACCTCGAGGTCTTGGATGCCGACTTCGATCTCCTCCAAAAGATGACGGAGACGTAGATGATGAACATTGACCCACATATTATGCCATAAGCAATAGGGGAAGCCGGAGGAATATCAGGATTTTTGGCAGTGGCATAATGAAACCCTACTCCGCCATTGATGACTCCCAGGGCCGCGAAAAATCGTCCTAGGTAACGATGGGAGACGCCATATAGCGAACTTGTTCCTGTCTTGCGGAAGTGGAGATGTTGCATGATGCCCAGTATTGGCTGGATCAAAACAACACCCCCAACCGCCACATAACCGATGACCGGGTGGTAGCCTCCAATCTCCTGCAGATCTTTGGAGACAGAGACACCGACCCCAAACCCAGCTAACGCTAGGAGCACAGCAAAAAGCTGCAGAGGAGCATGAATCCACGGTACTGTACGCCGAGAAGGGACGATGTACAAAAGAAGAGCGAAGTTGGGGAAGAGAAGGACGAAGGCCACTGAAGTCATCACGCCATGGGCGATTCGTTTCTTATGAAGAATGGTATCGCTGACTTGCTGCTGGTGAGTGTATGCCGACAGCTCGTGCATGGTTGCCATCGGGACAACGAAGGGGTTGGTATTGTTGCCCCCAACAGCCCAAGTGGTATTCAGGGTGAAAGTGCCGTGCCAGTCATGTTGGTATAACAGCTGGGATACGTTGCTGGACATCATCGGAGGGCCATGCGTCAGGGCCCACATCCAGGAGCTGGAATTGCCCAGTGCACTCTCTCCATTAGCAAGAGTTGTGCAGTTATCACAACGGATGTTAGCGGTCATGACCCCGTCGTGGATACCAGAGCCGTCAAGAAGATATGCCTCGATACTCGGGTCATAAAGAGGTTGCACATGACCGGTTGCCCTCCGAGTGGACAAGGTGACATTGTGTCTGGATGCTGCATAGACGATGAACAAGTTCCCGTCTGTCATTTGCGACCCCTGACCTAGGGCAAACCATTTGACACCAGGTGGTGCCTGTAATTGGAGAAAGATGGGGCCAGAGCCCGTCGAAGAGGTATTCTTAGGTACATTGATGCTATAGGAGACACCTGCACCTTCTGAGGGCCTGTGCTTGACTATTTGGCTGCATCCTGAGCGCACTGAATAGATACAGTCAGCCAATTTAGCAGGTACAATGACTTCAGAAGGAAGAACTTACCCAGACCAAAGGTAGCGACTGCAGCAGCTAAGAGATTTGAGAACTTCATTTGGGTGGTAAGAAGGATGGTAAGAAGGATCGTTTCAATGTTAGGTTTTGAGGGAAGGAAGGAATAGGTGATTGATGGTCGAATCAGTGTAAATGTAGAGAAAATGAGAGGAGACAGCGGGCCCAAGCCACTTCACGAATAATACAATGAGAAAGAATATAAGGATACCAAAAGAATAGTATCACAAAAGGACTGTCCTGAATAGAATGTAACCAGGCTTGCGGGCGGGCGACACCTTCTGGTGGAAGTTTCCTGGGAGTGTAAATGCTGGAATCTTAGCAGTTGCTGCTGGAAGTCTGATATTCATAGATAGACGAGATGGGAAGCATCACTGCGCAGACAGATTCTGTTAGTAAAGACCAAGCATCCACTGGAAAATCGACATCTACTGAAAGTCTTTCGGTATACAAGACTGAAAGTCCCCCATGTTCGTCATGAACCATCAATGGGTCTCGACGACGATGGGGGTACCGCAGTCACGTCCATTGGCAAGGGATTGTTGCTAGAGCATAGGTGCCATGTTTGGAGGGACAGGGGAAACAAGGGCTATTCATACTTAGAGCAATTGAAGAATCGAAAGGTGCATGATTGTCCTAAGCCACATAGTGATGTGC